>NC_081137.1:7270112-7930737 GCF_958295425.1 Solea solea | reverse complement strand
GAGGGCTGTCCGAAGCTTTAAAAAGTAAGGACACAAATAGCGTTCTAGCGTTCTTTTTTCACTAATGAGAATGGAGTATTTGTTTACATGTGTATACATACATACATATATACATATGTGTATATATATATATATATATATATATATATATATATATATACACATATGTATATATATATATATATATATATATATATATATATACACATATGTATATATATATATATATATATATATATATATAATATAATAAAGTCATATTTTCTTATAGTTATAGTGGTGATGGTAAAGCAGACATAAAATCATAAAAAGCTGTCCAAAAAGAAACAGTCCATTACCTTGAATAGAAGCACGTACTTAAATGGAAATAAAGTCATGTAAACACACCACTCACCAATATGTATAACATTAGTGTTTTTAGATATTTTAATAAAGAAATGCTACATTATATTGTTAACCTTGACCTGTAAATACTTGTTTGTTTGTTTTTGACCTCGTGTTTTCTTTTATGTAAGGTTCTGTATTTCTGACATGTTGAAGAATCATTACAAACTTTGATTTGTTTTATTATTATTATTTTTTTTTTACCTCTTTTTGAAATGACTACAAACAGCAAAAGCTTTGGTGTATCCTGATTGTCGGGCTCTGAAGTGAATCTTTCTGATGATACACAACACTTTTAAGTGCTGCCTACTGTTGACCCCCCTACTCATTATAGACCATCTGCAGGCCCACTACCTCACCCCCCCCCCAAACTCAGTGGGGTTATACAGTGAGTGCTCTCAGCTATTTATAGCGTGTGGTTACTCAGATGAGATGCAGTTTAAAGGGAAAACTGGAGAAATGCATATGTCCATGCAGATGAAACAATCGCATGTTTGAAAAGTAAAAACACACACTGGAATCGCTGTGTTTTTGGCCTGCAGCTCCTGTCACGCTGAGGTTTTTAGTGTTTGTTGCACTAAAGCTGCACCATATAGATCTGTTTTATGTGTGTGGAGGATGTGAGGTTTTGTTTTTGTTTAAACAGCGTATATGTGTGGTTTTGTACACGTAAGGTCCTCATGGTTTTACACACCGCAGTCTCCCTCCACTCTCCAGTGGAGCTAAAAGCCCCGAAACAGAACAGTAATTGCCCAATTAGGGCCCTCGCTCTGTGGGCCGCAGAGCACTATGCGCCTCCACATGCTCACAGAGTCAGATAATTGAGCTGAAAGCAAATGAACGGATGGCAGACAAACAAGCTACTAGAAAATAATTACTTGGAGTGTTTCTTTTCAGTACCTGTACAGCGAATTTCATTATTGTCAATAGCCTCTAAAGCTGCTCGAAACGGTGGTATTTGTCATTTTCATAGAGACTTGATAATGACATTAATTTGTCTTAATGGGTTGGTTCTATTGTTAAAAATAGTAAAATGAGCAGAAATTGTCTTTCCTCAGCAGGTAGAGAGGACTTAACCACACTCCCGTCAGGCATGAGGAGATAATTTGGTGTGCTTGTCAAATTTCCAATAATTTGTTATATGGAACATGAGTAATGCTAATACCATTAATGTCCATTTTCCTCTAAATTCATTACTGCCCTTTTCCCTTTTATGTTTTTAATGCCTCGGCCATGTTTCTGTGCTTCAAGGTTAGACCAGGGCTGATTAAAATATGCACATTTAGACTTTTGCCTGATACACACCCTCCTTCACACACACAGAAGAACACACGTGTGCACACACACACACACACACACACACACACTAGTGCACGCCTTCCAAGTGTCTGATGAAGATGAAATATCAATTCCGTTAGTGAAAGGTTACAACAGTTGGTTTCAATGACAAAATTGTAAATAATTTATTATAATAATTGTGTTTACTATTATAGTATACTTGTACAATCTATACTGATTGCACGCAAGTGATGTTTAGATACTTTCAAAACTGTTTGTTTTGAAATATGAAACTATATTCAATAATCATGTAACAATGTTTAGTTTAACCTTGAACCCTTCAGAGATAAAGCAGATCTTTGAAGATATAAAATTCAGTCAAACATATTATATATATTAAAAATGGAAAAATAGCCAACTCACTAATGATATTTAAAACAATTGAAATTAAAAATAAATGTATGGATATTAATTCCAGTTGTATCACTACTATAAAACAAAGCCGTATATAGTCCAAAAGCTACTGAGGGAAGAAACAACATAAACGTGAATCATTATGAATACTGTTGATTTTGAAAAATATTATAATAATGTGGGAAATTATAGATTTTTTTTGTTATCCCAAAACTGAGCAGCTAAATTTTAAATGAACTAGCAAAGACGGATGTTTAACGTGTAACAAGACAAAGAAAATATCCCCTGTGGTTGAGATGGAGATGAGACGAAGAGTTTCTCCTGTCTTTCGATCGTCATGTCACTGACAGACGGAGAAATGTTGTGATGAGCGGGGGAAGAGGAGCACGACAACAGAGCAAACCCATGAAAAGAGTTCATATTGTTCACATAATTACAGGCTGTTAAGAGCTTTCAGCTCACATCAAAGTCGAGTCCAAAACAAAACGGTTACAAATCAAAACTCTGGCCTCGGATCCTCGCTTCTTGTAAGTGCTATATGAGGGAAAAAAAAGGAGATAAAAAATATGAATGAAAATTTAACACAATCTTCAAAAAAAAATGTGTCAAATAATAAATAATCCATACTGTGATCTTGTTTTTTACATCACTGCACACAATGTTTTTTTTCTAAGCATTAATTAATTTAATCTAAATTAATTCATATTTATATGTAACTCATGTCTCTGTGTTGGTAAGACCAATAGAAAGTGTGATAAAAGTAAAATGAAATGTAAATGTGTTGGTTTATAATAAGCTTGATAATGCATAAATAATTTGCCAAACTGATGCAAAATATTAAATAAATAAATTGAAATTAAAGCAATAAAACAGCGTCCTTCATATAAATCTCTAACATAAAATATTCATTGTTTTTAGAAAAAAATATATAATTTGAAATTATGATACCTGAGAGAGGATTTTCCATGAAAAACAGAATGTTCTGTAAATAATAATAATAATTTTAAATAAACAAAAACTAGGCACAAAAACTAGATGAAAGTAAAATAAAAAAAAATCTTGAATTTTAAAAAGCGAAATAAAGGAGTCAGGCTAAAACCAAGCGACAGTAAAGCAACAACATCAAAGCAGGCAGGGACAAAAAGGGCAAGTGATCCTGGAAAAAAAATGAAATAAGTTACTGTGGCTGGGATCAAAAGCTGAGGATGCAAGCGTGAAGGCTGAGGGTTTACTGGTGAGGGCAAATACTGGTGAGGGCAAATACTGGTGAGCTGGTCTGGGCTGTTAAACAGGAGTGGCGGCGATGAGAGTAATCTGCAGCAGGTGATTTGGAGGGAAACCAGGTAAAGGGGTTTCTCCGGGCCAGCCTTCAGGAGAAAAGACAAGTAAACACACCCACAGACACACCCACTCATGCAGACAGACAGATATATCACAGGAAAGAGGAAACAAGAGGAGAGACATCTTAGGCAGATCCTAACACACTCCCTTGCTTCCAAGGATGTAAGGAACTTTCTGATCCCTACACTCAAATAATCCACAACAAACTTTTTTTTTTTTATTTCTATCTCTGGTCATTTATTTTTATTAATCAATGAGATGTTACTTTTGTGAATTGGGCTTGACTCTCTAAGACAGAATTTCACCAGAGGAAGCTTGCGTACCACTGGTGGTACCTGCACCACAGTTTGAGAACCGTGGCTCTAAGGTAATCTGGGGCGGGTTTTTCCCGCAGTTGTGTGGGCTCCTTCTAAAGATGTCAATTCTAAATCAATGAACTCAGATCAAAGCGAGTTGTATTTGTAGAATGTTATTTGAGCATAACTGTTAAACTTATTGACGGAAATGATCATGTAAATGTACTAAATTTTCACCAAATACACATTTTATAAGCTTCAAATGTCTTCCACACTGTCTTTTCTCAGCTGCATGAGAAGAGTTAATAATGTCCTGAATATGATGGTGGACAGAATAGAAGAATAAGAATTGTCCTTTAGAATAAAGTTCCCTTTTTGTTTTTTTTCATGACTGAGCCCTTGACTTGCCCCCATGCAAATGACAAATTATTCAAAAATAAACACAATATATTTTTCACTTAAGATCATATTCTGTATCACTTAAGTCTGATATTTTATATGCTGTGACAATGACATGTATATTGCATATCTTTTTATTTTAATTATTATTATTATTATACAATTAGAGCTATGGAATGTACTGTTGGTATTACTGTTATTATGTATTGATTTATATATCACTACATATACAGTATATATAATGATTTCTAAATGATTTTGTCCTGATTTTTTAACAAGAACTGAACCCGGAGCTTTTTGTTGGTCATCACTGTTCGTGTTGATATTTCTGTGTCTAAACGGCAAATCCACTAATAGTCATCTAAGTGACCCTTGTGTCTGCATTTAGGTGTGTTTGAGTCTTTTTGGATTGTGGAAAATGTCCTGAAGTGCTTTAAGTGCCTGAGGATTGTTGTTTGACGTGATGACTGAGCTGATGATTCATTTGTGAGGTCCGACACCGGTGAGAAGCTTTTTATGTAACGCTCGGTGAATAATGCTTTTTAAATAGAGACACTCTTCTCTTTCCGCAAGTGTGGTGCGTCTTAAAAACAGTTGTTTTTAGTGTATTAGGATATTAGTGACTGGTTTTTATCTTTAAATGTGGTCCTTTTTTCTATTTTGCGTCATAAAAAAGGAAATACGATGGTGTGTTATACATAAATAACTATAACCTTCCACTCCAAAGAACCACAGACTTGTATAGACATGTGCATTTAAAACTGGAGTGGCGTAGAATGGATGGCTAATTTAAAAAAACACAACGCAGAACGGCATCATGAAAAATGTGTACAATAATAAATATTTAGATTCATTATTCTGAACAAAAAGTCCAAGTTTAAAAGACTATTATAACTATTTATTTAGGAGCTTTGTGTCTTATTTACAATCCATATAAACAATGTTATAATGATTTTTCAGGCTCGTGATTTAAAAAAAAGAATAACACAGTATGTGATCACAGTGGCTTTAAAACCAAAATGATTGGTTTTTAGGAATTGTTTGTTAAAATGAGAAAAAGATTCAATGTTTTAACATCTGACGACTTGATTTTATTGTGTATTTCATGCCATTGGCAGTAGCAGCAGTAGTAGTAGTAGCATTTTAGCCAGTTGAGGCTTAAACAGTATATCACCCTTGTATATAAAAAGCAATAGTGACCGACCAAACAACATTAACCAACGTATTTAAATTAAATTTAAAGGATATGCCCAGTGTCTCATTTGAATAATTCATTGATGGTGTATCTCCACCTGCTTCTGCCTCTGTGCCAGTGTCTGAATTTGTGTGACGGAGGGGCTGAATGGTGATGTGTGACACACTCCTGATGAAAAATAACAGCGGCCCTCAGATCCACACAACAGCTGATTAAGAATCACTGACTTTTATTGGTGCCGAATAAAAGGATGTGATGAAAGAGTCAAAGGCTGAGGGAGAGAAAGAGGGATTCAGAGGGAGGGGCGGAGGAGTGCAAAACAAGGCCCCATCCATCACATGAGTTGAGAAGACACATTCCAGTGCCCTTAGCAAGAGGATACATTCACTCAAAGTCACAATAGAGGGGGAATCTGGGAGAAGCTGGGAGGGGCACCCATCAATACACAACCTCACCCTTGGGCTCTGTGTGCGCACAAACTCAATGCCCAATCCAGTCTGATTCAGTTCCGTCTAAAGGCATGACAAATGTACATTTTGCTTCATACTCACAACAACAAAACACATGAAAAACAAAATCACTGCATGGATGCTGATCGTTGAAATGTTTTAACTCCCCCCCCCACCCCCATTCCTCCCTCCTTTTACCCATCTCTCTCTCTCTCTCTGCCTCTCTCAAAAAATCAGAGTTGGAGAAATTGGAGCTGGGGTTGTCGGATATCTCTGTCTGGCTGAGTTGCTGGGGATTTTCGGGTGGAGGGAGCAGGTGATGGCTTTCTGGAGAGCACTCATTTACACTCCTCCCTTTCTCTTGCTGAGCAGCGTGAAGAGGTGGGAGAGATGAGGGGCCGCCTCCCCTCACTCCTGTGAGCTGCACCTGCCAGGGGTGAGGGGATCAAATGTGAACTCTGACCTTCTACCTTCCACAATGCCCAATTATTACCAATACCATGTCATATCAGACATCCATAAACCAAATTTAACTGTGCAGCACTGACACTCAAGCAGCTGCAGAAATGAGGAGAGTGAGAACATGATGAATTAAAGCAATTCAAGTTTTCTCCATTAAATAGGATAAACATTGATTTTGATATTTCTAGTTTTAAATTGTTTTTTTCATTCATATAGTAGATTGCATGTAAGATAATTCATGGATTAATTGTTTTTTATGCAAAACGAACAGACAGATTATAACATGACATAAAATCAGACCCGATGCAACGTCCTCCATTTCCTGTAGTGATGCATAAGAAGGTTGGACTCTCCCCGAAATTTGAACGGCTTTGATGAAATGAAGTCGAGTCTGCATCCCTGCACAACACAGAGTCCAACAGAAACCCCAGAAAATCATGAAAAGTAAAAAAGAAAGTATCAAGTGCAGAACATAAGGTTCCATCCTTATGAAAAAGTGTCAAACAACACACACATTAGACAGTTTTTATTTGACTGCATCACTCACATATCTGTGCCCAAGTCTTTTTTTTTTTTTCCCATCCCGTGTAAAAAGGAGGCCCCCTTACTTTTTGGTGTCATGTGTGCAGACAGGCTGTCATCGCATTTTGTTGGCAGCTCATTTTGTAAGTGAACCGGGTACAAATGGGTATTATTCAGAGGGCTGAGAGCCATTCGGGGTTTTGTCAGGACTGAGAGTAGTGTGAAAGTTGATGTCAGAGAAGCCCTGGCCTGGACCAGCTGAAAGCCAGTGTGCTAGTTTCTATGGTAATGGGGAAATAGTAACTACCTCCCAGCAGCGTCCCGCCGCGTGTCGCCTCCTCAATAGAGCGCATCTGCAGAAAACTGGGGAACCCTGTGAGATGGGCAGTGACCCGTCATCGCGCCGACCCTCACAGATATGGTCATAGATAGACATCGAATTAGCCTTAAACCTCTTTTCACATCACTAACGTCATAACTCTTGAGGGAAAGTTGAGGCTGAGCCATATATTCCCAGTTTCTTCAAAAGCAGAGTGCAAGATTGAGTTAAAAAAAGCCCCTGCAGAGGTCATTAGTATAGGAGGGGGGGAGTGACAAACAAAAGATGACTCCAAATGACAATGCCGGCAATAGAAAATTGAGAAGAAAAGGGGATATTGGGTTATGAAAATCATACAGAGGGTCTGGTCTTACTCATGCAAATGTCTCTATATGTCTCATTCATTGCTCTGAGAGTGTTGCTCTCACCCAGGAAACACTAAATGTAGCCCGAAACATTTAAAATAATAATAATAATACAACATGTCAAACATTCACATTCCATTTTCTTAATTACTTTCTTTACATTAAAATAAATAAAAAAAAGATATAAAATCAAAACCCTGTGAAACTTGCCCTGTCAGTCAAACACTTTAAAACAATTCCAAAACAATGGTGACTTCAGAGAAGGGGCTAATGTGAGATGAATGGGGAGGAAATGGGCCGAACCACAGGAGGTCATTAATGAGAAAACCATAAACTTTGAGGAATCACAGTCTGTGCTTTCTTTATGTCTTAACTCCCGAGACTCCTCCTCATCCTGTTGTTTGGACAAACACGCTGAGAATGAGGTAACCATGAAGTCACTAATAGTTCCAGAAGTTGTTTCTAGAGGGTCTCTCTCCCCCCACCATGCTGCTCTAACTCTCTGACCTCCCTCCACCCTAACCCTTACCCCCCTCTGTGGTTTCCCATGGGCCTCCAATTGGCTCAATTAAGTTAACACACAAATGCCATATGCTTAAAAATGTTTTCTCTGCACTGTGTCCCAAACAAGGGGGGGCAGCTGCAGTTCCTTGATGCAGATCCGTGTGCAAACCCCAAAACGATAGACAACTCAGCTGTTGTCCTTCCCTCCTTTTCAAATCAACCATTGAAGAGACACTGGAAACATCAGAGCCTGGAGAAAAAAATGAAAAATCTGAGAGAGTGAATGAGGGGAGGAGCAGGAAAAGTGAAACGTTGAAAAGGAGGGAGGAGAAGCGACTCGCCATCAGAGGTTGTTCTCCGCCGAAAACTTCTGCTTTGTTTTCTCCACAATAAACTCTCCTGCGTGTCGCTCAGCAGCAGAGAGAACTGGAGCAAACAGAACATCGCAAAAGACGCCTCGCATTCTTCGGCTTTTGTACTTGCGGGACTGTTTCACGACAAAATGGGGGAACAAAGGGGGCAGTGTGGACGGAGGCAATATCACTGACATCCCCACTACTTTGAACAACTTGTCAGCGCAGACACTGAAGCGACTGCATTCTGTCACATTTGTGTACAAACCCCTTGAAAGGGCTTGCTGACCTGCCCATATCCCTTTATTGGGGTTCAAATGGCAAGAGGCTTTCATTGTGTTTGGGAGAGTTCATTAAATTCATTGGTTTGACCTGTTATTTCTCGGCCAAAAGTCTGCTGATTTGGAAAAATGTGAGTCAGCCATACGTAATAGCCTACTGACCTCCGCAGGGTAACAAACCCTTTTGAAGAGCATTTCAAAGCTTTTATATGAATGGAGTCAAAGGCGAAGTTTGAGACATATCTATAGCAGAACCAATGGATTTACATCAAAAGGGAATTTGAAATCATCCAAAGATATTTAGACCTCTAATGGCTCCGGAGTTTTTCCAACAATATTCTGAGGAAAATGATTTTCTCTCATGAGGGAACAGTGAGCACGGGTTCAACCTTTTTACATCAAAAATGCCACAAATCCTAAATGTTTTCTCGGTGAGAATGAAGGCCGTTCATTTTTCTTATTCTGGAGTCCTACCTTCTCAGGGGAAGACATACTCGGCCGTTTTAGTTCCCATCACAGCACCACATTTAGATGTAAATGGGCTCATTAGAGAGGCCAGACTATCAGGTTTGCATTATTTTCTCATTTATTCTTGTCAAACACAGGCCGTGGGCCCGCGCCGTGACTTTTCTGCTCCAGTGTGAATTCAGATTTTATACTAAATTACCAATAATCAAAGAAAATGAATGAACACCAATTGCAGTGTGATGTTTTTTCTTTAAATTAGAGCTGTGTTAATATTGTTCATGTAAAACACATTATGAGAGCCATTAAGGACAGACAAGACTCTTAGATACACTTGAACGCATCCTTCATCTAATCTTTGAATGTGACATTTGTATTTTACAATGTAAATGTTTTTCATATGTGGATAAATTGTTTACAGATCCGCTTGCCTCAAATTGCACCTTAGGTGACACACACACACACACACACACATACTGTATATATATATTGAAAAAGAAAAACAACCATCTCCAAACAAATTACAGTTATTTTGGACCTTTATATTATTTTTTTTAGTGTCTGATTATTGCGATTCATTGGTTATATACAGCGTTGTCCGAGTGTTCAGTCACTGAGACGGTCAGTGTGGAGACAGACAATAGCTGCAGCACTTGACCTGGACTCGACCACATCAGAGCAGCTTTACACAGCGGACAGAGGCAAAAATGAAAATAAAGGAATCAAGAGAAACACAAGCAAATTGGTCATCAGAAATAAAATAATTCCAGTTATATCAGCTCTCTGCGTGTTATTATTTTCTTGTTCATCGTGAATTTTTGGTCACAGCACAGACTTCAGAAAAGTCTGTGCTGTGATTTGCTTTTTTTTTTTGTGAAAACAATTTTACCTGCTTGACATTCCTGTACAAACACACACACACACACACACACACACACACACACTTGTAGAGCTATTTTAGAGAGGACACTCATCGACATAATGCATAGCCCTTTACCCTTATAAGATAAGAGATTAGATAAGATAGACCTTTACATTGTCACAACAGCAAAGGCAGAAAAAATATAGGTAATAAGTAATAAAACATGCATTTCCACATATGATAAAGTACAATTTTGTATTTAATTTAATAATAAGAATAAGACTATAAAAAGTTAAAATTGGAATGTGCATTATAGACAACAAATTACCAGAATATATACAGTATGGGCTTGAGATGTAAACAGGATTGAACATAAAATAAAACTTAATCTTAATCTTATATTATATTAGATACTAGATTAGACCTTAATTTAACCCTAAAACCAGCTGTTGTTATGCCTGATATTGGATTAATAGGTGTATTATTGTCTGTCTCTGCATGCGTCATATTATGCAGTGCAGCATAAATGCATACAATTCAGAATTTGCAGTCATAGATTATTCGTTATGAAAATGTGAATTAGAGAGTGCTTCATTTGAAAGGTTGACTGTTACACTTGAGCTGTGTTGTCTGAGATAAAACATTTTATTTTTTATCTAGTTATGTATTTTATTTTTTTTAATAATAATAATTCACAAAACATTCTTGATGTTATGACGACATTCTGTAATGGTCACTCAATCCACAACAGATTTAACAGTTGTCTACCCATCTATATTCACCACTTTCATTAGCTGAGGAGTGCATTATTTCTATATATATTATTTTATTCATTAGAGATCTTCTCTTCTTGCACCTGAAGTTATATTGTTAACGACATTATGGAGGCAACATTATAACGACAGACTTTGACAATAAAGATAAAGTCCTGTGCTGCCATTGAAAATGCGAAAAGATGTATAAATTGTATGGCAGACTTTTTTAATTGAAACATTTCAACAGGCTTCACATGCAGAGGATTTGTTAAGCTTTCAAAGATCAAGCATACGCTTTATTTGTATTCAGTTAAATATACTGCAAATCATTTAACACAAATCTATTGTTTGTGAAAAAAGCCGTGTGGGAAAACGACAAAATCCAACCGTAAATTCTTTCAAATACAATTTCTTGTCCTGGCGTTTTCAAAATGACTTCCATGTATCTGAACTCTGAACCCACATTAGGAATAATAGATGAAATTGTTAGCAGTGCCAACATGAGAGTGTCTGGTCTCTGCAGTGAATTGGGTTCATACAAAGAGTGATATGCAGTCGCTACAGTATATGGTCGCGACGGTTTGGCCTTTCAAAGAAAGCAAAGTCAACATAAATCACTTCTGTAATACGCCATTGAGAGTCAAGTTGAATAAAGATGGAGTTTCTTTACATTCTCACCTTTGACTCAGTGAAACTGCATTAACCAAACACAATAGAACACAAAAATCATTTTCTTGTGCAGTTATTTTTTTGGATCTCGCCATGTGATGAGTTTTAATTTGTGAGGCTGTGTTGACTTAAGCAGCCACTTTTACATAAACCATCACTTACAGTAAACATCTCTTCATCTCCCCATCTCTGGATGATATCCGTCACTTTTCACCATGACGACACACAAGAGGGCTCAGATTTCGATGCTTTAATTCGCCACATTTACGACTGTAACAAAGGAAATCATTTAGCACATTGCTCCTTAGATTCACTGGAGTCCAAATTCACCTGTTGAGCCTTATATCTGTCATGTTATTGTGCCTCAACTAACTGCATCTCTTTGTCAGCCTCTCTTAAGGATTCATTAGTCCCTATAGACTCCTGCAGCCTAAACATATTGCACCATTCAGCTGGTACTTATGTGTCATCTGTTATCTATTGGACTGGTGTTTGTGGTGAGCATATGAATGATAATCAGGCCTTTGTGTGTCCATAGAGGTGCAGCAGGATCTGTGGTCTGTGATGTTGCCTCGGGGGGAGATTAGGAGGGGCAGCCGGCCCTCTGTGTCACGTCGACAGTCACAGCGCCCATCCGCGGCTGGGCCAAACCCCAGTGGGACCTTAAATCCTGTTACACTGTCAGCTAAAACCATCATTTGTATTAGAGATGTGTGGGTGTTTAAGTGTGTGTACATATTAAGTGAGGGGGGAAAGTGTCTTAAACTATGAATAATTCATCCCAAAAAGAAAAGGAGATATTGACTACATCTCCATAAACAGACTGCTCTCTTTATGTCATCAGGCACGAGATCTTTGGGTATAATTGCGTAAAAGCTCCTGAAAATGTGCTTCTCCAGCAGCACAGCAGGCACTGGTCAGTGTGATCATCGGGGATGAATGTGAGTGATGGCAATTGTTCAAACTTAATATCTTATAAATAATTTACTATTTCAGGGTCAGTGTTTCCCCACCATATCAAACATTAATGCAAAGACGCTTTGCCAACTCACAGCTGTATGTTAGTTACTGAAGCTGAGCTCGATGATTAGTCCCAGGGAAAAACACATATGCATGTGATGAAGCACATAAGTGGCCATGTGCATTTTTGTTTTTTAAGCTGAAAACTAAAGTGGGAAAAAAGAGCAATATTGGAAACTAAAGTGGGGGAGAAGGGTGGTAGAGTTGTTATAATGTGAGGAGACTATTTCCCTTGATGATTTTTTATCATTATGGGGAATGGGATTCTTTGCACTTCTGGCCCGCGCCTCCAGAGGGAGGTCAAAACTATTTGTCAGTCTCCAGTTGAGATTGCAAATTAGGATGAGCCTCCCTGCGTGACGACCCACGAAACCTCTATTCCTATCCACGGGGTGACTGCTGTACATAATTTGAAAATTAGGGCCTTTGATAACATCTTTATGTCGAGCAGTACATCAAGCTGGCGCAGCACACGGGCGATCTGCCGCTGTAAAACAGTACAGCGCCAGATTTTTATTTGCGCCTGTGCAGATAAAAAAAAAAAAAATCACACATTTATTCAGATCATCTTGACAAACTCTTCACGATATAAAAGCTTCAAATGTGTTTGCAACTTAGATCCTAATTGGGGGTGAGTTTATTGTAAAAAAAATTAAGAATGAAGTACACTTAAAATGAACATTTAAAAGTGGATTATATTTGACACTATTCAAGAGCGTATTTGGCCCTAATTGGAAATGGCTTTAACTTTCCTTTAACTCTTTGTGATTACAGGTTTCAGCAACTGTGGACAGACCGACGATGTGATGTCCGAGTCCGGGCAGGACATTCAAAGGCTCTGGTAGAGAGAGCAGTGTTTTTATTTGAATGACTCGATCTCGTTAAAAGGGTTTTACTGCTCCTAATTTGCGCGTATATGCTTTAATAGCTGGAGTCTAATTCCAGGAGGTTATGTGGTGTGAAGCCTCTTTTATATGGAGAACAGTGATAGCGTCACACCGTGGTATATGGACACGTTTTGGAGCTGAAAGTAACACTTTGTGTTAGATGGCGATGACAGATGATTCTGTCTGTGATTAAACGAATCCACGTGAAATATGAATCCACGCAGGTTGTGCAGTGACATTGTGAGGGGTTTTTTGATTTAACGTCAGTGTCACTGCGAGAGGCCACGGCTCCATTTATGTCATATTTATCCTTCATTTTAAAGACTTTTGTGTTTATCTGCTTTATAGAGACGAAATGAAAGAAAACTCGGGGTGGAAGAGAAATCACATTCCACTATTTACTAACGGCTCCCGTCGCTTTGAAGACCTTGTTCAAAAAGCCTTAAAGTGAAAGAAAATGTTTTCCTATTACTTAATTCAATCAGAGCGCGAGGCGGGGGCTTCACGCGCCGCGCACTGGGCTCCTCTATGACAGAGTCGCCTTTGTTGCGTCTATCCGCCGCTGTCACACACTTTAATTCGACTCTCTTTCTCTCTCATTGAAAACCCTCCACAATGACATTCAATAAGGGCCGCAGAGTGAAAACCTGGTTATTTTTACATATTCTTTCCCCCCCGGACTCTGCAGGGGCCCGAGCAAAGGAATTAATCACTGCTCTTTAACAGCGCTGCTGCCTCCAGGCGATGACTTGTCCCCAGAAAATGACACATTAACCTTAAAATGGAAACGCGTAAACTTTACATTCAGCTGTTGCGCTTGTGTTCGCGCTCCACAGTGAAGTTGTCACACACAGGTGTCCACGGTGCGTGGAACGCGCAAACACTGGACGACAACAACACGACAAGAAGTGTTGCAACGATGACCGATAACTGTTGATGTCAATGCCTTATGGTCAATTCTTGTTGTATGTATGCGGTCACTGTTACAGCTTCATTTATCCACATCAGTTCCACAACTGCACTAATAAGAATCTACAATGATTGCTCGTGTTTATTTAGAACATGAAGCTATAATAAGCCGGAGCAGAGCTTTTATTAAAAGAGAAACAATGCGAATGAAGTTTCTATTTTACTAATTCAAGTGTAAAAAGTTTTAAAAAGTTTTTTTTTTTAAAGTTTTTAAAGTGTTGCACTTCTCTGAACGTCTCCACGAGCATCTTCTCCCTCTTGGCTCGGTTATGCAGACGTATTAGGTGTTGCACAGTCAGACCTGGCTCCTCGGTGTCCAAAACAAAACGTGAATAGATGAAGTGTCTCTCTCTGAATGTGAGAGAAACGTTTTCTCTCGCAAATCTAAGCTGCGCTCTATGATAAAATGAGAGTGATGATAAAAGGGAGAATGGGCAGTGCCGCCTCTTGCGGCGTGGGTGGGGCCGACAAGAATAGACTACATTATGCAGTTCATTTAGTTAACAAGTGAAATAATAGGGAAGCGTGCAGTGGGAATGCCGAGAGAAAGGCACAAAACCCTATTGAGTGCTCTTGGGCGCTTGCAGCGTAGCCGTCACATGGCCGAACCGAGTCCACGGCGGGTATTTAAGGCGCGGCGCTGCGCCTTCAGCACCACTTCGCTGTCCACCGTCCAGAGGAGAACAGCAGCCTCACAGTCGACACGACGCGCCGGCTTCAACTTTTTTACATCACGCTTGAGCAACACGTTTTGCAAACATGCCCAGATCCTTTCTTGTGGATTCCTTGATTTTAAGGGAGGCCAACGACAAAGGAAGCGAGAACCACCCACCTTTATTTCCGTACGCCGTGCACTCCGCGCACCATCCGCACGCGCTGTCCGGCTCCTGCCACTCCAGGAAAGCCGGGCTTCTGTGCTTCTGCCCGCTGTGCATGGCCGCGTCCCAGCTTCACCCGTCTCCACCGGCACTGCCGCTCCTCAAGGCTTCGTTTCCTCCCTTCAGCTCACAGTACTGTCACTCAGCGCTGTCCAGGCAGCACACCTCATCCAACAGCGTCAACCTCAGCCACGCACCGGGGATTTACCAAGCTGCGTACTCAGTGCCAGACCCACGGCAGTTCCACTGCATCTCCATCGGTAAGCAGAGAAACATTTTGAAGTGAGAGTTAGTGCTTTAAGCCACACGACATGTGTTTTTATTGACACGCAATGTCTGACAATGTCTCTTTCTTTACTTTCACAGAAAACAGCAACAGCAAACTTCAGAGCAGCAAGCGCATGCGCACCGCCTTCACGAGCACACAACTTTTGGAGCTGGAACGCGAGTTCACCTCTAACATGTACCTCTCCAGACTGAGGCGCATCGAGATCGCCACGTACCTGAACTTGTCCGAGAAACAGGTGAAAATCTGGTTCCAGAACCGCAGGGTGAAGCACAAAAAGGAGGGCAAGAGCAGCGGCCAGCGGACTGGATCACATAACTGCAAATGCTCGTCCCTGTCGACGGCGAGATGCTCGGAGGAAGAGGAGGACGACATTCCCGTATCCCCGTCCTCTTCAGAGAAGGAGGATGCAGATCTGTCCGTCTCCCCCTGAAAGACTTTGGTCCTCCTGATTTTGAAAGCAGCCAAAAAAAAAAGAGAGACTGTTCCTCTTGTGTTCAGATGCCTGTACATAGACAGAGAATATTTAATCAGGGGAATTGTCACCCTGAGTCATTGTATAGATGTATACATGTTGTACGTTTTGTATGTAGTTTTTTTCTGAAAACGGTCAATTTGTTGTTGCCAGTATCATGAGTATGATAGGCATATTTGTAAAACCCAAATGACGGAGAACAATACCAACGTTGTTTATTTGTATTTTGGGGAAGGACAGTATTTTGTATACACAGTGAATACTGCTTATAGAGTCATTCTATGTGGATGGAACTGTTACTTAAATATGGAAAACTGGAGAAAGGCAGACAATTCCCTCACTGTCCCATTGCTGAGACCACTCTGGAATTATATCTTCAGTGTAATTGAAAAATATTTATTTATTTAAAAATGTTGATACTTAAATAAAAAAATATTTCTGAGCGCCAGACAAACGTGTCGTGTGGGTTACATTTCTTTTTTTCCTGCTCACTGATTGCGCACAATGGCGCGCGTAAAGTCACCGTCATAGTAACTTCACCACTGATTAAAACAAAAACAAAGTTTTGTTTTTGAGAGAAAACAGTGAAATAATGCGTCATAATCTTTGGTCAAAATACTAATACATATTACACACACACATTACACATATATTCCCTTATTTCAGCGCACGAAGGGAACGTTGTTGTGCGTGGCGACACATTGTTGAACGAGAGAATGATGGAGCCAGAAAACAAATCGGGGGGAAAACAAGTGTATTTTCAGCACTCTACAAACTAAATGTGCCTGTGCGTCAAGGGAGCACATTAGGCTATAGATGAACCGAAGGAGTAAATCAAATGCTCCATAATCTTAATCACTCGGGGCTGATGAAGACATTGTTATGGGCTCCTCTTATGTGCCTTCCCTGGGGGAGACCCTGAGTTCAGATATCACTGCCTGGTTCTTAAGCTCTTTTCAGATTCCATCCCGGCTGAAATGATCAGTCTCGTGCAACTGGGTTAATAATCACCACGGGTGTATTATGGTCAATCGGCAATTTGCATATCTTAATATCGATCTGACATGAAAATAAATGAGGAAAAGACGCAGCCTGGTGTCCATGACCTTTATTGTTCACGGCGTTGACGCACCAGTGGTGTCAAGTTTATTGTTGGTTTTATGGGCTGCAGGTGGGGTTTAGACCTAATAAAAGACCGCAAGTCAGATTTCACAATACACACATAAATATTTATTAACTCTTTGATAGGTTTTTTTACGCTAAATAATTCAAAACACAAAATGAAGCTGATATGCCAAGTCAAAAACATAGCATACATACATTTAGTCTAACAGAAAAACATCCTCTGTACACAGTTAAGGTTAATGTTTATCTAAGATTTAGGTAATGTGTTATGTTCGTGTGTGTAGTTCAAAAATATATATATATATATGATTAATAAAGCATCTCAAAAAGAGACCGAGCCATGAGTTTGGCATTTAGTCCTAGTTGTGTTCGCCTGTTTTACGCACCGCTACAGTTGCTCTTTGTATGAAGCACCGCTTCTCAAAATTATATGTATCATGTTGAATAGGCTTTAAATGACATTTCCCTTCTTAGAAGCGTATATGTGGACTTTTTTTAAAGGGAGAAAAAGCTGTTCTTAAATTGCGTACAGCACATTATCTGCATCAGTGTGCCTTTTCTGGACGTGGAGTTTCACTCGTAAACTTACATTTAATTGTTCACTTAACTATTTTAACAAAACTCTAATATTTGCATTTGTTAAGATATGGGATTAGACTATTTTGTTAATTGCACCATAGAGCCCCATTTTGCTCACAACGTCCTCTGCAAAGCGCCCTTTATCCATTCAATAGCCCGGGGGTATGCGCCCTGGGGGAGCTTATACGCCCGGTGCTCCAAATGCTCAATTTATTTATTCTTAATTTTGTGCTGATCAATTCATTGAAGCAAAAAGGACTACGGTGTCTTTTTAAAAAGAAGAAAGGGGAATTGTGGACGTAACCTTGACGGAGCTGAAGAGAGGGCTTCCCTGACGCTGGAGAGCCGCTTGAGTCAACAGGCGCCCATCTAGCAGACTCGCCCTTGTCTTTATTCAGGCTAATTTTTTATTTACGGCTTTTCTTTGACATGTCTCTTATCTATCAGATTAAAAGAACAGCTTGTAACAAATCAGTCTGCACGATTTACAACAGCATTAAAAGGGGACAAAGGGAGCAGGCAGTCAGTACCTGAGAGTCTGGTAGACGGCGCGGCGCTGCAGCTGATTCGATGGTTTGAAAATACGCACGAAACAAAATACTTGAATCCTGAAAAAGAGCCTTTGTACGTTTCTTTAGAAATCAAGCAATTCTGCATGACAAAGGACAATTAATAAGCCGTCTTTTCACGACCAGCAGCTGGTTTCCCCGTCAAGGAAAGTTGGAAAAAATTCAGGCTGAATGCGCGCAAAAGCCCTTTGCGCGCAGACAGCAACCCAAGGTGACCCATTTGGCACAGTTAAAATAACCAAGCCGAAGTAAAAGCGAGGGAACTGTCAAAAACATTTAAGCTGAAATATCTTGAAATTGCAAATCCCTTTATGTGGAGGGACGCTGCCGATGTGGGTTAGTCGTACAAAGGAGGTGGTTAAGTTGGAGAGGCTTTGGAAACGGACACGTGGCTTCTCAATGAGAGCTCTTTTGGACCCGCGTGGCTTGCTGTGGCACTGCACATTCAACTACTTTAAACTTATCCTGCTAAACAACTAAGTGCAGTAAACCCAACATGTTAAACTGCAAAGTTAAACAAAGGACTTTATTAACTTTTAAACACTTTTGCACATTTATAACGTGTTTGTTTTCTCGTATTTATAAGGACAAGTCGCTGCTGCTCCACGACTCCAGCCTCGCCTGCACAAGCAGAGAACAGGGTTATTGTTATTAAAAAATAGACTATACTTTGCCAAGAACCTTTTTTAATATGCATCCAATAGTTGGATGGACTTTCACACACTTTATGATTTTAGTTGTGTGGTGCTATTTTACGTGTAGTTGTGATTAGAATGAAACTGCGTATTGATAAAGACACAAACACAGAAATAAACATAGGAATCTAAGCGTGATTTCAACATTAAAAAGTTTACATTTTGGATTAAAACAAGGTAAGTACGTTAATATGATATCCATGTGTATTTTGTATTATTATTTTTGGAACAACAGTTTCTATTGCCGTCTACATTCTTTTTTTCCCCTGTGGTTAAAGTGGAGAACATGGATCAGCAGCATGTATAATTATGGAGCCGTTAGTGGTGACAAAGTGTGTTCAGCCTGCTCAAGTGGCAGAGAAGGAAACCGCTCGCCAATGCCTTGAACTGCGCCTGCTGCTTTTCGGGCTGCAACATTTGAACCCATTCAGCTGCATATAATCTGTTTAACAGCTAATCAGTAATGTAAGATGAAGGACTGGCACGCAGCTCCACTTCTCCTCAGCCAATCCCCTCCTCTAATTGAATATTCAACGCGCGCACCGCGCTCTGCTTGCCTTTTTCAGCGTGTTGACTGAGAATACGCCTTTTTGATTCTAGCCCATGCACAAGCAGTGTCAAAGGTCAAGAAATAATGAACTGCGCAGACATGGACAAGTGCCCTTTGGAATAGCCGAGGCTGCTCCGCAATGACTACTGCACTTCATTTGGGAATTTGGTCAAAAATATAACATGTGATGTTTGGTTAACATTACATTGTCACGTGCGGTTAGAGCTCATGTGCGACAAGAAGCCTTTGATACCTGGGGAATAGTGAGATAAGGTATGTAGCAGCTCACTTTAAAGTCCAGGTAAAAAAAAAAAAAAAAAAACATATTGATATAGTACAGAAAATTAGATCAACATATATTAGTGTTATTTTTTCCATTCTATACCTGTGGACTATTTATGACAAAAAGAAAATAAATGCACATGCTTTATGAATTATAACACTACCTAAACATGTTTTTCATTCCCCTGCAGTGAAACTATTTAATGCAGACATACAGTACGCACCCGTGCACACAAACAGGGTTTTACCATGCACAGATGTACGCGAATGTCCCCTCTCACGGTGCATGTAGAGTATTATTGGATAGTGGATGTAAAGGCATACCTGTTTTCAGCAGGTCGCTCGCTCTCTGTTTATCCCGCAGTTCGCCGACTTGTTCAGTTCTCAGTGTGGAACAGGAGCGTCATCTGGTGGCAAAGACCATATAGTTAGAGTTGGTCAGCATGGAACATGCACAACAAGGCTCCGTAGAAATTTGAATAATTAAAAAAAAAAAACAACAACAACAAAACATTGACTGAATGCATTTTAATGCTGCGTTATAATAATTATATAAAATAAAATACCTCATGCGAGTGTAATTAAAGTATAGGCATTCTGCTCCCAAATACAACACATGCACAAATGTGATCTGCAAAGGGCCCCTTCCCTGTGAGGGGGCCCCTTAAATGGTCCTCATTCACACACAGCAGAACCACAGCCTCTTGTATGTTGCTCCACTCAGTGAACTGTGTAAGTGTAAAGAGAAAATTGTCTAATTAGTGTAAATTTAAACCACAAGACACTCTCATTCAACAACTGTAGCAAGTTGTATTCCACATACATCTTAATTAAAGGTGACATGTCGACAGAAACAATGATGTTTATACATTTTTATTCCCATAACTTTTTTTTTTTACTTACTGTATGTACATTTTGCTATTATCAGGCAATAAAGACCAAACTCTTGTCATAATATTATCACTTTCTTTGTGTTCTCTCTAGTAATATACATCGGTCACTATCAACACATTTGCAAAAGGCACAAGACAAATATTAAAAAAAAGGATATCTCCATGAAAATAATAAAAATGACTAAAAGTGTGACCAGTCATCTAACCTCTACAACTTTAACATCCAAACTATCTTGCATGCATGAGTGCTCAGTCTAAAAACAACACAAACAGTAAAGAAAACATGAAACACCTGGAGATACAACTATCCGACTTGCAGCACCATCAACGTCCAAACACAGTGAATACAGTCAGTGTGCACAAAGTCAGCCTCCAGTTTATTGTCAGACCTCCAACTCTGACTCTTTTCTTTCCTCTTTAACTACAATAATGGTTGATCATCCTCATTGTCAAAAAAACACAACAACAAATAAAAAAAAAAACTGCTATGAAACACAAAGTAATCACAGAAGATAAAGACAATTGAAGTCTTTCTCTGGGTAAATACTATTAATTAAACATCTGATATAGTTTCATCAGAAAAAAAAGAAATTTCCTTTTTAAATATTAGTTTAAAAATAGACATAGTCATCAGCTTATCACAGAACCAACACATACAGTATAACACATCGATCAGCATCAAGTCGACTTTAGCAAGTGGACAACTGTAAAAAAGAAAAATCTTCTCTTATCTTCATCTAAATCTGTAAAGCAATAATTGTAAAACTGTTAAACAATTATTAGTAAACCTTTTACAATCCAACATGAAACAAACAATACAAAAAAAGGTGGAAGACAAAACAACACATCTTCATGAATATGACACAAATGGAAGAAGTTGTTGCTGAAGATGCTGAAAAGAGGTTGGTTGAAATCAGTGGAGGAAAAGTTATTGTGAGTAGAGGGAAACACTCAAAATATAAATACTATCTAGTGTAGTTAAACATCATTTCTTCCCATTTTTAATAATCTTATCACACCCTCTATAATATATTCTGTGACTCTTACAAAGGGCCTGATCTGTATACAGGAAACCACTGGACTACTAGTTGTTTTTATTCTGTGGCAAACGGAAGCTTAGTTATCAAAATGTAAAAATCAACCATCTCTAGCTCTCATTCATCCCAACATCTATATTGCTTTTTAGTATTTTGAGGTTTTAATGGCAGAGATTTCCTATATTTCAACACTCCGCCATTCCCACTAATTACTGTTTTTTAACTTATTAGTTCTTTATTTAGTTTTTATTTATCAATTCTTATTTCTTTTGTGCTGTGTGTGTGTTATTCTTATAAGAATTTCATTCACTAATTCCTTCTTCAACCTTTTTATGTGATTTAAAAAGTGCAATATTGATTTCTATTCTGTCTCATGTATATTCAATAACTCCATACGTCCACATGTGTATTGATCTGCAGCTGTGTATTTGATTTGATCTCCACGTCACTGATAAGCAGTGACTTAACAAAAGAACGAAACACGTCTGCCACCTTTAAAAACATGTGCATGTAGGATTTTCAGTAGTGCCGAAACTATTTGTCGATCAATTCTCTTTACTAATATTTTACAGACCAAACAATTAATCTGCTAATCGAGCGGATTAAGAAAACAAAAGAAAAAAAAAGAAGCCATTAGTCCATGAGACGCTTCCTTACATAAAACAAAACCTTCATGACTTCAAGCCCCAGGGACCCTGTGATGTTATCACAACACCTTCATGTCACTATAATCCTTATATACTGTATCTACACACACACAGCCAGTCTCATAATCACTCAATCTGCCTGTGGCTCCTGCTGTCAAATATCATGGACCGCCTCTGTGGCTGGTAGAAGCAGCTGGTCGAAGTTTCCAGCCTCTGTCCACTTTTAGGAATAGTCATTTTGTTTTGAAGCGTGATCCCCTCCGCCATCCTTAAATTATCTGCCATCTCTTTAGAAAAGACGTTCACTGCCGAAGAGTCATTCAAGCCTTTCATAGATGAGAGGAGCTTGCCGTCGTCTCCTGCTGGCGGGTAGTCCATGATGGGAAAAGGAGGGCTGAGCAGGATGAGACTCTGAGGTCTCTGCCTGTTCCTGAAGGACGGTCTTTGTAAAAGGTTCCCTCTGTTCGGTCTGGGACAATCCACAAACACCTCCACACTGGGAGCATGTCTCCTCGCTATGACCGGCAGCTCTGGAGTAGACGTGGTCTTCACGGCCTCCGCAGATTTCTCAGCACTTGCATGTTTTTGGTGTTTGGGCACAGGCTCCTTGTTCTCCAACTCCTCCTTTAGGTCGGACATCATCTGAGGAGGTGCAGAGCTGCTTTTCTCTGCGCTCACTTTGGGATGTTCCTTTTCTTGTTCCTTCAATGCCTCAAAGTCGTTGTCTTGCCTGGAGTGAGGTATTTGACTGTACTGCACCTTGGGAGGGATGACAGGCACAGCTTTGGCCTGACATGTTTTAATCATGAATGGCGTCCGCACCGACGACACGCTGACTGGGGCTGAATTTCGGCGTAGAGGCGCCTGCCGATCGCTCAGAAACATCTCCAAGTCTGAGGGCAGCCCGTTGTTCGCAGACACCGACGACGTTATCAGTGATTTCTGACTGGATGAAAACTCGGATGAGCAACGACTTTGCTGATTAGAAATGTCTCTGATGCACCTGTGGCCCAGATCTAAATTAAGTGAATATGGTCTGTGTTTGGAAGAACTATTTTCCTCTCTTTTCTCCGGAGTAGCTGCCTCATAAGACATCTGTCTGTGAAACCGATGAGATGACGCTGTATTCTTCTGTTTGGTTGCACTGCATTTCCCTGTGTGAGGTTGTGTAGTGTTATTGCTGTTCACATTGACTCGTGTAGGCACCAATGGCAAATACATCCATTTAGTTTCTGGTTTGCAGCTGGACGTTTGTGGAACGCTGCCGGACAAGCGTTCATTGCTCTTAATGGCAGGTTGTTTGTTATTATCACATGAAGGAGGTGAAATCTTTGCCTCCTCTGAGCTTGAAGCTTCCTCGCGAGGGCTGAAGGGCGACAGCTGGTTAAACAGCTCCTCAATGTCAGGTGAATGAAGGGGACTGGTAACCCACTGCTGGGTGGAGCTAAGATCATCCCAGGGCTCCACCAAGTCCAGCTCCTCCAAGTTTTCTCCACATCCTTCATCATCATCAAGGTGTGGCAACTCCAAGGTGTTCGGTCTCTCCTCCAAACACACTGAAAGCCTCTGGGCAAGCTCCAACTCAGGGATCACGCTCCTCTTTGCTCCATCAAAGAAGAGTTTTTTGTCCTCATGAGGAATCTCACATTTCTGTGACTGACCTGCATCATCTGTTCTTGTGAAGCCTGCTTCAGCATCATTTTCAGACAAAGGAGCCATTTCCCTGTCCAAACACGTTTCCTGTAAAATGATTTGTCTCTCTTTAGTGTACACTGGTTCATCTGTGTCTGAGGGTGCCGCTTCAGGAAGCCGTTTCCTCGCTTCCTCCTCTCCTCTGTAAGCAGAGCAGGCATTTTCTAAGTCTCCACCAACAAATACGTCAACGTTTTTGTGGAGAGAAAATACGATGTCTGACTCCGAGGGCTGTTTCTTTGCAGACTTTGATCCAGTGGCAAATACATGGTCACTCAGAGAGGTATTTGAGGTCTGCTCCCGGCATAGCAACGTCAGAGACGGAGAGCTGCGGCTCCGTTTGGACTTAACATCCATCGTTAACTTTGTGCCCTCACTGGAGCTCCTGGAGCTGAAAACGGGTTTCTCATCCAGCAGGTCGATTTCAGGCTCGGTGATCTTCAGCTCAGACCACAGCTCTTTCTCAGTAGAACGGGTTTTGTCCTGTAAAATGAAATGTTAGAAGAAAATGGATTTAATAAAAGCAGAATTATTTCGCAGTTCGATTTAAGATAAAAATACAATAATCTCTGATGAATAATATTCACTTTTAAATGATCAAACTTGACAAATTGGGATTCAGACATTGAAAACTCTAACATTCTGTATATAGCCACACTATTTTCACCTGTGAATCTCTATATTTTGACTTAATGTGTCTTGGACATTATTTAATTTAGAAGCGATGATGATAAATCACAAGTAACAACGTGGTCTTTCTGCGTTTTAAGCAATTCTTTACCTTTTTACTCTGACAAACCTATTTTTGCTCCAGTGGCACCACTAACTACTAGCAAATGATTTACCAGTTTGTGCAATTCTCTCCCAGGAGATGGCGCTGCCCCCTTGCTTTCTCTCACATTTGCAGAAGACAGTGCTTCTAGTGCAGAAATAGTCATCCCCACTTGCCCTTTTGTCTGCTTGCTTGTACCTGAGGGGAAAAATATTGTCACAAACATTTGTCGTAAACATTTGATATGAACAAGTCATTTGAAAATAAAATAAAGGGAGATGTCGTCACCCTCTGGAGGAACTCTACAGCTCAGCTCCTCTGTGTTTTTCTTATCTGTTTTTTCCTGCTTCTTTGGTTCCAGTTGGGGGAAAGTGTTGCTCTTTCCACTGTTGATGCTTTGCTCTGACGCTCCTTTGCACGGTTTTAAAGTCGCTGCTTTGTCCTTGGCATGCCCCCTGCACGGTGTGCTGTTGGAGCTGATAACAGCGGACACACGCAGGGGCACAGACACAGCAAAAGGCTCAGATATGTTGACGGCTCGCCGCTGATGCCGTGGCGAGGACTCCAGTGGGAAGAAGCTCCCTGGGAAGGAAGGTCGAGATGAGCTGTTTTGGGAAGAGCCCGAGTACAGCATTCTCCTGTTTTTTGGAGACGTGGGTTTGTAGCCACTGAGGTCGTCACCTTTGAACACCTTCAGCTGCTCTGGCAGTGTTTTTTGAGTAGACGCAGAAGCACTCGGTGAGGCCTTTTGGTTCATGCTGGAGCTCCATCCACCTGTTGCCCCGGCAGATTTTTTCCCTTTAAACTCCCAGTTTTGGTCATGCTCGTCCAGGTCATAGTCTGATCCCAGTGTTCTGGACTTTACATCCGGAAGAAAAATGCTGCCTCCAGCTGTACTGTTGTTTCCTGCTCTTTCATCATCTGTGTGGTAAAAATAACACGTGTTATGAATAAAACATACACTGCCCAGCCAAAAAAAACGCCACGCGCTTTATTTATGTTAATCTTTGACCACGACATGTGTTCTGTGTGGCACTGCTTCGGTTTAGAATATCACAACATTTCTATTTCACAGATACATTATTTTCTCCATTGTTTTTAGGATGGAGTTGGACTCATGCGTCTTCTCCAGAACATCCCATAGATTCTCAATGGAGACAATGACATTTATGTCTGATTCTCTCTGAACCACAGCCACAGGCAACGGAATCCTGGCTTTGTCACCTTGGAATATCCCCAAAAACCCCAGTACTTCATCATAACACCGCTCCTACACGTATGTATGTGGGCAGTGTATATCAGTTTAAGGTTTTAGCCTCACCTGTTGGTAAAGAACACAAGGACTCCATGCTCCTGGATGGACGTAGAGCCGCTTTTTCTGTGGAGGAAAGAAAAAGACTTTCTAATAATGTCATTCTACTTTCAGGGAATTGGACAGAATCACTTCAAGCTTCAGAAGACAAAAAAAAAAATCCTAAAATCTTTTAAATGTGTTCCAATGAAAACCTTCGAAGATTGTTACCTCACCTGTTATCCCCTGTGCTCGTATGAACACGCTGCCATTGCGGCTCAGTTTTCCCTTTGAGTCCACAGATCTTCCCAGGTTGAAGATGGACTTCCATTTCTTTGATTTCCCAGAAAACTTTCTCCTGTGAGACAAAGAGAGATTATTGAGCCCATTTTGATTGTAAAGTAACCTCAATAGACTGAATGGAAATCTGTCATACTTGCTGTCTGATATGTCTATGACGGTGTGGTAGAGCGTGGCGGTGCTGGTGTCAGGAAGACTGTTCTCTCTCTGACGTTCCTTGTGCACAGGATGGTTTGGACTTAAGGAACGAGCCTGGGCTTCTTCCAGGCTCATCAGTTTCATTGGCCCACACTGACCGCTGATTGGGAGCGTGGCATACTTCTCCCCACACATCAAACTTGGGCCTTTGGAGGTCAAAAACAATGTGGTTAAAGTAATACTAATTATGCATTTATCCAGGGGTAAATCAGAACGTCTTTTAAGTCTCCCAATTATGGGTTGTGTGTATTTTTTCAAGTGTCATACCTTCTTTGGGTTTGAGTTGTGCCGAACCACTGCTGAAGAGTTGATCTGTATGGTTTAGAATAAACTCAACCACTGACTGTTGTATCCGCACCTCCTGGAACGCCATGTCTCCATTACCAGACGAAACCTCAATGTTTTTGGATCTAAGGAAATAAGAGTGTATAATAAATAACAGTTGCAATCTTATTTTTGCACACTTTCCAAAAACAGCTATGAAACTCATGTGAGCTTTAGTAGGAACATTTCAGTTCCAAAAGAACATAAAAGGCCCAAATCAAAGTCATTGGCTGTTTTTGTATTTTATTCTTCCATTACTAAACTCACCTTAACAGATTTGGCGCCCACACCAGAGCCAGGTTACGTGTATGCATGTTTGTCTGAGTGCTTAAAGTAGCGAGGTGGGCCAAGTGCTTAGTGAGGAACTCCAAAGTCCTGAGGACACAGACAAAGCCAC
This sequence comes from Solea solea, assembly GCF_958295425.1. Taxonomy (NCBI): domain Eukaryota; kingdom Metazoa; phylum Chordata; class Actinopteri; order Pleuronectiformes; family Soleidae; genus Solea; species Solea solea. Next base: position 7,903,558 of record NC_081137.1, on the reverse strand, counting down.
ATATTATCACACGTATTCATTCATTCATTCATCTTCTACAGCTTTATCTTTAACATGAGAGTTTTCTTTCTAAGAATAAAAGAAGCTCAAGTGAAAAAGTCCACCTGAAGTGAGGAGTCGGCAGTTCTTTGATGATCTTCTGAACATATACAAGTCTCTCATGATCCCCTTGGACCAAGACGACTTCCTGCAGGTCAAACAGACACAAAGATTCCACAGTTAATGTCAGTAACAGTAATAAAAAGAGTTTGATGATTGAAAAAAAAACAAAAAACTGAAATCTGTCTCTATCTGAGGTTGTAGTTTCCTCCAAAAGCAACTTAACCCCAAATATGAAGTGAATTCTCACTTGTGGTCACTGTAGCTACTAATGATCTTTAATTTATCTGCAAACATACCCAGCATACCCTTACACAACACAACATCAGCTGGTTTTCTCCAAGATTACCCCTTCACACAATCGCGCATTGATGCTCCTGCAGGATTCCACCTCGACTTCCAACCCAGCTTTCCCTGCTGAGCCAATGTAAACAGCCATGCAGGAGTGCGTGCAGTCAAACTAACGTGATTGAGGCCTGAACACCAGCAGTTGTTAGTCATGTGTAAGGTCATCAAAATGTGCAGTCTTGTGCTATTTTGTCTCACGGCAGAAGCACAAACATGAACCTCCAAAATGACATATTTAATCCTAAAAGGCTGTGAAAATGAGAACAGAAAATGAGTTTCTAAAAACTCCACAGAGGGTTCATTCTTTCCAAAACAAAAAAAACGTTTGACAATAGGGCAACAGTTTCCCAGTGTTATGTTTGTCTTCATATCACATCATGTGAGGAAATGTTTTTTCCTAAAACACTGAACTAGAATTCTCAGGCACAAGCAGCACAGGACGCATGAACGCGATGGTATGGAAACGTCCTGTCATGGTAGATATGTACGTTACATAAAAATCATGCACCAGGTCTGACCATTTCCTGTGCCTTCTGCATGTAAAACTATTTAACCATGAGCCTTTTTTCCAAGAGGCACAGCCACTCTCTCACCATGGCAGTTCATTTAAATAACACTTGTCCCTTATTTTTTTCTTGCTACACCAATGCTGCCTCATACTGGCAAAGCCTTGCTGCTATCAGCCCAATAGGCGGAGACACCTACTACCAAAAAATAAAGTTTTGTAACAGAAACATCTAATTTCATCTAAGTTGTTATTCAACTAGTGTTAAGCTAAAAGAATATTTTATTAAAGAACCCTTGATCCTGCTTATCATTACAGTACATTACAAAGGTTTGGACACTCCTGTTTTAAACCTGTTTTAAACAAACGGTTATGTGTTATTCATCAGTATGGGCTGTCAACAGGGTGGCCCAGAACTGTAAATACACGTCATAAACTCTTAGTCAACTTATAATCATGACATTAATCTCTGTGTTCACAGCGCTGTATTCTCCAGGGGAGAGATGAAAACTACGGATCATTATAGAGCCACAGAGCTGAGGTCAACTAATTATAATATATACATTTGGAATCAATATGAAACACAGGATATTTGACCTTTTGTCATACTCACCGTGAATTTGCTGTATAGCTCATATGTGAGCAGGGGATTGGGAAGCTCCCTGAAGTACAGCTTACATAAGGAACCCACACAGTGGATGTCCTGGAGGTACACTTCCTTTGTAAGGTCAGGGCATGCCTCAGAGCAGAATTCCTGTCTGCACACACACACACACACACACACACACACACACACACATGCTTACAACTGTTGCTGTTGTATTTAAGTCTATTTGAACAGTGTTGTGGGAAAGAGCACCACAGTTGACAAACACTAACCTAAGAAAATAATATTATGCAAACATAAAAAAAAAATGACAGGATTATTTATGTGACGTGCACAGATAATAGAATTAGATAGATACACAGATAGATACATAGCATGTCATGAAATTTTACTCAAAGGTCCAGTGAGTAAAGACGGACAGTCAAACTGACCAAGGACTCCTCTTTCTCAAGTGAGTCACGGAACTAGAGCTTACCTCCATAAAGCAAGGCCCTTGACTATAAACAGCTTATTTTAGGCGATGAAAACAAAACACTTATACAAATATGGCCAATAAACTGTCCTAAATGTCACACACTGGACTTTTAACAACTGGAGCATCTTTAAAACATTGATACACGTAGAATACATACACAGAAGCCTGAGATTGTGATGTGTCACATTTCTATAGAATTGCATCATGTTGTTCGAGTACCTGAGACGCTGGATGTTCGAGGTGATCCCTGACAGCCTGTAGATCCCATCCACAACCCCATGCTTCTCAATAAACTCTGCACATTTCATCAGGACCTGAGGAACTTAAGAGGAGTTAATAAATGTGTTAGTGATTATTTGTTGCAGAAATGGGTCTTGTGTCTTGAACACATTATTTCACTGCACATATCTCAATATCTTAAAAACAGGGGGGCAGGAAACATGTTTCAGAGGTAACAATGCACATAAGTTGACTTCATGGTATGGGTTTGTTCCACTCCGGCTGTTTTATATTCCTTAGGGTCGCTGATTGTAGGTGGACTTTGACAGGAAGTTAAAAATGGTTTGTTTGTTTCAAAGGAAGGTTGACACACCCAGTCCTTGTAGCTGGTATTACTTACGACATTTCCTCTAATAGAAAATGGCTTTTGAAAAGTTACCGCTGACCAACACAGCATTCTGAGCTGTACTACACCACCTCCTGTACAGAGCCTTGTTTTGCCACACACAGACTTGACTGTGGCTTTTTAAAATCACATGCTATGATCCAGTCAAAACTAATACTGACACTTAATTGCACATTAGTTTACTTGGAAAAGGCTGACACCTTTGAATTATGTTCTGTAACTGTTTGAGAAACTGTTTTATTTATGATGTTTAGGCATAATATCAGTAAGTTCAAATAGGATGCCTTCCACAGACCAGTGCACAGGTTGAGATATTGTCTGAGAAGCTATTCTAAAAAAAGAAATAGATTAAACACATGTTATTCTTTTAGGTGCTGATGTATGTTTGTAAAGCTTTTGGTTTCCTGAAAGAGCATTGATTTAAGTGACATGGGTGGGCTATGAATAAAGGATTCTTTTATGGTATGTTTATGTGCGTGTTGGAGAATCCTTCACAAATTTAAGTCTGACTATTCAAGGCAATGGTCAGTCTCCCACTGCAATAATTTTCTGACCAAGAATCTTCCATTGACACATGGATCTATTTGACTTAATTAGACTTTCAGTGACATGCCTGTGGTCAAATGTTGAATGAACAACCACCGAGCCTTCAGCTAGACTCTGGGTTTCTGCACTCACTCTTCTAGTGACTACAAATGACAGTTGGACAAATATATCGTTTTAAAGTTTAAAAATGTACAATAGCAGTGTTCAACATGCAATTAAACACTTAAATTAACCTTTGTAAGACTCTAAATGAGTTCATAGTAACTTATCACATGTTGGTTAAAAGCATATTTAAATTTTTGTCTTCAAAACTATGACTAAACTAACTATTTTGGTCTCTCAGCAACACGAACGCAGCGTCATCAACAATTGACAGAATAACAAAATCCTGATCACTTTGGACTTCTAATTTACTCTCAAATGCTCATTTAAGATATGTTATTAGAAATTTCATGAACTTGTTATAAAAGAAACAAATTCAACAATGTACAGTTTGGTATAGAGACCTAACAGCAGGACATTGTGTCAAGATTTGTTTTAAGAAGAAAGTTTTGTCTGTTATGTACTGCTCAGAGATTAAAATAATTTAAATAAAGGGCTAATAGGTAGTCTAAAATAACTTAGGGGTAAGACTCATACATCCTCACTTCCTGTGCTTAAATGCCCCGCCTTACTGTGCCCACTCTAACAGGTCGTCCTCAAAGTTATCCTCAAAAAAGCTATTCATAAGCCTCTACACGTGGGACCCTTCAGTGTTTTTTTCTCTCCTTTTTTTATGGATCATGGTCACAAAAACAGATCATGGACAGAACAAAGGCATTTGCCTTCAGGACAGAAGAAGAAACGGGAGGAAAAAGCAATAGTAACATTTCAAACTCCACACATATTTCATGTTTGGTTTGTGTCTGCTCTTTTTGCCCCATTATTTTCTCTCCTCCATAAGCGGCAGTCTTTTGTCAGACACAAAAGTAGCCATAGGAACTATAGTTTCCTACATAGGAACTATAGTTACCTATAGTTTCCTATGTAGGAAATTGACACAAAAATGTAAGAGCCACACCCAAAGACACAAATGACCATTTAATAGAGCCAATGGGTGAATGAGTGGCTTCCTAAATATAAAACACATGTACACTGACAACACACTTGTGTAACATTTGAAGATTCTGTATTTTTTTTTTTTTACATAAAGGAGCGTTCTCTCAACACTTCTTCACAACAAAAGGTGCATAAAAAGACTTCTAATGGTTATGATAATATGAGAAATGATCAATAACAGTTGTCTTTGGTTTACATAACATGCCATATGATATGTGAATCAAATAATGTCAAAGAAAATGTGTTTGATGATAGCTGTATATAAAAGACTTTTAGCTTTCAAAGAAATACGACTTAAAACAAAGAGTTTACCATCTTGTCCTGAATTCTGGAGATGTTCTGTCAAGTCACAGCCGAACACATTTTCAATTCCTTTCTTTTTGAGCTTCTGCTTAGTCCCTTTATTCTTCATGTGGCTCCAGTTAGTGGTCCAGGTGATTAAAACAAGAAGCCCCTTGAAAGCACAGCGATCGATCCATATGAACCCGAGAAAAAAGATTGAGATTGCTTTGGGTCAAGAAAGCAGCGACATAGAAATCCCAGCACTCAGCTCCCAAAATTCTGCATCCGCTCACATTCTGACTAACCACAGTGTTGGAGGCTGAGAGCAGAAGTGACGTCACATTTTCAACTTTAAGTCCTTCAGATTGTCATGATTTCAAGGGATGGTGAGAGAAAAGACGTGGTGTGACTGTTGCTCAGCCGGGACGTGGCACTCCGCTGCTTTATCTCTAAAGGATTTGCAGAAACAGCATTAGAATCAGTGGGTTTCCTGTTGTTTTTACACCCCCAGCCAGTCTCCCTCTCTCCCTCTCTGCTCCTTTTTTTTTTTATCTCCTCCTCCTTCACTTCATTCCACACAGTCTCCCCTTTTCACTGGCTTTTCTGTGGTTGAGAAGACATACATGTATCAAGAAAGTTCCCATTTTTTCATCTTGATTTCCCTTTAAGATTATTCAAATATTCTATGTTTAGAGGTGGATTTGTGGCAGTGGTGTGGCAGGGATTTTTTAAATGTTGAGACTGTCTAAAGGGGAGGGAAGTGAAGCGAGGGGAGGAGAACAGCTGACTTCTGTGTCTCCTGATTTAGGAATTACTGACCTCTTGTATTCCTTTTTTTTTCATGTGCCCAAACTCAGAACTAACGGGAAAGCAGCTCTCTGCCTTCCTGAATGCTCCCAATGTATACAATTTCCTGTGCAAAGAGCCCAGGACCGAAAACAAAAACAGACGGGTTCTGAAGGAAGAGGGAAGTGGGAGGTGACTGAAGTGAGGGCCTGAAGGGCACAGATGGGAAATGGGGGGAAATCGGGGGGGGAGTCGGGGTGAGGAGATGGATGACACATGGTTCTTGTTACTCAGTGCTATGCTTGTCATTTTTTTCTTTGTTAAAAAACCCCACAAAGTTGTAGCTGACGCATATTAAATTGCAATAAATAAACTTATATTGTTAATTAAATCATTTAATTTAGTGTCCCAAGTATCTGAGCTGTTTTCTTACACATGCATGGAGTGCACTACCTGAGAAGGATCATATAACCCCCCCCCCCCCCACCCGTGGGTAGTGGTGGTATAATCCTAAAACCAAAATTCCATAAATTGTGGCGTGAAATTTTACTGCTGCACTTTCCCTGAGGTCATATATTTCAAAGTAATCACTAACTTCGAGCTTACAAGTCAAACCAGCACTTACTGCAGTACAAAAAAAAGTAGCCATCAAACAGCAGAAATGATCAAACGCATATACATGTCTTCTGCAAATATGGTGTGCCAACAATTTTTGTTTTTAAGTTTCTAGAACCTGAAAAGCAGATTCTACTTCTATAACGCAAACAATGCTAAACAAAATTACTGACTCACAAAAAATACTTGTTAGCAACACAATCTGGAGTCATAATTGTGTCCTGAAGCTCAGATTTGGTCTCACTGAATGGAGGTACTCTTAAGTATAGTGTGAGCAGGTGGTCCCTGTCTCTATCTGCTGTTAAATGTTGGGCAGGTCGGGTAGATTAAAAACAAAATTATCCTGAATCCCTGTCTTTATGGGCAGCATTTTTAAAAGTGATGTAGTTTGTGTTTTCCCCCATTGTTGCCCAGAAGTTATTATTCTCTATCGACTAATCATAGGGACTGCAGTTTGCCGAGCTCCACCCACCACTGTGCTTAGTATCCCAACAGACGGGGCCAAAGTCAGTTATTTGGGTATTTTTATAAGTTTTGACAATTGAAATGCAAGCAGTTCTGTAATGTACCAAACTGAACTGCTGGGTTGAAACAGTGCTTTAGAAATACAGTATATGTGTGTAAGAACAATGCGAGTCAACCAATATGGTAAAGATACAAATGGGAAAACCACAACAACGAGCCGACAACATGCAGAAGTTATCAGTAGACCTGAAAAAAACAAGCAGCAAAAAGTGATAACTCCACTCCAGGGATGGTCACACTTTCAGACAAGTAATCACATCAAAATAAAAACAGAGAAAGAAATGTTATGCTTATGAATCAAGATGTGAATAAAGTGATCAGTAAAGAAAGAAAGAAGTTTACCTGAAGTCTTTCTTTTCACCCAGAGTCTTTAAGCTGTAGATGAAAAGGAGCTACCACTGGAAACAAACCCAGATGTTCGACACTGTTCTGTACACTGTGTCACCAAAAACTGCAACCAAAACATTTTTACCTCATCAGGTTTGACTGTTAATCCAAAATGGTGCAACAGTTATACGTTTGCGTGTGTGTAAATGTAACTTACATGCTTGGATGTACTTGACAAAGCACTGGGACATTATCTGCTGTCGTAAATACCCCACTGGTGAAATCCTGCTCTTCCAAATATGAATGTATTTGCAAGCAGGAAAAATACATTACCTGCTGTATCAAAAACCTCACTGACATTCTTCTAACATTGGAGTCGCAGAGTTGTATTTTAGAGCTACATGGGTTTTTGTGAAATGTCACATGTGAGCGAGTTGACCAGGCTTGGCCTCGATAAGACAAAGCATTCTTTCTGCAAGATAGGAAGAGGACATGACATCATACTGTCCATCCCCCCTGTCTTATTGACGCTGGTTTGGAGCTGAGAAGACATTTCATTGTATCGGAATAACAAGGAGTTCTTCTTGTCCTTACATTTACTACATGTTATCAGAGTGATGCAATGTCTTAATCTGTAGTGTAATTTGGCTGCCGCTGATTGTGAGAGAGTGGAAATGATGATGCAATGGAGCAAACTATAAAATATTCCTTATGAGAACAGTTGGCTCAAAGGGGAATACAAAACTTGTTTTTCACCAAGGTAAGTGCAAACTGTGGATATGAACGTTTAAAGTTCACACATTGAATTAAAATTGATGTGCAAAAAGCATATTGTAGAGTATGTTTTTTTACTCTCCTCATTTTCCTATAATCAGTCACACAAATATAATATGTGCATTACAGATACTCTGAAACATGTCATATATGAATATACTTTCATTTTTGTTGTGCTCCGACATTGCGTGTTTTTATTCGAGTCAGTGCAAAAGTGACTAAGTGATATTCAGGAGCATTTCTGACCAAATAAAATCAAACAATGTCGGGGCAAACATGGTAACGGTTTCCACTCACACACAAAATAATGGCACAAAAAGACATAGCAGCGTAAGTGTAAAATCTTTTTTCATTCACCCTTCAAAACAAACATGTCATTCAAAATCAACGTAGAAATATTCATGATCAACCCTCTAATTAATAATTAGATAATCCAAAAGTATATGGCACCCCTTTCAATGTAGTAGTCATATACTACATATGACACAGTCATATATAGTAAATTACAAATTCAAATGAAAAAAAAAAAAAGGCAGTGAAATATTTGATGCTACACTATCACGTTTTCTGGGCAGCAACTGTTGAACAAAAGACGTTGTAGTGTAACTTGTGCACTTTCAATGTAATTCACATGAAAAGTAGAAAACATAACATTCATGAGTGAGTGAAACAGTGGAAAAATGACTGTGAAATTTGGAGACCGTCAGACCACAAACAACACGATAAACATGTTTTCTGGTCTGTGAAAATGAAGACATTCATAATTCATAACGACTACTTCATCCAGCAGATTTATGGACAGCAAACGAGTAAATAAAGTGAATAACAAAGCACTCACTAACAGAAAATGTAACAAGTTACAGCAAAGCTGTAGCTGAGAGTATAAAAGGTGGCTCTGGTAAACTGTAAACATGTTTGTTCATAATAGAAGTATTGCTCGGTTATGAAAGAATCAGCATTTAAAAAGTGTAGGTGTAACATTCAACAAGCTACACTCCTTGGAAATGCATTAAATCTCATCTTAGGTATCAAGCACACAGAGCGCAACGATTAAAGCAAGTGTGTACAGACATTTCTTCACATGATAAAACTTTATAATTATAATTTCAAATGTTTAGGTGATATATAAAATCCCACCACCCATTAATGTTTGCCTAGAAATCAAGCATGTAAGGATCATCATCTAAAATAAGACATGCAATATATGAAATCGTCTTATTATGACGCACAAAACTACTTTTAGACAAAAACATTTCGTTTATCCAAAAGATGATCAAGGTTCCCAAATTCTGTGAAGCAGCCAACAATATTTTTAAGTCAGCCAGTGGTTTAAAATCAGATGCATCAGAAATAAGTTTGACCTATTGACCTAGATGTTATAGATAGAAATGTATTTTCATGTGGGAAAGGAAGCACTGCCTGCCTCCAACTGATCCAACAGGTCCTGGTTAGCCAGGCATGTAAAATAACAAAATATTTATAAATAATACACATGTAGTTTCACCAGATGATGGAGTGCTTTCATTGGTAGCAGTTCTGGAATTTTGTTTTATAGCAGAAAGCGTAACAACATTAAATAAACATGGCCTGCCATAATCATATGCCCTTTAAATTGCAACCTACACTGTGACACCTCATTTAAAAAAAATAATAATAATAATCATCATTTGTTTTATATTAACTTGAATTTTCATTGCTTTCATTGGGTTGTTGTTTGTGTGTACTGTAATAGGCTATTGCTCTACGACTGGGTTCTGCCATCTAGGGGTGAAAAATTGCAGCTTTAATGCACCTCATTCTTGTGAATTGGCCCAGTGTTCACTTTTCATCAAACCATATATTAGGTTTTGTCATGGACATGCTAATTTCAATAAAACATCTCAACAGAGACAGTAATAAACCATCTAAGTGCCTTGAAACATCCATGCAGCTTTAAGTCAAACCTTACATTCAGAGGGTTTGCAACTCTAAACTGCCACAGACAGTTGTAAACAAAGTACAACAAATCCATGTTGCGACCATATCAATCTCTTTTAAGCAGTTGTGTGTGCAAAGACCCTGCAATAGCCCCTTACAAGACCTTTTAAAGCTGCAATATATCATGCAGGCAAATAATAAGGCATAGGCATAAATTAATAAAACTTTCATCTGGCAATATATCATTAAAACCAGGATTCTGTATGTATATTTTTTTTAACGTTACCCAAGTTGATCATTCCATGATGGGAAAAAAAAAGTTCTTCAGGACGCTTTAGCAGTGTTTTCACCAAGCGGTTTGGTTTGGAACAGTATGGTATGTATTTAATTGTGTGTCTATTAGGAATAGTACCAATAGCACCCTTCCCTTTGGGGTACCAGATTAAAATGCTCCAGTTTGATCAGGGTGGAGCAAGACTGTCTTCAACACCCACAGTTAACTCTCACATAAAGCTTGACATCTTGTTGAGTAAACAGCAACAAACCAAGCAGGAAAAAAAGAGCAGCTGGATGTCCATTGTTGTCTGTTGTGTCGCGTTCAGTGTCATCACTGCACCGGTAAGCCCACACCACGCCTAACAAATAACGTTACTGTTCTCAGTCGAAACGCAGGGCTTTACCGTTGCAAACCGTAGTGTACCAAACTGAACCGTACCATAATGAAAACACAGCAGTAATGTGACGGAATGGAAGCAGCTTCATTTGAAATAATGTGAAATGATGTGCAAATGACTGTGGCTCTCACTATTTAAATATGCAAACCAGTTACATCTACGAGCATTTTGTGAGCTTGAATGTAGTGAATTTTCTGCCCACATAGGCCTGGCATTCAGTTTAAAATCTAATATTTATTCCTTATATATGAATTATTTGGAAATCTCAGATCTATGGCTTACCAATGTCCACAGTAACGTTCACATAGAGAGGCAGTCTTTGTATTGACAAAGTTTTATATGAGCAACTGTTAATTCCGTCTTTTCTCCATACGTGCTGTGTTTTTCTCAGCAACTCCATCCTGAGGAAGAAAAATAGGTGGATTTAAGAGACTGAATTTACAGCATTCAAGGATTCAAGGTGCTTTATTTTCATTCCAACATGCAAGACATGAAGACAGAAATTTGGAACTCAAGGCCCGGAGAAACAAAATAGAATAAATAGACAGCAAAGAAAGAGCATAAACCCTTTTCACTTTTTATATATACATACACACACACACACACACACACACACACACACATATACATACATATGTATGTATGTACATACATATACGCATATATATATATATATATATATATATATATATATGCATATATGTATATATATATATATATATGCATATATGCATATATATGTATATATATATATATATATATACACATGTTGTTTATATAAACAATACAACTGGGATGTTACCATTACTGCGCTCGCTATAGGTATTAACAGTATATTAAGACTAATGTCTGCAGAATTTAATTTAAGTACCTGACATTTTATTCATGTAACCATCTATGCTGATTTTAAACTTGTTTATCAAAATTATGTCCCCCGACCATGTCACCCAGTCCTGTTTGATCTGCAATATGCTGAAAAATGCAGGACACATTACCCACAACACTCCATTTACTGACCTGTACTTGTTAATTTCATTGCCACTGTCCCGATTATGAAACACCATGGTATATCGAGCAACATCAGATGGCGGCCTCACTATCTTCATTTTCTGCAGCTCAACCCTACATTAGACAACAGATCCAAATATATCAGGGAATGAATATGTAACAACACAGAAAATGCACCATCACAACACTGTTTTCACTTATTTCTGTCTCACCTGATGCGAAGGTCATCATCCTCCCCTCCCCAACCCCAGTAAGCGTTAGAGAATCCATTCACTTGATAAAACTGGTCTTTGGTCAAAGCTGTGACTCCCCCAAAGTAGCCTTTGTAGCGAAGCCTTTGAGTTGAACAATGAATAAAAAGAAAAACAGTTCTTAATGTGAAAATGAAACCTTATACGTAGTCTTCAACAACCAATGACTGACTTTTTTTGGGTCATATACTCACTTATATCCTGTGGCATTTCGACCAACCACCAAGTGTTTGGGCTGCTCGTCACAGACGTATAAATTGTGATCATTTTCAGGAACAAGGTCCACATCATGGAAGATAAAGCAATCCCAGTCATAGTCCTTCAGTGCCTCCAAATACCCAACATTCAATAACTTGGCACGGTTAAAAGTTTCATCACCAGCCTGAAACAAAAACAAAAAATAATAGAATCAGTCCGCCATTGTCCAGTTAAAGTAGTGTTTCCCATACCGTTAAATTAGGGGGCGCCCTGTATTTAATTTTATAACGCCAGATCACAACAGAAGTCATTTAAGTTTACCTTTCCTAAAGAACATCGTCTATACCTTGTCCTATTATTAAACAAATGAATAGAGAAAAGATTAGAGCCCAAATACCTTTCTCTCACATGATCACTCACGCAAGTGACACACACACACCCACAGATTCAGAAAACCTAACTGCAGTGGTCTGACATTATTTCAGAATATATTATTGTGTGATATTAACTCTCGGTTTGGTGTAAAACAATACCTGTTGGATAATATAAATGCTGTAATGTAATTGCTGCCTCTGCAGGAAGGGGTGCAGGTGGTGCAGGATGTAGAGGAGGTGTCTCTCTCGGTTGCGATGAGGAATGAGGATCGCCACGCTCTGCCGCGATGTACAGTCTAAAGGCTCATACTGTCCTTCAGTCACTTCTTTGTTCTCTTCCTCCACATCCTTCAGTGTCAGGGAGGGTTCAAAGGACAGCTTCACAGCACCGCCTACAGAAAGAGAGTTATCAAATTTAAGTCTCAGGTGCTAGTCGGCTCTGCCCTTTACACCACAAATGGTTCTCTGTGATCGGACCGCAATCAGATAGTGTCTGACAAAACTGAATAGCCTCATCTGCTTTTGTCAGATTACCGCTTGTCAAAGACTTCTCCCTCTGCTTCGAAAAGCAAAGAGGAGTCCATACAATAGCGTGGCTTCACGTGAGGCGAACATTTCTGCTGCTGACGTTGTTGTTGAAATGTAGCGCACAGAGGGGGAGGTGTCGTGTGGGAGGGTCAATCTTGATGTGGACACTGGAGGCGCATGTTAATAGCAAGTGTAAATACATGTGGTGAAGCACTCTCTGATCACATATTTGATCTGTAACTGTCAACAGTCACGAGCAATGCAAAACAATCAAATACAATTTGAAACAGACAATTTAAGACATTTTTACTTTTTGGAACTACTTCTTTTGCACCTTAGCAGAAACATTAATAGCCAAAAGAAACCATTTTAAATGAGTTAATCAAATAACTTTTTGCACCTCTTTCATTATACATTAGCAGCATCAGTTTTGCAAAGCTAACCTCTGCTTTTATGGTGCTAAATGATTCACATAAATAGCATACATTCATGATCTACTCTTGCACTACTGACTATGCTGTCATGAAGTGAGTGTGATAGGATAACTTAAACAAACAGAACAAATTAAACCCTCATAAGCAGATCAAAATAACAAAGTACACGATTATTACGTTTCATGTAACCTGCATGATGGCATATACTTACGAAGCAATGGTGACTCCTGCGGGCATTCCCCTTTTGGCTTTGGAGTGTCAATGCGATTTGACGCTTTTACCAAGATGTCGAGTTCATCCGTTAGACTGTCCCCTTTGTAAAGAGTTTGTGTTGGAGCTAAATTAATGTGAAAAGATTTCAACTTTCCACCTGAAAAAGCTGTAAACCATACCAGCAGTGAGAGCAAGAGAAAGAGTGGTAGAAAATACTTGTGTAAAATCCTGTTCATGTGAAAAAAGAAGGCCATAGCTGACTGACTAGTTTAAAGAGAGACAATGAAAGTGTCCATTCAGCTGGTTTGGAAAGTCAGTCATTGATATTATATCTGCAGTACTGAACATTTATTGCCATGATTCCATCGCTGAATCTTCATAGTCCAATCTGAAGAGACGCAGTCATCTGAGATCTGTTAATGGATTGAGAGAGAAAGGTGTTAACACCATAGCCTTCCACGTCTTATTGGGCAACACTACACACTGACAGGACAGGTTATAGATGTAAAGGGTTAAAAGGCGTATCAAACAACAGGTGAGAGGTTACCTTACCCAGCAAACAACAGAAGAAAGTGGACAAAGGTGTTTATCTTTTCTGTATTCTCTTACAAAATCATGGAAGGCTTCCTTCCAGGTGTAAGGTTATCTTATACTCAGTAACTATACACCTGTGTTTTTATATGCCACCTAACAAACGACCTGCACTGTATAGACGTCTGTATATCCGGGCTTGTTGAGCTACAGACGCTCGATTTTAACTCATATGAGACAGCTGCTCTTACGAGAGGTTGGTTTAAGTTAAACAGGTTCAATATCAACATTCATGCGTCACTATAGATTGATTTGTCAAATTTTCAACAAATCAATAATCAGCCTGCAAAGCGCCTGGAAATAGGAATACATGGGAAAGTTGAAACCAGCAGCTGTCAACTGATTTTCTGTATATCACAGCCCCCCAAAAAGCATCCCGCTAAAAATATACTGACTGTCAAAAGTACCAATAGTGCGTCATGTAATAATATTGCACACAATGATAAAACACACACAAAACAATTGATAAAAGGAATGTACACATCGTCCCATGTCAGGCAATGGTATTGTAACAGCAGCTACACGTACTTCAGCTATCAAACACGTAGCATATACGAACTAGCAGTATGAGCAGTCATGGCTTGGCTGTCAAATCAAGCAGTAAAAGTTATTTAACAGTAACGTAAAAAAAAATGGTCATAATGTTTGTGGCTTTACGGTTTGCTATACTGTTTTCTACGTCTCCACCATCCTGTGTGTGGACGAGGGCGTGCTAGCGTAGGCTAGCTCTGAGCACCGCCGTGGTACTAGCAGCTGTTCAGAAAATGCCTCCCTTTAACAGAACGGTACTTTCCGCCGATAACTCTTATTTTTTCGTCTTATTTCTCTGCACAACATATCACTGTACCGCGAACTCACCGTTAGTTTGTAGATTTCCTCGTGTAGTTATTGTAGCGGGTTGCTGGCAAGCAAATGGAGGTGAGGAGATGAGTTGTTATAACTGCTACAGAAGAGTTCAATATAAGCTTTCCCAGTCTATTGAGTCAGAGTCAGACACAGTTTTCAGTACTAAACGTTAGTCAACAGTAGGCAGGGCCGTTATAGTGTCTTTTTCTTTATTCTGGAGTGTGGTTTCTTTACCTTTGCTATGAGCAAACATTAACCCAATTTACAATCGTCACTTATAAAACAGTTGGCACTCACATACTTCCGCTCGATGCATTTCAAACTAAAAGCGTTCACACGAAGAAACAGAAACACATTTCAGGAGAAGTGTTTCACAAGTTCGCGTTTCGGGAATTCTGAGCAGTCAGGAGTGTTTAAGCCGTGACAATCTGAACTGCTAAATCCATGCAAAATAGCAACCACCGTTCTTTTACGTGGCTTTATCAGTTCACCTGGTTGAACCACGATGGTTCACAAGGATGCATTACACGTATGATTGCACGTACTTCTGGTAGGTGGTTTTCAAAATAATAGAACTAAATACTCTTGTCACCACTAACATGACTCTTTAGGGAAAGAAAATTATTTTGTCCGTGTCAGTGTTACACGCATTCTGTGTTATACAGTATGTATTATTTTCATCACCACCACACAATGTTTCTTGGACACTTCATCCAAAATGTTGTCTCATTGCATACTTCATTCATCAGACATGGACAACATGCTGGTCTCTCTGCTGACTTCCATGGGCTCTGAGGATAAAGGTCTTCCAGTGTGTTGTCCAGCTGCTCCAGTCTAACCTCAGGTCAGCCAGTGATCCTGGAGGCTTCAGCATATCATCCTCTTGTTATGCAATGTGGAGGTGCAGCAGTCATCTAATGCCTTTTTACCTACTTTTTTTTATTTACATCATATACTGAGATATTATCTTTTGGATGGAAACACGTGGAAAAAAGCCTCTGGTAAAAATTCCTCTGGTTGTTGGGGTTTAGAGCCATAAATATAAACTTTGCCAAGCCAAACACTTGACCTATAACATCTGGTATACCATTTTCCATAAAATGGAAACATTCATAGAAATGATTATGTTGGAAATTTTAATTTAATTTCAGATGATAAATAAAGGCCTGTAAAATATTATTTTGTACCATGTCCCCTTTCATGTCGTGAATAGTATGTAATTGTTCAATAGAGCAGGAGTCTAAAAAATATTTACAACTTTGTGTTCACAGTTGACAGTTAGGCAGAGACTCTCCAAACTATTCCTTTACCTCTATTGTAAATACATAATGGGTGAGTGTGGTGTAGGCTTATAGTGAGAATGACATTTACTTGTGAGATAGACCTGTTTGCTGTTGGCAAAGGCCTGTGAAAAGCAAGCAGAGTTTTCTGTGAAAGCCTTACACCAAAATGCTCTAAAAACTGAATCCCGTTCATTTTCAAAAATATTGACTACCCTATATCCAAAAAACAACAAAACTTGAGATGTGATTATTATGATAATTAATTGAATTTTACAAAATGTTTTATTGTTTTAGCAGGCTTCATACACATAATTGAGTAACACATTCAGGTAAAGTACAGAAGTGGAGTGATGTTTTCAAGTAAAACACAATATTTCAAAATGTCAGAAAAAGTTAGTTTGAAAAGGCTTACATGTAAAAAAAAAAGGAAAAAGAAAAACACATGCACACAAAACACATTATTAATGGACTGATGATGTTAAAATATGACACATCCAGACATAGTATGCTATTACATTAAAGAACTCCTTCTGGACTCTTCAAAACTCAAAGACAAAGTAACCGTTCCACTGCCAAAGCTCACCCTTGGCTGATGTTTTCTTGAAGTGGAGTCATTGCCGTTAGTCTTCAGGCTGCTGGATGAGGATGGGGTCGAGGCAGAAGACCCATCAATGCTGCTGGACTTTTTTCTTGAAGCTGTGCTATGTTTAAGTGTAGCCTTTGCAGCCACTTTGAAAGCATGGGCTGCAGTGCTGCATCTCACCTCCTCTGTGGTGTTACGGGATGGTTTGAAAAGGATGATATAGACCTTGTTGAAGAAGATACAGGCCAACATCCCAAAACTGGATGCCAGTATAGCAATGACCTCCACTGCTGAAACAAACTTGCCGTAGGTACTAAAGTAAGCAGGAATAAAAGAGATCCAAACAATAAAGAATATAAGCATACTAAAAGTAATGAACTTAGCTTCTGTGAAGTTTTCTGGAAGTTTCCGTGATTTAAAGGCAAAGAAAAAACATATAGCTGCCAGGATGCATGTGTAACCAATAAGAAACCCAAGAGCCATTACAGAGCCCTCATTGCAAGTGATAAAAATGATTTCATCAATGTCATAATTCCTGTAACTAGAGGGTGGGGCATTGTAAAGCCAGACCACACATATCATGACTTGGACAAATGTGCAAAGAAACACTAACAGAAACTGCAGGTTTAACCCCCACCATTTACGATGAAGACTTGTAGGGATCTTGGCTTCAAATACCAAAAGTACTCTGTTAGTTTTCACAAGGATGCAAGAGATACAGAGAACAAAACTTATCCCAAAGGCAGGTTGGCGCAAACGACACGTCCAATCCTGTGGCTCGCCGATGAAGATGAGCGAGCTGGAGAAGCAACAGATAAGTGAAAACAGGAGGACATAGGAAAGTTCTCGATTTGTGGCCTTCACTATTGGTGTGTTGCGAAATCTGACAAAGACTGCCATTACAAAGCCTGTCAAGGCAACACCCAGTACTGCACATATGGCCAAAGCTATTCCAAAAGGTTCAGTCCAGGAGAGAAACTCAATTTCTTTCAGAAAGCAGAATGTGTGGTTCCCATTGGACCAGGAATCATTTGGACACTTGGTGCAAACACTGGCATCTGTAGAAATAAGAAATAAGTGTGTTAAAACTATAGTTGTAGCAAGGTGTAACTTTGATGGAGACAGTTTGTTGTTTCAATTCCTACTACCTTTGTGATTACTGTACTCTCCATCTGAGCACTCGGTGCATTCAAAGCAGCATGTGGGCATGCTATCGATGATCCCCTTTCTCGTGCCAGGTTCACAGTCCTCACTGCAGTTAGAAAATGGCACCTGTACAATGCAACATTATCACAGTAAAGGATCACATAGGTAGGAAGCAAAGAACACAGGAAACCAGAAACAGAACAAAAAACGTAAGGTGAATAAATGTTCAACAACAAGTGACATGGAAAATCCAGGGGTCATGACAGCTCAAGGAAAGGATGACCTTAAAACCTATTTAAGGCTGTTGCACACAAATATGACAATTCATGGACTCATGCCAGGAGAAGAACATCAGACTCAGGGACAGGAAAGACAGGAATGCACCAATGAGGAAAGAAAAGCCACAAAGCTGCTGCACTGACCTCTGGGCTGTACCCATTCCACAGAATCTTTGTTTTGTCAATGAACAATTTAGCTCCTCTCTTAGCATGCATATTGTAGAATCCAACCTCCTCAAACAACACAGAGCCATCTTCAGCCGATCTATGCCAGTTTATGATAGTGTAGTTTGCTGCCAAGTCTGCATTCTCATCAAAGTTGATATTTATCCCCATACTGTTTGTGTAGTTCAGATGTCTGAGCTGCTTCAGGACCTGTAATGCAGATACACACATTTGGATGATTCACATGTAAAGAAATTGTTATTTCACTGCCATGGTTATGGGAAAATGCAATGCATTACCTGCCATGCTTCCATTTTCTTTATATCTGCACAGGAATTGTTGGCAAAAAGGCCATGTCCAGGTGTGCAGGTGAGTATGTCCTGCAGGGCCTGTGCAATGGAATACACTGCAACATACACATTATAGGAGATACGAAGGTGTGTATAGTCCAGGTATGGAGTCTCAACACTTGTGATGTCTTCCTCCCCTGTGCACAGAGGCCTGAAACTAGTGCCACTTTCTTGCAGTCTTGGGCTGTCCTCCAGATAACAGTTGAAGGTTTCTTCCCAAAACTCCCTGACAAATTCATTATGACTGTTTTTCTTCGGTTGGACCTGTTGTAAGAACTCTCTAAAGCCAAGAATGTGCCCTGCCTTCAGTGCAAAGCCAATAGTTCCGGCTACAACATCAAGATACTCTGGCTTAGCAACAAGGGAGGAGCTTGCCCATGCTTCACTGGCCAACCAGGTGCGATCGGTGATGTTTCTCCTCACCATCTCTTTGATTAAAGGCTCAATATCTGGTCCGCTGGCAAACACAACAATTACTTTAGCTGTGGAGTTCTCAATCCTGTCAACTAGAGCTTGGATTTCATGATACTCAGTGTACTGTGAGATAAGTTCATTTAGGTGAATGCAGATGTCTCGCTCTTCCATTTCCTTCTCAAACTTTTCAATCCCTGGGCGTCCATAGTCATCATCTGAGGCCACAGCAATGACCCAGTTCCATTCAAAGTATTCAATGATATCTGCCATAGCTGTGGCCTGGTACTCATCTGAAGGAATGGTCCTCATGAAGGACTTGTACTGATTCTTGTTGCTCAGTAAACGGCTAGAAGATGCATAGCTGATCTGCAACAGGGAATATTTCAGTTAGATTGTTATTTTGTAAGGAGGATTTTGTGGTTTAAATTAGTTTGCTTTGATTTAAAGGTCCATTATGTTTTTTATTAAAATACGATACGAATTGAATGTACTACCAATAATTATTTTTGTATAAGTGTACAATCGCTTCTAATGCCGCTTTTCCACTACATGGTCCCAGCACTACTCGACTAGCCTTGCCACCGCACGGCATGTTTTCCATTCCATTAGTGATAGTACCTGATACTTTTTTAGCACCTGCTCTGGCAAGGTACCAAGTGAGCTGAGCGATACTTAAAATGTGATGCCAACAGACTGCCGTACACTGACAAGATGTCCGACACAAGAATCAAAGAGAACAATGCCGAATTGTATATCAAAAAAATCCTGAAAATTTGAGTTAATCTCCAACAGTTGGCATTGAAATGTCTAAAATGTCAATATTAAAAAGAGGAGCCTGGTGTATTTAGCGACAGCACTGCTGATAGCCTGCGACCGCGAGCGGCAAGCCGCATCACAACCCCCGCCGCTCTATTTCAGTTCAGTGACTGCGTCAGATGGAGTCTGCGCTCCAGTCATGCAGGAAGTGCTGAAGAAATCTTTTGAAGTTACTGATTCTAATGGTTCAGTATATCAAAAACACCTGCTTTACAAGTCCCTAGTTTGTGTGTGTCGCCTATAAAATGAAGTCACGGCAGTTTCACGCAGCAACATGATGACCATGTTGAAGAGCTACTGTAGTGTAATGGAAAACCAACCAAACCATGTAGAGTCAAGCAGTGCCGTGCTGTGCCGAGTCTAGTTGTGCCGAGTCCATAGTGGAAAAGCGGCATAAGATTATTTCACCCCAATATCTTATCTACAGCTTTGCCCACATAAAACTGATGTGTCAACCAATGAAGTTAAAGATTGAAGAACTCACCTGAGGAATGTAAAAAAGACCCAGGAGATTTGCAACCGCTGTAGAGACTGCAGATCCAGCTGCTCCTACTACTGCAATGGTTGATGGGATGTGATCAGTGCAGTTACAGAATTCATCTAAATTCAGGGAGTCAATCTTGTTTTGGGCCACAAAGCTAAGGGTTGCCTCGAGTGCCTTTGACACAGTGTTGCATGTGTCAAAAATCCTGTAGCCCAGAGTGATGTTGGGCAGGACAGTGCTGCTGTTGTTAATCTCATCAATTGCAAAAATCATGGCCTGGAGCCAACGGAAACCACGGAAATTAAACCTGCAAGAGCAACATTACATTTAGAAGAGTTGAAAAAAAGCTATTTCGCCAATACCTATACCAATCACAACTACAGGTATTACCTGGTACACTGTGTGGATTCTGGCCGAGCTGCAAGGTCTTGGTCTTTGGATGAGACACCAAAGTGCATTGGGAAAAGACCTCCGAGTAAAATATCACCAGTCATCTGTGCTCTTTGATGGGGCCCATATGAAGAAATCACATAACTGGACCCCAAGAGTATCAGATAATACAGAACTAGTTTCATCTTTATTGGTTGTTCTTGTGGAACAATAGGATTATTTCTCCACAATCGCCCAGAGGGAAGGTATTCTCAGTATAATCTTGTCCTACAAATCCACCTGTGTACCTTTGTGCCATTCATGTTTATGCTGACAATATTATTTCCTGTTGGAAAAACAAGCAAAGAAAGTATGCCTTTGTTTAAAAGTTATCAAAATGGCCTCCATCTCATCATCACAATTCATTTCCAAAAAAATACATACAGTGAGTTTCCAACATGTACATTAAAATGCTTTTAATTTTCTTATATATATATATATAAATACAGTTCATGCACTGTAGACACACTAGCATCTTATTCATTGCAATCTCTGAACTCATTCCCATGTATCAACATGTTTGAGGCCAACATGACCTAAGGCTGTCACTCTATGGGCTATGCAATTATGTAAGTCTTTTGAGAGTTGACTTCCATTATAATGTTTCTAAAATTAGATGAATTTGAATGTTTTAGCACCTCAGTAACAGCGTGGTCATGTCGCTTGAAATGTCCACCTGAACCAAAATAGACACAGGATTTTCATGAGCCGAGAGTGAAGTCACACTCTAATAACCCTCTTTCCTGCAAATGCTCAGTCTCACGCTGTGGCCAGTGAACAGTCACCATAGCAGCCTCACAGCATCTGGCTAATACTGTTGGAAAAATGCTGCGGCAGAGCTCCGATAATGAAGTTCCTAATGCCTTGAGAGCCACTGCTCGCCCCCATTAACCATTACCAAAACAAGTAGAGTTCAAAGCCATATAAAATCTACTTTAATTGAATTGTTTTCATTGTTTTATGAAAAGCTGATTAAAGAAAATAAATAATAATACTAAATAGATAATAATACAAAAATAAAACTATTCAAACACAGACAACAGTGACACAGGATCAAACTTACCACTTGGTACTTGCATGTGTATCAAAAACAATTGACGCAGTCCAACAGCAGGTATGTACAGATATTTGTAAAGCCTTTCCCCAAAATATCCTGGGTGCTGAATGAATTTACTGGGCAACGGTTTAAGCTCCTGAGTCTCTTTCTGTGAATGAATCATTAACAGAGAGAGGGGTAGTCCACTTCCTTCAGTTAATGAAGTCCACTCACAATTCACTCCTAAACCAAAGTTACCACAACCCTACCCAACTTTAAAATTACAGGATTACAATCAGGTCACATCCACTGACACAATCTATGTGGAGTATGAGATAATGCAGAGCTGTTGTTGAGATTATCTTTATTATCCACAGTCATTAACACTTAAACTTTTTAGGATTCGCTCCTTAAAAATCAGTTGAAGTAAAAAAAAAACTGCACTTACTTCCATTTATTTGGACAACCCATTATCCCTAACCTTAACCATAACTAGTTAATACCTAACCTGAACCTGGCCCTAACTACATTTCAAATCTCAGCCCTAAAATTAACTAGTTCCTCATTTAACTTTCACAGCTTGTGTTGAATTCACAGCCCATTTGGGGATTGAAGATTGTTCAGTCTTTTATGAACCTGATTCTGCCCTCTGTAAAACTTCCTTGAAACAGACAGTCTTGTATAAAGTACCTAAAAGTACAAGTATCTTACCACAAAATGACTTTGGTAGAAGTTGAAGTCACTTTTTATAACATTACTTAAGTAAAAGTCTTAAAGTATATCACATTTACTGTACTTAAGTATCAAAAGTATTTTTCTGATATAAAATGTACAAGTTTTAGAAGTAAAAATAAAAGTATTGGAAAAAAAAAGGGAGGAGTTAGGATAGAGTAATGATATAGCTCAGTGGTAGGGTGAAAACATTGTGGAGTAAAAGTTGCTAGAAATATAAATAACAGAGTAAAGTAGAGATACATGAATTTTGTTCTGAAGTACAGTAAAAAAGTATTTGTACTAAAAATGTAAACTACTTGTTGTTCAATCTCCATTATTGTTAATTACCATGTTAGTTAAAACCTCCACTTTCTCAGTTAATATTACTGGTCTATGACTGTGTGTTCACTTACATGGCACATGTGGACAACGGAAGGAGCAGTGGTGTATTACTCAGCCGTGCGTGTGCACACGAGCCAGCATCCGCTGCTACACCTACATCACTGATCAGTTTTCCACGCAGCTGTCTTTGCATTTGAGCAGTGGCATGACACCACAAACCCCTAGAAGCAATGGATTGTACCATTATGTTCTTCAAACAATGTACTGTCCGTCTCCTTATGCTCTGATGAACAGGTCTTCAATTTGTTGCTGAGCAGATGTCTCCAGTGTCAACATTTACAGTTATATAGTATACAACATGTTGAAATATAATGTCCCCCCTCTTTGTTTATTGATCCCTGTAAAGTGCAGGACCCTTAATCTATAGTTTGGTTGTAATAATTCATATTCAGAATTTAAAACGTGATTAGGTTCATAAACAATGTTTGTTTTGCAACTCAACATACAGTTTTCATGAAGTCAAAGCAACTTGGCCAGCAACATGTGCAATTAAAGAAAAATTATTATTATTATTATTATTATTATTATCATTATTTCACATGTCAGCCTCTTGCATTTTCTTACAATATAATATTCTTATAATATAAATTTGCAAATAATACTTTATTAATACTTTATTATTATTTTTTTATATTACCAAATTCATACAGATATCCACCAGAGTTCAGACGTTTAATTAATTAATAGGCATACATTGACTATCTAGTTAAATGCTTTGTGAGATGAATGACATTGGTTGACATGCCAGTGAGGTCCGCAATAAATCATACAAATCCTGCTTTTTTTTTTTCCAGACATAGCATGTATGTTAGAAATGTAACATAATCAGTCAAAAATGTCGAGCTGTGAAGAGTTTTGCAGTGAATGGATTTATCCTCAGATCCAGGGTCTTCGGCTCAAATCACAGTCGCATACACCGCAGCATTTAGCTCAAAAGGTAAGAAAACATCTTTTTTAATCTGTGAAAATGATCTGTATAGTATGTCATGGTATGAAAAGGATATTTTACTGTGTATGTCATCTAGGTTTCAACTTGAGTTGAAAAAGTTGAAAACAGTGCTGGACGACATAAAACTTTCAAATGACTTTATTTGTGTCTTGTGTTTTTGAATTTGCATTTGCATTTGATTTGAAAATGTATTTGCAAGTGTACTTTTATTTCAAAACTAGACTAGACAATGTTGGTGGGTTGTTGTGACTGTTTTTTTTTATTTGGCAAAAATTAAAAATCAGTAGATCAAATAGTACCACAATAAATTACAGATACATAGACACTGTGTGGTTTTAAACTTTTTCATGGACTGAAAGTTCCAAACTGAAGTTAAAACATTGAAAGTGATGTTATGTGTTATGTTATGTTGCTATTGAATGTTGTGATATACAGTACATTATCACATATTTGGTCCGCTTCCTATCAGTGACGGCAAAATGTCTTGATTAACAGGATGTCTGGTGCAAAGATTCTGCTGTTCCTGCAGAGTCTCTCACGAAGAAAGCCTCTGGAGCCTGAAGGTGAAGTGTCCAACTTCCGCCGGTGCCTGACCACCCTTGACCTTGTGGCTCTGGGGGTTGGCAGCACACTCGGCGCTGGTGTATATGTACTGTCAGGAGAAGTGGCAAGAACTGTGGCCGGGCCAAGTATCATAATCGCTTTCCTGATAGCGGCACTGGCGTCCGTCTTTGCAGGATTGTGTTATGCGGAATTTGGAGCTCGTGTTCCCAAGACGGGCTCTGCTTATCTCTACAGCTATGTGACTGTGGGAGAGATATGGGCTTTCATCACTGGCTGGAACCTGTTGCTGTCCTACGTCATAGGTAAATATAATGTCCCCCTCTTTTTCCTGTTATAATGACTCTTCATTCCACTATAAATAAAACAAAAGTGATGGAAAGAAAATAACTAATGAATGTCCACATTAATGTACGCATTTTGTGTCTCTGTGTTCCCGTTTTTAAAAGGGACATCGAGTGTAGCCAGAGCGTGGAGTGGAACTTTTGATGACTTAATTGGAAATGTAATTGCCAACTCCCTGGGTAAACAGGCTGCGATGGATTTACCTGGACTAGCTTCCTACCCAGACTTCTTTGCAGCTGGCCTTATAATGCTCTTGGCAGGCAAGTGTCATCATTTATCACGTGGCAATTCCCTTCAACGTCTTATACAAACAACAAAGAGGACACTGCACAAACTAACAGAGAACATTCAAGTCTGTCATTTTCCACCATGGTTGCCGCAGTAATGAGGGCAGTGGAAAAGAAATGCGAGAGATGTCTGTTCGATTGTTTGTTAATCACATACCTATATATTTAATGCATGTTAAGTATTTTAGTTGAATGAGGGTTGACTTCATTCATTATTGACCTTTGTATTTTTTTTTTTTTCACTTTTTCCACAGGGATTTTGGCATTTGGTGTGAAAGAGTCAGCCATTGTAAATAAGATCTTTACAGCGGTTAACATCCTGGTGTTGCTGTTTGTTATCCTGTCTGGCTTCATTAAGGGGAACATCGACAACTGGTACATCAGTGAAGATTCTCTCTTGAACGCATACTTGTATGTATCATTGATTAAACAAATGTGACATAATAGATTTTTGCTTTATTTTCCAGGCTGTTACAGTTAATATGAATTTATTTGGGTTTATATGAAAATAAATGTGGGTTTGAAAATGTTGTTATATATATATATGTTCTGTGCAGAAACCATACATCACTGAATGAAACCACCAGATATGGCAGCGGGGGATTTTTCCCTTTCGGCTTTGAGGGAACTTTAGCAGGAGCAGCCACTTGCTTTTATGCCTTTGTTGGATTTGACTGCATTGCTACAACAGGTAAGATAAAGACTGTGCCAGAGTGAAAAATAACAGAAATGCTAAAAAGAATATATTGTGTGCATGAAAAAACTGTAGCCTGTCCTTTAAATTCACACATTCTGTTCTCATGGAAGTATATGCAGGGTCCCAGCTCAATATGAAACGGGGGAAAACTGAGACTAAATTGACATGTGCTTTTCTTTTAGGAGAAGAAGTTCAAAACCCTCAGAAGTCGATCCCACTTGGCATTGTTGCATCGCTCCTCATCTGTTTTTTGGCCTATTTTGGTGTGTCTGCTGCCCTGACTCTTATGATGCCTTACTATTTGCTCAGTGCTCACAGCCCACTGCCTGTAGCCTTTACATACATTGGTTGGGGCCCTGCAAAGTATGCAGTGGCTGTGGGATCCCTCTGTGCACTGTCAACCAGGTATGAAACATAGTGTGTCATTACCAACAGCTCAAAAAGGTTTTTTCTTAGTCTAACGTCATATTATAGGATGATAAAAGACTGGTTACAGTAAAGCCGCAGTGAATACATATAAATATAATTCAGTCTATTATTAGATCATATGTGTTTTAGGTTTATTGGCAAAAGAAGTGGCAGAAACAAAATGAATGAAAGGAAGATCATTCAATTTAGAATTAGCATAAGCATCTAATGTATTGTTAATTGAATTACTGGAGTGTTTTTCTGACAGCCTACTCGGATCAATGTTCCCGATGCCCCGTGTTGTCTTTGCCATGGCCAGGGATGGACTTCTCTTCACACCCCTCGGTAAAATTAGTGACAGACAAAGTCCTGTCATAGCAACCCTGGTCTCGGGTATTGTAGCAGGTAAGGCTGACGACAAGACAAGGAAATTAAAGTATTGAATGAAATGTCTTTTCACTGTATTCAGTTTTGACCTGACGTGTTCTCCTCATGCTCACTGCTACAAAAGGCCCATGTACATGATTCTAAACATCTTCACATATTCTTATTTGTTTAGAAGAGGAGCAATATTTGACAAAAGGCTACAACAAGTTAAAGCACAAACTGATATAGTGAAAAAAGTTTTCAACATGAATTACGCTAATTAATTTAAATATGTGTTATGCTCATAAGTTGTTTTTGTATTCTCCTAATTATTACATTTGTCTTTGCAGCTATCATGGCATTATTGTTTGATCTGAAGGCACTGGTAGACATGATGTCAATTGGAACTCTTTTTGCCTACACACTTGTTGCCATTTGTATTCTCTTACTGAGGTATGATCATCATAAGTGCACACACAGGCACAGTATTTATTTAGGGATTAAGTTTATATTTGTCATAGAAAGGCACAAAAACCATTACACTAGCTGGGTGGCCTATGTACTTATTGTGTTATTATAATGTGTATATAATGTGTGTATATATATATACTGTATTGAAATTATTTATATTTGTTAATTTTGCAGATACCAAGCAGATCTCACTGATGAATCAGGTTTCAGCGAACCAGACCCCTTTAAAGTAAATGAAGTATTCTATCCTCCTTTACAAGCCACCACACGGACATCCAAAATTGTCTCTGTTGTGACAGTTGTTGCCAGTATGTGATTCTTATTAATGTTATCCTTAAGAATTATCCTAAATATATAAATATGATGTTTGACTGTTGATAATGACTGGAACTTACATTGTTCTCTTTAGTCTTTTTAGCCATCGTTCTGAGCCTCTTCGTTGTGGGGGCTGTAGACTCCTTGCAGGCCCTTGAGTGGTGGAGTTTACTCTGTGTCTCTGTGATCATGTTGATTCTGGTCCTCAGCGTCTTGATTATCTGGAGACAACCCCAAAATGTCACAAAAGCTGCTTTTATGGTATTCTTCATGAATATTATTGTGGCAAACTAAAGTTTTTTTCTTTTCTTTAAATGAATATTACGTCTCTATCACTAATTGAATGAAGAAACATGGCGGGGATTGATGAAGGTATTTTGATATTTATATGTTTGTTGTATTTAACAATGGGTGACGTGTTTCCCTTTTTTCCATATGTACAGGTTCCTTTTGTGCCATTGCTTCCTATTTTCAGCACCATTGTAAATGTCTACCTCATGGTTCAGCTTGGGTCAGACACATGGATCCGCTACGCAGTGTGGATGGCAGTAGGTATGTGAACAATGTAATTACAAAATTGGCTATACACATTTTCCCTGAAAAAAAGTAACGCGTCCATGATAAAAGCAATTGTATTTTTCGTTTCAACAGGTTTGATTATCTACTTTTGTTATGGTGTTCAGCACAGTGTGCAGAAACAAAGGCTCCTAAAATCCCTAAATCAAGTCAGTATTCGGAACATCCCTACTTTAAAGCAAAATGACGAACCTGGGCAAGACTACAATAATCAACCAACAACTGATGTACAGTACTGATGGAAACCTTAAGTGCTCATATGCAATATGTGAAATATTTTCTGTACTTCTTTGGTCTTAACAACTAAAACATATGTTGCACAACTAATAGTGACAGTATCTCTGATGTCATGTTGTGTCTTTGTTCTGTTTCACTTCTTGATGTTGATATGTCACAGTCCTGGCGTGTGTAAGGTTTTGTAAAGAGGAAAGTCATTCTCAATGGGGAGAATACATTAATGTAGTTTCATACTTTCATGTATCATACAGACATCTCAATTCTATTTTGAAAATGTAAGTCAGTAAAGCTAATAAAGCCGGTTTATTACCTCTTAAAAGTGGAGTCTTTAGACCAGAAACTCATACATATGGAGGGTTACACCCAGCTGGCTACCACATTGAGGCCCGATCTTGGCATGTATTTTCATTTATTTTCTAATGCATCCATTAAACGCTTCAAATTTTAAGATTTCAAGATTTCCATTTTTAGTGTGTACTTCTATATTCAATAAAACTAAAGGTAACTATACTATCACCTTCAATATGTCTCCCTTTCTCTTGTCTATGAAGTGGAAAGTATTTACTTGTGTTACTCAGTGAGTAGTTGTATACTTACACATTATTAAGTAGCTTTTGAAACCTGTCATTTTACTTAAAAGGGTACAGTGTGTAAAATTCAGCAAAATGTATTGGTGAAGTCACAGATGAATATCCCCCACATCATCCTTCCCTTCCCATGTAGACTTCAGTTAGAATCAAAACACCTGTTAGTTTTCCAGTGTATACATGATTAGCAGTAGACTATCAAACTAAAAAAATAGATTACATGAGAGACTCTTACTTTTTATACCGCTAATCTTACATGTACATGTCCATTTAGTATATTTTAGTACTCTGCGTGTAACAGCCACGATTTACAAAACGTCATAGGAACTAATGACAGACATCATTGTTTAGGGAGGCGCAGTTTCCAAAGCACGCCACGCAGACTCGTGGTAGCCAATCAGAAGACAGGAAAGAGGGGACCTTTAGCCAATCGGTGACTTACTGTACTAAGGAAGCGCATTGTTCAAAAACCAAACTCAGACGGGTACATTTGGAGCCGACGAGGGCAACGGTGTTTAGTCAGGAACAGGTAGCGTAGTTTCATGCAACCAGAATCTCCTGTTCAGTCACCAACGTGAGTTTCGGCGACTTACTCGACAACTGAAGGAAAGAAAATTAAGTGGAAAAACAGGCGCTGGTCGCACTTTCGGCCATCTAGGTAAGTTAACTTTTGTTTTAACCTTTGTTCAAATGTTGTTGTAGACATTCGTCTTGGATACTTTTTGAGTTTTGGACAACCCCTGAAGGTGGAGTTGAAATATTGTTTACCGAAGTGAGCCATAAGAAAACATTAAACTTAAACGTAAGTAAATATATTTGATCCACATCCTGCTCTATCATGACGTTGTTTGACCTGGACTGTTCTGTCAAATAATTTGTTGTCTTAACTTAACCACGACAAACCCATGTTTTTTTATGGGGGGTTTTTACCAGTCATCTCTCCCAGTGAGGTGCTTTCTACAGAATGTCAAAATATGTTCTTTGACATCATCCTCGATGATGATGACAATTACTTTTCCCCAGCCACAGCACTTATTATAAGGCGTTGGAGACAGGAGACCAACAATACTTATTTATAATTACAGATAAGCATGGCACTGTCTTTGTCCTCCCCGTGTGGATGCCCCTTCGATGAAGAGGAGGGAATGGCTGTGTTTGAATCTACGGCAACGGAGCATGGCAGCCTGGCCAGACCACGTCTACCTGAGATCTCTGTCATTTCCCCTGGCTTGGACCCCCGACCATCCACTGCAGAACCAGTAAGAGTATGCTTTGTGCAAATGCCTCTGCTGTATGCCTGAAATGTTCCCTGTTGAAATGGATTTTTGTTTATATTCTACATTTTTCAAACCAAAACACTTTTGTTTATGATATAAATGATGTTGTAAACAAGCCATTAAAGGTGGTTAAAATATGTGTGTTCAGAAACCAGCAGTGAAACCGGGATTGGTGAGACAAGGAAGTGGTGAAGGAAATGCTGATAAAGTGAAGGTCTATTTGCGCATCCGGCCACTTAGTAATACGGAGAGGGAGAGGGAAGAAGAGCAGGTAAGACATTTCCAACACAGGATCAGATGTCACCATTCACGTGCTTTAATAGCTTAATGTTTACTCTTCTTCTAGGGTTGTGTAGCTATCCAAGATGAAGAGACTCTGCTGCTCAAAGCTCCTAAGGAATCTCAGAACATGAAGACTGCAGAGAGGGGCATCAGTCAGAGCATGCACAAGTTTACTTTCTCCAAGGTAACTGTGACCTGAATAAAAACTTAATTTTTACACTTAAAAAGCTGTAGTGTTTGAGAATGAGTGATATTTCACACATACTTTTTATTAGCAGTATGGAAACACTGATGGAACATGTAAGTTGAACGTATAGCATGATAATCAGGAGATTCTTTTTTTTCTTTCATAGATCTTTAGACCAGAGACCACTCAGCAGCAGTTTTATGAGAGCACTATGAAAAAGATGGTGAACGATGTGCTTCAAGGGGAAAACAGGCTTCTCTACACTTATGGTGTCACCAACTCCGGAAAGACGTACACCATTCAAGGTACGGTTTAATTTGTGTATTACTTTTATCTGGGGACATCTGTATACAACACAGTGTTAGTGTATGAAAGGGCTTTGTTTGTGTTTTTACTTACAGGTAGTGGTCGAGAGGCGGGCCTTCTGCCCCGAGCTTTGGTGTCTTTGTTCAGGAAACTGCAGGGTCGTCTCTATGGTGCCATGGACCTGAAGCCTGTCATGTATCATGATGTGAGACACCTTGACCCCTCCGAGATCAGGGCGGAGGAAATCCGCAGAAACTCTCTGCTCAAAGAGGTAAACACTTTTAATGATCTCTGATTTACCTTATTGTTGAGACCATGCCCATTGCTTAATCTATTTTAACAATGCATTAATAATTCATACTTACAAAATAGATGCAGTCAGGTTCTTTCCTTTCAATGGAATTAGCTCAGCTTTGATTGTTTGAAGTCTGAAAAATCCAGTTAGAATTGACTGATCTGAACCGTGTGCATTCAAAGACCACCTAGAACAAAAAAGCTGTTTATTTAAGCAATCTGGTGTAAAAGGAAGCATTTATAGATTATACTGTATTCTGTATCTTCATGCACAGAGGCTCATGTTCTACTGTGTTTCAGGATGAGATTTTTAGTTCACGTCGAGCCGGTGCCACCACTACTGGAGACAGTGGCTTTGGAGGACTCTCCTCAACAAGTCATTTTGCCAGCCAGCTTGATGGTGAGGACAGTTGGAGAGATGTTCTGAAGATTATTATTATTATAACAAATATCCTATTTTTTAATTGCAATACAAATGTTAATGCAACACGCATACTTTGTGATCATGACAATAGACATAATCCACAGTTTTAAAGTGAATGTTCTTCTCTGTGTCTGCAGACACAGACAGTGTTTGTCTGGAACCAGACAGCCTTTCACATAGTGGAGGGGACAACCTGGAGGAGGGGCTGCAGTTCTCCATTTGGGTGTCCTTTTATGAGATCTACAATGAGTTCCTGTATGATCTTCTCGATGCATCGCCTTCCCTGCAGCCCAGAAAGAGAGTCACACTGCGACTCAGTGATGACAAGCAGGGCAACCCTTATGTGAAAGGTAACGCTGAAGACAAGTTTTTTTTGTATGTTTGTTTGTTTATGCCAAGAATGTAATTTATTCTTTTCCACGCCATGACAGACCTTAGCTGGGTCCAGGTCCGCAATGCTGAGGAAGCATGGAGGATTCTGAGGGCCGGCCGTAAAAACCAGAGTTTCGCAAGCACTCACCTAAACCAAAACTCAAGCCGCAGGTAAGGAAAATAATTTGAAACCAAATGATTAATTTAGTCAGACTTGTTTGGCCTGCAATTTTAACATCCTAAATGTATCAACTCTCCAGCCACAGCATCTTCTCCATTCGTGTCCTGCACATCCGCCCAGAGATCTATTCTCCTCAGACCATGAACATCAGCGAGTACGTTGTATTTTCACCTACTGGAATGTACATTTCTAGCCTATGTGTGAGTCTTACTAAATGACTCTCACAAGAAGTTCAATTACGATTTTTATGAATTTCTTTTTAAGGTTGACCGTGTGCGATCTGGCTGGGTCTGAACGCTGTAAAGAGCAGCGTAATGGTGAGAGGATGAAGGAGGCCAACAATATCAACACCTCCCTATTAACACTGGGGCGCTGTATTTCTGCTCTGAGAAACAACCAGATCAACAAGTGCGTGCTTCACTGTTACTTTTAATACTTCATTTCAGAAATAAGATTTGCATTAACCATTTAAAAAAAAAAAAAAAATCTTCTACAACTACAGGTCTCGTCCACCACAAGTGGTACCCTTCAGGGACAGTAAAATGACCCGGGTGTTGCAGGGTTTCTTCTGTGGTCGGGGAACCTCCAGCATGGTGGTCAACATCAACCCATGTTCCTCCATCTATGATGAGACCCTGCAAGCCCTTAAATTCTCTGCAATAGCTACTCAAGTAAGAAACACTCTTATACATCTATTGATTTCTGATTTATTGATATGATCTTAGACACATAAAATATCTGTTGTTTGATTTCAGTTGGTCCATGGACCCTCTACAAAGACCAGAGTGGCCTATATCCTGTCTCTACTGCGCGGGCCAACACAAGACTGTAACGAAAGCACAGTCCTGGAAGACGATGATGATGACGACAGCGATGTTGAAGATGGAGACATCACCATGTTAAATCCAGAGGTAACGTCCACATGACTCTCTGTGTTTCTCAGAATAGTGCGGTTTATATCATTTTGCCTGGCGATATGGCACACGGGAAGTTTGATGTTAAGACAGAAGGAGGTAACAGCGAGGTGACTGGAAACGAAAAAGAAAACATTCTGCTCCAGAAATCCAATCTTTCAGCATCTTACCTGTTTTCAAATGAAGGCTGAAACAATATTACATCATTTCTGCAAACAGAGGTAGCTCAATAACATTATGAATATGAATGAAACTTTACATATATAGTTGTAACTGCACATCCACTTCACAAACTACATGTTTGGGTGTAAAACACTCCAAGAAGGGTTTTGACTGTATAATCACATGAACGCTTTAAGATCAAAAACACTGAGGAGCAAGTTGTGTAATGAGTGAGTAGAAAGTGTTCAACTTTACTTTGCTCTGTGGCAGGCTTTGCTGCAGGCCATTGACGTTCTGAAGAGAGAGGTGCAGCGCCAGCGGAGAGAGAAAGAAGAACTCGAAGCCAATGTGAGGGAGCAGGTGGTCTCTGAGATGATGGAGGTCATCAATGGGATGCAGGATGGCTTCAGGTGTGTGCGAGAGCTTTATTTTGGTCAATTTCAGACTTCATTTATCCAGGACAATCGAACCATCTGCTTCTAGCAGCAGAACACTAGCAGTATCTATAATTGAACCGTTCCTACAAACGTCTTATTCTTGTTTACATTTGCTATTGATGGCAGAAAATGAAAAGATTCAAATAAATTCCACTCTACAGAAAGTCTGAACATTTAGACGACACAAAAACTCAGATGAATAGACTCATTTGTGTCTTTTTGCTTTTTAGTGAGACCTTGGAGGCAGAGAGGGCTCTAATTGAAGAGAGGTGCGAGGACAAGATAAATAACCTGCAGAAACATTTGAAGAAATTTTACAGCGAGGAGCTGAAGGTGAGAATTTGTCATCAGTCTTGAGTTTGCAGTCACGATTCACACGTCATCTGTAAGATTGCGCGTGAAATAAAATTTCCCAGATGCAGTATTTACTATGCCGTTGCTGTGATAAGATGTATGTGCTCTGAATTTTCACTCATTTCTTTTTTTCATAATTTCTCTAAGGAGCGTGATCAGGATATTGAAGCTTTGTCTGCTGCCCTTGAAAAACACAAAAAAACTGAGGCGGCCCCCGTGCTGGTGCCAGAGGCAGACGGGCCTCGCCGCTCTCAGCGCCTCACAACTCAGACAGACCATGGCAGACTGCGAGCTGAACTAGACCAGTGCCGCGCTGAGTTACTCAACAAGACAGAAGGTACCGTCTGAAAACCGCTCTGCTTATGTGTCGATGTCATGGTAATGATTTAATGACTTCATGCGTCTGTCGACACACAGAGCTGACGAAACTCAAGATGCAACTGGAAGTGCCGGGGGCAACTGGCAGCATGCCTGGTGCTGCTGACCGCAAGCTTGAGGAAGGACAGCGGGTCAGTTACTGCCCTAACCTGGCAATATCAGTGCCTCTGCATGCGAGTCTCCACCTCTCATAAAAACTGAAATTCGGACTCTTCCCTAACAGAATCTGCGTCAGCTGCGCGTGGATTTGCAGAGGCTGGGCGAGGATCTTCAGTCTGGTGAACGAGCCTGTTGTCGCAACACGGGGGGGGAACGGCTGCGGCAGGCATTAAACACTGCAGATGAGACACTTGCCAAACACGTAAGAAATACCAGATACAGTATATATGGTACAATACTGTGTCACAATATACAAATTCCATGCAGGCAATTGGTATAAATGCCAAAGCTGCTGAAAAAATAAATGGCATTGCAAATAAGTTGAGCTTAATTTATGTATTTAAATTAGTCATTTGAACTGGATTTCTCTGATACAAAGTTGAATTAAAACCAGACTCTCCTTAGAAATATTTAAGTTTACTATAGACATGAATAATACAGTTATGGATGTTCTACTTTAGACAAACTGCATTAATAAGTTAACACTGCATCTTTCCAATCCCCAATTGTAAATACTTTATTTTTCTCTCCCCCTACTCTCTTCATTAACTAACTTAATGATGCGCAGCGAGCTTTTAAACTAAATCAGTGTTTCTAACATCTGCACCAGGTGATTGCTGGATTCTTCCTCACTTTCTGTCACTTCACCTCCAAACCGTATCCCTCATCTTCACTTCCTGCTCTGTGGTCTTATCTAACCCTGTACACTGACTCCTTAGGACCAGATCTTGATGGAGCTGCAGAATGGCCTGATGCTGGTCAAAGCTGACCTGAGACGCAAAGCAGAGACCCTGGCTCAGACACAGGCCATCCGGCCCCAGCTTCCCCCAAGTGGCTTTTCTGCCCCCACCACACCGGGTTTGTGTAAAAAGAGAGGCTGTGGGGCCACTGCAGCAAGCAATACTGAGAACAGGCCTCCACAGAAACGGCCTTTTTTACACTCTCTGTTCCCGACACGTAAATACAAGGCGCGCGCTGCTGAAGATAATACGCCCCCCTACTCCCGGATCTTGCGGTCTCGTCAGCATTCTCCACCTCCCAGCCCTGTCCTCAATCCGCGTAGTCTTCGGGGGAAGTACTGATCTATTTAGAGCTTCAGAGGGAATGTGCCCTTTTTGATATTATGCACAATCATATTTGCTGGTTACTTTATTTTTTTTTTATATATATCTACTATGTGCAGTACACTTAACTGTTTTCATACCAAATACAGTTTTTATATTTATGCCAGTAAAAGAGTTAATGCTTAAAATGTGGTTGCAGAATAGTACGACATTGAGGTCGTCCTGGGCAGTGTTATGGTTTGGAGTATGGTGTTATTGTGTGTGCATGTGTAATTAGTCTCATCTGCCTCTGCTTCAAGTACCTTTGTGTTTTGCAATAAGTCTATGCAAGCAGTGTATAGAGTTGTAAACTACGGTATCTAATTTTAATTTGCTGCTGTCAAATATAGTGAGTGGATAGCTGCACAATGCAAATTATTTCTATATACAAGAATGTAGAGGCATGATGTGGCTACATTGAAAGCATGTTTGTGTGTTCTACACGTGTGTGTCTATGTAAATAACTCAATGTGTCTTTGCACTGCTTATGCTGTTTTTATTTGTGCTTTTGTTTTTTTACAGGCATTAAATACAAAAATGGCTATTCTTAAAAATCTGTCTTGGTGTACATTGAGTAATAAGCTTTGTTAATTAACATGTTTGCAGCTAGACACAATTTTTTTTTTTTACAAAACAAATGCAATTTTATTGCCATAAACTGTATATACAACCACAGGTAAATCTTTTCAACACATTTTAACAAACTCTATGAAACATCCAAGAAGTGTCATTTCAAAGGAAAGAAGTTCCATCCACTTGATCACCAGTGACTCGGAATGAGGGAGTAGTGAGTGTCAGGGTGTAAAGGAGATGAGGTTCAGAGGAGACACTCTCCTGACTGGAGTGTTGGTGTTTGACAAAGGAGCGAACAGATCTGCTGATGGCGTCTCGGCCTGATCTCGGACCTGTGAGATTTGCCTCAACAAAGCTTTTCCCTCCTCACGAGCCTACAGAAAGAGTGACCACCAACACCGGTTACTGTGTTACTGCTGCTTCCACTCTACAACTAGGCACTAAAATGAAGCTGATACACTTACATCATTGTAGTCACAGCAGCGCTGAGCACAGAGGGACGCCTCGTCATAGAGTTTGTTCTTGAAATAGTACTGACCCAGGTACCGCAGGGCTGTGCTCACCTCAGCATGCTCCAGTTGTTCCTGTGAAACATTTTCATTAACACACTTGGTAATACACTACAGTATTATTACCATTTTACTCAGTAATGAGTAGTCGATGGGATTATAATTTTTAAAGGCAGTCAGGTCTGTAGTTCTGCAATTTAACTGCTGATTTGTTTCTGTAAAGTGGATTTAGTTCATTCACAGAGATTAAACATTCATTCTGCCCCAAACCCAACTACAAATTTGTAGAAAGGAGGATTCAAGTATTCACAGGCTGTAAACTGCTTACCCCACATGAGAAAATGTCTTGGATGTAAAGCATGTAACACTGTGCAGCATCATCAGACTCATTCAGCTGTTCATGGAGCCTGACAAAGAAACAGAGTATTCAGCACCTACTTTTAGGCAAAGTTGACATATGACAACAGGGAAAATAAGGCTGTAGAACAGATATTCACTGTGCGCTCAAACCTTTAAGAACGTATGATGTAAACGACTTTGACAGCCCATCTCAGGAGACAGTGACAGACACTTACTTTGCCAATTTGAGCAGGGCCATTTTCTCTACATCTCCAACAGAATACGCTCTCCAGTAACACTAGGCAAAAATAACAGCAAGTAAAAAATGTCATGGTCTAAATCAAACACGCTAAAAACACAAACCAGATATCAGTGAAAGTTATAACATACACACCTTCTTGCCTTCCACTTGCTGTGACAGTTTTTCATAGCTTTCACCCAGTGCGACTAACATCCGGGAGTCATTGGGCCTACAACAGTGGGGCATGTTATGGCAAACAAAGTATTAACTTGAATTACACATATTTTATCATAACCCGTGTCATGATAGCCATACCTGAGCTGGTGAGCCTTTCGGTAATAGTACAAACAGTAAAAGGGCATCTTGAGGATCTCGTATGTCTGACCTAAGCCATACCAGGCGCGGTAGTCCCGCTTGTTCACTTCAATAGCGTGTCTGATTTAAAAGAGAGAAGAAAAAAAGCTCATGTACTTAAATCACTCATTACTTTGAGCATAAACAAACTAAGACTGAACACTAACAACACAAATGTAGATTTGACATGCCCTGCATGTTCAGGCTGACCTGTATGCCTGGATGGCAGCTGAGGTGTTCTTCATTTCCATGTATTCGTGGCCCATGAGGGTCCAGGCGCCAAGGCAGCGTGGGTTCAGTTTGAGGGCCCTCTGAAAGTACAGAGCTGCTTTCTCATGCTGAGAGCGTAAGCTGTAATAATTACCTGTAGATGAAACGCATGGTTTACAAGCACATATGTAAAGGATTTGGTTTTGTTAGTATGAGTATTGTTTGTTTTCTATTTTATTTTGTGCTAATCATTTAAATAAAACAATAAATAAAAAATAACTTGATTATTTAAATAATAATACCATTTCTGGATTAAGTGGATTTAAACAATTACCCCTCCTCTGACGATTTGCTATATGAATGTGCATCTGTGAGGCTTTTCAGTTCTTACCAATGACACAGCACGTTTCCACCCTGTACTTGTCAATCTCCACCAGGTTGTGGGCCAAGTAGCTAAGCTCTGGCTTCATGCTCTGTGGAAGCATGCATTACCATCAGCAACAAAAACTCATTTTCTTTCAATAGTATTAACAATCATATGCTGAGAATGTCTCCATTCTTTTCAGCAGGCAGAAGAAAACACTCAGACATCACATTATGAGCAGTGAACTCACCTTAACATAGAGCAAGTTGGAGAATGTGTCCATATTATCAATGCGATATGGATCCTGATCCCTCAACTCATTGAACATGGCCAATGCTTGGTCAATATCTGTAAGGAAATGAGACAGGAATGCTGTAAGACCTTACTCCATAACAGTTTTCTGACAGGCACAATGCTTATTCAAAAGATGCAAATAACCTCTGATGTTGTGATAGGCCACCGCAATCTGGGAGATAATGTAGGTGCTTTTAGAAAAGCCGGCCTCAATAAGGTTCTGGTATTTCTGCAACGCTTCTTTGATCATCTGAAGCTCTGTGTACATATGGGCCATGAAAAAGTCTTTAATCCAGCAATCTGGTAGGGACAAGGACTTCAGCTGGGGACAGAAAGACAAGGACAAACCTAAATTGTATCATTTCAGCCTCTTTACATCACCTGTTTCTTTTCACTGATCAGCAGATTGTTCACATTTTCATCTGTAATGAAAATGTTAGGCTTAAAAGCAAAAATACTGTCTATCCATAGCACAGTACACAAGTGTAAAAACTAAATCTTACCATTTCAATATTGGTGACAAGGTTACTGAGCTCCAGCCAAGCTCCCCAGTGAAGAGGAAGTGCATGGATTGCCTCTACAAATACATCAACAGCCTCCTTCAGCAGATCGAGCTTTCGTAGAACAACCCCATACCTGTTACCATACAAAAAAGATTTAGCCTATTTCTAATAATAAATAATCTACATAAAGTGTGTGAAGTGTGTTTGGTGGAAATGTTCTTACAGGTAAAGGGTGAAGCTGTCCAACTCTCCTGCAATGTGCTTCTTACTGAGCTCAACCCTGAGTTCACGCAAGGCTTCATTACGCACCTGTCCCTTTTCCAGAGGACCTAGAACCACATAAAAGCACATGACAGTTCAGAACATATGGGCAACAGAAGCAGTAGTAGTTACCTGTAATTCACCTAAACAGACAAGTCCTCACCAAGGCTGTCCACAGTCTCATCGTCCTTCTTTTTCTCACCCGACTAAAGACAAAGAAATAAGAAATAATTCACATGTACTACAACCAAAAAGTAAAAGCAATCCTGTCATGAAAAGGAAACAACGATCAAGAGGAGATGGACACATCGACTGTCTACATAATCTTACCAAATAGCGAGAATACATGTAGAGGAAATAGGCCTTCTGGCTGCAGCAGCCTTTCAGAAAGTAAGCAGCACGGTCATACTCTTTCAGGTCAAAGTAGGATTTGGCCAGCGTAAGTGCATCCAAGTCTTGTGCATCTTCCTGTATTTTATGCAGACAATGGAGAATAGAGAATCACATTTATATCGATATAAACACATTTCATAAAATTCAAAACCACACAACTATTTTCATTTCAAAAAAACAAGAGCAAATGATGGAAAAAAAACTTCAGAACAATGTACAGCATTATTTATAACAAGTGGGTTCAAAGCCATTATTTAAGTATGGCCAAACATTCACACAGTTGAACTTGGAAATAAAAACATCCATCTTTCAATCAAACTGACATACTATCTATCAATCTTGATGAAGAAAAACAGAACTCATATACAGAATATGTATCTATTTGTGATGATATGATGAAACCCTACATAATGTGCAGCCTTGGATTCAAATACATCTTCAGTGAAGCAAAAGCTAAGCTGCTAAAGACAGACTGGGTAATGTAATATCTCATACAAGTGCACACACAAATAAAATGTTGGGGGGAAATCAGTGAGTGAATATACCTCAGTAAAAGGTGCAGCTGGTGGTAACTCATCCTTGGGCAGACGGTCCAAGGCAAATGCCAGTTCAGAAGCCCTGAAAAGTAAACAACAACAACAACAACTGGAAGCGTAAGCATTTTCCTACAAGGACAACAATAACTATAACACAATACCTTAGCCTACATCTTTAGACAGAAAACTGGCAGTAAAGTAAGACATAAACTATTTCATCTCATTTATTTTAGCTATTTTAGCTTTAGTTCTGCTCCCTAAATACAGCAAACCTTCTATAATATAACAATGTTTGTGTTCATTTGGATTGATATCACAAGTCATCATTTAATGACAAATTATTTAGATGACTTGTAACATCAGTGATTTTATATACTGGTTTAGTAAATCATAATAATGACACAATACAGAAGGGCAGTTTTTTTTCAGATTCAGTCACTTTGCAAACAAACTGAGCAGTGATATGTAAGCAAAACTTGTAAAATAATATATGAAATAAAGGAAAATATGATACAATAAAATACACACAAGCGGTCAGTCAGGAATCAAGTTGCATAAATATTCATGAAGTTATATTTTTTATATCTCATTTAGGTATAAATTGAATATAGGGATGGTTTATTAAGAGATTAAGAAATAATTAGACAGGTCATTATTTTAAAATGGTGGAAAATCTTTGGTGGATTTGGAAAGAAAAATGTAAGTGGTTCTTATGGTTATATGATTGTGGTGTGTTTTTGGAACAGATAACAGAAGACAAATTGAGGCCAAGATTCATTCTTAGAATTACAATTTAGATAATAACTGTCAAAAACCTGTGGAATAACAGTCTATTCCAATCCTGGTCCCCAGAGACCCACTGTCCGGCATGTTTTAGATGTTGCCCTGCTGCAACGCACCTGATTCAAATGAATGGGTTTATATTCAGGCTTTTGATGAGCTGACCATTTGAATAGGGTGTGTTGAACCAGAAAAATCATTGCTTGTGTGACTGCCTTAAACACTGTGTACTGCTAGTTAGTACAAGCAATATTATATTTACTGATAAATGCATAATATCAGTGTGTTATTATTATATCATTATATTTATGTTAGCAAATGCAGATGATTTGTCATATTAACGCAAACCATATTAAAAAACATAATTCATTGTAACCCACTGCACCGTATGTACATTTGTGTTACTGTACACATTTTTTTTATCACAGGTTTTTATTTTCTAATTGTATTCTATTTAAATGCACCAAGTCAAATTCCTTGTATGTTTATATGTACAAATAATATAATATAAATACCGTTGACTGATTCTGATATATTACCACTGTTACCAAATAAAGTGTATGCCTGACCAGATACCCTTCTCCATCACATGTTCTATTGATTAATATGCTTTTATAATTCCATATATCAGCCCCGTATGTGGTGTAAAGTTTTGTTTGTATATGAGTTTCCAGTCCTGGAGAACCTGAGCATAGCAGGCTGATAGCTTGATAGGCAGTTTAACAGACTGGTGAAGTAGTCGTTGACGACCAATGTTCCTGAGCTAACCAAGCGCACAGACATCAATATTAACGGCAAGTCAGACACATTAAGTCTCACCACTTCGCGCTGTGCAGAAGTCCTCTTTCTTTACAAAGCGAAATCACTGATATGAGCTGTTTCTTGATTTGAACCAGGTCCCCAAACTCACTACACAGAGCCGCCATTTTCATATTTTAGCAAGCAAGTACGTTATTGGTGGAAGTTACAAAGACGCGGCCACGCCCATCTAGTATGACGTCACTTCCTTTTCCTCATTGGACGAAACAATAAACGGAACCCTGTTTATCAGTAATACTGGCATAGAAACAGTTGTAAATGTTTTCTTTAAATTAGTTCATGTGACCTTTTTCTAGATTTATGTGGAATATGGTTTTGAAGTTTAGTAGTAGTTTTTACAATTTACAGAAGAATGTGGGGAAATGTGTTTTTAGGAAAAGATTTGAAAAGATTTGAAAAGATTATGAAAGGAAAGTTTCATAATCATGTAAATGTCTCATACTTAAATCCACCATTTTTCAAATTAAACTAGGTTTTATTCTGAAACACTGAAAGAACTGACCTTGGATTCCCCCCCCCCCTTTTTTTAAAAATATAAAAATATGAACATTCAAAAATTTAGAGGATATATTTTTTATCCTCTAATTGTCCCTTCTTGTTTTTTGTTTGACTCATTTTCACTATTTGCTTTCATGTACACTGATTACAGAATAAATAGCACATTTAGAAACATGAAAATGCATCTTAAACTAAATTCAAGAACATGTTTTACTTAGTAACACAATCTTATTCTATATATTTATGGATTTCTTTTATACTGTAATTGTTTTGATTAAATATTTGCTTGAAATGCAATACTCATTTCAGCCACAAGAGGTCAGAAGTGCTTTACTGTAGTAGCGCCACAGTCTGTGCTCAGTTTGGCAAAGACACTCCTTGTTGTAGTAGTAAAGGTCATCTATACACTGAGCCACAATGTAAGAAACATTATGTTTGCTGGATCCCACTCTTTGAGAGTACAAAGGGTTATAACTTGGTTTAAGGGTTAGGGTTACTTACTTGGTCTGACATCCAGGTGTGATGGCCAAGGTTAAATGTGAATGTAATACATTAAGACAAGCTTAAAGACAAACATGTGTACGTGTGTTAGTGTCCTTTTTATGGCAGGTTTGTGTCATTGAATCAATGCTGAAATGCTAAAATAATATAAAACAAATATTTAACTTTCACACCTGTTCTTTCCATTTAGAATAGCAGGAGTAATGCTGAGTTGTCTTCACCTGTCACTGTATACTGGATAGAGACATGAACAGGACTGTGTTTCTATGTTTAGCTGTTGCCTGGGAATTCCATTAGTCCAGGGTTTACTGTTCTGTCACCTGCCCAGCCAGCATGTCCATGTGGGCCCCATAAGTTTATATTTGGACTGACAATATGGTAACCCAGCGGGCGTGTCCATGGTTTTCATGGTGGCCAAACCATGTTTGCCCACTTCAAGCCCATGCCCACCTAGTATCCTTTCCAGCTTCTAAATGGGTACTAAGTGGGTTAATTATGAGGTCCCATATGGTTTCAGTAACATGTGCCCCACATGGGAAGCACATGTGAGCTAATAAGGCTGCGGCCACCATGGAAAACACAGACAAACCTGCTTGACCGTTCTCACTATGCAGTAAAACTTATATTCAAGGGGTTAAAATAAGAGGATGAATAATAGAAATGTGATGTCCATCGTCCAATCAAATGAATGTAGTGGGTTTAGTTGTTTTGTTCATAATTTTGGATGAATATCCTTTGTTTATGGTGCCAGTGCTACAAACATAAGTTAAAGTCTTCACTTGTGTTTGACCTCTAATTGTCTATGCTGCTAACCAGTGTTTGTGCTTGGGCTCCTTTTTGTTGATCCTATAATTAGACCACAATGAGCCTGCATGACTGCAGTGGAGGTACGGCCGTGACATTTTTTCAGCAAGTCACGATTAAGTTATTGATATGTCATGACAACGTAAAATGTTAAATTGCTGAATACACCATGGTGGTTGAATTATTCAGCAAACTATTCAACCTTCTAAACAATGAATAACTAAAACATTGCTGATGATGTAAGC
Organism: Solea solea; assembly: GCF_958295425.1. NCBI lineage: Eukaryota > Metazoa > Chordata > Actinopteri > Pleuronectiformes > Soleidae > Solea > Solea solea. Next base: position 7,859,959 of record NC_081137.1, on the reverse strand, counting down.
CTGAGGACGCTGTATATTAACAGCTGTCAGACAGTCAATCTGTATTCATGTCTCAGAAAGGCTCTTTTATGCTCTGCTAATCTCACGCCCCTGTTCTGCCAATATCCTCTGCATTTGCTTTCCCAGGAGCAGCGGCAACTTATTTCATCAATATCTAACTCAGTCATGAGTTGTGAGAGAGCAGGGACATTATGACTCATTCTTGTATTATAATATGTCTTATTTGATTGCCTGCCCAGCTCCTGCCACTGGCCTCGACGCTTGGCCCTGCTTCACTGGCGCATAGCTGAAGTGCCTCATCATGTTCCTGTCTGTCAAAATCACCAGCATCACTGGATTCCACCACACTACACGGGAGTACAAGCACAGCTTCTTTATGTATGATATTCAAATTCTCACTTTTTTGCTCCACAGTCCACAGATATCTTATCTATGACTAGAGCATTAAAACTACAGAATACAGGAGCAGTACCAATACATTTTTACGTTTCACTTTAACATGTGACCAGAAATAGCATAGTGCACATTCTTATTAAATGTTCTTCAGAACGTTCTTGAGGAAAAGATGATGGTGTGTGTAATAGCAATAATAATATGTAGATTATTTTGTGTTATAAGAGCTTTTTTAACGCTATTATCATTCCTGCAACCAGACAGAAGTTGAATGGGCATAATAACAAAGACTGTACAAGATCTGTATTTTAAAAATCAGTTTTTGCTGTTACACTTATTTGCTTATTTGGCCTCCGTTGTGTATTTTTGCAGGGTAAGTTGGCATCTGTTCTACAAGAATATGCACTGAACAGGCATTTAGGTAGAGGGGGGATTGAAAGTATCAAGTACCCAATTTTGCCAAGGGGTGGCACTGTTTGACTGGATTCACCCAGAAAGAAAATACTCACATACAGAGAAAAACTATAATTTAACACCCACCATATAAATAATTTGATCAGAGCAAGTGTGTTTTGTTTTTCCTGTAGTGATTTGCCACTAGCATCATAATTCCTCTAAATCTGACAATGAACTTGATCGACCAAATCCTTCTTTCCCTCTCTTTGAAAGATACCCTCAAAGGATTTTTCAAAAGAAGAATTAAACTGGGAAGTTGGTTTGAGATTAAAAGTCTCTGGTTCCCCACAGGGAAGTGGGAATTACAAAGAGAAGTGTTCAACTACACTAGGTTCACAGCAGAGAGGGGATGGATCTTCTACTGGAGAGCTGCATGACACACATTTCCATTGGACATGTCTACAAACTTGATATGGATGATGATTCTCAATTAATATTTCACATAACAGCAGAATCCAATTTCCCTTCATTTGGATGCAGTTTCCACTCACCTCTCTGCACTTCCCACACACACACTGTTGGACACTCTCTGTTGGACATGTCTCCCAATTTTCTCCACAGAGCAAAAGCCACTTACGGAGACTGACAAAGTAATCAAGTAGCACTGCAGTTTACAAGGCCGGGCACATGGCTCACTGAGCAGGTTGAAAGAGGTGCAGAGATGGACCGTATAGTCCATCCCTTTCATTCAGCCTTCCTCTCTTACACACACACACACACACACACACACACACACACACACACACACACACACACACACACACAGTCTCTTCTGATGTCTTTTTCATCTTGCCTCTACAGTATTTCACTTAACCATTTCCAACACACGTGCGCACACACACACACACACACACACAGAGGTCCTGCAGGTAAGGAGCAGTGGAGTGTGTGATGAACCTGCTGAGACAGAATTTTGGGACAGCTGTGTAATTGAAAAGGAAAATATGCCAAATGTGCTCGACTTTTTTGTTGTGCAGCATGCAGAGTGAGAGAGCAGCCTTCACCTCTCTGACACAGGCTCTGTATGAGCCTGTACTGAGATCGTAGACACATAATCAGAAATTTTATTATTAATCTATTTGGTTTTTTTTCATATAATGGTTTATTTTAATTTAACTGCCTGTTTTATAACAACTACACACTATTTCTGTTTGCTTGTCTATTTGTTTTGTTTTGATGCATTGCACACTTATCCCCATTCAGACGTGGCATTGACACGTGTCCCTAGTTATCCAGTCACATGCAGATCACAGTGAATTCTCCCAGTGCATTCTCAATGCATGCGATCACAAAGATTATATTTGCAGGTGGTCTCATTTCAGCAAGCAAGTACGTTATTGGACTCATGTGGCCACACATAGAGCACATAAACACACAGTATCAGTACAATGTACAGTAGTGATCGCTATCCAGATCACTAACACAATTTAATAATTTCTTATTATTAATAAAACAATCTGTTTTTTGTGTTTTTTAATGAGCTGCTCACAAACATCCGACAAATGTGGTCAAAAACCAAAAAAGGATTGTAAACAAGTTTGAATGCAACACAACCCATTAAACAAATAAGTATCTGACGGCAACATGATAGCACAAGAGTCTGATACACATGCTTTTTGACAACACTGATTGTAAGAAAGAGCAAAAGGCAACTGAAGATCATACACAAAAAAACATGTATAGTATAGGTCAGTGATGTCTGAAAAGCTGCAAAACCTTTACGTGGTTCTGTTCTAGTATTGTCATTTTGAACTGTCAGATCCTCCACTACATATTTATACATAAAGTTAACTGAAAAAAAGTTAACATTACGGTTACACAGCAGACAGGCCTTCTTTCATCTTCAGTCATAGTGCAGAAACCGCAGTGAGCGTTTCACTTCTCTGCTGCCAGTATGTGGCCCGAGGAGCTCTCAGCTGGCTGATCAGTTCAGGTAAAGCAGTGTATCAATGCAGCATACAGATGGAGGAGACATTTGCATCCACTGATACGGCGGGGGAAGATTGCAACGAAAATCGTACAAAAATAACATGCGCTAAAATGTGTGTAATAAATAGAAAACATGTTTTCAGAAGCAGTCTGTACATCCGTGACATTTGTGTAAGTGAGCGTGCAAAAGGGTCCTGTGATTGGCTGTTGATGAAGTTGTTGGCTTAGACTGAGAAGTCGTGCACTGGTCTGCACGCCATCGTCAAAACAACTACTCCTTCCTCTTTCCACCTCAGTGTGGGGACACTTTGTCTCCTGCAGGATAATCTCTGTGACATTTTCCACCAAACTGTCTTCTGGTCTTTACCACGAAGGAAACATTATGACTGAGGTTATATGAGGATAGAGAGTGTGGGGGGAGGGGGGAGGGTGATCATGCTCATAGACTTTCAATAAGAAGTGGGTGTAGTCTACTGCTTTGCTGGCTGAGGACAATCTGGATGTAAGAATGTATTGAATAGCCACCAGTCTACTTCTCACTTGCCATTTAATGGCAGTGAACTAACTCTTGACGAGTTAATGGCTTTAATTACTAATTTGAAGAAGAAGCTCAGTGCCAAGCTCAGTCAGGCAGAGCTGTGCAGTAACCACATCCTCCAAGTCAAGTGGCATGTGATGTGTCCCAGAAACATAGCAGGCCTTGGATCACGGCTTAGACAGATGTGTCATGTCTGTGCACAGTGGGGGGAGAGAGGGATATGTCTTGGGAATGGGATTAGTTGGCCGTTTGGGACAGGTGCTGAAAGGACCCAGAGCAGACACAATAAATCTAAGGTTACACACAAACCCTCCTCCCCATCCAACTTCACATGACACTGGGAACTTTGAGCTGAGTGAGTCAGATGGAACATCTCCATCAGCAAAATGCTTTTACTCCTCTGTTTTTAATTCTTGCAATGTGGATACCCTTCTTGCTCTTGGTTTTTCAGCGACTTTGCTGGTAGCAGTTATGTTGCTCGCTGGCCATAACAAATGTAAATAAGTCAGTCAGTCACCCTTGATTTAAACCAGACTCTACATCATATTTTAAATGAAACACTAAATAAAAAATTCCCCCCGGGTTTCACCAAGGGCAGGTTTTTAATAATTTCTGCGTCCCTGGTCAACTACAGGAGTAATGGTGCATGGATGAATTTAGATATGTAATAATCCAGTCAAACATAATTATCAACGGATGCAATTCAGGTCAGAAATGGCAGCACAGCAGGTGGATGTGGATGATAGGTCGTCGCACTGCAGGAACTGTAAATACATTATTCAATATTTCATGATTCATGACTTCATACATGAATTCTGATATCAATTTCTTTCCCTCCGCTTCCCAAGACGTGTTACACATTTATAGCAGGACTACACCTTCTCTGTTCTCCAAATCAATCCCTGCAGTGCCGGGGTCAATGATGTAATACCAATTACACCTGTTCCTGCTCTCGCAGTATCTTAACTTGTATTGCCCAAATTATTTTATTTAGTATTACAAACAGAAATTGTTTCTCGTCTGGAACAGAGACGGATGATAGAATCCAAGATCAATGCAAATGTGATGTACCAACCACCTTGTCAAAAACAGAGCTCCTAACAGCCACTGACGAGACCGTCGCCCGCCTGGACACCCGCACTTTGATTTTGAGTTACTGGGATATCAGTTTGTATAAACTTGAAAACAATTGAATTAAATTAAATTAAAGTTTATATTTAAATATGCATGAATAAATGAATGTATGTACTGAACTAGAAAACTACCCTGATGGATTATAAAGATAGTGTGGTGACACTAGCTTGCTGTCTGTATCTGATTATGCTAAAACTACTAAGCCTCATTTCAATGACATGGACCCATTACATTTTTGACCCATTTTAATAATTGGGGTTGTAAATAAAAAAATAAAAAATACATTAGTAGAGGTTTAGTGAACAGTAATCAAAGTGTTCGGTTTTGTAGTGATCAGTCCACCACTGACCCTGTTCATGATCTGTTTTTGGTCTCCACCAGAGGGAAATAGCTGAATCCATCGTTGCTAAATACTCCACAACATTGAGCAGATACTTGCTAACTGTGTGTCAGCCGTTTAGTGGTGACGTGCAGTGGGATTTTAAAGCTTTCCCCCACTGCAATTAAAACAATCTTCTGATATCACATAGACAGTTAAACTCTGCATTATGACGAGTCCTTGCATCTTGTCACATTTTGTTTTCACAATGCAGTGATAATATTGATAGTGTAAAGCATAAACAACAATAATCCAGGTAAAAAAAAAAAATGTGAATAATTCAGACTGAAAACATGCTGCTCTGTACTGGATCTCAAAATGACACTTCTCTAAACCACTCCATTATTCATGCTGACAGCAGAACACAAATGCCCTTAAGATTTAAAAGGTGAGGATATTCACTTCACGCTTGTCTACTACCTCACATCCACATACTGTAGCATTCCGTTAACTTCAGCAGCGGCTCGCACAAACCCCATTCTGCATCTTTGCATCCTGCGAGGACCCGCTGTGTTCTTTTGTGAACTGGAACACCTCGACGCTTCCCACGCCATTATATCATGTTTGGTAACATGAACCACACCAAGCTGCCTTTTGAGCTCCCCAACGACAGGCAGCTAATGATATTCCCCTGTGGACAAAACACTCAAGCAGAGTTCATGTCAAACACCGGCGTTTACCGCCTGAACCTACAGGCTCGGTCTGACTATGTCATGCTGCCGCTCTTGTGGCAGTGTGGGAGTATTTTAAGTGTACAAGCCGGGTAATGTTTATGCAGCAACTTGGGAGTGTTTTTCATGAACTTGCTGACATGAGGACATCACAGAGTACATACGTACGAAGTTATGTCTCCCATCTCAACTGCTGCTGCCTTTTTTTCTAGATCAAGGTCATGAGAAGAAGCAGCATGTTGGAGATCTCATCGAGCGACAGAGAGGGGCAAAAAACATCACTGAGCCCCACTTATGCCGCTACTTTATCTCCCCAATTCAGACGGCTGTGGGGGAAATTCATGCTCATACTGTACATGGTGAAAAATGAAAAGCTGAAGAAGTTATATTCATTTGGAAACAAAAAAAATATCTTCCCGTTCTTCCCCTTCTGTCTCAGTCTGGGCTTCAAGTCTTTCAGTGCATCCAGTGGCCTTGGAACAAAATTAATTAACAACAAAGGTAGACATTTAAAAAAACTGATGTTGAATAAGAACAAAAGAATCATTAAGATGGTGTTGTGAAATCTTTGAATGCATTGAAAGTCATTTTATTTCTTTTAAATACAATTTTAATATTTAAAGTAAAGTAAAACTACACATTTATATATGATTTTGTTTTATAGCACAATGTATTTGTCTGTGGTTACAATGTGTTACTGTCACTGTAGCTCAGTCATGGTTTTTAAATGCCTAATATAATCATTTTTACACATAATCTGAGTGTGGGGCAAGATGTGTTTAATTTATTATTATCATTATAGAACCTGTCTTCACATGAACGACAAAATATGGGTTGAATATTCAAGCGTCGTGGCATCGTTCAATTAAGAATCAGTGTATGTGATATTCTTTCAATCATACCAACACGATATTCAAAAATGAATAACAACTGATACTCCAGCGGAAAACAAAAAACTTTTCTTCTTAAGGAAGTCTCACATAACAATTTGATGATTTGGTTGAGAAATAAACCAAAATCACGAATCTGTCTTTTCAGCCCTGCTGCACTGTGATGTATTATTTAGGCTCAGTGTAGTTCTGACCCCATAACAGAAGATCATTATGCAGTTATACTTAACATGATGAATTCACTCATACAGCACATACAATGAGAGAGTGGGAGACAGCGTGAGGGATACGAGAAGGACAAGAAATCAATACGGTGTGCATTTTAAAGTGTTTTTGGCTTCATAAATCTGTAAAAAGAAAGCACAAACAAATACTGAATTACAAATACATTCCCACTCAACAACATGGTCCCGATAAGGCGTGTGAAGCATTTTTCCGATGTAAACGTAAGCAGTAAATTTAAACATATAATAAAGATATTTCCCTGACATTTGATGGTTTTCAGAGGATGATGTTTGGTCCGTTCATGACATAGTGATGCTGAAACCTGCTGAGGGAGGCAGAGGCCCTCGATATGGTCAATTAATGTGGAATTACCCCAAATGTCAGAAATGTAAAACCTAAAACGTAATGTTCCATATTTTATTTCGGTCTTGTCTGCTGCCAGATGCCCTGTAAAGGACAACTCTCAGTCAGCTCCTGATTAAATAGATCTGTGGATCAATTTCTCATCCTCAAAAACCCCCTTTTTTTTCAAAATAGCTGGAGGCAATTACTGCAGAGTTTGCCAAAGGTCCCCCATGTCTTTCATCTGTCTGTCTCTCCGTCTTTTCCTTTCTCTCTGCTTGCATCACTAACATCTGCTTTTGCAGACTGAATTAGGAGAAGACTGCTCTAATAAAAGAGCAGCCAGCTGGAGCTCACTGATTGAATTAATAAGCGACATAATCAAAGCCGATCTGTAAAGTTATCTACAAGCCAAAATACTATGAGCACTGGGTGATTCACACTGGAGAGTGTCTGTCACATTTTGCATCTGCTCTGTGCTGCTGTCAATTCCATCTTCCCCTAATTGCTCGAGATAGAAGGTTGCAAATTGCCTTAAAGAGCCTCCTCACCTGATTAATTTCGATCAAATGAAAACTTAGAGATGCTTGGTTTGTTTATGGCTGCCTCCATACTCCATAGAGAGTGTTTACCGCAGTGTGAACCAAAATAAACCAACACGACTGCCCAAGACCTACACCCATAAACAAGTTGATTTCATATTAGGATATGGCAGAGACGCGATAACACGTTACTTAAATATTACAGAAACACTCACTGAGTAAGTCTGATAAGGATTTATTCAGGATTGATGAATGTTCCATGGGGATATACTCTAGTTCTGTGTGAGATCCCTAACTGTCTGTGTATTTATAGTGTGAAGAACTCAAGACAAAAACAATGGTTTGATTCAATACAAATCCATGGCTTTAAGGCTCTGGGTTTGAATGGCCTTAAAAGGCAGAGCAACAACTGGTCAGTCTTCATTGTAATGTCATTGGAATGCATTGTGTGTGAGTCGGGCGATGAATCATGAGATTTGAGGGAACGTGTTCATTCATTCATTCATTCATTCATCTTCTACCGCTTTATCCTCCACTGACTGATGGTAAAAGGCAGCGCACACCCTGAACAAGTTGATGGTCCATCACAGGGCCACATAGAGACTGTAGTGTATTCACTTGGATGAACACATTAACTCAGCTAAGTTTTGTCTTGAACGTCTTAAAGATGTACATTTCATTGTGTTGATGAGCAAACAGAAGATCTCTCAGGAGAGAGTTATTTTGGGGTTTAGATGTATCACCTATGACAGTTTACAACAGGTTCACAGCAGAGGTGGACAGGTCAGGCCTGGACACTGCCTTGTTTGGGCTCTGGTCAGCACAGAGAATGTATACATATATAGTTTAGTAACTATGTTTGTTTTTCAGGGACGAGGCACCTGGACAAACGGGAGACAGGTCTTCTCTGTCTGACACCAGGTGGCTTCTATATTAAGATAGAATACCTAAAATGGTCAAATGTGAGGTATAGGATGATGTCACAGAACCTTTAAAAGCATGGCCCTGCTCTTATGCGGGCAGAATTGTTCGGAGAGTCGGCAGGAACATTCTCCCGAGCTGCTGCAGAAGCTTGGTCTGATGCCTGACCTGTAGCTAAATAAAATCCCCTTTTGTTCGGTACGAGTCCCGTGTCAGCGAGGTTTCTTTCTACACCCTCAACTCATCACCTATCGTTCGTAAGAAGGAAGGAGGCCTGACTAAAACACGACAAGACTAACGACCATTCACTTTCACACTCAAACTTATGGACATTCAGGAAAAAAGAAAAAAGAAACCCGTAGTCATGGTTTCCAGAGGATGTATCTGACTTACTTTAGGTTTATATTTATGGTTTTGACCATAAATGTTATCATCTTTATTGATCTCCTTTATTTCACTTTGTCCAAGAATTTTTTTCTTTTCTTTTTTTTATTAACCAAAGACTTGTAGGCAGCATGTCAGCATTTACATTGAAAACATGCTAATGTTAACATAAAGCTCTACTGCTCTAGACTTAATACAAAAATACACTCACTCAATGCAATGACACTTGTTATTGTGTATGTTTTGTAAAGGAAGAATAAGAAAACCTACCCTTAACATCGGTTATAACACTATAAATAGATTTATTTGATAAAGATTAGATACAAAGGTAAATTCATTACTTCATGAATCAATGAACTGGCCAAGAAGAAAACCCTCAGCCTGTGATCCCACACTCTGATGCTGGTGTAGCAATAGAAATGATTTTTTCATCATATCAACGTTTTTAAATCCACCTCTTTTATATATAAAAGGTTTCACAATATTCATATATATCAGTGTGTTTTCGGAGTGAAGCTCATTCTGCCGCATTAGTTTTAAAAAGAATACACGGATTTTTGACAGTTTGAATGCTTCATACTTTCTCATCAAACAAAATTGCCTTGTTCTCATGAAGTAACACCCCCACTGTTCAGAACAATAACTCCACACATTACACCCCGAAACCAACATCCTCAATCAAAACAAAACACATTAACTTAAATAACTTTTTTTTTCTCACACTGTGCTCCCTAATGTGACTGTCACAAGCACGTGTTTACACAACGAACACCATCTCTAACTTTGTCTTATGCCAACATTTTTGAGCTCACAGTCCACAAGGCAATAAAAAGTTGCTTGTGTTATTAATGTTGATGTTTATTAATCCACAACCTTCCTGTAAATAGTCGGTGTTTGTGGTTGCGAGCAGCAATATGACAGAGTCACTGACACCCAGTCTATTAACTTGTTGACACTTTGGGGTCGGCCTGACTCTGGGCTAATGTGGAGTGTGACTGAGCAGAACCATCTTCATTATACCAGGATAATGTTTCATCGCTTCGGGCCTGTGCACTGATGGTGACCAAACCACTTCCCTGCATCTGTACCTCTCCTCTTCTTCTTCTTCTTCTTCTCCATCTTCTGTAAATGCATAGTTACCAATGTACTGCTAGGTTTCCCACAGAAACCTTTTCTTTTATATTTTCACACACTTATCATCATCTTCTTCTTCCATCTTTCTTTGTAGTGTCAGGGTTTTGTTGCATCATGTTTCTTTGGTTTACTTGACTTCATGTTTCCTCCTCTCGCTTTGCTTTGCTTTGCTTTGAGGTGTTGCCATCTGTGTGCATTTGCTGGCCTGACTCTACGCTACTCTATTATTTGTAAATCTTCTTCAGTTTCATCAGACCCAATCACAAATTATTCTCTTTCCTGAATTATGTTTGTCTTTCTAGCACATTGAGAGCCTTTAGCTTGTCTTAAAGGGTAACAAAGAATGGGCAGCTTTTGATTTATTAAATAACTTATGATCGAAAGTTGAAAATGTGATATACTTAACGTCAATACATTTAAATATTTATTCCTTCTATGTGAGTAAATGGCGTAATTGCATGCTGTGCTTTTAGTGGCATTTGAAACATACCACCAAGCTCACTTTATTTGCATTCTTATTGTAAATCATTGCACGTCTGCGTGAGCTGTGTCAGTTAAGCTTCAGGGAGTAAAGACTCTCTAAAGCATTATGCATGAGGGCAAAACGAGGAAAACCAAGCTGTCCAGAAGAATCTCTCACACCTTCACCACACTGTCATCACTGTCACTTGCTCTGTCCGGAGCTCTTAGGTCATGCTCAGCTGCATGCACGGAAAGAAGAAAACAAACACAGAACCTCTGCTTGGCTAAAATTAACTCACACATGAGGAGAAAGAAGGAAAACAAGGTAGAAATAACGCAATGACGCAATCTACAACATGACTTTATACCATCCCTTATTTCTCCACTCTCAGCTATAGGAATATTTTTTTCAACAAACAACTAAAGACAGAAAGGTCAATGTCAGCAAAATATTAACAACACATCAGACCAATGTGTTTACATAGAAGCTGCCATTGCACGGAGCAAATCAGGGTCTTTAAAATCCCCCATGACTTTGACATACACTCCCCTGATGCCCTTGAGTATGAATGTGGTTTTTACAAACAGCTGGAGTGTCCGTGTCAACACACATTGTCCTACTGTGCATCTGTGAGTGAGACATGATGAAGGCCATCCTCCTCTTCGCTGCTGTGATTGGACAAAGCTCTCGTCCTGTGTCCCTCGAGGGCAATCATATCGACCCTGCTAAAGAAGGAGCTCAGCTGGAGATGAAGTCTCAAGTTAAAGATTTTACCACACGAGTGACCTCTCTCAGCAAATATTTCCTCTTCAGAATAAAAAAGGTTTTTCTTTTTATTTCCATATTTTTTGGTCATCTAAAGGTTAAAGGTAACACTAAAGGTAAATGTGCTGAAGGTAACACTTAAAATATCTTAAGTACCTTAACAATATGTTGTTATGGGGAAGTAATATTATTGTGACACAATGCAATTTCACTAGTAATCATGATGTAATGGCTTGGTAATAATCAATGGAAAATGTGTGGGAGGCATTAGGAAGGAAGGATTTATATATGTCCTTTATTTAACCAGGTAATATTGTAATATTATCACACAATTACCATTGTTATTACCAAGCTGGAACTTGAAGCACACATATTATGGTTTTTACCATGATTTAACTTCCAAATTACAAGTATTATTACCACACTATTACCATGCTGGTACTGTATTGTACTGTCAAGTGTTGCCCTGCTGGGTAACAAATGTGACATAGTGAGATGAGACAATTATGATGCTGATGAAATCAAGCTGCAAAAATAAAACATCCCTCTCTCAAAGTTTTGCAACTTCAAATACTCACAGTATGACTTCTTCCAAAATGGATTACGCCATTGGTGAGAAACAGACAGAGAACAACATCGTTCAAATGAGATATAGCATTAGTGGAGGATCCCCCGTTATTTTCCCATCATTCTCTGCCACGTTTCACGTGTTAGGTTTAAGGACACTCGTCCGTCTACTGTCAAAACTTGTTTACAGATAGAAGTACATGCTGGGTCTATGTTTTCTTGACGTGAATCACGACAGTCTAAATCCACGTTGACATCTGCAAGTGATTCCACATGTTGTGATTGGCTGCTGTATCACTGAGGTCCCACAAAGGTTAGGATTGACATGGGTTTTTCCTTTACCTTAAATTTAATGGATCTTCTCAGACAATAGTTGCAGTTTGTTTGCCTGAACTTCTGCATCTTTCTTCCATTTCCGAGGTCTACAAATTGCGCCTGTGCTCTGATTTCTTTGCACGAGCCCCGTCGCTAATCAAAGCCTCGCTTTCTGCTTAGCTGTCAAGCACACAAATTCCCAACAGCACATCCTTATTAGCCCCGAGTTTAAAGCGCACCAAAGTCAACTGACAGACACTCCAGGCTCTCCAAGAGAAATTCTTATGAAGCATTTCATTATGTCTGTCAGACACATGTGGATGTGAGCTGATGATGACTTTGCTTCTTATGTCTTTTGTCTGAGTGTTTCTACTCCCACCTCTGGAACTGTGCCCTGGATAAAAATGATTCCACTGCAATCATTTTGACCCACGTGAGGCCAGACTTGATGTGAACGCAGAAACTTTAACAACATCACCTCATCAGTAAGTGTCCTGCATGTCCCCAGAAACTATACAACCAAGAATTTAATGTTTCAGCGGCGAGTAAAAGCCCATTAATGCGCATGGATTTTTCCTCATACCTCAGGGTTTACTGAACTGATGATGAACGTGTTTGTGGGAAATTAAAAAGAAATGCTGAAAGCTGAAAATAAAACTTAAACTCCCACTGTCGCAAGTTAAAGCGTGTAATAACAATTAGTGACATCTAATGGTGAGACTGCAAATTGCAACAAACACCTAATTTCTTATATATATCCTACACAAGGTGGTGGTTTCTTGCAAATGATATTTATTTTAAAGTGATTTTACACATAAACACATAGTATATCCAGCACAAACTTATTTTTGAGTGAGTCAATGACAAAAGTTGACATTCATTTTGAAGAAAAATGTTGGAACATCATGGATTAGGTGCTTTCAAGACTTCCCACACTGGAGCATAGACACTGGTGGTGGAGATGAGTCAGTTTACAGGTGATTTGGCTCAAGGTGAGCATGTCAGGTTATTACTGGAGGAAAAGAAGAAGGAGCTGGTGGAGCTTGGGGATAATGGGGATTGTGCTTGTCACTAAGGAGGAAGGAAGGCAGTCTTTATTTCTTGCTGTTTTGGAGTATTCTGCCCCATGGAAAAACAAAAATACACCCATTCTAGTTTTCTAAATATTTTTTTTTGCTGTTTGTCGTCCTTTTACAGGTTCCACGCAATCTAAATGTGACACATACATCTTCAGACAATGCAGCTATAAGGCAAAAAGTAAAAACAGAAAAAGAAAGGCAGTAAAAAATAAATAGTCATGGAAGGAATAGGTGAAAAAGAGAATGCAGTATTACAGCATTATTCATTCGAACTGCCATAAAGCACCACTTCATATCTACTACATACCAGCTTAGACCAGTCTTGAGCTTCCTGTGGGTACATTACAGTAATAAGTACTCAAACTCATATGAATCTACTGTAATCAAAGGGCGTGTGAAGCCCGCTGCTCGTGTCTGCAGATGTGCGCTCCCACCGGAGCTTGTTCTCTTCTTCTGTGGCTGTGACAGAGGCGATGGATTATTCAATAGTGTAATAAACGAGGTGTCAGAAACATTCAGCTCCGCTGTTGGGCAGAATGATTTCTCTCTGTCTACCTCTACCGAGCTATACGTTGCTCTTATTGATTATGATGGGGCTGCCTCCTCTCAATTTATTACAATATTGATCTCAGGCAGATGCAGAAGAACAGAGGGAACGGACAATTTCGTAAGGCAGGGACAGTGAAAGCACAGAGAGGGGAGTCAGTTGCTTGGGGCCTTGCACACTAAGTTAAGATTTGTTCTCAAATTAAGCTTTATTTATTTATTTACTTTTATACCACGTAGCATATGCTCTCAGTATCTGACTCAGTTAACTCTTGTTTCTCTTATTTAGCTTCACGATGTTCAGGATTGAGTTAATCTAGAGTTAAGTTATTGCAATAGCCACAATCGTTCTTTCGTTCTTTCTTGATCAAACTACTAAATGTTTGATCTCATTTAAGACCAAGCTTGACAAGATCACAAACTCACCTCAGTTCTATCCAAATTCAGCCTCCCCTAATTTGTGACCTCAATTACAGAGGCAGAGAGATTATGCTCAGAATGATTACCTCTAATCTTAATCTAAACGTCCTGATTCAACTTTCATTTAGGATAACAGCGAACAGAGGAGGGGCTAAGATGGATAAAAGTATTTTTTGAATGACTCGTCACTTTAAATGAGCCTGGATTTATATCAATATTAAATAAATTCAATAATGAATTTCAAATGATCATTTCCTGTTATTAAAGCGTCCCTGTTTCTCATTTCTCTCTTACACTTCAGGCTATTTCATGCTGGCTTTTAGAGATAGTCTGTTGCAGTGTGTTTATGATAGCGTCTGTGTTTATATGTGTACATTCCAGGTGGGGGAAGGATTGGGACTAGGGGGTTAAAAGACGGGATTAAAAGTTGAGTCATCTTTACGTTCCCAGACATTTCACCGCGTTCTCTCAATCTCGACCATCGCAGCAGATGAATCCAGTCAGATGCATAATTTACCCGCGGAGGAGAAGTCCCAAAACAGGCTTCTGCCATTGTACATGTTTGAATAGAGAGGAAGAGCTTTTGTATAACCCTCACCCATCCAGACTGTCGGCTTTATAAAGTCTGACCAGCAGCCCTGGTGCATTTAAAAGGATAAAAAGCCAGAGGGGAATTAGCTGACATCTGCCCTGAGATGACTTTTATAGTATCCAAAGATTAAATAAGACTACTGCGAAAATAATGACTTTAAATATACTGTTATTTTACAGTTTTCTTATGGGTCCATGAGTAACTTTGGATCAAATCACACGTGTAAAGCTGCTTATGGTTCAGTGTTTTGTTCAAATTTGAACTTGAATGCAGCTTCATCTATTTAGAATGGCTGACAATCGTATGAAGACAAAGCACATTCATTTAATTAATGGTTGTTAAGAAGGTTATTGTAAAGAGGAAATTGCAAAGAAAATAACAATTGTTCTGCCACTGACGATGTGAAAAGTGGTTTAATCTCTCCTTGTAAATTTGTCTTAACCTGACATATAATTGCTTCATGCTGATTACAGTTTGTGACAGAATCAGAGGATTTATTTCCTTTCTTTTACTTTACTCACAATGCAGCTCAAATTCTGCCCCCACACTGGAGGACAACTGTACTTTTACGATTAGAACAGTAACTTGTACAAACCATCTTCTCCGCGATGACTTCATCCATGTCTGTTTACATTATCAAGTCAAGTCAAAATCACGTGAGATTCTATGAGATCACAAACCCCTGGATCGTCCAGTTTGTGTTTTCTCAGGATTAAAACACTGAAAAGTTTGTTGTGTCTGTAGTCTCACACATTTTTAAAATTCTCTGTGGGACAGACGTGAGGGGACCTGGGTTTGTTGTCCTAGAAGCAGCTGCTGCAGCCACGATAGTAGTAGTTCTTCCCAAGACGTGCAAATAGACTGATGTGTAAAAACTGGTGTATGTCTCTTTGACTTGTCCTCAAATGTCCCTGTATTGTAGTTATATTGTAGATATGTAACTGCAGATGTTGGCACAGGCAGCGCGATTCAAATTAAAACTCGGTGTTTAGCACTAAGTTTGTTCATTCCACCCACGTCCTTCACGCGGCAAACAAATAACTGAAAATTGCATGTTTTTGATCCACAACACGTTTGTTTATATATTTATTTTTTTGTACTTTTTGGCAAAACAGAGTGGGTGCTGCCACATTTATGTCAGCACTTCATTAGCCTACAGCAATGTGTTATATTTCGGGGGGCCTCTTCTTGTGCCTCATGCATCTCAGAGCATGAAGGTTTAACAGAGCAAACCTCTCACTCATCACCTTTATGCCTCCGCTGACAGGCCTGGCCCTGTCCACTGGCACTGTTTTATCATTAGGGCCACTCTGGCTCTCACGACATACATAAAACATTTTCATCTTCATTTTCCCGTTCTCTCCAAAGGGGACGCGTTATGACTGTATATTGCTGTAGAATGTGCACTTTTGTGGATGATGAGGTTTAATGGAGAACACTACATTGGTATGAACCTGCAAATACAAGGATAAAGTAGGAAAACATTTAATGAACGGAAAATTGGAACTAAAACACATTTAAAAAAAGTAAAAAAATTTTTAAAAAAAGTAGTAAAAAGTTTTATCTCCCTTTTACAACATTTTTGCCACAATTTTACCATATTTTTACCTTGTTACTATAATGAAAATATAAACATTCCCTTATAAGTCTTGATGAATTGTGCAGGCTGCCTTTCACACGTTATTATGCTATTATTACTTAAAACTAAAGGAAATCTACTTACGGGTGCAAATAACGTGACTTGACTCGACTTGAAAAATTCATTCATTCATGTTTTGCTTCTTCTAATAAGATTGTGAGTTATTTATCGGGTGCAGGGCTTCACCCTCTGCTGCCTTCTCTCTCTGGAGTAGCACTGCTGTCAGCCTCGATGGGCCTCTTCTCTCCATCTGTTGCCTCATGTCTTTCACCATGTGCTCATTCACAGACACATTTCCTCCTCCACCGACTTCCCCTCACGCAGCAGCAGTCTGTGTCCTCTCAATCTCTCTCCTTCCTGCTTTGTGCCTGCATGGTTTGCTAAATTGCTGGGCTTGTATTTGTTAGAAAATAAGAGTTGTCCTTGTCTTGTGCACACAGGGTTCTCGCAGTTGAGTTCTGGCAGTGAGTCTTCCATTCACTTTTCTGTTTGATGGAGTCTGTGGGAATTGCTCTTCTCTTTCGCTTCCTCTCAACATCCAGTTCCTGCTGTAGGTGACTTTACTTATTCAGCCAGCTGCTTTGGTTCGGCTGCGAATGATCTCCTCCTCTGTTTTGTACCCTGTGTTGTATCGTGATCTCATTTTCCTGCGTTATCAGTGCAACAGGTTAATATTCAAAGCTTCCATTATCAATCATTTAACTTTCTCAAAATCAAAATTAAATATAAAAAAAAAATATATATTTACATTTGCATACAACCACAGCACAGAAATGGAATTGGAATTTTATGAAAATGATCCTTGAGATTTGCAATTTTAGTTTTGGTCATACCAGTGTCAGTATAAATAGAAGTATCTATATAAATAGAAGACCTTTAACTTAACCCTTTATGTCAGGTCAACACAGGAGAAACTGCATGAATACCTCAATGTACCTTTGCTGCCTTTCCGCACTATTTATATATCAGATTTTGAACTGAACAGATATAGATTGTCGCTGTCATGCATTTGGATTCCTTAATGGATTCCATAATGCTAAACGGCAGCTTCACATGTTAAGGCTTTGTACTGGAAGGGGAGATCAACCCATTCCAACTAATTGAAAAGTTAAAGCCTGAGAAGACAACATGTAAAATGGAAGTGGAATTGTCAAAGTCTGAAGATTTAAAAGAGTCAGAGTTGCAGGAATATTGAAACTGAAGAGACGCAGCCAACAGGCAGCAGCACAGTCAGTGCTCAGACATGATGGGATTTTGCAGGTCCAACATGGGCCACACGATAATCGGGGGAAATAAGGCCTGTCAGCTCGTCTTTTAAGCAAAGTGGGGTCAGAGACTGAGGAGTGAGGACATCAGCTGGGGAAGCTGTGGAGAATCTAAACCTTTATAGTCGTGGGAATCACAAGCGTTTTCAGCTGTCGCAGCTTGATGAACTGACAAATCCTGAGTGGTCTCGCTGGGTTTTTAAACAGTGAGGCTTGACAAGAAACTTGCTTCAGGTGTGGAGCCTGGCAGGAGTTAGAGAGACTATGCTCACACACACACACACACAGGGGAGTAAAAAAGAGAAGAGAGGGCGGAGCTGACAAAAGGTGTCTCTCATCACAGACAACGACTTGATGCCGATATCATCGACAACCATCCAGTCGACCACTGATTCAACGACCCATGTCATATCAGCTACAGCCTAAATGGTCAATAAAATCAAATTGGCCTTTCGTTTATAAATGTACTATTATCATAAAGACCAATTTATGGCATTGACGTCGCATAATCTTTCCATGGCAGAGGAGCACAACGTCCACAAAACAAAATCTCCATCTCAGAGTCACTCACGAAACCTCATTTCACAAAGTGTTGACTTCAGTAGCGCCGTGTCGCTGTCCGACAAGCCTCGAGCTGCGACATCGTCATATGGCTATTCAGCGGCAGCTGTGTATCACAACTTTTATGCATAGTCACAGCATTAAGTGTCACTACTGTCCGTATGAATGGAATTGTGTAAACTGCCACTTTTTCAAACTTGAAGCCAATCAGCAAATGCATCCAATCAAGGAACATTTGTTTGTTTGTTTGTTTGTTTTGGCGGAGTTTGCTAGATTTGCAAAGCGTGGTAAATGAAAAGGTAATATTTGTCAAATAAAATGTGCGAACAGTCAACATTTCCAGTTCGGGGTTCTGATCAAACACATGCATAATATAAACTGCTGGCTACTTTGGCAAATACATCTGATCTAACGCTACAACTAAATACATCCATCCAACAATCACAAATTGTCATTATTTAACTTTGGGTTTTGTACAGATTGAACAAGCAAGATAAAAACATGTTTGTGTTGGGTATAGTTTCTGCAAAAAAGCATTCATGTATTTCCCATGTGAAAGTATTATTTCTGTTCCAACTCAGTGCACGTACAGTGTGAGGAAATGGAATAAAGATCCAATCATCTTAAAAGCCGACTGAAACAAAAACCCACAAAAACCCACAAAACAAGCCACCAATTTATATCTTAGACATAATCTTGACCAGGACCCCACAGATGATCATTAAAACCAGGTTTTAGTCCCCATCAGGACTAGTGTTTATAACAGTGAAGGTCCTGAAGAGGGAACAGACATCACCTTATTCTCAAAACATGTCATGTGTCCACACACACACACACACGTAAGTATCACAGACCTAAAATACACAAAACACTAAACAACACGAAGATAATCACGCGCACAAAGACCGATGTGACTGCGCCGAAGTAATTTAATCACGCTCGTCGTCCAGCAACAAAAGCCTCAGACGATTTTGACATTACATGGCTGTCACGAACCACAGCTTCTCTGAGCCTCCATTCACTGCTATAATAAGATAAAACTGCTCTGTTAAAAGTCAGTCAGTCAAAAATTGCAGGCTCGGTGGATATTAATATATTTTATCAGAAGAGATGAAAGTGACCTAATTGAAAACTGCATAGAGCTGCAGCATTAAATTTGGTGGAACTGTAATTGTTTTTACACCAGAGATAAAGGAAAATCTGTCAAATTAGCCTCGGACAAAAAATAACAAATCATAACAGTTTTTTATTTTATTTTTATGGACTATCTAACTAACTACACCATTGTTGATGTATCTGTATCTCTGAATACAAGACAAGAAAATTAAAAATTAAAGTAGATTAAAATTGATCTTTTATTAATGGACTGTTAACAGACCATGGGGGACAGCAAAACGGTTATTGTTGAATTGGACCTTTGTTATTATTCTCTTTCAATTAGACTCAAAATGTATATAATTAACTGGAGAGCTGTTTTTAGTTACTTATGTACTGTTTCCAGGATAATATACTACAATATATACACACACATTCCCACTTTCCTGCCAAATAACTGTAATTAAGCATGAAAGTGCACCATTATCTTGCTGTTATGTGACCAGAGAACAAAAAGTCTGCTCATTATTACCAGACCATAGACCACCGAGCTCAAATGACAGAGCATTTGAAATAGACCTCAAAGCATGAAAGTAATTGCAGAAAGCTATCGTGACCCTTTTACTCTGTGCCAACAACATAACTAATTAGGTTAGATAGTTATTTCTCGCCTCACTGAGTCTGATCTCCTCCAGTTAGAGCTTCACGTCAGAGGTTTATCATGATTGTGTGATCAACATACTTCATACGAAATGTTGAATATTTAGGCGGATGTAACAGACGGCGTATAAAAAGAGAAATTCACTTGCTTTCAATAGTTTGCCTTTATCCTAATCAAGCTGTGCTAATCAGTAAAATCATGAACTTTTGTGTTTTACAATGAAAGGCTGTAGAAACTTGACCCTCCAGGGCACATTATTATATTATGCCATCGGTGCTCAATTCATTCTTCTTGAATATAACCTTATTATGTTCATAAATTACTAACTATTTAACTATCCTGTTGGCTGGAGGGTGGGAAAAAACATATCGTTGTTAATTTTTTTAACATTTTTGCATAAATTGTGAAGGTACAGCTGAGGTAAAATATCATAGATTTATTGTAGCCATTAAAACTTAATGTCACTTTTAAAAATGGATGTTGAATCTTAAACATTTTTAGGCCATACTCATAAATATGATTATAATAAATTGAGGGCAAAATGATGTGTGAACAAAATAGTCCCTATCAGTGTGTGAATGTTCCTTTTGGGGGTGTTTTGTTTAGTTACTGAACACAATCACATTATATTTGCGAAATAGGGTATATAGAGTAACTCAAGTGAATTAAAATCACCCCAAGAGAGTTTAAGGACCTGACTCTCGTGGGGACAGAGTCTCACACCCTGGGACTCAGTTCGCTTGTGATTGTAGTCCTCAGCGTGGTACTGTAAAATATACAAGGCCTCACTCAGAGGACCTGGGGAACCAACGGCATTAGTAGTTCACTGATATACTCTGCAGCAACATTATTCAAGGCCTTATAGATGAAGAGGAGGATTGTGAGTTGAATTCTGAAATAAAAAATCTGAAGAAAGTGCAGGGAGAAGAGAACCAGGGTGGTGTGGGATCAGTATGAAGCCTCAGCAAACAGATAACAGTGCCCTGGCTTGAGCAGGAGTAAAGCACCTGTAGCATCTACAACTACATAAAATCAGCCAGACTCGTTATTATAATTATTAGCATATTATGTCACCAGCCGTAGCTGGTAAGGGGCGCATCATCAACATACCAATAATAAACAACGATGAAATTGATTGGATCAAACACATTAAAAACTCAAATTAGTTCTTCACTGATATAAATAACTAAATAACTAAAAACCAAAATCACCAATCAGTTGAGGACTGGATTCAAAATCACAAAGAAAATCAAAGACTGTGATTATTAAGTGTGCCCCCAATTTTCTGCGTATGAAAATATAATGGGTCCAATAACTGACCCCTGTGGTACCCCACAAAATGAGGATTTGTGGCTTAGAAAAACAACAACAATCTAGTTAAATAAACATGAGAGCAGCACAAGATATTCCAACCTTCTAAGAGGTTGTTATAATCTTCTGCTCTTCTAATAAATCAGTCAGATTGGTGTGATCAATAGTGTCAGAGGCCACAGAATAATCTAAAAGAGCTAATGGCAAAGATTGCTATACTGCATGAGAATTTAATTCAAGACCCTCAGGAGAGTTGTCTCAGTGTTGTGTTCGTCCAAAGAACAGGTTCATAATAGTAAAGAGACACGGTCCAATAATGCTAATGGCTTCTTT
Source organism: Solea solea (assembly GCF_958295425.1). NCBI lineage: Eukaryota > Metazoa > Chordata > Actinopteri > Pleuronectiformes > Soleidae > Solea > Solea solea. Next base: position 7,838,409 of record NC_081137.1, on the reverse strand, counting down.
AAGTCATTTTGGAGGCACAATGTCAAGGGAACACATGGAAGACGAAGCGTTGGAAACAGTATCAATCAAACCACTGCGGGAGACAGGAGGGAATTGATCAAGTGTGGCACAGACGTGGGAGGAGTCAGTATGGGGGCTGGCACAGCTGAGGGAGCTGTGATAGTTATTCTCACATTCACAGTCGTTGACCATGTTTGAGGATATACACTAACAGATGGTGGATCAGTCTTAACAATGTGTTGTGTTGTGATGTGATCAAAATAAGCAGTTTGTGCATCATTGATGTTAATTGTTACTAATTGCATATTGGATCAGGTTATATACAGCGATAATGTCCATGTTAAAATTAGCTTTATTTGCACACACACCAATTTGTGTTTTGGCCTCCAAATACAAGAACACAATCTGGCATCCATGCTGGTTTCCATGTTATTTATTCTTTATTTAAATGATACGTGCACAGTATCAGATATATTACATTTTGTCATGTTTGCGGATGATACTAGTTTATTTTGTTCTGGGTGTAACATAAAGCAGTTCATTGACTCTGTAGAAAAGGAGTTAATCAAATTGAAAATATGGTTTTACTACAATAAGTTATCATTAAATGAAAGTCAAACAAAACGTACGATTTTTGGTTTCACCAAAATCCTTGAATTTAAAGGATGTTGAAATTTAAAGAGTTTATGAAACAAAGTTTTTGGGAGTCATTATAGACCACAAACTTTGCTGGAAACTCTGCATAGAACACATTGAACCTAAATTATCCAAATCTATTGCTATTCCTTATAAAATAAAGGATTTATTGAATAAAAACTGTCTTAGGAAATTGTATTGTTCACACATAATGCCCTTTGTCGAAATTTGTGGAAACACTTAAAAACAAACTTCGATCCTAAAATTAAACTTCAGAAAAGAGTGTCAAATTTTTAGACATTGTATATTCTAAAACACTAGAGATATTTGTTGTGTTTTTCAGTTATTGGCATAATTGTGTGCAATGATTTCACTTCATGTTTACATTTTATATGAATGTTACTGAAATAAAGCTATTTAGTCATTATACATTGACTTACATGCATTTACTGAATCTAACATTAACCAAACAGCATGTCTTCACCTTAAAATGTAATTTTACAAAATAGGGACTGGCTTTTTGTCCCCATAAGAAAGACAAGTCTCCACAATGTGACTGTGTCAACAGAGTAATAATGAGTAATACCTGAAGCACACACACACACACACACACACACACACACACACAGTTTCTAAGACGTATACAACTTCTTGCACTTTTATATTTATGAATGAACAAATCATCCAATATGTACAACATCCACAGACAGTATTTTACATTTGGTCAGTACATTTTCTGAAGCCTTACACTACACTTCCACCGTTTCATTAATCACAAGAGAGATTTGTACCCTGAGATTGAGATTATCTCTAGCATGCAGGTTTGTTTGCTCCTGTGTTAATGTTCACACGTGTGGAAACGCACTTTAAAGACAACACAGAAACATCCACACAGTATCACTAACTGTGGAGAAACTAGCGTGATCTGACTAGACTTCAGTTTTGTGCTGCACAAATGATCATATTAATAGGAGATCCTAATTTATAGTGCTGCGGAATTCTGGGTTCATACTGAATACATTCAAAGACAAACACGTGCTGTATGTTGACACAGGTTTATCTGCAAGTGAACGCGCCGATTTGCTTAAATTAATAACGACAACATCTTTTCCTTATATTATGAGGACAGTGCCGGGATATTAAAGCAGCTCAAATGTCTCCTGGGGCAGCAGAGTGGCTCAGTTATGATTACTGTCGTCGCACAAGAAAGTACATCCTTAGTTTGAACCCAAAATAGAGCTGCACTGTGTGTAGTTACGCTGTTATATTTGCTGCTGCTACCTCAATTCACCTTAATTCAAAAGCTGAAGTGTACTGCTTATGTTGCCCTTGAAGAATAATGTCAATTTTTTTGCTGACAGTGTGAAAATTAAACTACAATAAAGTGAGAATTGACACTGTCATAACTAAACACAGTGAGAGAGACAGAATAACCAAAATAAACCAATCAAATTCCACCACACAGAGTTGGCTGATGTCCCGCCCCTGAATGCATCATCTGGATTTGGAAATGTCATAAAGTGCCAGAAAGGAGACGGCAGTTGACTCTTAAGCCAGCAAAGCTATTGAATACATGAGTAACTACTAATTACTGCATTTCTCTGGAGACAAACTATGGTTTGAAATGAAACCATGTGAGTCACGTGAGAGCCAACACACTTGAAATGTGCAGTGAAGAGAATTTAGTTTAGCAAGCAGATTTACCTTAACTTTTCAGACGGCTGGGCTGAATTCAAACACAAGACAAATGTCCAGAAAACTCACGTTGTAGTTTTATAATTAAAGCACAGGCTGATGATAGTTCCTGTCTTCTTTTTTCCCCCCTTTTAATCATTCCACTGCAGCTTGTTCCTGCCACAGTGTTGTCATTTTAGATGAAGAAGACCCAAGACCCTGTAATCACTCCGTCAGTCAGGAGTAAAAATGTAAAACGTGGTTCGTCCAAAGAGGCAATGAGTCAGGAAAAACAGACAGTTATCATTTAAATACAGTTTCTGGGCCCTGCAGCTTTTAATTAAAGCATAAATATGAAGTCTAATATGTATTAAGGTTATTAGAAGTCCTCCTAGCACCATGTATCCGTCATTTCCTTTACTACTTGAAGAAAGATGTTCAAACATTTAGACGTAAATGTCCAGTGAGAATTTTATTCTCCTTTAAACAAATCAGCACACTTTCTGCTAGGTCACAAAATTACAGTTATTACACAATGCAATGCAACGATATCTTTAAACAAGGTTGGCGTGGGGGAGGTGATATACAAGTGCATTTTCAAGACACAATTTTAAAAATGGAAAACAAGCGTAGAAGAATATTCACACGTGTTCTTCAGGAATTCCATTTAATGACGGAGAGTAAGCGCTTTTCTTCTTTTTCTTCACTTGTCAAAAAAAAAAAAAGGAAATGTTTACATAGTTTGCAAATATAAAGAAACCAGTTGAAATGTGAAAATACATATAAACTCACATTGAGTAATTAAAGCCAGAGCGTGCTGGATGTATTAATTGACACTTGAGACTGGATGCTGTTAATTTGACGTTTTCCTCACTGCAGCTGAGAGACTTGAATCAACAGCATCACTGACGCTTGCACTGTGACACTGTGAAGTTTTTACAGCACATGTGTTCCATCAGTGCTCCTCCTTTACTGCCTGGTCCTGTTTCATAGATTTAGATGTACCACATTTAAAATACTACTGTTGATATCTAGCACATAGTAGGTCCTTAATATCCCCACTAAGCTCGCTGTCACACTGCTCTGTTAACTGGACTTTTCCTCATCTACTTCTGAGCTGCTCACAGCTGAAGTCAGCAAGAAAATGGTCAAAAAGCTGCACGGTTTCATTTTGAATGGGTCTGTTAACCTTCAGCGACCTCCGAGTCCAATTGAGAATAAGTGAGGATGAACTTGAAGCTCCAGTGCATTAAATGTGGAGATTTGGTCTGTGTTTTTAAACACAAACACTGTGACATTATATGTGCGCTACGTCCTTTTCCTGAAAACGGGCTCTGAGGGTGCGTTTGTGTGTGGAGCAGCAGTGCAAGAAAAAATTTACCCAGTGAAACTGCTGAACGAAAGTGAAAGAATTCACTTTTGCAACTTTTCGCGAGTGCGTTTTCAGTCATACTCCAAACAGCTGCATTGTCACTTCACAAGCACAGTGTTGCTGCTGCTGCCGCCGTCAGTCAGTTTGACTTGACACATAACTAATCACCTTCTGTTTGCAGTGCCAGGCATCATGAGATCTAAATGCTGCTTAACACTTTTTTCTTCTTCTTTTTCTAGCCTTTAAACTGTCTGTCATCATCATGTAGACAAGCCCAGTGGGGGCAAAAAAGTAGTAGAGCTATACTGCCAACTCAAGTAACATTCAAAGATCTAATCATGATTTAAATGTACTACCACTCAACCTGCAGCTCTTGTGTGAAATGGAATGATTGTGTGAAGCTGTGCAGCAGACTGAAATGATTTTCTGTAAATGTGGTGAAGAACGGTTCCTTGCAGGGTCCAGATCTTTCAAACCTGTCATAAATATAATAAAGTTTATCCATCTTTGAAAAACTTTACACAATTTTCCTTCACCTTCATCCCTGCAGCTGCACAATTTCACAAGAAAATGAGCCACGAGAGGGGGAAAAAAAAAATCATTAACATCAGCAAAAGATACTTCAGGCCGAGATAATGGCTCAATGTGCTGCTCAATGATCAGAGCAGCCAGCAGGCTTTACAGCCTCCTGTGTCCATCCCTATCTCCACATCTCGCTCTTCCAACATCTGAAGCACATCATGGGGAAGGAGCGCTAAAACACATCTCTTAAGGATAAAAAAGTGAGAGGGTATGACAGCAGCAAATCTCTTCCCGAGTCTTCCTCCAGACTCTCCCTGCATGCTGAGCTATTTGAATTGTGCTATAATTGCTTATGTTGCTTTTCTCCAATCATAATTTCTACAGAAGAAATTGATCTCATTGCTTTCACCCATGTTTGAATTCTCAACCCCTGCAGCAATAATACTAAGTGACGTGTTAACAAAGTCAGTTGCCAATCTCAGCTGACATCGGGGGACACCCTGGACAGTTTGCCAGTCCATCGCAGGGACACAGAGACAAACAACCATCAAATCTCACACTCAAGCCTATGGTCAGAGTGTTCAATTTACCTAATCCCAAAATCTGCATGTCTTTGGACTGTGGAAACTGGAGAACCCGGAGAAATCACGTGCGCACACACGGAGGGAACATAGAATTCTTCTTGCCGCAAAGGCAAGAGTGCTAAGCACTACACCAACTGTGTGGCCACCGCGACAATTACGTAACACTGAAATGCTACAATAATGTTTTTATTTACAGTGCATATGTACAAATGAACCGAGCCGAGCAAATGACACACAATGACCAGCTCAGTCATGTATGTTTCTGCAACGCTGTCAATCAAAAACTGGTTCCTCCAATCATTATGCAGAAGCCCAGCGTCTGCGCCCGCCCACTGCTTCATTGACTCCCAGAGAAGCTGAGCTTCCCTGGAAGCGATGTTTTTGCCGCATTTGTCTAATCACTGTCACGCTCACCGCAGTGAAAAAACCTATTCTGTGCCGTCCCATAGAGAACGGTTGAAGTGGTTTTAATGTGGCGGCTGCTATGGAAATACAAAAATCACATAAGACGATCCGTCGTCATGATAAACGGCCGATTCTGAACAAACTAGTGACACGTTTAGTATTGAAATGTAAATACAACACAGTACACGTTTGACAACATTTCTGAGGAAGCTGAGCTTCCAAATGTATCAATTTTAAACATTTCCTTTTGTTCTACAAAGCACTTTAAGTGCAGTGTAGTTTCTTATTAGCTTTTTGTAAAGTGGATTTAACTTCCTCAACCACAGTAAGAAGGAGGGAAGGATAGAGCTGAAGGGGCAACATAGAAATGGATGGGACACGAGTCATGAAATAGAAATCAAAGGCCATGCTCAGGTTTGCTTGCAGAGGAGTAGACTGGTTATGGGTTTTGGGAGCACATATAGTGGATGTGGCCTTGGGCGATGTGCTTCTTGTTAAAAAAGGGATGCACTTTGAGTGTGAAGCATGCTCTAGATGGAGTATTTTGCCCAGACAGCACTTCCCAATTGACCCATGCACTCACATATATCTGCTAGCATTGTTCCCGTCCTTTCATAGAAGAGTACTCGTGCAAGGACACAGCAGATGCTGCAGGTATGACTGGTACATAACACCTGTGGAGGCGGTGATAAGAGAAACTCAATTTAAAAAAAATAAACATAGTCAAGGTTTTGTTTCAGAGAATGGACAAAGAAAGTGAGACATAAATTAGGAGCATTTCCATTTCTTCCTCACAAATGTCCAATGCCATTCACTCTGAGTGCTGTGATGGATTTGGAAGTTGAAAATATGAGCGAAGGATAAGATGGAGGCTTCAGTAGCCCCACCACTTCCAGTCCAGGAGAAGTGTGGGCAGAAAGAGTAACGGTAACACAGGTGCTGCTCGACTAGATGCCCCTCGCTGACTCCCTCTGGCCCTCGATTCAATATTAGAGTCCTTCTCAGAATAAGGCGGGATGACATTGAATTCCTCGCTTTCCTCCTCCTCCTCCTCCTCCCGCTCTTCTCCCTCACTGTCCTCCATCTGCAAAAGCGGGGAAAGAGTGATTCCTTTAATTAACAGAACCGGTGAAGCATGAGGGGATTTCAGAATGTAAATATCACAGGATAGTCCACATTAACCCAGAACTTGCATATGGAAATATGGCTATTCTAAAGCTGCATCTACCTAAGATATGAAACACTTATGCACCAACAAATAGAAGCTATGTTTAACAAATTAAACTCTTTCAGAGCTAATAAACTGAATGACTTTGGTCAAATATAATTTGTCAAGTCACACCTCACCTGAATATTTACTCTGTTAGCAGCATTATCACATGATATATCATCCAAATATTAACTTCTTAAAGATGTGAACTGTTCCTTAAATGTAGGTATAGAACAATCAAAAATCACAATGTGATTTTCTGGAGAAAAAAAAAAATCATTTATCACTAAAAATAGTCCAATTTGCTTGTCTGTACTTACAGTTCACAAGTTTTTAAACTTGATTCATGAAATTAAAGTTGAAACATTTCTAGACTTAAGTGACTTATCTAATCTAATGGCAGATTAATATAAATCAAAACAAATGTTTGTTTCTTTCTATTCGGCCCAATGTTTGAGCATGAAGCTCAAAACCAATCTCTCCATGGAAATCTCTCCATGTCTGAAGTTTGCTGCTGACGGAGAAAAGACATTTCAAGTGTATCAGGACACAAGGATACTCAGGACTATTCTTTCCCATCTGGTTCAGTTGCGCCATTTGAAATGAAATTTGCAGCTGCAGAAGGTAAAGCTGCAGGGGGGAGACTGTACCATATATACAGTAAACGGGTCAACACTGCTCTCCTGTGAGAGCGGCAAACAGCTGTCAGCATTGATACTGCGACTTGCTCTGCCAGCTGTTATGTTACTTTATGAACTGTTCCCCTACTTCTATAATCACACATATACTGCAGGCTAAGCATGCATACAATCCTACATATTATCATATATGAACCCAAAACCCTGTGGAATAAACACTGTTTGTAAAAATCCATCTAATGTGGCAATTTTTCCCCCCATCAATAGTGATGGTCATCGACAAGGGACAATAAAATCATGTCACAATTCTGTCACAATACTACTGTAATGTAGTGTTTTGAATCGGGACAATTTAAATACAATTTATCATTGTCATTTTTATTACAGGAGACATTTATTGCTGATGCCATCAAAAGCCATTTCAGTGCCATCAAAGAGGAAACTCAGAGGCATCGTCCTAAACTGTATATTTGAATGTCCCACGTGCAGCAGCAGCAGCAGCAGCAGCAGGGATTCAGAGCTGCAAGGGATTGTCTGATGGGAGAGGAGGAACAGGAAACGAGCGGAATGAAAAGGATTAAAATGGCTCCAAAATGGGGAGTGTGGAGAAGAAGGGTGTGCATACATGAATAGTGAGGGTTGAGTCTACTGCTGGAAACACCTACGGCTAATCCTGAGCCACGACGAGTGTTGGGGGGGGAGTGATATTCAGAGGTTATTCAGAGGAGCTGCTGGTGATACTGTGCTATTACACTCCCTCAATTCAGCTCGTGGGCAATGTCAAACTCCAGTAAATACTCAGTGAGGAGGTAAAGAGCACTTACACTGGTGAATTCTGGGAGAGTGTTAACACTGACATGGACTCCTTCCTGGTAAATACGTGGGGGGGTCTGAGAAGCTGGCACAGGCGTGTTTTCCACAGCGGGAGGCGCAGAGATTCCCATCGAGCTGATAGCATTGCCTGAAACAGAATCAGCAGGGGTCATCTTCAAGACGTTGACACCATTATTCAGCTTTTAAAGCTTCACCAAAACATTGTCAGCGACTATTTTAAGTTTTGTAGTTACAACTGCCAACTATATGTAAATACTTCACAGCAGGATTTCGGCAAAACACGTTTGAATGTGTCACTTTTAAGTCCCATTCATGGCTAAGCTCCAGGAATGGGAATATTAACACAACTCGTGGAAATATTTGAAAGCTGATTCAGTATGTGTCCGTGTGTCCCGAAGGACGAATTGTAATAACTCTGCTGATTCTTCATCCAGCACCACATTAACATACACATTATATAATTAGAACCTAATTATAAAAAAGTTGAGAATTTCCTTGGGAATGTAGGTTACAGCCTGATGAAGAATTGATTAGATTATGGTGGTGATCCAGATCCTGATGTTTTTTTTTTTAAATCAATTATTAACTTTGATTTTATTTCAGTTTAAACCCTATTGCTTTCAAAATCTGATTTACGACCTCTCTAGCTGTAATGACATAATGACCACAGCTCTTAACTCAGCACTTCAGAAGGGATGAGGTCAGCATACACTTTCTCTACATAAGATTCCTCAATGAACAGATTTATAATCAGTATAAAGTCTGTGTTTAACATACTGTACCTGTCCCTCTGAACATCACTTGCACCAAAGGTATAATGTGCTATGTGTTATTTAAGTTCTCCTATGGCTTTTATAACAACTGTGTGTATTTCCTGTAGGAAACTGTGTTTGATTCCTTTTTCAAGCTGGAACTGCTCTGACAGTACGTGTGTGTGTGTGTGTGTGTGTGTGTGTGTGTGTGTGTGAGACGTCTCACTCACGCAGACATATATTGTTGCTGAACATGTGCAGGATGCGCTGGCAGCTCTGCCATTCGTTGCCGCTGCCGTCACACGTGCACCACTGGGACACTACGGTGCTGCTGTTGCTCACATAGTTGGGAGTCATGATGGTCCCTGGTTTTAAAAAAAAAAAAAAAAAAAAAAAAAAAGAGGACAAACAAAATCATATTATTGGTGCAGCTATAAAAAAAAAAAAAAGAAAACATTTTAAGAAGTATTTTCCCTCAGGCAGGAGATTTTCATTTTCAGCACACACCGTGGTGGAAGGTAGGAAACAGTCCACCAACAATATTATTTGCCCTCGGGAGCCCCTGTCACCACTTTCCCAGCTTTCTATATTGATAATTGCAGGTGCTGGAAATTACTTTTTATACAGTATGGGGAAACAAAGGGAAATATCACCTGGATCATTTTGTCAGGCTGCTGGGAAAGCTATTTTTTTAAATCTAGTTTTTTCAAAGTGATGCTGACTGGTTTCCCGCAGAAGCAGGGGTTGTTTTTGGCAGTTGACCATTAATGGTCCAGCAAAATAAAACATAATAGAAGCCAAATATCACTGTTACACACATTCACTTGTTTCCCACTAATGAGTCTTTTGAGAGGCTTCATGTCTGTGTTTTTCCTGAACTCTTTCCTCTCAGAGGCCTTTTCTACCTCTTCAATTTCTTCTCCTTCATCTCACCTATGAGACCAGCATAGGCCTTCAAGCACATGGCTCTGCTCTCTCGCATACAGCCAGAGGCAGACAAAGGGGTAGACTGGCAGTTGTGTTGGAAATCAGCAAACCGTGATCTGAAATACACACACACACAGAAAACTGTTTTTTTCATATGTCAGCATGAGTTTTGACAATTTCATTTCGGGATTAGGGCTCGAGCTAAAACAACAGAGTACGAGTGCAAAAATTGGTTCGTTTAGTAAAATGTCATGGATGTTTCAGGTTATTTTCCAGCTCACCAAGATCACTTATTTCTCTTTGGAAAATGAATCACAAATGTTGTTCTCCACAGGGCAAAACACAGAAAAGGCTTATTTGGGTTTTTTAAAATCTAGTTGTAGCAGCAGGATCCAGCCAGTGATTGTGGCATGAACAGTAATCAGTACCTCATACAACCATGCTACAAATCTGTATTATCTTAATAATATGAACAGATTATTTAACTATAGTGGAGTTATTCCAGCAGATTATTGGAAATAATATAGAAAATATAGAGGGTTGCATGTTGCAGCTTAATATCCCTCACTTCAACTTTCCCTTTCAAGACTGTTGACAAGTAACCTTCAGTTAGCACCAAAACTCCAAGATGTGTAGTTGTGATGTTCCAAACAGTACAAATGACATCTGTGTTTGATGCCTCAGTAGAAACATGTAATCCATGGAACAGAGAAAACTATTTATATTTCATAATATGCCATTAAAGTTTTTCATTTTACCGGCACCATTTTAATCTGTTATCATCAATTAATGTAACAACATTTTTGTAACGTTAACTCATTAAACAGATGAAACTATAATTAATGTCAGAAAGTGCCATATATTTTAGGAACGAGAGGAGAGGAAAAACTGACTAAAATTAGCCTCACAAATTCTGGCATAATCAAACTGATGAGCTGTGGCACACTCATGAATCAACTATTTTCAAAACTAATTAATCACTCGAGTCATTTTTCAAGCAAATATGCAAAACACTATGCACAAACTTTGATAGATCCAGCTCCTTAAATATGAGAAACGTGCTGCTTCCTCTGTCTTATAATTCAGTAAAATGAACATATTTGGATAAGGGGATTGTTAATCAGATAACAAAAATCATGAGTGAATTGGAAAGTAAATATTTGGGTTCTTTAGGAAATGGGAAAATTCCACTATTTTTTCATTTAATCGAGAAAATAATCAGCAGCACATTAATCATTTTTGGAAAATAATCTTTTTTTGTGACCCAACGTACAAAACAAAAGTGGGACAGTCTCGTCAAAAGCCTCAACATTGTTATTTTAATGTTGTTTTTTTATGTTGCATGCACAAATGCTCAAACTTAGTGGCTCTGATTTGTGTCGCATGTTGTGGCATTTAAGTGCATTTCCACTGCCCTGCGCTTTTCAAAAGCACTTACTCTAAATGACTAAGTACTTACCTACACAGCTCATCTCTGGAGCAGTAGTTCTGCAGACTGAGGCAATTTGGCTTGCCCACTCTTTCCTCCCCTTTTACATTCTCCTCATAGGAACATGACGGGACGATGGTTTTCCTCCGGCGTTCTCCACACAGTGTGTCAGAGCAGGGACAGAAGAGGAGAGCGAAGCTATATTCCTCTGGCACACGCTCTAAGAAACGCCGTAGGGCTTTGTGACACTTCTGGCGGTTACAGTTGTTCTCAGAGACGGTGGCTCTCTTGGTGCAGGCAACGACATATTCTGACCGCAGGGAGCCACATTTCTCAAACAAACCACAGTCCTGGGCTGCTTTCAGACACTGGTTTTGGCCATCAACAGAAGGAGTGGACGCTGGAGGATTTAATGAACGGATTAAGCCATAAATCTCAGGAAAGGAAACCATGATATGCACTCACAAGCCACTTTATTAGGTACGACTGTTGATCCTTAACTATAAACTCCATTGAAATGTTGAACTTTGGACAAAATCACACTGCCATGCCGTTGCCTTCCGTCTCCACTGTACTGAATAAACCTCATTGGGGAAGAAAGGTGGTTTACGGGACTTTGAATATGGCTTGGTTGATGGTGCCAGACGGGTTGGTCTGAGAATTTCACAAACTGCTGATCTACTGGAATTGTCATGCGCGACCATCTCTATGGTTTACAGAGAACGGGTGAAAATGCCTTGTTGATGCCAGAGGTGAGAGGGACTGGCTAGACTGGTTATAAATAATAAAAAAAGGCAATAGTAACTAAAAGAAGAACTTATTACAGCAAGGTATGCACAAGACCACCCCTGAATGCACAACATTAAACATGAAACCTTGAAGGCAGCGGTCTACTGCAGAAAAATACGATATCTGTATTTTAGGTGTCCTGTGTACCTAATAAAAAGACCAGTGAGTGTACATTTTATGTCTGCCAGACAAAAAAAAAACAAAACGTTGTTCTACCTGCCATGATGGAGGCCATGCGTGACATCTCAATGTTTCTCACCAGGTTTAACTCCAGTTCTTCATATGGGGAGACGTCATACTCATCGTACGCTAAAATCAAAAAAACAAGTGGAGCGTATAGTTAGATGCATTATGCAGCTGAGAATTAAACACACACACACACACACACACACACACACACAAATGCCCACCTGCAAATCTCACAGTCCAGTAGACCCTGAGACAGTGTTCCTCCCTGCGAGAGCCACGCTGACATTTGCAAACCTGAAGGGGGCGGTACTGCTGCAAAGAGCTCTGGGCCTCCAGGCACTCCAGACGGGCATCTGGGCCCAGGGGTGACACCGCCTCCTCAGCAGCACAGTACTCCAGCAGTCGATAGAGCACCATGCAGGAATGCTCCTGGATGCAGCCTTGCTCTGCCACCAGACAATCAAAGGACGCTGATACAGGAACACTACCTGAAGGAGAGGTTGATAATGAGAAAAAGTGTGTGAGCACAGGCCGCCCCCCCCCCACTTCTTGTTTTTAAATCTCATTTAAAACACATTTATTTCCTTTGGCGTTTAACCCAGAGTGTTTTATGCAATCAGCTCAGCCTTTATATTTCCTGGTCCTGCAGTCACTAATTGCCAGATTGTAACAGACAACTCGGTGGTAACGTCAGGAGTTAATGGTCTCAATCACTGCTTCAGCTTTTTTCAATTTGACATATTTTTGTCAATTTGTATATTACGTCTCCATTTAGAGGAAAATATAACAGCACATATGAGTGAAGCTCATATAAGTGACAGCTAATATCACCTTATTTGATTTATGGCGCAGGTGAAATCACAAATCACGACTCGGCTTCAATACAAACGTTTATTTTGCAGTCCACTTTTGCTATATTATGCGCATGTATCATCCAATAATAGTCCTTAAGTTCAATAGTTAAAACAACACAGCAATATCCAACAAGGAAGATTAAATTGAAAACACACAGGTGTAATAAGAGCAGCAACGTGGGCAAAACTTTAATGGTTCTCAAGGAAACACAAGTGTAATTTAGAGAAGTTAACAACACTACGGGGTTGTGTTATGGATTGTAATTATATTATAATTACTTCATCATCTTCTCACTGGGAGTCCTAGTTGACTTTACTCTTAATGCTTTTATGCACTCAGGTGTAGAGTATACATTTGTATGAGTGCACCGTTACTTTGAGAACACTGTCTCACAGTCGACAGTGATTTACAGATTTACAGATTTACAGTCTGTACTGTGTGCATGTTATAGCCTCATGTTTCATGTCACAGCACAGTGTTCGTGGATCAGTGAGCTCAACAAATGCTCTCCTAAATTTAGACAAATATTATGGATCTATGGTGCCATCCTGTATAATCTGTTGCTGATGTCATGTGAGAATAAAAAAAACTCCCTGCTGGTTTGTTCAAGTGCTTCCGTGAAACACTGGCATTCAAGATTTGAGAGTCAGCTGCCTGACAGCACTGCATTCATACAGTTGAGAAGAGATGATAAACTGTTAACTGTCACATCTTGGATGTCTCTTGAATCCTCTTACATCTATTTGAATCACCAACCAGACAGAGAAAACTTAACTTAAAAACACAGAAGTGAAGGAGAACAGAGCTGAGAACATAAGTGAAGGAGAGCAGAGGTGAAGGAGGTGAAGAAGAACATAAGTGAAAGACAACAGAGGTGAATGAGAACAGAGATGAAGGAGCAAAGAAGTGAAGGAGAACAGAGGTGAAAAAGAACAGAAGTGAAGGAGCATAGAGATGAAGGAGAACTGAGGTGAAGGAGAACAGAGATGAAGGAGAACAGAAGTGAAGGAGAAAAGAGATGAAGGAGAACTGAGGTGAAGGAGAACAGAGATGAAGGAGAACTGAGGTGAAGGAGAACAGAGATGAAGGAGAACAGAAGTGAAGGAGAAAAGAGATGAAGGAGAACTGAGGTGAAGGAGAACAGAGATGAAGGAGAACTGAGGTGAATGAGAACAGAGATGAAGGAGAACAGAAGTGAAGGAACATAGAAGTGAAGGAGAACAGAGATGAAGAACAGGAGAAGTGAAGGAGAACAGAGGCAAAGGAGGTGAAGAAGAACATAGGTGAATGAGAACAGATGAAGGAGAACAGAAGTGAAGGAGCATAGAGGTGAAGGAGAACAGAGATGAAGAACAGGAGAAGTGAAGGAGAACAGAGGTGAAGGAGGTGAAGAAGAACATAGGTGAACAGACGTGAAGGAAAACTGAGGTGAAGGAGAACAGAGATGAAGGAGAACTGAAGTGAAGGAGCATAGAGGTGAAGGAGAACAGAGATGAAGAATAGCAGAAGTGAAGGAGCATATAGGAGAAGGAGAAGAGAGATGAACAGAAGTCAAGGAGGACAGAGATGAACAACAGAGGTGAAGGAGAACAGAGATGAACAACAGAGGTGAAGGAGAACAGATGAGGCTGATAGGCTTTGTGTTCTGTTGGTGTAGCACACATTTTACAGTTTACTTAATTGCAAAAAGCTAAAATTGTGATCGTGATTCAAATTTGACTGAACGTCCAGGGTTTTTGGGTTTTGTTTTTTACCGTCTGGTTTTACTAGCACTGTGTAACTGTTGTGTTATTAAAATCCATGACCGCGTGTGCAGTGCACCACAAGATCGAAACACTGCTAAAAACAGAAAGAGTCTTATGGGAATGATAGGCTTCATCAGCTTTGTGTAAAGACTTTATACAATGATTTAAATGTACAAGGATCAGTGAGTACAATACATTTCTTTAATTATTATTCCAATTATAAAACATGGTCATTAATCATTAAGAGCGTTTTGATTGAGTGCTCTGTCAGGCTGGCAGATGCGTGAGGAGGAGGGAAAAAATGAAAGTTTCTTTAAGAAATTGATTTTGAGTGGAGCATTTCAGGAAATTAATTTGACATAATTGCCCTGAACAATTATACTTCACACTCAGTGTTTCCAGAGGGAGAAAGAAAAAAGCTTGAGAAGACAACGTGCATGCATTTTCTACTTTATCATGATAATGTTCTATACGCTCTATGTAACATTCAATGTTTGTAGAATATTTAAAACAATACTTAATATATGCCCGTTAACAAATATATGTGCCTATTTTTATCAATTTATTTTTTCACATGTATAATCAGTGAACATGAACATGAGTACCACATAAGCTCACACACACACTGACATTGTGTTAGATCAGTCACACACTTCGATTAAGCCCCCGCTGACTGGTGGCACAAAGCATGGCTGCAATCCAATTCTGCTGCTGCATGTTTTGCAATCTCGGGGCGCCGCATGAGGTCCATGTCTCACTTCAGCATGAGACGTATCATAAACAGCGGCTACGCTTCGTCGCTGTTTATGCTGACACTGACTCCACACGCAAAGGTGAGGGTGAACAAAACAAACATAACAAAAACAGAGCAATGAGTCACAGTCACAGCTCCAAGGTATGTAAAGGTGATGAGTGACTATCTATGCATCATATATGATTGATAATTACAGAAAAGGATTAAGTCCCACCATTTTCATCTTAAACAGACTTTATATAAAATTTAGTTTGGGCAGTGAATCTTCCATCTATCCATTTTCTATCACAGAGGGTGCTGGGCCAGTCTCAGCTGACATAGGGCGATAGGCGGGGTCACACCCTGGACAGTTCGCCCGTCCATCGCAGGGCCACATGTACAGACAAACAACCATTCACTCACACACCATCCTGCATGTTTTTGGTCTGTGGGAGGAACACACACACACACACACACAGAACATCTTCTCGCAGCAAAGACAAGGGTGCTAATGGCAGGGAATCTTGTTTATCCATCACTACCTCACAGTGTTTGATCCCACAGAATGATCTTTGCATATACATAATGCATGTAATGCAACTAAATGCCTTACCCTTAAACCAAGTCTTAACCCTCAAAAAGCCCATTAAAGTTAAGTGGAGCAGCCAGAATGCCCTCAAAAATATAGGTTTTATTGACAATATTTATTGGTCCACACCTACTACAGACATGTACACACAGGTTTGTGTAGCTATCTAGGTTTGTGTAACTCTACATTAGATAGATAGATAGATAGATAGATAGATAGATACTTTAAGTGTGTTCATTTCAATTTTGGTGTGAGGACTGGAGAGAATGTGTTTAAAGTGAGAGCAAGAGAGAGCGAGAGAGAGAGAGAAGAGATAACATTGAAAAGCAAAAAGATGAATTACTGTGATATGTGAGCCATAATATACTCTCTATTGATTTCTCTCCAGGGTGATTAATAGAATTTGTGAGGCAACGCTGATGAAAGTTAATGCTACAAGTGGCAAACCACACACCCAAACTCACAGGGAGCAAATCTCTCTTCCATCCTTTTGTAGCATGTGGGATTGAGCACAATGAATCCAGGTTTGGGAGTAGATTGATTTGAGAGGAGATGCGAGACAAAAGGCAACGTCTTCCGTCTCGAGGCAGAAAAGTGGCAAGATGGAGCAAAACCGAGGCTTCCACTGTCGCTGATTGTGAATAATTGCACTCGTTCACTTCACCTGCAGTCAGTCAATCCTCTGGACTGTGCACAGATTAGTGTGCCCACTTGCATGTTGATGCTCCGCCTGGATTATAATTAGCACCACAGTTCTCCTAATTTCATTTTGTGTGTTATCTTCACGTGTCATTTTGCACTGTCATGATGAGACCTAAGACTTTCCCTATCAATAACATGTGAAATGACATTCGTTAAATGACAGATGAAATGACTTGGGTGTGGAGTGCTATTTATATTTAATCCCATTATAATAAAAGCCTGGTGTGGTTTTAATCACCTAATGGCATTTTTACAGTAGATGTCCAGAATGTTTAATGGAGGACATTATTCTAAAACACAGATCATCAATGATCAGCTACTATAAATATACTGTATGCAATTTCTAACTGCTATGGGTATTTCAGTCAAACCAATAATAAAAGACCTATAGTTTAATGATGTCACTTTATATTTCATAGGTTTGTCCAATAAGTTATAGCAGAGATGGATAAAGTGGATGTTGGAAACATTTTGGCTTATCTACACAATCATACTCATTATATAACATTAGTCTCATCATTTTTAGGCATTTTAATCCAAAAAAATATACATATTTGATCTAATTCCACCCCCTGAACTTTTGGCCATTTGTGTCGTTATATTATACCTTTTGGATTCACATCACACGTTCATCAAACATGACACATGTTCAATTAACTTTGGGAAACTGTGATGTGTGTTTTATACCATTTCCAATTAATGAATCCAAAAGAAGCAGCACATAATAAACAGCCTTACAAAGCTTTATTTTCAAAATGTTACTATTTTTCTCCCCTAGAATTTTACCTTTATTTGAACAACCAATGAGATAAATGAGACTTTGAATAAAAATGATTTACATGTACGGAGAAAGCAGCCGTTTATGACACAAAAAAGCAGCTGTCAAACATATTTGATTCATCTTCTCACGGTGTTTGTGTTGTAATAGCTGTTATTATATTGTTTCCCACACTAGTCATTAAAACAAATATTGCACATTCATTCTTCCCATGTATCTGGGTATTATAATGTTCCCTGTTGTTCCCATTGGTGTGTTTTTTTCAGCACTTATTACTGAAATGTTCTGTACTCCAGCATACAGAATTAACGACCTTTAACCTTTCTCCGCTCTTTGCAACTCCTTCCTGTGGCTCTTCATTATTCTCTTCAAACTCTCTGCCTCCAATTTTTGGCCAAATCACAGAGAGAGAAGAAAAAAAAAACATCTATCCACGTTGTATGCGTGTCTATTCCACACCTCTCCTCTTCTAGCTCGTGTAACATCTCTCACACCTATCACATCAGGACCACAGTGATGACAGCACACACACACCCACACAGTCTCACTTAATATCTGGGAGAAAGGCTTTTGAATAAAATCCCACTTCCCAAGAGCCCTCCTGTCTTCACAGGAAGCTGCAATTTAAATTAATTTAATCAAACAACACTGACTTAGACAAGGGCCTTGGTGAAATATGTTACACGTAACAAAAGCTTTGCATGGCCTGAACCCAAAATTGCCTTAAATTGTCGCTCATGCATACACGTGCAAATTACACCTATATTTCTCTACTCAAATTGTGCGAGAAAGGTAACAAGGCTGATTCTCCGTGTGCCTGGGAGTGCTGACAATTACAGCCCAGATCCGTCTTTTAATCAGTCAATTCATGCACACGCCCCACTGGAGGAAACTCTAGCCCTGGAATTATATGCAGTGCTATGCGGCCTTCAACAGCATACGCACTTGAAGTGGAGAATAAGAGGGTCAGGGTGTGACTGTTCTCTTTGATATGGCAAACAACACACGGCGGAGATGGAACCAGTTTTCACAAAAAGGAACACGTTGGCCACAAACCGCACAAGTGGTCACAGAAATAACAGGTTCTATAATCAGGGCGAGCGATAATAACATGATCAGTTATGTCCTGATAACTGTGATAAATGGCCAATTTGAACAGATTATCTGGTCAAATTATGTGAGGGATTGACGGACGTGATTGTAACGCCATCGGACACATACGTCTTTCCAATTTCAAATCTTAAGTATTAAACATGTTTGATATTTACAACTGAACAAGTGACTGGTGGACGGTAGAGAAAGAGAAAGAACTTGATTCTTGAGATTCTCCTCCCTGTAATTGTTTGATTAAACGTCAAGTGTGTGGTCCTGCGTCTTGACTGGATTGTCTAGCCTGTGCTTTGTTAGGATTCATTGTGTTCATTGTGTCTGCAGTCTCCCACATTTTTAAAAAATCAAATCAGATTTGAAAATCTGTTAGTGAGAACCCAAAGGTGACAGCAATAGACCTTCAAACAAAGAAAAGTCTCCGGGTAAGTAAAGTAAACACAACACTGGAAAAATCTCCATACTTCCTCTACTTTCCACTCGTCTTCACAATCCAGAATAATCCACTGATGACTTCCAGATGAGAACCAGCTTGTTAGGTTGTGAACCAATTTTTTTCAGTTTAAACATGGCCGGTTCAAACTTGGGTACTAGAAGAAAATGCATACTTGCATCAAGTACGGTGTCATTCTATCAGGATTTTGGAGCATTTGCAGCTCTAGACAAACAATTTTCCAAATGTGCTGTATGTGACAATCAGGATGAGGGGAGTGAGGACTGTATCAGGCAGTGACAGACACTTCAATTATATTAACTGTGGACACATTCAGGTTTTATGCAGCGAGTGTGATAGTGAGTTCTATAGAAAACAGCTGTCATTCAAAATGCCATGATGTTAACGTGAGGATTTTAATTAAAATGATTTCTTTAAAGAAAAGCATCAAATAAGTAAAGAAATAATTGCATTTTTAGTCACTGTTTTATTGTATTTTCTTTTATCTATATGCAATGTGCAATATAGGCACACTGCCAGATTATTCTGTGTGCTGTCATAAACGAAACTCAATTGCAGGCACATGGGAAAGAAAAAAGAGAGAAAGACAACGCCTCAGCAAAAAGAGAGAAAGAGCTTAAAGAAAGAAGAAGATATGGACATGAGGTGGATAAATACGTCTATACCCTCAGTGTGAATACCATCCATCCAGTGCAGACCACACCAAGTTCAGGTCTGAACAGGGACAAGCATTCATACTATGGGCAATTTGTCATTTCCAGTGAATCTAACCATAATCTGCATGTTGTTGGTCTAGGAAGCCAAAGTCTACCTTTGAACCCTGCCCCACACTAGAGGATAATTGACAGATTTTAGTCCTAATCCAGTCCTTAACACAATCGTGGGTGTCTTCCAGTTTTAGGAGGAGTCAAACAGATTATCCTGTCGTGTGAAGGATTAACAGATGCAATATCAAATCATAAGCATTTAACATGTTTGATATTTATGACTGAACAGTGATTGGGGCGTGAGCAGAAGCCTGCAATAACCAATGAGAGTAAGTTAACGGGGACACAGATGTTGGTTACTTTTGTTTAGAACCCTAACTTGTCCAAGCCAAGTCTTCTCAGCCATGACTTCATCCACAGTTTGCGTTTCTCGGCCCAAAACATCGTACACACAACAGCTATGAACTGATGACGGTGAACAGTCAACCTCCACGTCTGTTTATATTCTGAAGTCACGTTAAATCACGCGAGTCTCTCTGAAATCCTATGATTAAACGTCAAGTGTGAGACGTCTGTGCTCTCTCAGGATTAAAACTTTAAAAATGGGTTACAAAGTTTGTTGTGTGAGAATCATCACATACTGTATATATGAGCAGATCAATCAAGAGAGTTCTGGCCAGGACAGGCAGTAGCACACTGAACAGACTTACTGACAGACAAATAACAAAAATCACGATACAATCTACAGGATCATATATATATATATATATATATATATATATATATATATATATATATATATATATATATATATATATATATATATATATTCATAGAAGACTGCAAAATAAAAACGGAAACAATATTTGAACCACAAACTTTCTTACTGTGAGGTGATTACTTGTGTATTGTTGAACATTTGATTGCAAAGGAACAGTGCAAAATCTCATTGAAAGATAAAACGTGACAAAAACAGCATTATGAAGAAACTCTGCAGTGCTGCAGGAATTACTCTGCCCAAATAGCCCACGCTGTACCAAAATGTGATATGTATTTTTGACAGGTCAAGTCATAAAAATGTCAGTGAAGATGCAAAAAAATACATCAGTTTGTACCAACACGTACTTAAATCCTCACATCTGTCAAAGTAATCGCAGCGTGATTGACAGTGCAGCTCCACCAGTGAGTGTTTGTCTGACAGTCAAAGCATTTAGCCTGAGATCTGTTTACTTTTACAACAACTGTGCGTTGTCTAAATCATGTTCACTAAAAATAAAGTTTGAAAAGAGCTGCACTCAGTCACCAGTTTCAGTCTGTACTTGGACTTATGCAGTAATCCACAACGGATTTGCCACACAAGGTTATAGTCAGGTTTAATGTCCTTCAAAAACAGCTGACGTCCATTGATTTATCTGGTTAAGTGTGCTTCTAGATAGATAGATAGATAGATAGATAGATAGATAGATACTAACACACAGTAGATGCATTCCATTAGAAAGTCTGCAATTACACTACAAAACTGTAGAAACAGTATAAAATCAAACTTCTGCATGGATTTAATTTTTCTGTAATGAGGTCAATAAACAACATTTAAATCCAATCATTCCTTTTGCAATTATGCATAATCGCAGGATTTGCCATCATGACAGACTCATCTCATTTGCATCCGTGATGACTTAGAACTCAATTAAACAGCACTTGAAGATGACTTTTCGTGAGCGTCTGACAGGTGGATCTGACTCGTATGGATGGAACACTGGAAGTCTGAAAGGTGCGACATTTACATGAAACATTCATCATTTTAGGATACTGGTGTCTCATTGGCAGCTGCACCTGACGTTCACTAAAACTGCCTGGATGTTTTACAGCCTGAACCTTTTGTACCAGTGTGTTTTCGTCTGTGGCTTTTTCATGTTTTCGTGTGTGTGTGTGGGGGGGGGGGGGTTTCCATGCATGTGTGTGTTTGAGTGTGCGCGCGTGAGAGATACCAATGCACAACCTTCAACAGAAAAAAAAAGATAATCTGCTCCGGATGAAGAATTGAAAAACACTTAAAACGAAATTATGGAATTCAATATCAGTAACCACAGATCAACATGCTTTATGCTCCGATGGGACTCAACCAGTCGCCTTTATTATGGACTCTAACTCATTTTGCAGTGGTTGTGTGTGTGTGTGTTCATTCTCGTATTTGTGACCTCTCATTTTCTGGCATTAACACTGACCTGTCAGGACCAGTAGTCTTCATGGAGACCAAAACCTGGTCCTAATGAGGCAGAACTTCATTTCTGAGGAACTGGTTAAGTATAGGGCTAAGATTTGGATTGTGGTTAGGGTTAAGTAGGCTGTGTGGGCCAATTGTCAAGAAAACCCATCTTTGTGAGGACATTTTGGCTCATCCACATAATTTTAAACAGGCTTTTTGAGGATTAAGAACGGTTTTGGGTTAGGGTTAGAATTTGGTATGGTTAGGGTAAGGCATTTAGTAAAGGGCTAAGGAATGCATTATGTCCAAGAGTGTCGACACAAAGAATGCAAAACCAGCATGAGTGTGTGTGTGTGTGTGTCTGTGCTCTAATGTCGAACCACAGACAGGTTTTTCACCATCTTTTGTCCCTCAACAAATAGACAAACGATATTTTTACATCTTACTGCCATGAAGTCATAAATGTTCACTTTCATTTGCAATCCTACATCATATCAAATGCTAACGGGCATGTTTATTTATAGTGTCAATGATTTACAGGTGCTCTTGTGTACAGAAGAGAACACCAGTTAATTGAACAATCCGTCTGTGATATTTCCACAATCTGGGACAGTCTGATCAATACTTGGTTGATGAACAGCTCTCTGTTGGAACACGTCCAAGCCAGAAATATAAACCCATGATGTCATTCGCATGTAAAAAAAAAAAAATGTAATAGTGCTTGTTGGATAATAATGGGAGACAGATTTTATGTTATCTGAAAAAGTTTTCACTCAAACCAGAAACAGAGATCTTTTATACAAAGATAAGCAATCTAATTCTACTATTTTATTACAAAAAGCCAAATTCATTTTTGCAAATTGGTGTAATAGAATTATAAAACTAAAACACAGTGTTTGAGTGTGGGATTAGGATAATGGTAATCTCTTATAGACATGGGTGCATTCCTGTTCAATAAGATATTTTCAAATACTCTCAGTGTTACATTGTGATTGAGATTAGTCAGCACCTGAAACAATGTGCCATGCGGCTGCAAGAAACGGGACAAAATGTTACTCACCATGAGAGAAGACGTTGAGCAGAAGTCCAAAGATCATCATCCTGTCGGGTGACATTGGAGAGTTGTGTCTTGTGGGAAGTCGCTGCAGTTCAGTGACCCGTCTCCTGCCACATCCAGCCGCCTCTGTGCTGCTGCTGCGCCCGCACGGACTGGCAGGCGGAGCGGATGGAGCTCGTGGTCCGATCTACACAAAGTTGACCAAACTGAGCCGTGCGCGCGGCAGGAGCGATTCAACTTCTCGCGATGTCCGTCGTCCCATTTATTTGTCGGATCCTCGTTGTATTGATTTCTGAACCATCTGTCCAGAAAAAAAAAAAAAAGTTTCTCGTCGAGCTCCAGTCAGACCCAGTGTCCTGTGTCCAAGTGTGAGTGGTGTCTCAGCTGCACAGACAGACAGAGAGAGACAGAGAGTGGTGGCGCCGCAGCTTCACAGTTGACAAGCAGCAGTGGAGTGAGGATCAGAGCGCAGAGGCAGCGGCGCGTCTTTTTTTAAAAAAAAAAAATAGGCTGAATAATCCAGTAACAGTGTTTCCTGTGGGAGAACATCTGTGCTGCTGCAGGCCAGTAGCCACAGCTCCGGTTTAAAAGTCACTTCTTCTCCTTTTATAGCTTATCAGCCACTTAATTAGGCACACCTGCTGCTCATTAAGACAAACACCTAATCAGCCAATCACATGGCAGCAACTCCCTGCAGTTCAGACAGGTGACGTGCTTTTACAGCGGTACATGGTACTTCAAACTGCACTGCGCAACTTCAAATGTCAGTTAGATTCAATCTGTTGTCATACAAGTTCACACAATGCAGAAAAATAAAGTCTTAAGTCGCTCCTCAAGACATTTTTCATGGACGTCTCTAGTCATGGCAACTTTTACCTCTCCAAAAATCAAAAAGGAACCCCCAACTTTCCCCCTCCGCATCCATAATATTGAGGTTATATATGATTTTTGGAGAGGTGAAAGTGGACATTTTCTGACATTAAATGACGTTAAGTTTTTTTAGAATGTCCCAGGAACACACAAACGCACCCTCGGGTCTGATAGTTTTGCTTAGCAGAGCCTGTTTTCACATGTACGATGTGGCATACCACTGTCTATGAAGACTAATAACACCTAACACATGAAAAAACATTAAAAGCCACACACTACAGCTTTAAAAACTTTAAAAACACTACAGCTTTAAGTGTGGTTGTTGGTGCCAGACAGACTTGTCTGAGTATTTCAGAAGCTGCTGGTCTAACTGAGAGTTTCGTGCACAACCATTCGAAAAAAAGAGTAAATATCCAGTGGGCTAAAATGTCTTGTTGATGCCAGAGGTCATAAGAGAAGGGCAACAATGACTCACTGAACGTGGCCTTATAAAGTGTGAAGTAGACCCTCACACTTCATAAGGTTTATCTAATTAAGTGAGTGCATGTATTAAGCTCATCAAAAGAGTTACTATTCACTGAATATTTTTTGCAGTTTTTTGTGTTTTAATTGTTGTGAGGACTGGCTGAATCATGTGTTGGCTCAATAATTCCATTCAAAGAAGGTCTCGTTTGTCTCTTAAAGGCCTGTGTGCTGTACCATGGTACTGACACTGATATACTTATATATATATACCTGTATTTTTTTTCCACACAGTTGCCTCTGTCTGCTGAGGTGAGCTTGTATGTTGAATTAAATATACCCCCACTCCATGTCTGCCTTGACACCAGTTTGTAGCCCCACAGCCTTTTTCACTCGTATCAGCTTACCGCAGGAATGGAAGTGTGAAATCTTTACTTGTTCCACTGAAATCTCTAATGCAGCTGGCCAGTGGTTGTGGGTTTGCTCGGTCCACAGGGGTGACATTCGGTGGAAAATACTAAAATATATTTATTTCCCCTGAAACACTAGGTTGTATATTTTCCTCTTGTTTACTCCAAAAGACAGATTCATTGTGCAGGTTGTGACTTGCTGTAATATTTCCATTTTAGCTTTTAGGGGGAAAGTAACTCACTTCTCATATATAATAGTTAAAATACCTTCATTTAAATAGCACAAACAAATTATGAAGCACAATAAACTGTCACAGGTCACGCAAAAACAATTCATTACTTATCTTTTGCAGAAAGTGTATAAAGGTGACATAGACTGGAAGCTCCAATTAACGCTGCGTTTGTGTGTGTATCTGCGTTATGACCTCGTTTATGAAACCCTAAAGTTTCAGAACAAACAGTTCAGCCACTGCTGAGAAAATAGTGTTGTATTGTTTTCCTGGGCTCTGCGAAGCGGATCGGCACTTCCCTATGCTGATGATGTCATCAGATAACCTCATAACTAGTCTGGGCACATCCGGTTGCGTACATTCAACCGCAGAAGAAGAAGATCTACCCTCGTTGTAGCTGCTGAGATGCAGAGCATCCACCGTGCCAGAGGGGGAGCTGTGTATCTGAGAGCTGGCCTACCAATTACGTCACTTCCAGGTACCTGGCCAATCACAGGACAGTGGGAAAGCTCTCGTTGGCTGGCCAATCACAACAAAGTCCACGTTCTGGGGGTGTGATTTTGGTCTGAAACAGCGCGGCTGACTTTTGTTTCTATTTTGATCGGCTCGTTTGCAGCGACTAGGCGATTTTTAACCATGAGAACAAGTTAATATAGTAGAGTTTATAAGTAGACCTCCATAACTAACATATATGTGCGATACAAGCATTCGATGTCACCTATAAGACAAGCACATCCAAACTAAACAAACACTAGGCGCTGGACAGGACTGAAATAAAAATGATAAAAAAGCAGAAAGTGTCCACACGCCAATTGTTGCTTCCAAGAACACTATTACAGACTAGGTGATATTTTACCCAAGGTCTTCATTTACAGCCTTTCATCTGGGTCTGTAGAAGGGTTTGGGCTTTTTTTCTGCTTTTCATCCACCCTCCCCTTCATATAACATGCATGTCTTTGCTCAAAACATCTGGAGTTCACGAACTTTTCCAATGTAAAGTTAAAACACAACAGGATGCCAGTATGTATATATACGCACAAAATAAACCCTGGCTCCCTCTGAGAACAGAAGCAATTTAAAATTGCCAAGCACATTACAATGACCTGTTGTCCTTGCCATAATTAACAGACAGCAGAGGGATTAGTGGATTAATTTACACATCCTGTTCAAGTGGATGCTCAAGTGGCAGCAAGATACAAGTGGGCAGCGACTGTCATTAAAATGCAAGAACGACAAAGCGAGTCCTTTGATAAGACCCTCTTATCAACACTGGACATGGCCGTACAAGGCCACACTCTAACTAAACAGTCTGCTCGTCGTGACTCTCTTAACTGTTTTCGTTTGGTAGTGAATGACAAAATCATCTTTAATTTCCCACATTCTAAAAAATTCAGTGAGTGGTCAAGGTGTTGGACTGAAAATGCAATAGATTTTCTCATGGTGATTTCCTGTTGAGATTAACTGTTCCGGGTAATGTGGATGAACTTTTGGGGCAGCCCACGGCCAAGAGCAAGAGATCAGGGCTTGTAACCACAGTGTTGCCAATTCAAATCCTGAGCTGAGATGTTCCTTATAGCAAGGTACCTATAGTGTGCTGCCCCCTGCTCCTGTGTGTTCTTTGGTGTGTAAGTTAAATGCACCACTAAATATAAAACTAATTCTAATGCAAATATTCACTCAAAGTCTTGGTCGTGACTGCAGATACACCTGCTGCTCACTGCTGATTCCTCCAAGGTGCATTGACAGTGGCTGGATGGCGTCACTGCAGCTCCTCCTTGTGGTCAACACAGTGCACTAGACAACACATACACAAGGTGTATGCTTTTAGTTGAGAAAGATACTCCAATATTGTTATTATAAGATAAAGGTCTTTTTAATTAGGAATGTCTTAGTGAGATCTTATTATACACACAGCTGGGTATAATAAGGCATCAGCATGGCCCTAGAGACAGCTACATCAGCTGGCATCATCATAATGAGAAGCACATTTCACTTCCAGTTCTGTGTTTGATGAGGCTTGAAATAAAACGTAAGTGTTTTCATCGGCTGTCACAGAAGCATATATGAACCGCTATTACACTCCTGACATCTGAGGCAACATGTCAAGCCTCATCAGTGTTTTATACCATAGAAATTGTATAATGAATGGCACTTAACTGCTTGGGAGAAAAAAAGATATAGAAAGACTAAAGTACATTGCCGCCCTCTAGTGGGCATTGGGATTTAATTCAGTACTCCCCTATAAAAGCACTCATTTAATTTTATTATTATATTTCCT
The DNA here is from genome assembly GCF_958295425.1 of Solea solea. Taxonomy (NCBI): domain Eukaryota; kingdom Metazoa; phylum Chordata; class Actinopteri; order Pleuronectiformes; family Soleidae; genus Solea; species Solea solea. Next base: position 7,811,265 of record NC_081137.1, on the reverse strand, counting down.
TATGTACTGTACTTAAGAACAAGCTGATGGTAACTTAGTTTTTGGTTTTATTCCAGAACAATAATGTTTTAGTTCAAATTTCAAGATTCTGAATGTTTTAATGTAATTATAACATAACGAAAGTGACTATATCTAACAAGTACAATGACAATACATCACATCTTAATGCTTCTTCATAATGAATATTTTAGTTCAGTTCAGTTTATTAGGGACCCACATTTGCCATGACACATCAGGGAATGGCTGCGTCCAGGGAGTCATGCTTGTTGTTATAATAACACGTGCTGACATTATCTTCATACATTTGGTTTTTGGTATACCTACTGATGATTTTTTTTACAGATTAACTAGTTTCTTTTATTCTACATTTAAATCATTCGAATAGATAAGGGAGTTTTAATCTACACTGATCAATCCAGTACCAAGGTTTTGGAAATACAAGCTTAATTGTCCTGTGACAGGAGGCACTTTAAACTGAAGTGGGACCAGAGATAATGACAGCCTTGTAAGGAAGTAAGTAGGAAGCTTAACTGCAGTAACTTTGCAAATTGAATTATATCAATTTATATTATAATATATCAATAAGTAATCTGTCGCAAAAATCAAAAGAGAGTTAGTGATGTACCTAAAGGTTGCATGATACAGAAGGCCGAGTTTGGACAAGACGGGTAGTGAGACAATGTTGTAAATAGTGTCACCATAATTATGTGAAGGGAAAGGTTACTATTAAACAGGCTGAAACAGGGAAAGCATATTTGGTTTGCAGAACTGTGTAAGCAGGGAACTAATAATAGGACAGGACATGCTGTGAAGGTGACTTACAGTGACTGAGTGACCTAGAGCAGAAAAAATTAGAAAAAAATGATAATAATAATACAAAGTCAGAGATGTCTTTAGGTGTGAGGTCACTGATTGCACTGACGACACATTTTGAAGTGAAATGTGTGCTAAATATGTCAAGTTTGTCTGTTTTTCACTGTGTGGTGATTAGGCCTCTCTCTTTCTCTCAGGAGTCCTTGAAGTGTGTCCCTGTGACTTTGCTCAGTGTAACTCACACCACAGAGCAGTCTTCCCTGCTCTGTGGTGTGAGGCGCGAGATTTCCAACTAGAAACTAAAAGAGAACAAGTCCACGCGGTGACTCATTTGATGTTCCGGCGGAATTAAAGTAACATCACGTGTATGTTTTAATATCAATGGCTTACTCGCACGGGACATAGTATTACGCAAGGTGACGCCCCACTGCTTGATTGGTCAACCACGCTGTCACTCTTGTGTGTTGACCAATGACTCCGACTCGCAGTTCCCGCGATGTCTCGCGATAGAGGGTGTTCGATAAATCCGCAACGCGTCCGTACAATCGGCCATTTCGTCGGCACAGACCATCAGCCGCAGAGGGCACCGGGGATACATCCAGTCTACTGCTTAACCTGAACGAAAACACCACCAACAACACAACACCATGTCTGAAACCGCCATCTCTTTCGCCAAGGATTTCCTGGCTGGTGGCATCTCCGCCGCCATCTCCAAAACAGCGGTCGCCCCGATCGAGAGAGTGAAGCTTCTCCTTCAGGTAAAAAAAAAAATCTGTCTACCGGAAGACTCGCTGTGTTAGCTGGGTAGCTGCTGCGATTACGCTCGCTGTCCCTGGATTATGGCGCTAGTTCGCTTTGACGGTCACCCTCACACACACCAGGGCCTGTAGTTTTAACCCCGTTAGTAGTTGGTGACAGAGGAATCATGGGTGTCCCTTAAGTGATGGGTATAAGGATTTAAGGTCATATGATCGAGGATGACCTACGCTAGCCTGGTTGCTAGTGCTAGCTTCCCACGTTAACCTTACTTAGCCGGCGTAGCTAACAAAGGACAAACGCCTGTAGATAATTTTGGGACCTTTTGTACAAACACTCTGAAAGTCATCCTGTTATACTGTGATTTCTTTCATTGCATAGGTAGTTTTATTGATAGGGCGCGTTCTATATATTTCCGCTTTGAATGATTAAGATGCAGGCCGGTTAGCTTCCGTACGCAGAGAAGGCTGCACCTCAGTCCGGCCTCACTCATTCTCACCCCGGTCAACGAGTTTTTCACCATTTTTCCTCCAACTTGCTCAATGACATTGTTCCTAACTTTTCGAGTACCATCTCCACCTGCTTTATATTGTCATTTAAGTTAAAAACAATACATTTATTTCTCTTTAAATGATTCACATCTGGATGAATCAAAGTCCATTCAAAACCTGTTTAACGCCAACATTCTGATTTAGATGACTTTAAACCCTGAAACTTAACTGCAAATCATTAAGTGCATACCAAGGTCACTACAAGGGGGCCTGTCTGTCTTTCATGTGTTAAACAATTGTCTCCTCCTTCACTTTAGGTCCAGCATGCCAGTAAGCAGATCACCGCTGACATGCAGTACAAGGGTATCATGGACTGTGTTACCCGTATCCCCAAGGAGCAGGGCTTCCTTTCCTTCTGGAGAGGTAACCTTGCCAATGTCATCAGATACTTCCCCACCCAAGCCCTCAACTTCGCCTTCAAGGACAAGTACAAGAAGGTCTTCCTTGATGGCGTCGACAAGCGCACCCAGTTCTGGAGGTATTTCGCCGGTAACCTGGCCTCCGGTGGCGCCGCCGGAGCCACCTCTCTGTGTTTCGTGTACCCCCTCGACTTCGCCCGTACCCGCCTGGCAGCTGACGTGGGAAAGGCTGGAGCTGGGAGAGAGTTCAACGGCCTGGGCGACTGCCTGGCGAAGATCTTTAGGTCCGATGGTCTGAAGGGCTTGTACCAGGGCTTCAACGTGTCCGTGCAGGGTATCATCATCTATAGGGCTGCATACTTCGGCATCTACGACACAGCTAAGGGTATGCTGATTTTGAACCAATCCTTATGCAAACCCAGTGAGGGCTAATCTACGGGTATTTGACTGTAACCATTTTCCCCTTCTGTTTGCAGGTATGCTTCCAGATCCTAAGAACGCCCACATATTGGTGAGCTGGATGATTGCACAGTCCGTGACAGCTGTCGCTGGCCTGACCTCATACCCCTTCGACACTGTCCGTAGGCGTATGATGATGCAGTCTGGACGTAAAGGAGGTGAGTTAAGACAAATGCACAGTACTCCCTTATGCCTTTGTTGGTCTACACATTTATCTAACTTGCATTCTTTTCTGCAGCTGACATCATGTACACCGGGACCATCGACTGCTGGCGCAAGATCGCACGTGACGAGGGTGGCAAGGCCTTCTTCAAGGGAGCCTGGTCCAACGTGCTCCGAGGCATGGGTGGCGCCTTCGTGCTGGTGTTGTACGATGAGCTGAAGAAAGTCATGTGAATCTTCACACGTTGTCACATCACTGTCCAATTTGGCTAACTGTAATAATTTTCCATTTCTATGGACTCAGCATTCTGCCTTATTTATGGGAACAAAAGTTTAGTGTCTCATCACTAGCCGTGGGCGATGGCTGTATGTTGTGCATCTTTTTATGATTTTAAACGTTCCACACCATCTTTACAATGTCATTCCTGTAAAAAACTGATACCTCCTGTCACTATGGTCCCAAGTTGAATAAATTTATTCTGGGGAACAACTATACCATTGACGTCAACTGTCTCCATCCCAGTGTTCCAGCATGAGATGAGCACTTGTAGGATATGCCATGCATGAAGTAGATTATACCCAACGGCTATATTTATCCACACTTATCTCTCCCTGAGCCTTCCTGGTTTGACCTGTAGTCACTCGTAGAGGAGGTGACCTGACCACTGGCTGCTTTGAAAATTGCTTGACACACCACTCAGATTTAAATTGAAGTCATTTTGCATTGGCATGTCCCTGACAGTATATGGTTTATAGATTACCATTACCAGCAGCTCGAGATAAGTCTTAACTAGTGCAGTTTAAACCGGTTTTCATGTAATGCAAGGGCATTTTCTTTTTTTTGTGTGTGCGTCACATTGCACGACATTACACGATACAAATCACTATTGCTTTGGACTCAAATGAACATACGTTTCCATGAATACTTGTCTGAAAAACGTGGGGTTGTAAATGTGAGAATGTAGCCGACTAAATGATGAAGAAAAACCACAATAAATCTAGGTTCACTAAGCTTAACTGTATGAATTGTGTTTCTCCAAGAAGGAAGATGAGCGTGTTTATTTCTAAAGATCCAAGATAATGACACCACACACTTAGAGGCCATTTTGTGACCAAGAAGATTAAATTTGAATAAAACAATCTGCACATTTGAGAAGCCGCAATGAGCACCTTGTTTAATATATTGAGAAAAGAACCAGTATTTAATCCTTCTAAATTTAATCTCGAGAGCAGTGAATTGCCACTGGATATTGGATGAAATCAAATTTGGCTTCTTGACTGTAATCAGTTGGTTTCAAACAGGTTGAAACAAATCCGGTTGTGAGGTGTGACGGTGAGTGCTGTGAGATCCTTCCATGGAAAAGACCTTTGATAGAAGCAGATGCCTGATACAGTACATGTTGGTCATAGTGATTAGAATTCAAACATCCCCTTGTTATCAGTTGCCATGGAGATACGCGGTGATTAAAGTAGCCAGAAAATGAAGCGGCTTGTCTTTATAAAGCTGTCTAATCGATGAATCGACACGCGGTACTTGAATTGTTTAGTAATGACACATCACTACCGCACAGATGCGGAAGTGTCATGGTCCACTCCTGTGATGCTGTAGCTTGACAGCAGAGGGCGCCTGTGGCAAACAAGTGGGAGTCAGGCGCGCTCCCCGTACCTGCTGCGCGTGCTTGTGTTCCTCACTGAGGTATCATAAGAAAAAGGTATAAAATGAGTAGTGGACTATTATAAAGAGCTGCACAAAACATGCTCAACTACCTTTTATTATATCCGGACTCTGTGACACTGCAGTGAAGGTCAATACGTATATTATAAGTGTATTGTAAATACTATTTCTTTTAGTTATATTGTATAAAAAAAAAGCACAATAACTCCTCATAATATAATCAAATATACATCAAAAAGTAAAGTGTGGCATAATAATAAATGAATAAACAAAGTCGGGTTATTAAAGCAGCCGTTAAGCAGCATATAAAATGAATGGATCCAAAATCATTAATATAACTCTCCCTGCATGTTTTAAATGGATTTAGTAAAGCGCTGGTGATTTGCGTGTCACACTCATTTTTCAAAGAGTGCACATTAGCCAGTGTTGTGTCCCGATTTATGATCAGGTACCAAGACTGTGATTAACTTTATGTACAATGAAAAATATGTATACTTTTTTTTCCCCTTCCTCTGGAAAAAAATAAATAAAATACATATCATTGTGGTAATTAGGCTGCCACTGTATTTTTCATTTATGTTGACAGTGTGTTTTTATACAATCCATAAACTTGAGTGTGAAGAAAAATGAAACAGTCCAGAGTAAAAATGAATAATAGGAGGATAAAAAAAAAAAGGCGAGCTGAGGCAAAGCAGCCATTTTCATCAGACAAGCCTTCAGAAAATACTTATAACTTATCGTGGCAAATAAATCTTTTAAACCATTATTTCATCACAGTCTTAGAGTGTAAACAGCAGGTCCTTAATCCTCTATTCCTGAATGTGTTTATCAGCTTACACCCTAAAAAAAAAAACACTGACTTTATCACAATTTATTAGTAAAATCAAATTCAAAATATACATCAGCAAGCCTTGTTAAAACTGAACGTTGAATAGTAATTGTAATAATGGATAGAAATCAATCTGATTTAAATCCCTGAATGTGTAATAAAATTAATAACTTTCTATCATTTAATTGTGATAATGGTGATTGTTATTTTTTCATGTGCAGGCGTCGGAAACAGTTTAACTCTCATCAGCTGCTTAATCTCACACATAACGCTTTTAATCAGTAAAAGCGTAAATTGATTACGCTCCGGTCGTTCTTATTACCCCATACATGAAGTTGATCAGAGACCAAAAGCTTCAGACCTGTTATAGACCGAAACCTGGTCCTAACGAGGCAGAACCTCATTTCTGAGGTAGGGGTTAAGACTTGAATTGTGGTGAGATTAAGGTTAGACTTTGTTAAGGCCGTCCAAATGAATGGAAGTCGAATAGCTGCACAAATTTGTGTGTTTTTTTTTTTTAATTTTTGCAGCAGAAAAACTCCGGATTTCATCGAGCTCACCTGCATCACATGGATCCTCACGTACCGACGCTCGGTATTCTCTTCAAGATGAAGAGCAGAACAATAAAACAGCAACAAGACTTTCTGTGAAGTACAGGAAAGTACTAGTTTTTATTCCTTCATAATCAAACTTCACAAACAGCTTGAACTTGTACAATACCTCAGAGAGTGAAAATTACAAAAAAAGTGCTGGTAACATTTACAAAAATCATCCTTACTTAGCAACAATCAGTTTATTCTTCCACACTTTTTTTAGTCTTTTGTATTAAGGCTTAATACTTCTGTATAAAGTATATGCAAGATAAGTCTTCACAGTTTTTCGAAAAAAGTCACAATATTATGTAACATAATGAAGCTTTTACGGCTATTTTCTTTATAATAACAAATACACATCACTGGTAAATATATGTGAAATACAGGGCTTATTGTAAAATGGCAAGTAATGATACTGTTTGCTGAGATAAATTGATTCCACACACTGTTATAGGAAACATACCATTGCTATAACTGAAGGAGGAAAAGAAAATGATAAGCATAAACACTTGGGAGATCGCCTCCAAACTTTGGCACATCCCATGAAACAATTTTCACAAAATTTATTTCTGAAATCATATATATGGAAGAATAGTTGAACTGGCATAAAGTGAAAACATGCTGTGTAGTAAGGTGCTAAATCAGAGATATTACGTTGCCAGCCTCTTTTGTTTATTTTTTTTTTTCCCCCACATGGACTGACATGAATAAGGTGCATTTGTAAGACTCAAAGCATGTAGGCTTTTTTTTCTTTTTTCTTCAGATGTCAACAAAATATGTAATAAATACAAATTTTCAAAAAAAAAAAAAAAAAAAAAAAAAACCCAAATAAATGTTGACCAATAGTCTTGAGGCGACCTCTTCTACTCATGCATTCCCATGGATTGAGAGAAATGAATATCTCGACTGCAGTTGTGTGACAAACTGTGGTATGTGAAAGTAAAAGCTGTATTGTATTCTTGGTATGTGTTATTTGATTTTTTATTTCTTTTTTTTTTCTATTTTTATTTATTTATTTTTCTTTTTTTTTTTGAAACTGTTGAAGTTGTGACAAACTTGATGAGTAAGGAGATGGACTAGAAAACTGAATAATGCGGAAAACTAAGCCAAGATATATTCACAAGATCCTCTAAGCTGCACTGGTTTTTACAGGTCAACAGATGAGAGCTCTAGCCCTAGACTTACCAATTTCACCCTCATGCATACTGTACGGTTAAAGTGACGCAACAAGCTTGCTTAAATAGTCTACATCACAAAAGCAATTTGGTTTTAGTGCAAACACAATTGGCTGGCTTCAGCTTCTCAATAATAACAAGCTCACCAAGGAGATTACAAGAAGGCACATACTTATGCTTCCTCTAACACGAAACATATTGAGACAAACCGCAACATCTTTCAACAACACCACAAAGCGGTGAAAACAGGAAAGCCACTACATCCAGAAGAAAATGGCGACGCGTTCGCTGTGTGTGAGTTATTGAGAAACGGTGACTTAGTAACGACAATGCCGTGGCGAACTGGAAAAAGGATGGTACATTTGTTGCCAATGATGCTAGGACTGACAAAAGGTGCATTATTTTCATTTTTTCTCTTTTTTTGACTATGTCGTCTCACGTTAAAGCATTTCTTGTGACATCTCAGATGAAAAGCACTCAGAGTCACAGAGACATGTGACTCTTTTTTTTTGTTTTTTTCTTAAGGGAAAGGCGAAAAGGTGGACGATAGTGGACCGCTGCGTTAATCTTTTGGTATTTGTGTTTATGTTTGAATGTGTGATGAAGACAATTGACTGTTGACTCATGGGAAATGACTGCTTCCCTCTTACATCCCGTTTCCTTACTTCAGATCTGTAAGCGCTGCTGCCTGATTTGTCCAAAAACAATCACAGGAGGAAACAATAGTTTTAATGCCCCTCAAATCTGGACACCAATACCCAGGGTACTGCCGGGCGACAAAACAACAACAAAACAACTGCCACGAGCAAGCAACAAATAAGTGTCGTGTACATTTTAACAGGTGACCAATTCTGTACCTTTGACTACAAAAAAAAAAATTTAAATATCACGATTTACTCAGCATTCCCACTGTGGGCAGACAAAAATCAGACACTATGGTTGGAAAAATGTGTTGAGTGAATTATATTGCTTTAGATAGAAGAAGACCAAAATAAGTCTAGTGCAAATCTCTTTTCTGGTTTGAGAAGTGGTGGTTGGTGTAATGAGTCATATCTGATCGACCATAGTAAGCACATACAGGTGAACGTGAGGACTGGAAAATTCCTCCCTTACAATTAGTTTTGTTTCTCCGGACATTTAAGAGGGCGCTCTCGCTTCTTCAGAAACAAAAAAAAGAAAAGCCATTAAAAGACTCGCAACAATTTGGAAGGAGAAGCCCAATAAATATTATATGTAAACCATCACACAATCAGTACAATTATCTAGGAAATGTCTTAACGTCTTACCACTGAATGACTCCTGTTTTACATTGGGGGGGCATTTTAATCACCCGTCCCTGTACAGCTGGGAGGATGTGCTTAGTCTTACAGCTCAATATCTGTGCTAACGGGTGTTGTCTGTGCAGTTTATGTCTGTCAAATACATCTCTCAACTTGGAAAAAGTTGGAAAACTCGCTCCAGTCCAGTGTTTGACAAATCATATTATAAAAAACGTTCTTGCACATACATTAAAAAAAAAAAAAAAAAAAAAAATCCCCTATTTCAAAACAGCAGTCAATACATTTCAAACAAGCTTGTTTCATAACAACAACAACAATAATAATCATCATAATAATAAAATACAAACCAACTTGGCGCATAAATTATCAAAAACAAACTGAAAACACATTACTGCAGCATATATTTCAGGGTTGCTTAGTTGTGATGTTAACTACCTTTACTACAACAGCTCCACTTCTGCCAAGTTCAAAACTAAATAGAAGTATTTTTAAATTTTTTAAGGGAAATAATAAAATATCAGGCTAATGTAGGCCCCCCCCCCCCCCCCCCCTCAAAAAAAAGCCTCACAAAAAAATATACACATATTTATAAGCACATCTCATAGTTCAACTCAAGTGCAGGTTTACAAAAGCATCTACATACTAGATATGGCAGCAAAAAGCCTCGAAACCAGATGAGAAAAATAGAAATAAAAAAAGCTTTATATTAGGGCTCGTGTAAATTCGGATTTGAAATGTCAATATTTGAGCAATTCTGTCTTTGTCCTCGGTGTAAAACCTCACCTCGCCTGAATTACAGTGATCACATTTCCTATTTTAAATCGCAGACTGTAGAATTAGACCTGGCAGTAATAAAACATCGGTCAAATCTTAGCCGAATTCTGCTTACGGATGATGTGTTGTGATTATTACAAAAATAGATCATCCGTTTGATGTATATTTGGACCACGTGACATCTTTGAGTTTGGTTTTTACTTTTATTGTCGTCAAACAGTGACTTTTGTTTTATTCGGACTAATATTGGAGGTTTGCACCTCAGCCAGATTTGCCTTGAATTGTCTGAGACTGGAAATAGTGTATGATTATTATGATTCTCTTTCCTTTTTATCTTTTTGGCTTAATAAACAACCTACAAAAATGTGCAAACTTAACATCTTGGTCCATCTCAAGTATAAATGGCTAAATATAATCTAAAGTCACAATGTCAGATTAGTATTTTAGGGACAGCCTTAAAAGATGAAACAGTGCCAATATTTGAAGAAAACAGAACAAGAACAAAAAAAAGTTCGAACTAATCCAAATGTGACGGGGAACGTTGTGTTGAATGTGTGTATAAAAATGAATAATACGACGATTATTGTTGTGTTTACAGCCGTGACTGACACGCACCACAGCTATTGTGTCCGATTCATTTTTTGTGATTCAATTCTTTTGTTCAAAAAGAGAGAGAAAAAAAAAAATAGAAGCAATCTATTTTGGTCTACAAACAGGCAAATGAATACACACCACAGCACTGTGAACAACCGCTCAAGTGACGGAACGCAGATGCATTTTCACACGCACGCTGCCATGACAAGAGCAACAAACATGACTGTAGCAATCAAGCCCCACACATAGAAAAGAAATGTTAGTTTCTCTAGAAAAACAAAATGCAATGAATCTTAACCCTTCTTTGGTTTGTCAAAACAAACATTGTCTAGCACAGTATGTTTTTTTTTTTTTGTGTTTCTTAATTTGAGTACTGGTGATAAGCATGGCCCCCTGTTTTACAGCGGCGTGTGGTGACGTGTTTTAATTCCGCGCTGGCTCAGAACACTGACCAACATCATCTGCGCTGTTTTTTGTGTGTTTTTTTTCCGGCCTCTGCGTGATTAGAGAGAGACCGACACAGGCAATCAGGAGTGGTAGCATGTTCTATAGTGCATGTTGTGTTTTAGGACCAGTCCACACAAACTGGGCTCCAAGCTTATAGGGTTTGGGATTGAGATGAGATTAAAAACATTTTTTTTCTTTTTCTTTTTTTTTTAAGGGGGGAAATATAAATATTCGTCTATTTTAATGTGACGGGCAATGCTTGCTACTAAATAATTCAATCTCCAACAGATGTTTAAAATGACTGGAATATTTTCCTTTTTGTGAATATTCGGTTATTTATGTTTGGAAGATGAATGCCAGACTAGGAGTTGGAATGTTCTGGACTTGAACAGGAATGCACATTTTTAGTTTTGCTGCGGCACATTTTGAATGTCCTCAAGCCAAAAATAATGATAATAATAATAATAATAATAATAATGATGATAATAAAAAGACTACAGCAAGAGGGACACAAAGAGGGACTCAATATTTAGTCAAAAACAAAAAAAAAGAAGGGATACTGAACCATTGATACTGAGACGATCAAAATATAGTTCTGTTCAAAATCAAAAGTGTTCCCCAACAGGAAGAAAACTGCGTAGTCGGGACTGCATGCTTCATTTGTACTGAGAGCTGGGAGTTACCTGATGAAGGAGTTTCACTGAAAACCTCATCAGAGTAGTGTAATCACTGCATGTTCGGAGAAAGCAACATAGTGAATATCATCTAGATGTTGTTATAGCTTAGTTTAGCTGAGTCATAGTTTAAAATCTGAACAGCTGCTTCACTGAGTGTGTGTGTGTGTGTGTGTGTGAAGCTGAAAATTAAAAAAAAAAAAAATCTGGAATAAGATGCTGTTTGTGTGTCAAAGTGTGACAGTTGGATGACAGGGACTAGCTGTATCACATTGCCTACATTATTAATGCTCCATTTTAACGTTAAAGGTCTATGAAACTGAGTCGTCAAAATTGTATCTGTTAATCATAGCTGTTTTCTCCTATTTATTTGAACACGAGGCTACTTTCTTACGGAGGATTTAAAGATCCAAAATAAAGGCAATCATTTTCTTTTGTGTGATTTTTTTTTTTTTTGGAAAAAACTTCTTTTTAAAACTTGTAAGACATGTTTTTTTTCTTTTTTTCATTTTCTCTTCTCATGCTTGGCTCAAATATCCAATTTAACAATAGTGATATAATTAAAAAAGTGGTCCTTTTTTTTTTTTTTTCCTTCTAAATTTGGCACAGTAACTAGGCTGGAGAAGGTTACAGAGAAAAATGTGGTAATTAGTCCACAGGGGACAGAAAAATACGCCATCCCCAAAAATCTTTTCATCCAGCAGCCACTCAGCCCTGAAACCTGATTTATGGTTTTCTCATCTACAGTTTTTGCTTTTAGTTTTGTTTTCACCACCTAAAATACCTTTGAATTCTGCGTGTGTGCGTGTGTGTGTATGTGTGTGTGTTTATCTGTAGCCAGGACTTTTAATTTGCAATCTCATTTTTGCCTCCAAGTAGTCGTTATAAAATCTACTCTAACGTTTAATGACCACCTCTTTTTTCCCCCCCCCCGTTGCTTGCCCTTTACAATTTCAAGCTGTACTTAAACAACAAGGCTGTCGGATAAAACTTTATCGATCATTGTGGGGAAGCCGGGCAGCGGCCTGAAGAGCCTGTCACCGAGGGTCAAAGGACACATCGTGTACTTTAAAACTTCTGCCAGTCTATAGATTGAATTACTCGTGTGACGAATTCACCACAATGCAAATCTAAAATATCCAAAGATTCAATGTGGAATTCGACTTAGTTATGGCAGGTCAAAGTTAACTTCACCCCTTTCAGTTGACGTGTGGCTCCCTCTGCTGTTCATTAAGTGCCACTGCCCTTTCCCCCCCAGAAACATACAGTACAGTACAGTATATGGCTTGTTTGCAAATGGCAAAAAAAACTGAAATTAAAACTCCCCAATATCAATCAGAGCAACGGGGCGACAAAAAAAAAAAGAAATGGCCATTCCAATTTCAGACGATGAATTACTATATAATCCTCATAAATGTATATTTTTATTTTACATCTTTGAATCCTCCAGACTGCATAAATGTAAGGTCAAAAAATAAAGCTTGCAGATGTAGCCTTTACTGTATATGTATAGAACATTTCAGGTATGTTAAAGGGTTCTGTTAGGATGCACTCACAATCACCAGGTTTTTAGCAGAAATAGTATAAATAGTATATTTTTAATAGACCATTGTGTATATACTGTATCTGTGCAATGTAGGAGAGAAAAACTATGAATATTCTGTATAGTTGCTGTATGTACTGATAGGCACTTGATAGGCATATTCCCTAGATCCCATACTCTCGCTGCAATCATGTCTGTATCAAACTATCTGAAAAAATGCATTTATTATCTGTGTGGAGATGCTGATATTTAAATATATATATATGTATATATGTATAGTATATTCGTAAGACTATTTCATTCGTATGTGTTCTGTTGACGGACGAAAAAAAAAAGAAGAAGAAGAAGAAGAAGAATGCAGTTTAAGTATTATCTGAACAAACGGTATTTGTGTTTTTTCCGTGTTCTATTCCTAACGTTATTCATGCTTTCGAGACATGTGACTTAGAACGTGTGGAGACAGACTGAGAGACGAACACGCGAGAGAGACACATGCTTATCAGAAGAAAAATGAACCTGTTCTTTACATCTCAACATAACCCTCGCCATTACTATTTTCCGTTTCCTTGTTTTCATCTCAACGCAAAGAATATATTTATATGTATATATGCATATATATAGTACATTGTGAAATATTACTGAATAACTGACTAACCTTTATCCAGTCCTGTGAAGCTATGCATGTATAAACAACACCACTATGATCACCAGAAAAAAGCAGGAAGAAGTCTGAAATAAAGAAGAATAACAATGAATTAAACATACTGCAAGAAGGACAACAATGTACTGTAGACCGTATGTCTCTACACTAAGATAAACAAAACATGAACAGTAATATATTTGAAACACAGTACAAACAGTTGCAGGCTCAAGGCTATTCTCTACGTTTCAACATGTTTTGTTCTGGAAAAATGCGTACACTCGGCAAACATAAAGTCTAGGCTTTATTTATGTATTTTTCTTTTTTAAACAAAAACTAACTACTAGAAGAAGCACGGTTGAGAAAAGGACTTATTTTTTGGATACTGTTGCAACGCTTCAACAATTTTTAACCGATTTTTTTTTTGCACCACTGAGAAAAGAGAATTAAGCACCATCACGAGTAGCTGAAGCATAATAAGGAATATATAACTATGGACAGTGAAGAGCATGTGATGCTAATGACTTATGACACACTGGTACTTCCCCCTCTGAGCCTGCTCTGCTATCAAACACCTTATGATACAAGACGTCAACTGACGATGGGACACGTTGTAAGCCCTCATCCAGACGATGTTGAGACTGGCTACTTTTGTTTGTCCAAAAAACACACAAAAAAGGGGGAAAAGGATAGTAAAACAATTGATTGTGTACTTCGGAAATTACAAACCCAAAAAAGGAAACCAACAAAAATAAAAAACCAACATCGAGCTACTTTACCTACTATTTAGACCAAAGATACCACAAAGCTGGTTGTACTCATCTAGCTACAGTCAATAGTGCATTTGATATATGTGTTTACACAAAATATGTAAAATTTTCGGTGTCATGAAGGAATGCTAGGTTACTGATTACATACAGTTACACTGAAATCGATCCAACTAATGTCTCTGCCTTTGCTTTTAAAGACGTGATGATGTTTGTTTGGCAGTGTTTAACTTGGTACTGAACAGACAACAAACACCAACATCATGAGCTGTGTGCCATACATGTGGCAATACTGTTGGAGAGAGATGTTGGCAGTTGCTTACATATTCTATTTAGTGCATTGTCTGTTAAGGCATGAGATTACCCTCCACGTGCTGTGTAGAGACAAATATAGCACTAGCATGCAGCAATATTGCCATCCTGGCAACGACAGCTACAAACAGGAACCATACAGTTTAGGCTTATATGCACACCATACCCACACACAGGCCCAATCAAATGTTCAATAATGTGCTACTTTTACTGAGGACTGACCTCATGCTTTTTTCAGTGTGGTTCTCATTTGTAGTCTTTTTTTTTCTTTTTCTTTTTTAAAGGAGAAATCAGAATCCCTCCAGCTGAATCACCTCACCTCACACCGACTACACACGGATCTGAAACCTAGTAGCGGGTTACATGAAATTTAGCATCAAATCGCTCGACACAACCCTCTCCAAAGTCACCTTTAGTCAAACCTCACCACAAACGTTGCAGTTTGCCTGCCAGATTAGACCGGCGAGGTTTGGAGAGCCGCGTCTCATATAGTACCTGTGCTGCATATTGCAAAGGAAGCCCTACAGTTCAGATATTCCACTTATCAACAGTTTGATTAGGCTATATACCACACACAGACACTCACAGACACACACACAATCACTAAGGAAGGGACACAACTGTGCACAAGTGACAGACAGATATCAAAGAAGCTGCATTCCATCCCCTCTGCACCTTTTAACACACAAAAAGTTGTTCTAGGACACACACATATCATTTATGTTACACACACACACACACACACACACACACACATACACACACACATCATAAATGTATTATAATATATATATAGCCACTGAGAATATAGTGACTATTATTAACTCCGCCAACGGAGTTGGGTGGGAGCTGTGTTTATTATTACTGCTGTTTTACTGTTAAATGTTGTTTGGCTTGGATGTTCCCACAGGAAAATTTTGCTCTGTTTGTCTAAAGAAATGCAACTGAATAAACTTACAGGGGACTGGGCCCCCCCCACCCCCCCTGAAAAAATGAATTAAAAAAATTGAAAACATAGACGAGCACACGTAACGGTACAGATTTAAATGAAAATAAATGCTTGCATTAACACGCCACAAGCATATTTAACTGTAGGTAACCGCAAGCAATAACGAAAGCCAAGAACCACTGAATTACTTAATGAATTAATCGAAACAAAGCTATTCTACTACGTGTGAACTCTACAACCAAATGTTAGATTAAAAAAATCTTTTCTAAAACTATAATATCTCTGTTAACAGTAGTGCACTTATTGGTTTAAGCAGTGCAACATATATGCAAGAAAATAATGCAGTCCACTTATCAAGATTTAAAAAAATGTTGCTGTTGTTTTTTTTTTTTCCTTTGAAATTGAATAAAAGAAAATCATAGAAGTTCATTTAAGGAAAAATGATTAAATATTAAGCACAGGCATTTTAAGAAAATGTGCAAAGTAGCACTTTTTTTTTTAACTACAGCAGTGGCCTTTTTAAGACCTGCTGTATGCAGTTAGTTATTCTTTTAACAATACAACTACGAAAGTGTTCGCTCACATAAACAAGCAAATCCTTCGGATTGCAGTTGCAGGCAGTTGAGTGTGTGTGTGAGAGAGAGAGAGAAAGAGAGAGAGAGAGAGTGAGTGTCCTAATTTGGATAAAAAAGCAAAGCAAAACAAATATCAAATATTAGAAATGAGCCTTAAGTGATGTGATGCGTGGATGACAACTTGTGCACACTAGCTTTCCAAATCTCGCCTGTACATGCCGTGTCTAATTTTTTAGAAAAAT
Organism: Solea solea; assembly: GCF_958295425.1. NCBI lineage: Eukaryota > Metazoa > Chordata > Actinopteri > Pleuronectiformes > Soleidae > Solea > Solea solea. The sequence goes on along the minus strand of NC_081137.1, from coordinate 7,795,096 downwards.
TCAGGAATGTATACTATCGCATAGAAAATCCATCTGCAACTTGCGGTATATCACGAAAACAGCACTGTATCAATCAATGGAGCTACTTGTGTTGCTTTGATACTGTATTTCCTTTCATAACATTGCGCTGCCATTTGAGCCTTCAGGGAGAGCCGACACATAATGACTAATGCATTTACATGTCGCTCCCAACTGCTGAAATAGCCTTGCAATTGTAAGGAACAGTGTACAAAGGGGCTTTTATTTCTGATTCAAATTTGATTTAAATTAAATTCTCCCCCCTTTTAACACTTTTCCAATCAACAAATTGCCTAACCCACCCCCCACCCCCCCCAGGATAATAATTTGATTATCAAATGAGACCCATGTGGGCTTCTCAGTGACAACAATAATATAAGTGATAAATCCTCTTTTTGATCGACTTCCCATAACAGTCAGGTGCAAGTTGAGGAGCAGCAATCGTGAAGGAGAGAGTTTAGTCGCATATTCCAGGCTGCCATAACTGTGAATGGAAAAGGCTAAATGAAAAACCATCAGCAAAAAAAGAAAAGACTTCTTCTCTTTTTGTATGTTTTGAAATGGAAGAGGTCTACTATATAGCCTTAACAGTCTTTTAAGATATTAGTGGCAGTGTATGCAAATGAGTTAAACTCCGAACTTCAGAAAAACAAGAAAAGTATTTTTGCTCAAATACTGTCTCGTCAACACACCTTAATTTAGTAAACCGTCAAAATGCATGGACAATTACAAAACAGATGAGAAATATTTGTCTCAGTCACCATGGACAGGAAGTTACATTTCAATAAAATGATTGAAATTGGTACCTTGACAACAGCTGCATTATAATCCCTTAATACCATGGGAATAAATAAAACCCAGTGTCAAATGAACTATTCTCATTTTTTTTTATTTTACATAAGAAGGCAATCTTGTGACCATCAGTATTCTTAGAGGGAATATTTAGCCCAACCCCAGATGATATTTTTTTTTTTTTCGTTATTGTCGTTGTAAATTATACCACAGTAAGCTTGGACATCTTTAGGTTCCAAACTGGTCAGCATGGTTTTATAAGTGCCATGATTTAGGTTTCATGGCAATGCACACACAAACACACACACACACACACACACACACACACGCATGCACACGCAGACAGATACATGGGAATACACAAACACTCCGACATAAATGCACATGTATATGCACTCAGACATGTCTACACTACAGGTGTGTTTGTGTGTATGTGTTTCTTTCGTAGGCCTTTCGGTAGTGTTCAACACATAAATCAGTATTTTTAGGAAAGCATACATTTAGAGGCCTGTAGTTAGGATCCATCCAGTAGATCAATATCAAACTACTAAGCCTTAAGGCCACCATCTTTTTTTTCTTTTAGAATAACAGAAAAAAAAAAAAAAAAAAAAAATCTTTTTTTTTTTTTTTTGGGAAACTTAATGTGCCAGTGTCTATACTCATTACTCTTCATACCTCAAAATAAGAAAAGGAAAATCTAGTGCCATTTTGTTTGTCATTCTTTTTGAAAGAAGTTTATCTATTTGTACTTATCCATCGGAGACATGCATTCGCATGTGGTCATTGAAGTGCTCCATTTGGTCGAACTTGGCAGGGCAGACGGAGCACACGTAGGTGGTCCCTTCTTGGCAGCTCGCTTCTGCAGCTACACCCACTCCTGTTCCAACCCCAGCCCCTACTCCAGCACCTCCACTCACTGGCATGGCGAGTGCCACCACTCCAGCCCCAGGCTCGGGGACAGCCATGGGCATGGGAATGGAGACGGGGCCAGGGGTGGTTGCGCTCACCGACAGCCCCGTGATGGCGCTGCCTGTGCTGTGCAGGGCCATGTGCCTCTCCAGCAGGGTCTTGTGTGAGAACTTCTTCTTGCAGATGTAGCATTCATAGGATTTCTCTCCACGGTGCAGCCGCATGTGGACATTGAGAGAGCTCTTCTGGGTGAAACGCTTGTTGCAGATGCTGCACTGGTAGGCCCGCACCCCTGTGTGTGTCACCATGTGTTTGATTAAGTAATCCTTCAGGGAGAATGAGCGCCAGCAGATGCTGCACTGATGAGGCTTCTCACCTGGATTTACATGCAAAAAAAAAGAAAAAGAAAAGAAAAAAAAAGAATTAGATGAAGGGGATTCATTTAAGGGTTGTTTACATAAATGTCATAGATAAAAAAAAAACAATAAAATGCATTAACATTCATAAGGAATTTTTGAAAAACCATTTCTGAACATTTAAAAGATAGAAACCTCGTAGTATAACACTGGTGTCGCATGTTTTCTTCCACACAGTATTACTGAATGGGTTTCAGAAAAATGTGTCATATTCACCACCATTGATGTGAAAACGAAAGTCTTTGTGCTGAATCCCACTCCTCTCACTTTACTCTTTAAACTTTGCATTTCCTGCCTCGACACTGATTTAACTTCATCTATTTATCGCGTCAGTGTGACAGTCACCTTGATTTAGGACGTTCACTGCAATATTAAAATTTGTGGTCAAATCTTTGATATGAAATATGCAGCATTTTACACACACACACACACACACAGTGTTACTTCTTCTCGTGATTGGGAATCAAATCATTTATGCCCCTATTTGGTATGTTTGTGAGTTTGCTAAGATTTAATCTCATTTTTATACATAATTTTCTCTACTGACATTATAGGTTGCAAAATATAGCATTAACATACTAACAATTATAAGTATTGTATTGTATTATTAATAAGTAGAGGACGAGACTGATAACACAGCAAACTGGGCAACTTAATGAAGTCCTGTTTATCTACTGCAGAGTGAATGAATGAATGTGCAGCTATACCTGCTTTGATTGAAAGAAACCAATAATTTCAGTTTTAATGCTCTGTGATGTGCTCTGTGGGAAGTATTTCTTTTTCATGATTGATTTTTTTTTTTTTTTTTCCCTTTTTCAAAATTTCAGTTATTGCTTTTGTCTATAAAATATCAAATGAGCAAAGTATAATTATCAAAACATCACCCAAATTGAGTGATTGAATTTTCACTGCTTATTAATGATTGTTGGGTTTGGCAATCTGATGGAACGGCATACTGATATTGTTTTTTTGTTTTTGTTTTCATCTTAGATGATATTTATTCTGCAGGACATTCTGATCTAGTCAATGGAAGTGATCAATCAGTGACTTTCCCTTTCAACATGTCATCATTTTGCTCCAAACAACTGAGGTGAAGAAAACTGATAGTTTCAGATAGATAGATTTTAAGAGCGGTGTTCAGTCCAAGCAATGAATTTTAATGAATAATAATGGCTATTTCAGGAGGCACTTTTTTATGAGATCATCTAATTGTATGATATCTAATTTGTTCTTTCTGTGATGATTATTTCTTCAGTTTATGATTAATAAGGCTCTCAGTGCTGGTTTTTTGAAAGCATAATAATGAGCAAACTACTGACCAATAAGTCAAATGATAGATAATAGTAAACTGAGACCTAAAATGTGGATTTTGAGGTTGTGTGTTTAACACTTTTCCCAAATATGATCAATGAGCAACGCAATCTACATTATTCAATATAATATTATATATTCACTCAATCTATATTAACACCAATTTTCACCAGCAGAAGAGGATAAAGACAGGCATCAATTTTTCATTTTTGGAAACATAGTACAAGCTACTGCAAGTTGAATTAAAACTGCACAATGTTAAGACTTAAAGCAAAATGAGTGAAGAGTTAAGGTATCTTAAGGTGTGGCTGCATGAGGTACTGATACATGCCCACTGCTGCACGTGTGGCCCAGCACACCACCATCGCTGTGCACCAGTCTGAGGCACAAACGTTCACCCTCAGTGAAAACATGGCAGCCAACGGAGACACAGAAAGCCAGATTATAATCAAAGGCTCACCTAAGTGAATCCACACCGTCTTAAGTCTATGATATCATATGCTACATGAATATGTTTGCTGCTCCATCTTGTCGTTAGACAACCTTTCCTGGTTGGAAACTCCCCTGAACCAAAGATATCAGCATTTTTTTTTGCATGCGGGAATGTAAAACCTGCTGCTTTACGTGTAAGTTTGTTATGTTAAGTGTGAGTCACTTTGATAACTTCAAACAAAGGACTTCAAACACCAAACTCACAAAATAACACAGACGGCGGCAGCAGCAGTGGATCAACACCTTCTCTGTGCCGTGATGTAAAATCACGGATTTTCTCAATGGAATTTGGTGCGGAGAGCGAGAGGCTTACAAAGCAACACAAATTTCAGTTTCTAGTCGCACGCGTGTGTCTAATGGAGCAGTAAAGTGGTTGAGCATATTCTTAAGATACTGTAGTCTTAAGCAGGCATGGATTTTGTTGGGTGAGCCTTTGGTAAAGTGGCTAAAATGTCCCTTTCCTTGTGCTGGCAGCCATGTTTCCAGCAAGGGCGAGTGTCTGTGTCTGAGGCTGGTTGTATAATCTCAAGTATAGCAATGTGCTGCCGTCACAACAAATAACACCACTATAATTAAACAAAGCTTGTTAACTTTAATAAAATATATGAGACATTTTGACTTACCGGTATGAACAAACATGTGTTTGACGTAGTTCTGTTTTGCAGTAAAGGTTTTACTGCAGAGAGTGCATTCATAGGGCTTCTTTTCCCCCTGACCAATTCCTACTCCAGCCTGTTGCTGTTGACCTTGCGGTACCGACATTGGGTTTGGGAATGATGGCAATGCAGGAGGCGGCACTGGCACAAACTGTTGCTGCTGGGCAGAAAGGTAACGGAAAGGTGTGTCTCTAGCCGGCTGTGTAGGAAAGAGTGTGGGAAGGAAGGTGCTTCCAGCAGCGCCTATCACTTGGGAATTGCTGGTCACGGTGATCGACATCCTCAGATTGCTGGTGTGTGTGTCTGTCTGGCGCATGTAGTGCGGGGCACTTGGCAGGGACTGGGACATGACTGAGTTGGACAGGGGCTGTATCATGCTACTGTCACTAGTGCTGTGGGATGTTTCCCCGTCCTCTATTTCTTGCACTTGCTCCGGGGACGAGTCATTGACCTCTATCTGCACTGGAGCTCCTTCACCTTGGTGTCCTTCACCACTCCCAAAGCTCGTCTGGTACGGCTGCTGCTCCATTGCGTCTGGCTCAGTACTGATGGAGGAGCTCACTCCTGAGTCAAAACTTTCAACCTTGGATTCACTCTCTACACCCTCTGTATGGTCAGTGTCGTCCTGGCAGTCCCCCAAATTATCGTAGCAGGTGTACTCGTCTTCAGCCTCCTGCTTTATGTGCATCTCTCCTGTTTGTATGCGTACCGGTCGGGTTTGCTTGCGGCAGTGAGTGGACTCTGCTGTGGAGATGAAGCGATCAACCTGCTGGATGCGGTTCATCCAGGGCGGATCTTGAGACTGCTGGTCCTTCTGAGTGCTGAGAGATGAATCGTAGTTTGTTGACAGAGGGTTAATGTAAAGGGGGCGCTCGCGGGTGCCGTTCTGCAGAGAGAGGCCAGGGTAGGTGTACAGTGATGTGTATGCACGATCCATGCTTTGCTGTGATGTTGCTTGCATATAACCTGACTCTGCGTCACTGCTGGGCCCAGAGGTGCCAGACTCTGGTGTGCCACGGGGTGTTTCCTGACCAGAGTCTCCTGGTATAACAGGAAACCCTCCCGGCCCAGGCAGGCCCACATTCTGGGACACGATACGGGTGCACTCATCAATAACGGTCTTGATCTGAAGGATGCTGGCAGCAGTAAGGATCTGCAGGGCTTCTGATTGAGATACCCGTAGAATCCCACTGTACATAAAGTCAATCAGCTTTTGGATGGATTGCACTGAGACCACAGACGGGATCTCAATGTCGCTGTAGCCCAAGAGCAGCTTGTCCTGAAAGAAGGGGCTTCCAGCAGCCAGCACGCACCGGTGAGCTCGCAGCATACTTCCATGGATCCGAACAGTCACGTCACAGAAGTGCCCACGGTTGCGCTGCTCATTGAGGGTCTCGAGTACAGAATTGCTGAAGTTGTGGAGATTGATGTTATGAATGCGCTCGGTCATCCCCTTGCAACTGATGTCACCTGCAAACAGGGAGAAACAAAACTAACTTTAAAACGTGTATAATCCCATTATTTAACTTGCTTAAATGCACAGTATGCCCAGAATGTAGAATATTTCTGAACAATAGCATATATCAAGTTATATATATATATATACATATAAATATGTATATATATATGGATATATATATATTGTTATTAGATTTTTTTAAAACAAACAAACTGTGTAATGAAATAATTACAAATACAAGATGTAGAATAATTATGAGAATATCAGACAATCTCACCAAAAACCATTTTACAAACTCACAAAAAAACCCCACAATTATAATGACTATAATTACTTTAAATATAAGCCTATGATTAGTACTATTGGTGCATATTATGAACATAACATAACAGAATCCCTTCACGAACTCACTCAATCGCTCACTAGGGGATTCCTAAAATGATAATTCAGATATGGAAATTTTAAATCACAAGATACTCAGATGGGAAATAAATGTAGTATCCAAGCTAACTCGGAACATTCAACATCACCACGGTGAAAGACAATTAAGATGGTTCCCATTTAATTACTAACAGTTTCTCTTGTGGTGTGTGTATTTCTGAAATTCCTCCAATCACCATTAGGTGGTGCACTGGGCTCAGAGGACAGCAGGCCTCTTTTGTTAGCCATGTGTTCACTGTGATAGTGCTTCCAAACTATCCTAGGAATACACTAAATGTGACCTGGCTGATCGGTGTGTAAGATAAGTTAAGAAGCTTCTCTGTTGTGTTTGTCGTCTAAATTTGATCACTTTTAGTATTGGAATTATGAAAAAGGTGGGCTTACGTAGTTGCTGTTAAATTAAATTTCTTTTGCACATAAAATGCTCAAGAATAATTTAAGAACCGAATACGACCTTACTGAGAGATTATAACACAGCAGATTTTATGCGCTCCAGTTTAATATCAAACTGCTATTGTATAACTATCGTACAGGGAAGGCACTCGCGAGAGAAATGGAGAAATTGAATGAACAGAAACAAATTTAACAGTGATACTATTATTCGCCAGTAATCTTTTTTTTGTCTTCCAAATTTAGGAGAATTTGGATCAAATATCCTGCAGAAGTGTTAGCAGAAAGCATACATGATCATTTCAAACATTTAGTTATTTCCAACTAATTACAAACACAACGAGACAAAAAAGGGGGGAAAAAGTAAATCGGTCCAGTACTCACAGTCAGATGACGTTCTGTTACGAAGATGCTTGTGTGGCTGGTGATGAAGTGCGGGTCAAGCTTCAGTTTGCTGGTGGAGATGGCTGATCAGAGGCCGGGTGCTATAGGCAAGGCTGTCAGTCCTCTCAGTCCAAATGCTGTGTTGTTCTGCCACAGTGTTTGGAGGGGGAGAGAAAAGACAAAGACAAATCTTAATGCCACATATGCCTCGTCGATATTGCCACTCCCTTAATGAACCAGGAACCACAGTAACAAGCATATCTGCCAGAGACACGCTGCAACAGATGTGTGAAGAGTTTTCAAAGCGAGAAGAATGGACGTTCCTGTGTGCACATGACCACCAATTAAATATCAAGGTTGAAAATAAGCCACCTCTTCTCTTAGTAGTTATCTGAGCTGCTGGGCAACAAAAACCACACCCATCCAGGGAAAAAATTAACTCCATTCCTCACAAATTTACACAGATGAAATGTTTTAGAAAAGGTTTCAGACATGCTCACTACAAAGAGCGAGATTAAACAAGACAATGTCGAACACAGACACAAAGCGGATGTGAATACAGGGAAAGAAATATTGAACACACAAGGCATTCATTTCAAAACACAAGAAAGGCATTCAATGACATTAAGCATGTGATGAACTGATGATAGAAAAAAAAAAAGCTGTACACAATTGCTCTTATACACACCCATTAGTATGCAAAAGTCTGACCTCAAAACAGAAAACAAAATTATGTAAATATGACCACATTATAGACACACACTCATGGTATCACTTAAGGTCAGATGCAGTGAAAAAAAAATGACAGAACCAATGTAACATGTCCTTTTCAAAAGTATGTCTTGCATTAGGCCTACGTTGGTCATACTGCTTTTGAATGTTTCAAACAATAAGGCTTTGAAAGTCACTGGTAATAACTCAGCATGTTGGCATGTGAATGTTTAGAAGTTTGAGTCGCAAATGTGGAGGACCCTGAGTTAAAGTCTTAAATAATTTTTCACTGGCTACAACATGGGGCATGGAATGGCAGTAACTACAGTGCATTTCTGAATGAAAAGAGTGTGATTGGGATTTGACCAGACCTGCACATGTTGGTGACACATTATTATTTTATTTATTTATTAATTATTATTTACAAGAACACGTGTCACTAAAAAAAACCACAAAAAAAAAACGGATGAAAATTAGTGACCACAAATTTTTTTGCCTGTGGTAGAGCTGATCATCTGTGGTGCCAAGGTAACAAAATACGAAATGAAGCCATAAATAAGATACAAAAAAAATAAAAATCTAATGAGATTATGATTGAACTGCACTTTAGATTAACATGGAGAAACCCCAAGTCTAGATGTTAAAGTGTAAAGAAATGAAGTGAAAAAGCTGTGTACTCAGACTGCATTGTCTCTGCAGGCCTCAGTTTGAGAATTACTGTTGACAGCGAGACATGCGCTTGTGTTCTTGTCAGTGTAGAAATTTTATGATTAGATATAGACAAGTAATAGCATGTTTAGGAGCAGAGGGTGATCACTCAATACGGAAACAGATCCTTTTTTGGAACTAAATCACACGCACACACACACACACACACACACACACACACACACACTTGTTTGTTCTCCCATTTAATTCAGGAAACATAAATTATTTCACATTCAAAATCCTCAACCCCTGAATCTAAAACAGTTGCCCAAAATTAAACCCTTCACACTTTTACTAAGCCTGTACTCTAAAAAGGAGCCTTGTTCAATAGGTTGCCTAACTTATAAACTGCTCTAGGTTTAACCCTTTATTGCAAAATTCCAGCCAAAGTAAATACCCTCCAACAGACACCACCATTTTAATACCTGCCCTGTATTATAACACACAAATACGCGTGAGTGTGCTTGAATACATTACATTAACAAATATTTGAGGCTTCTCTTTTACCTGCAAGATGTAACTGTTCTTGGTGTTTTAATGGCAGTTGGAATCTGTAATGTGGAATTAATGTCTTCTTCTTCTTTTCTTTCCCTTGCCTCTAACTGTATTCTGATGCCTTTGGCCTTTATTGAGGTTACTGTTAGACAATGCAAACATGTATGTTCCCTCTCCGCCTTCCTTTGCCAATCCAGACATGTAAATCCACCTGCCTAAGGGGTAAAGTGAGGTGAATGCTGGCAACAAAGGAGCAGGCCAGGGGAAGCAGGCTTCAGTTGCCCAGACTGCCACTCACAACAGTGATTCCATTTTAGCCGTGACACAGTGGGTGAGCAGCAGCCAGTGCCTACCTGCAGTGAATTCTAATCAGCCCAGGGGTCTGTCTCCCTCCCTCCCTCCCTCCCTCCTGTACCCTGTCTTGGACTAAAGGGGCTGATGATCCTTCAAAATTAATTAGATCTTTGTAGGAGGCGGCCATTTTCTTTCACTTCACCAAGGCTCCACCAAAAACCAAAATTTTACATGATACCAAATTCAGTTGTGTATTTACCCCCGCCTTCTCACATTGATCTCAGTCTCTACCTACCTGTTTCCTGTTTCATCACATTTATACTCCCTCGCCGTCTCCCCCGTCCATCTGTCTGTCTCTCTGTCTGTGCCCCCCCCTCCTCTCCCTCCCTATAAACCTTCCCCAACACCCTCCGCCCCTTTTCCGACTGCCTCCATGCTCCCAGCTCTGTGTCTGCCTCTGTGGAGTTTGCTGTCAATAAATCCCCAGAGGTCAGTTTGTCTGCTGGAAATCAGACACAATGCTTCAGACTGCCAATGCAATGCATGCTCTGCTGCTGCTGCCGCCACAACAAAGACTGAGGAGGGGCAGAGGGTGTGGGAGTGGAGGGGGGGGCACACACTCACACACACACACACATGCAAAAATTAAGACAGAGAGATGGAGGTTGTAACTTCAACCAGCCAGACTCCAGGTTAATCAGCTGCCTGCATAAGGTGACTATAGCTCATGAAAGACGCTGCATCGCATTGGACATTAGTTAATCAGGGGGGAGATAGGGTGAGGTGGGGTGGGGGTAAAATGGTGAGGATGGGGGATGGGTTTGAGAACAGACATAAGAAGCATGCTTATGAAAGGAGCAGTACCATCCATGTGAATAATATACATCTTAAATATGCAAATACTGCTTACAGCACACACTTGGAACATATATTCAACACCCTAGGTACATTTAAATTTGGAGATAAAAAGACCACAGGGCATTTAGAAAAACCTCCTTTCCATGTGTGTGCACATACAGCATTGTGATGAATCTGGTGCACATTTGCACGTATCAAGAGTGTTTTGTGTTACACCTAATTAATAGTAATTTATGTTTGAATTTGTTTGAAGCCACTACTGCTTAACAGCCACTGTCCAACATTGTAATTATTAATTTCAATCATCCATTTAGCCCAAGTACATTAGCATATGAACTACTGGAAATCGCGCTTTAATGGTATGGTTTGAATATGGGCTCTAATGTAATTTAGAAGACAATGTGAATGTGTTGCGAGCACGCTGGGAAATTTTAATCAAGATACGAGGTGTTGATTGGAGGAGTGACAACTGGAGGTGTTTATGATAACAACACCTTACGTTCATTTCACTCCAGTGACAAAATTTTTTTACAGCTACAACTCGACGCAATCAATCAAACTTTCTGGCAAAAAGAAATTAAACAACATTCATTAAATCACATCGCGTTTTCTTTAAGGAAACGGAATACACCTACATCTAATTATGTTGTTGCATGATTACGTTTGTTATTTTGATTGCTGTGTCTCATATTGCATTAGTCTATAGTGCTTAGCAGCAATTAACCAGTTAAGTAAATAATGCACACAGATCACACAGCAACAGCAACAGCAGCAGCAGCAGCAGCAGCAGCAGCAGCAGAAAATGCTTCATCGTCTCATAATTTAATTGATTTGCCTTTATAGCAGTCACTGAACATCATCATCAAGCACGCGTAGGCTGATGACAAGTTGAGCCAAGTTTTTCACACTTTTGTTTTCTTTTTCCTTTGACTTCATTTTCTCCCTTGACTGAAAATGTGTGTGTGTGTGTGTGTGTGTGCGCGTGTGTGGTGCAGTTTCAACACCACACCACCAATGTAATGCTTCTAAAATGAGCCCAAATGTCTGCTGATACACTGTGACGCGTTTGAATTACATTTGGAGCAAAGTGTTGTCAGAACAATCACCACATGAAATGTCTTCCTGAACTTTGAACTGGGTCTTCATTCATCAACTAAACAGGCGTAGCAGGACCATTCTTACCTCACAGCTTTCAAGCGCCACACCGGGGACAACATATAAACAGTATAAAACTGCTTTTTTTTTTTTTTTTTTTAATAAATTCACAATAACACTATTGTCTGCACATATTCATTTCCATATAAAGCTATTGAAATGTAACAAGATGTGCATCTTTAATGTTAATTCTACAAGCAAATAAATGACAATGGACACTACAGTACCACTGCTCAAGTACAGTACTCATTTTCCTTTTTTCCTTTTCAGATGGAGTGATATGCTACTCCAAACAAACATTCATTCATAAATGAGTGAATCAGAAAAGCTTCAAACTGTATTGGATCAAAAAGAGCATTGAGGACAGCCACTGTTGGCTTGAGGCCCTTAAAAGACAGTATCCCACTTTGGATGGATGGTTTCAAGAATATCTTAGAGCTGGCAAATGCCTGTGCTTTTGTTAATGAGCATTTGACCAAAAAGAACCATCTGACTACTCATATGATCGTCTCCAAAACACCTCTAACCCCCGAAGCAGATAATGCTAAATTCAAGAGTTATCATTTAGGCACAAGTGTCGACAGCAACTGCCTCTCTACAGCTACTACACGTGTCAAGGACATTTCGCCTCTCCAAAAAAGGACCTCACAGGCCATTAAGAGATCTTCATGTACCTACACAGATGCTCATGGGATTTCTCTGTCTGTAGCGTGTGTGTAAGGATAAAAGAGGGCTTAATCAGTTCTCTTTGGTGGGAAATACCAAACATGTATACCTAGCGTTTGTTTGCCTCTATGCCTGGATGATATATAAGTAAACAAGACAAGCAGTAGTACCTTTACATTTTGGAGAGAAAACCAAGAGTCTCCAGACTTTCTCTTCTTCACAGATAAACCAGAACAAAGATGCTTTGTTCCGAGTGACGAGAAGATAGTGTGGGACCTTGGCTAATGAGAATGCAGTTCTTAGAGAACAGCAAAACCCCTATTGGGTTACAGTAAGTGTATACAATATTTGTTACTAGAGAGACCGCAGAGAATGAAGACACACATGCAGTGTCTTAAGGGAGTTCAGGGTAACAGAACAAAAGGTGCTCACATGAGCAATATACAGTATAAGACTGACTGACTAATATGATTATAATAGGATTATAGTAAACATGTTCTCACACACACACACAGTAAGTAGTCAAGTGTCTTAAAAAGTGTATCATACATGTACAAATATTTGATACTTGAAAATATAATAAGGAATTAGTTGGAATATGTTTGCTCTTATTTTCAAAGAAGCACAATAAACCTTATCATCTAGGAGTGTTACTTCAGGACACTCCGGTGTTGCCACCAACGGTGCATTTCCTCCATTTGCACCCTATGTGAACAAGACTGTGAGCAGCCTCAGGAGTTCTGTACCATGTGTCTCTCCAGCAGCTGCACGCAGGTGCATGAGCCAGAGTCGAGGTGGTCGGTCCAGCAGCACAGATCTGAACTTTCACAGACGCACAATGGTGCTTAAAGCAGTGCAGCGCGGCCCTGAACTTTTTATGTTCACTGCAGGGTTTGTGCTTATTGGTCAGAATTCTAGCCTCGCTCCCAAAACCTGGCAGGCTCAGTCCTTTTCTTTAAAAGTATTTCAAAGTTCTCTAACACACTTCAGGCAGATGGTATAGAAGCAATACAAAATGGTGAAAAGGGAGTTGGAATGATGCAACTTATTTCTTCTTCCTGTTCCAACAATACATACTAAGACAAAACTATTATTAACACATTATTAAAAAAAAAATATGTGTGTGTGTGTGTGTGTACATGTACATGTATATATATGTATATATACATATATATATATATATATATATATATATATATATATATATATATATATATATATATATACACATTCTGAGCTTATTTTAAACATAGCCGTTTTTAATATATTTATAGATGGGCAAGCTGTTGTGGGGCAAATACAGATTATATATTTGATTTATGACCAATCTAAAAGTGTAACGCTGACACGCTGAAACACAGTCAACCAGCTGAGTGACCTATACACACTTTCACCAAGTGCTGGCACCTCTGGTCCAGTGGTCTGCATGTGAGCTGAGCAACCGGAGCTAGATATAATGACTTAAACATACCACAGTACTATACTCCAGCAGTCCGAAATTAGCACACATGTAAGGTTTTCTGTGAATCCTAATGGGGAGGAGGAGGAGGAGGTGCAATCTAACCACAGTGGGAAACCTTATCCATACAATGATGTGTTGCGAGACAAACCTGCTAAAGAAGCCAGCTGCATTTCACTATCTTAGCATTGTGTCGATGACATTCTAGTAAAGAGACACTCAAAAAGAAGACGAGATATGATCTAGAAATTTGAGCTGATTAAAATGTTTCCAATATACCAAGCTGTGCAATAAACGTGCTGATAAATCCAATGGAAACAAGGTTTCAATAAGCACAATAAGGTCAGTAATCTATAGCAAGTATCAGCTAACATGGGCCATTTGTAAAAGACAGAGTCATTTTACAAAACTACTAACTACATCCAAACAATACAGTGACACACACACACACACACACACACACACACACACACGCACACACAATATGAAGAAAATTAAAAATGTTCTACTTCACCAGTGACGGCTGTGAAAACCGATTAAAAGAGAAAAATACCAAAGTTAAGATAATTTATGTTAAATCAAAGTGATAACACGTAACACTGCATACAAGCTCCATGTGAGCCCATTTATCAACACTGAATTAGTCAGAGGAGTCATCCTGTGCAAGTGTAATTCTTGCATCAGAAACTTTAAAACCCTCTGTCAAATTTTAACCAATATTTATTTTTAAAACTACATTCATTGGTAGTTTCAGTTTTATTTAAAGCTTTTATTTTGTGCTTCACTGTGTGTAAATTCATTTTGCTGGCATGTTTTCTTATTATGTAAAACCTATTTTTTTAATACCTACCACACTCAGGGATGCCTGCAGGGAAAAGCTAAGCTGAGTGTGTGACTTGGTGTGGTTATACTAGTTCTACGGCATATTATAAGTTGTGTCAACATACCCACATATTATCACTGATCACATATTATTCAATTGCTATTGAACATGCGATTTGTGTGGACACGTTAATTGGGGCCCAACCATTACTCCTCCAAGTTTGTTGTTTAAGGCTCTACTTGATTTTTTGAATGTTACGTGGCACACTACATTTGTAATTATACTGCTTTTATTTTTGCTACTATGCTGTTTCTATTATTACAATTATACGGTTAGTTTGGGACTCAACTGGTCACGCAGTAAAAAGCTGTGGGTCACAAAAGCAAGTTTGTGAGTGTGTTTTCATTACACTACCTAGCACAAGTTTGTTGCTATGCAATGTGTCCATACCTGCAATACAAGCAATTTGAATTTAACTGTCACTAGGTCTTTTTGCAGTGGTAAATGCTGATTACTCACATCACAACACACAACAGAGATAACATGACCACCCACTGGCTCCGCCTGTGTAAATCATGTGGCCTTTGGCCTAGGTAATGTGCAAGAACTGTTGGCCAGTGTTTGGACGTTATCTCAGATTATTATCTCTGATGGTAACAATCTATAGCTCATAAGCCCAAGAGTGTAACCTAAGCTCATCAGCTGTTTCTGGTAACATCACTATAAAAATCATGCCACATGGTCACGAGTATTTCTGGCAGTTACTGTCATAAATGCATTACTTTCAGGTTATTTGTACTGGCATGGTTAAGACCAGGATGTATGTTTTTTTTCTGGAGGGTTTATGCTGAGGAAATGTTATAATATACAGGAGTTTGATGATTGAATTAGTATCTTTCCCTGTTTTTGTGTGTGATCCAGTGCTATAGTGACCTGCCCTGGGTGTTGCCCCACGTTCCTCTAAATGCATGTTGGGATATGCTAGGCTGACCCTGAACAGGGGTAAGTACGAAAACATATTCATGAATGCATGACTTCTGAGACACTTGCCAGCAGCAAAGCCTGCTACAGTCGAAAGGCCAAGAAATACATTTTTGTCTAAACGCATTCATATCACTTAACTTATTCAAAGAACTTCTGAAAAGAAACAGGAAATCGCTGTTAGTGTACATTTCAGTTGCCACAAGGTCTTTCATTGGAAGATCTCACGGAAGAAAAAGACACTGTGCCGCCATTGCCACAACTGACAGCTATTACACTGGTGTACTAACCACCGAAACATCTCGTGGAGCCACATGGACTGCATCTGTGTTTAAAATGTAATGCTGGGGATATAAACTAAAGCTGGTGTTAACAGAATGATTACAGTGTCTTCCTCTTTATCACACCTTAATGTTAAACCCATTGTAAAACAAGCTCGGCAACTTTGATAAAACTGCAGATTTGCTCCGTCCTTTGTTTGTTGTTGAACTAGTTGCACGGTGGCGTTTCCTTTGTCATGTGGACAAACTATTAGTCATAGATCAACTGTCCATACACAATAAACATTTAAAGCAGTGGCAGTTTGGCAAAAGACTAATGGTTTCTGCTTTATTGGAGGAGTCCATTTTGCAATCTGTCCTCATCATGGTCAATTACAGAGCAACTAAGACCAAGAGTATTGGAGAAAAAAAAGGTTTTTCAACAAAAAACAGACATATGTTTAAATACTACGATACAACTATGGGGTAAGAGTTGCGTGTGTGAAACTGGATCTCAACCCATGTGATCACAATCATATTTGTATGTGTAAATGAATCTGTAAATGCACTTCAGATTTACAAATGCATACAGTTGTGTATTCAGAGTTGGTGTGTGCACAACCAAATCTGCAAAAGAAATGAGAAGCCTTTCCCAGATCTAACTACTTTGGTGAGTTTCCTAGGCCTTTGCAGATGTGGCTTTGTCCATATCAACAAAGTGAGGAATGGCAAAGGAAGCGGCCATTTACATCTTACTTGTGCTTAAAAAAAAAAAAGAAAAAAAAAAAAAGACAAAGCTTAAACTTTCAGAAGGTCGCTGCAAAAAGGATCCACAAATCTCTGTATGTGCTTGCAAATTATTTTATACCTTTACATATTTGTTAGCACACACACACAGATTAAGTTACACACGCACATACTGTACAAAAAAACAAAAAAAACAAAAAAAGAAAACAGGCCCCATACGAAAATGTTTTTCAGTCTTGCAGTTGTACTGACTTGCTCAAGACAGAGAGTTTTAGATGCTGTGGTAATAAAACCTTTGTTTTTATAAACCTGCAACACAAATAACTATGGTGTGGCCATTTTACAGTACATACCGATGAACCTTCAAAGAGGCTGTGCGTGATCTTAACATTCTGGCTGCTGTGAGTGTTTACTGGCATGAGGATTATTAAGGCTTCGTGAAGCAAAGATAAGAGCAGCGAGTTCACAGCACTTATTCTCCGTAAAAAAAATATTTAAAAAGTTACTCTCTTTTCTTTTCTTTTAACTATTCTTCCTTCGTACATTTTCTCCAACTCTCTTTAGACACTTTTCCCCCTTCAACGAGGCAGTGATCTCACCATGACTTGTAGAAAACCATATGGGTAGCAGGGTGAACTGAGGACACACATGCACCTTGGCAAACATACAACCTCGCTATTAGAATCCAGGATACATTTTTCACATCAGTTGAATGCCTGGGCCTGTGTGTGTGTGCATAAAGACAGAATACAAATGCATGTTTCTGTCAAGAGAAAAGTCTGCTGTTCACTGTGAAAAACTAATCACCAACTATTCATACCAATTAGAATTTTTGGTGCAAAAATCTTAACAACTTTTGTTGTTTTCGTCAAATAACTTCTGGTTGAGATTTGAACTGATATTTGGGTCTTAGAGCGCGAAGAGCTGAACGTTTTAAAAGCAGCTCTGCAGATATTAAGAAGCATGAATCGATAGTCTGTTAGCAATTTTAGCAAAGGTAATGGAAACACACGGTCACACAAACACATGGTTTGGCCTGTGTTTGTACTGTATGTGGTGTATATGTATCAAATAACAATGGATTTAAATAACTATAAAAACAACAACTGCCTGCTGCAAATAATGGATTTCACCTTACGTGACATTGTGAGAGTAATAAAAAAGATTTTTAAAATTTTATAATTAAAGACTCCATTAATTATTTTCACACATTTGCAAGGGGTTATTTTGAAAAAGGCACTACAGTTTAATCATGGGGCAAAGGTGTATGTAACTGTGTGATGTGGGTGGATGTATTTACCAATAGGTCCAAATTATATCAACTGTTAACTTAATACGACTTGATAAACTTTTATAACCCAAGTTTTATAACCAAAAACTTCCCGGACAACAGAACGCCACATTCACAAATTGTATTATGAAAGCCTGCTATACTTGCCGGGAGGGGAGATTACAAAACAAAAGTTTAAACCTGAAAAAAATACTCTCCACATATTTTTGTCAGCTTTCCACACGATGAAGGTCAGTCGGTTTGAGTGAATTTTTGTTTCATTTTTCATTTTCTATTCTTTGCTTAAAGGGGAAGGTTTTTTTTAATTGACAAACTGGACTCTTATTCAGCCTTCATTAAAGTCTTCAAATGAATCATAAATCAGTGGATAGTTGCAAAATAAAAAAACTGAACTTTTTATATTTACCCGGCAGTTAACTCATCAATAAATGAGATGCACTTTTTCTCCCGTTAAACAAAGTGTGTTATTTTACATCAAATAACCATAACTCATTCTAACAGCATTTGTGTTGCAGAATGTGGCTAAAGGGGAAATTTTCCCTTTAAAGTCAAATTTAATTTCGTGTATCTTTCCCAGAAATGAAAAATAACGATATACCATGAAGACAAGGATGTTAGGCGTGAAAAAGGTGCTTTGTGGATCGAGGGATCCAAGCCAGTTTAGCCAGGAGGCAGCTAGCCTGCCAAACATTTCGAGTTTTGAAAATGAAAAACTGCATATGCAATCCACCAAGGTAGGGTTGGCCACTGGCCCCTTCTTTCTTGCTATTTTACTATGATCTACATAAACAAAGAATATAGATAAGTGTTGTACATTTAGTGTCAAATAATTTGAGACTTCTGTGAATATTTAAAGGATAGAATGATCCAGGCCAGTTTAGCCAGGAGGCAGTTAGCCTGCCAACAATTTCTAGTTATAAAAGAGAAAAACTACACGTGTAATCCACCAAGGTAGAGTTGGCTACTCGCCGCTTAGTTTTTGATATTTTATTAAGATCTACATACACAAAGAATATAAATATGTATTATATGTTTAATGTCAAATAATCTGAGACTTCTCTGAATATTTAAAGGCATGAGAGTCTTATTTAAGTTTGCCATGGTAACTGGAGACTGAAAGCCATATTAAATCTGCAGTAGCAATAAAACAGCAGTCTTTGCAATAAACACCAGGTGAGAAACTTCATGTATTCCTCTTAAATACAACCAAATCTTTAAGTGTCAAGTCTATTAAAGGCACGCCGTTCTGTAGAAGACTTAACATAAGACCAAACATTAAGGTGCAGTGGCACCTGAAAACATTCTCAGTTGGCAATCACTTAAGGAAATATTCCACAAACGAGTATCGTATAAGAACAAAAAAAAGGCGGAAAAAAACAACAACACAACACTGTGTGGGACAAAAAAGGCCAAGCAGTTAACAAGCACTGTGACATTCTGGATGCATTCCACAAAGTAGCTCGTTATATTGATGGATCTCTACTGCATTCCCAAAATGGCTGCCAAATATGTTCAACTGGGGTAGACAAAGTGCCAAGGTGGACTCAAGTGCATGTTTTAAAAAGTATTTTGACATAGAGCAAAACAATTAAGTAACAATATCATTTTGCTTTGTACATTATAGCTTTAAGCAAGAATCATTGTTATTTGATTATTATATTACTCTTTAGATTGCCACCAACTTTACACTTTATGTGACTTTACATTTTATTTATATACTGTATGTACATGTGAAAGTGAACAGCACTCATCATCCATGGATCTGCTCTTGATCATGTCTCCCACCAACACTACACTGAAACACAACAGCCTTCTGTAATCTTGAGGAAATCCTGGTAACAGGCTGGTGGAGATGGTTGGATGGTGTTGGAATAACAAAAATTACACACACGCAAAGAAAAAAAAAGAAAAAAATCACACTGCGGAGGCATTTGGGAGGGTCTCTATCTACTGTATTTGGGCATTTGCTTTTACTGTGCTTAAAATTTTTTGGATTGCTGACCTGCCATCTGTGTGCATGTACAGTACATGATGATTGTTTTTTTTTTCTTCTCTTACAAAAAAACAGCCTTATATACAGTACATCAGTGCAGCATTTTCTTTTTTTTTTTTTACTTGGTGAAAAGACTAAAAGACTAAATCCGCTCAACAACAATCACAATCTGAATACTGTGGACACAATATGTCAATTTGCGGGTCAATAACAAAATGCTGAACATGAAGCGAGGGTGGGGAAGCTGCAGAGGACGAGTGAAAGATGGTGAAGCCAAAAGGAAAATTGGGATTGATTGCTGGGTGTGGTATTAACGAAACACCTCTCCTGCCTTGCCTTCATCTGTGAGTCTACAGTTTATCTGCTGGGTCTCCTTCATATCATAATGAGTTTCAGACATGGTCTTAAATATTCATTAGTCATGGGGGGGTTAGCCATGACACAGAAAGCGGGAAATGGATAGGGCTCAAACACTGAATATTAATGTACATGTGGAATATATATAAATATAAATACTAATCAGTAACTCTGGACTGCAAACACTTTTAGTGCTCATAATGGCTGTTTCTCTTTCAGTAGCTATACTGTACACCTCTGTGCTGATAGGAGAGTTTGAGAGTGCACTTACACACAAGTACACTCCAATTCATCACACAATGAAAATGTCCACACACAAAAATACAGGTGTTGGCTTTGCTTTCATTCCACTCTACACTTTCTACACTTTTTTTTTTTTACCTTGCTATCCCTCATGCAGTCTGTCAATCAACAGGCCTACACATGCTACAATTTAGAGATTTATACTAATTATTATATAGTTACTGTATGTGCAGTTGGAAATTTCACACTTGATATTTCAAAACGGGGCTGCAGAACTCATCTGATCTTCAAGTGCGTTCATTCAGAAAACAAATGATCCAGTGCAGCCATCAGTAAGTTACATAACCAAGCCTATATGCAGTTGCATTGCAGCCCACTTACGGTGTAGGTATATATTATGAATGGAGGCGAGGGAAGGAAATGATCGCAACAAAAGTGGGCAAAAAAGGTGGGGTGAACGCACCATTAAGTGGTGAAAAACACAAACACAACAGACAGGTGGACATCCACAAAACCGTGTGCGCGCTGGAAGCGCCAGCGCCGGTGCGCTCTCTCGTGCAGCTGTGCTCACCTGCATGTGTCAAACCCGGGACACGGCTCTCGTGCTTTTTTAGGCCACATGCGGCTTCAGCTTCTTGAGTGATCGCACCATAACCAACCCCTGGCATTGACGCAAATGTGACTATATCTTCTTGCGCACAACTTCTGTTTTCTATGTCATATTAATCAAATGCACACGGTGTTGTGGTTGTTGTAGAAACTATGAGTGGCGCTTTTAATGGACACAAGAACATGCTGCACTCTCTTTATCTGACAAAGCCAAGCGCTTTGGGACAACATCTGGTTGCCACACACACACACACACAAATACAGACGCACACACGCGCGCACACACATACACACACACACGCTGTCTCTGCCCCTTTCTCAGTTAAACACACGCGCACGGAGAGATGGAGCGCCAAAGACATGTTGCTCCGGCTAAACTCCCCCATGGCCCTTTAAGTGAATTTTGAGGAGTCACTGCTCCATTTATTTTTATTGCGCCAACACTGAGCATATACTTTACTCATATTTGAACTTTATTCAGACTGAGGCACCTCTACGTTGCGACCTAATAAGGGACATAAAAAAAAAATCACGAGTGGCCCATGAATATTTTGCAACAAAATGTCTCAAAGGACGCGCAGGAAGCGTCTAATGCAACTTTAATTACAACACAACATGGCCCCGTGCTTATCTAGGCCACCCTTTATGTCGTAAACATTTTCCTCATATTGTAAAAAAAAAAAAAAAAAAAAAAAAAAAAAAAAAATCTGATTTGCGACATTTAAAGTGACCATTCATTTTTTTGGGGGAGAAACATGGCACCAAAATCCAGACCCAGAGTCCCAGTGGAGCTCGATCTGATTTTGTCTCAGAAACTGAACCTGAGCAGTATTTTTTTACCCTCAGACACAATAGCCATCCATGCAGCCTCCCCTCCGCCTGCCCCACACATCTTAATGTAACCCCATCCCATAAATGCCACACCGTATTGATATTAATTCATAAAAAATGGGCCAGACATCTGTCTGAGCGGAGCCTGGAACAGCCGCTGCTCTGCCACACATTTCACACCATCTTTACACCAAGTTCAACGCACCGAAATGTTTTGAAATAGATAGTGAAAGTAGTGGATAAGAGCAATAAGGAAACGCGTTTCCCCCTTGATTCAAATAGCTGTGACCTAAAAGCCAAATGCGCACGTCGGCTGCTGCCACAGTTGTTCCGGGCGCATACAGTCAGTGTGTTAAATGTGAGCCTGCGAGCATCGCGGAGGCTTTGGCTGATTGAACCAGAGCCGTGAACACACTTGGACCAGATATTGTTCTCAAGTGTCCCCCCCCCCCCCCCCCCTCCCCGCCTGCCTGCCAGGCTCACGGACACACACGAAAGTAAAGGGCTAAAGGTAAAAGGGGCATGTATGGAGAATAATGGCAGATGGTAAACTTGCGTCATGCCAGGGCAGAGCGGTTTTTTTTTTGTACTCGATTCTAAACGGACAACAAAACAAAAAAAAAAAAACCCGAAACCGGGCAGCCAAAAAAAGTGAGCCACTGTGACATAAGAGGACTCCGTCTATTTCATTTAAGCCCCGGCGTCCCATTTAATCAACGCCTGAAATCCACCAAAAGAACAAGTTTGCGGCTATGTTGTAGCGACAGAGATGAATATTTAGTTGGTGTTAAAGCTGAAGCCACAACTACATGGATGTCAGTGGCATTTCGTGCATCTCACCCTGAAGTCAACGAGCACGTTTCTGTCCCTCACACACGTGAATTTCCTCTTATTTCTCCGCTTTAACAACAACATTATAGCCACTCTTACACAAACCCACCCCCTTATTTCCCCTTTTACTTTTCTCAATTTCTCTTACCTGCACTTCGAAGCGCGTTTCCAAAAGTGGCGACAGCGTTTTCCGCGGCTCCCCTTGCTTTCCCCCGACGAAGAGCGTATAGGCTTTATTATGATTTATTATAATTTTGATATTATTATTTTTCTTTAATAATAATATGCTCCTTTACTTTGTTTCATTTCTCACTTCCATCTTCTTTTCATCTCATCAATAAACACACGCTGCAGCCTACCTTCATAGAGCAGCTCGGTTCAAGTGTGCCCTCCCATTTTTTAACTATACATCGAGTACTTTGAGGGGTGGAGGTGGTGGTGGTGGAGGACAGGGAGGAGGGGGGAGAGAGGGAGAGAGAGATAGGGTAAGGGTGGTTATAGAGGTGGAGGGGAGGAGGAGGAGGAGGGGGGGCACACATGCGGGCACGCCTTTCCACTTAAAGCTGCTATTGGAAGAAGCGGTGCCACTGTCTTGGGTTGGAGCAGGAATCCGTCAACATGATCAGTGCCCCAGTCGCAGAGAGCGCAGCAGCAGCAGCAGCAGCAGCAGCACTGCTCTATGGCTCTCTGGAAGTAGTGGGAGTTATAGTAATAGTAATAGTAGTTGTAGTAGTAGTGGTGTTCCTCCTACTAGTGGTGTTTAAATGTGCTCCTTGCCGAGCAGCAGCAGCACTTTGACACATGAAAAGCCACTGTGTGTAAAGACGCACCCACACTTCACCCGTGAATCGCACCTTTTTTTTTGGGGGGGGGGGGGGGGGTTGATTTATGTATAACTGCCAGCGTGCAGGCAGCAGTTCAACACATTAGCGTTCACAAATGTGAATGAACTCTCAAATCTAATGCCCAGTCTGGATCAGAAGGGACGGGAGAGGGAGGGGGAAGGGGGGGGATTGTCAGTTATGTGTCCATCACGCGTCTGAACTTTACATTGGACGCCGCCTCTGCCAGTACAGTAAAGCAGCTGCGCCGCGGCTTCCCATTGGACGGCGCCGCTGTCAATCACCGCCGCCACCAACAAGCTAGATTGTCTGCCGTGTCTTCTACTTTCTACGCATTTCTATTTTCTCATTTATTTATTTTTTAACGTCCCGAGCTGACCTCGAGTTTGCGAGCGGGGGGAAAGAATCGGTGTGGGTTCAGGCGGCCAATCAGATTAGGTAGAGCGATCGCTTTTTTTTTCTCTTGTTGTTGTTGATTTTTTTACTCATTATCCACATACATTGTGGCTGGCACAGAATAAAGCAGGAATGGGTCATGTGAGATGACACCCCCCCCACCCCCCCCACACACACATCCCCCCCCCCCCCCCCCCCTTCTCCCCCAGCACCCACCGCCTTGATGCCCCCTCCCTGTCTAGACAGTGACAGGTGTGTGCGTGAGTGCGTACACGCGTGTCTGTACTTCAGATGAGAATAATGAACCACGCGGAGGGTTAGTGTCTCGAACAGACACTTTCAATAAAATATTCATGTGTGACTCTTGTGCAGAAGAGGCTGTTCAGCGCGAGCTGCGGTTTGCGTCTTGAAAACACAGAGGTCAACTGAGGTTACGCACGACCAGAAAAACCCTCCTGCTTCCCCCACGAGCTGCGTAAAAACGCGCGCGTAAACGGCGTGGAGAAACTACACTTAAGGAGCTGTGCACTCTTGAACTTTGCTTCCACAGCCCCGCAGCGGTGTAAGCTTCACACAACCGCCATCTCTCTCTCTCTCTCTCCCTCCCCGGCTCCGAACGGATATTGTTGTGCGAGCACCGTGGTGTGGTGAGCAGCCATGGAGCCGCTCGGCTGCCTGTGCGCGCCATCTGCAGGGCTGAAGCTGTGGATTAAACACGGCGGGTTCAACGGAGGACACCCTTCCGTCACTGATTTGACCTACATTAACCAGGAACACCGTAGGAACAGCGCTTGCGGCCTGCATGCGTCGCTCTGCGTGTATGAAAAGCGCTTTTAGTATTTATTCAAACTCACCATTGTGTAATTTTAGGATCATGTCTTCCCGGAACACTCTATTTTTGTGTTTTTGAGACTTAAATTCATAAATAATCGCACTTGCAGGACTAACATGCTATTTTAGTGGTGAGGGCTGATGGTAATGTTGAACTGGATAGGCCTTACACACACACGTATATATATATATATATATATATATATATATATATATATATATATACAAAACACGTGTGTTCTGTCGATGTTTTTTCATAAATGTGACTATATATATTTCTGGTGGTGTAGTAGAGGGTGTGTGTGTGAGTGTGTCTATTAGGACTGCAATGATTATTTATCCATTATTAAATAAATCGCCACCTGTTTTGAAAATCAATTAATGTTTAAGTGTGTGGTTTTTTTTTTGGTTTTTTTTAGACAATCTATCCTGGGTCTCAGCTTCTTATATGTTAATATTGGAAGGTCTATTTGCTCCATATAACAAAGAAATCATTAAAGCTGAATCATTTTGGTTTTTGGACAAACTGAGACATTTGAGAACATTTTCATTTGGCGTTTTGGGAAACACGGATCAACATTTTGAACATTAAATGGACCAAACAACTCACCGATTAATTGAGAAAATAATCTGTGATGAAAATAATGATTAGTCTCTCCCTCTCTCTCTCTCTCAGACACACACACACCTTTTTTTTTAAATTCTGCTTCTTTATATCAACAAATTGAATACATGTTTGTGGATGCAACAAAGCATTTCAGAAAATCCATCAATTTTTGCAAACTGATTTACTTTACAAAATCCGACCTGAAAAGGCTCAGAAAAAAAGGGATCAGACCTGAACATTGGCTGGAAACAGACAGCAGTCAGCACTGCAGTCCTTAACCTTTTTTTCTATTTGAAAATGTGAAAATCTCTAAATGTTTCATTCAGCATGAAGTGACACGTTAAAATCAACCAAATGATACAGCACTAAACATGTTGCTATATTAAAGAATGCATGCCGATTGTCACATTTGACCACTATAGTTATATGACTGACAAATTCCTTTTTAAATTACCCACTGGTATTTCAGTAGGACAAAATATTTTAATTAAATTTTAATTAATTTGACCTTTATTACACACAGTTACAGTCAATTGAAAAAATATATTTTAAAAAAAAAACAGTCATCGTTAAACTGGTATTTTATATGGAAACTGAATTGTTGCCACAACTGAATGCCCCATGTTGTAACGCAAGAACATCATGCTGTAGCTTAATTTCTCATTGGCAGGTCGAGTCTTGTCCCAACCAGCTTTGACTATAACAAACAGAGGACAATATTACAGCTCTATCTATCTATCTATCTATCTATCTATCTATCTATCTATCTATCTATCTATGTATCTATCTATCTATCCTCATCTGATGGTCAGGAGGAGGTGACTGATTTACATTCATTTCATTTCAATGATAATGTCAGTGATAACATTGGTTCCTTTCCCCGTATCCTTCATAAATCATTTCAGCCTCTGTATTAGCTATTGTATAAGCCTACTCAGGTCTTGTCCTTGGCTGTTTTAATAGATCCCATGAAGTCAACGGCCAACAGGTTATTCATTTTACAGACAGTCCAGACAACTCATTATAGTTTGGATAGCTACTAACAATGTTTGAGGTGGTTTGGGGTAATTGGAATTAGTTTTCTTTCAATTTGCAGCGCAATTAAAATGTTATTTCTGTTCAGAACTGCACCTTTCTGAGCACACTTTGTTTCAAGCCCACACTTTAGAAACCTGTTAATGTGCGTGAAGGAGCATTAAGCTTCTCTCAGGATTGGCTCTATTTATTCTTTTTCATAATTGTCCTCAAGGTGATGTACAGCGTTGTACTCCAACATATCGGATTGCATGAATGCTGAAATTATATAGTTATGACACAATTTCTGGTGGATCATACAAGCATCTTCCCTTCTAAATAAAAGTATGCTGTGACCATGCTGATACACATGATCATATTCAATTTAACCCATTTAACACATCAAGCTGCTAAACATATCACGTCATGTGGACTGTATATATACTCAACCGGCCACTTTATTAGGTACAGATGTGTCAGCTGCTTTGTTAATGCAAATATCTAAACAGGCATTCACAGTGCATGTAGACATGGTCAAGAGGACTCTGAGCATCATAATGATTAAGAAAGGTGATTTAACTTACTTTGGATATGGCATAATTGTTTGGTGCCAGACGGGCTGGTCCGAGTATTTCAGAAACTTCTGATCTGCATTGATTTGTACAAGCAGTTCTAGGGTTTACAGAGAATGGTCTTCAAAAGAGAAAATATCTAGTGGCAGTTATTTGGGAAAATTCACTCAATGATCCCAGAGGTCATAGGAGAACGACCAGGTTGGGGAAAAAAAGGGAACAGTAACTACAAAAAAACAAAGACGGCAGATCAGCAGAAGACAACATTGGTTGCCACTCCTGCCACTGTAATAGCTGGTGTAAGTGGCTGATGAGTGTATGTGCCCAGACAGCTCTATATTTGGTCAAACGTGAAGTGCTGAACATCCCATGACTTTACGCAGTATGTGCTGTATACAAAACCCTCATTTACAAGACTTCAGTTTGCCTTATATGTGTGCAGCACAGCATGGTTCTCATGCATTCTTTACTTAAATAGGCCTCCACGCTTATTAAGTCGGTCAGCGAGGTCACTACAGTCTCCACCACTCACTTTCCACAACAACACCACAGTCAGCGAGTCTCCTTTATCTTGAAGATAATTCAGAAGAAACTTGTATACATTTATAAAGCGTAAATGTACTTACAAATCCATATGAAGCCACTACCCATCCGTGAATCTAGTGTCCGTGCATGAACAAAGCACACACACACCCTCAGTACCCAGCCAGAGTATGTCATTTAAATGGTATGATGACTCAAAATATTTCACTTGTTGATGTTTGTTATTATATCGTTTACTTTTAATTGTCTCTCTCACACACACACACACACATTTGCCTTTTTCACACCCTGATTAATCTTGTACAGCGTGTACCAGAGCATATCTCAAGGAAGAAGAAAAAAAAAAAAAAACACATGTTGTGGTGATCTGGGAGGCAGCCAACAGCCACCAACAGTGCCATCTTTCTACTCCCTCATACTTCACATATTTTCATGCCATTAGTGAACAACAGCAATGAGAACAACTTTGTCTTCTTCCTTGTAACGTTTCGCATATTTCAGAGATAAAATGAATGCCCATTAAACCTTAAAAGTGCTAACAAGCTGCCCAAAGCGCTCATTGTTAGTTTGCAATACTCTTCGCTCGTCTTCAGAACTGCAAATGAACAGTTGACAAGTACAGACAACAATGTTGCTTTGTGAGCTGTTCTTCTCTTCCTCTCTTTTTTAGTTGTTCTTTGTCAATTACTGAGCCCGAAATAACTTTTTTGTGGCTACGCAGTATCACAGTGACAACATTAGTGTTACATGTTTCACTGACGCTCACAAACATGCTCACACGTGGCAGAAAACGAGACTCTTCACACTCTTTTGTGTTGGGACTCCTTTCGTTTTTTTTCACCTAGGTGTTGTTACACACTGGAGAAGCCGTAACGTATTTTATTCAGGTCGCGTTGCGTACATGAGGTGAGATCCTGTTCTTCACGGAATGGCACCAACTGTTTGCTGAGTCACACACCGTTTGAGGTAAAAAAGAAAAAGGAAACAAGGATATGTAAAATTAGTAACTTGTTCAGCCGGTTGAACCCTTTCCTGGTTTAATAAAAAACTTAAGCAAGGCACGCTGAAGAAAGAAGACAGATGTATCAACTTGTAGATGCTATCTGCAAGTGGAACGACTGTAAATATTGCAAATACAGAGACATTTTAGGATTGAACCAGCAAAAATCTCAAGCTGGTAAAATGTTGACCGTGACAGTTCAACCGAAAAAACACAAGCTTGTACTTGTGCCTTTTAGAAAGACAGCGGCGGAACCATAAATGAGTTATCACGATGCTGTCTTTTTGGGAACGTGGTCCAAGAGATATAAATGATTAATGGGCTTCTTCACTTGTCTTTCAGCTCACAAGGGCTTGTGTCTTTGTTAGCCTTGTAGCTGAGACACTGGTCTCCACAGATTTTTCCTCAGGACTCTCTGCCTTGTGATTCACATTTCACCCATAGCTTCTGTTTGCCACAAGCACCAAAATATCACGTTAGCATACCAATTGCATTGTGAGGACTATGAACTTATTATACTGAAAATAAATTCGCTCCCCTGATTATAATTAGGAGTTTATCAATAGTCAAACACAGTTTGTTGTTTAAGTGTTTTAAATTGCCTGGAGACAGAGCACATTTCCCTAATTTTTAATCAGTTAAAACAATATTTCATCATGTTAGGAGCTTTATTCCTTTATGTAAATTGTATGTAGGGCTGAGCCAATATACTCAATGTCAATTTTGGTCCAATACTAGTCAAAACTGGATTGGACACTGGAAAAGGAGGAGTGTGAAATCTGATCTTGATCCAAAATCTCTAAATATCACATTAATACTTGACTAAACACAGACTGTATAAAGTAAATACAAAGCAGCAACAGCATTTTGAGTCATGTTGTAAGCTGTTAAGTTCTTCTTTGTGGGAGCAGCATATCTGTTACACAGTTGTGACATTATGTTTTTGAAGTGGCTTGTTATAGCAAGGTGGTGATGCATCAGCACAAATGTGTTATCAAAAGCTTGGCAGATTAAAATGACTGTAGCCAACTGATATTGTTATCAGCAGAAACCCGAGGTTGTGTATCGGTATCCGACACAAAAAAGGAGTGGTATTGAGCCATGAGCAGTTACATGTAATGTTAATGTTTATGTTCACCGGCTGTTCTTGTGAGTTTAGAAGATTTGGTGTTCAAAAATCAGAGCGGGATGCATAGAACTTTCCATAGAAGACACAATGTGAGTCATCATGGTTACACCCTGATAGTGACACATACCCTGGCTGGGCAGGGCTGCAGTACAGGCTCCTCCATTGGCCATGGGAGGCTCATAAGCTCAAGATGGCTGTCTTTCAAGAGAGTAAATCAAACATTTCTGAGCAAATTTTGTCCTCCCTATAGACACACAAACGCTCATCCTTCAACTGCTCTGTCTGATGCGTGGCCAAGACTTTGAATGACCGTTCAGGTGACCGTCTGAAAGTCAAAGCTGTGGCAGGTGGTAGAAAGCATGAGGCATGGTGGAGCAAACCAAAGCTCTGACTTAAACTTCTTATTGTTTTTATTGCTTTTAACTCGAAAGGAAGACTATTTGTTTAGTCAGTACACACTCCATAACCTGCTTGCAAATGTTTTAAATGGACATTTGAATGTTGCATTTATTTGTGGCCTCATTCATTGAGCACAATAGTGACCCCTCGTGGCTAAAATTGGTAACACCATCTAGCTTGCCTCAATATCAGTCATGCTAAGGTCCTGATGGTATAATAATCCTGCTCAGCATTAAGGGACTCAAGTGTGTTATAACTCACTTGCCTCCCCATTAATACTTTAAGCCCTATTCTCTTTTAAGATTCAGATTACTTAAAGTGGCACCTCCTACAGCCTGAGCTACACTGGCATGTGTGACATTACAGCATGTTGAGAAACAAGCAGACAGACACACTACAATTAAAACGAAAAAATTCAATCCTTTTCTCTGTCGTATGTGTCATGTTTCTGATATTCTTACAATCGCTTTCAATTTTTAATGACTTTCAGACTGCAGCCCTGGTAGCTTCCATCTGTCATCAGCAGGAAACTGTATACACCCCCCCATAAAACATCCCCACCATCCCTGAAAAGGCAATGCCAAATGAGGTGGTTGTATTTGTTTTTAGTGGCAGTGCTCAGACATCTGGAAAATCACAGGTGTTATGAATATGTATGTACTCCGTGTATCGCAGTCCGTCACGACAGTGCAACAGTGAGGATTACGTACAGTAGCAGAGGCTGTAAACTCAAGTCAAAGCAGCCATCGTTTATTTTATTATTCATGCTCGTGCTTTTCCTGCTGTGACATTTCTCCACGTCTGCTGTGTGGAAGGTTCCTCATTGATATTCAAATTCACCAGGATGTTTTGCCACGATCACATTCCATGTGATGCCTGTCCAAACATGTTGTGTTGACAATGTGAGAAACAGGTTTTTAAGGTTAAACTGACCATTAATCAGCAGCATGTAATTATACCGTGTCAACATCCGGTAGATAACCTGTGGTACTAAAACTACCCAGGAGATGGCGTTCTAATCCAACTAATAAGGCAAGAGGGTGTCTTCTCCACCACAGCATGTTGGGCAACTACTTAAATTATTACATCACTGAGTATCAACATTGATCTAATTAAAGACAAAGAATAAGAGTGACTTCAGACATCACATTTTCATTATGAAATGGAAATTAAATTAAAGAAGTACTTCAATTCTTCTTTGTTCACTCCTTTTTTTTTTTGAGTAAAAAGCCCCTGTGGTGTGTGTATCCTCAAGAACCACCATCTCCATACACACATACTACCTACATTTGAAATCAAGGAAGAATAAAGGTTTACTTGCAGCTGCAGTTGCTTTAATTCATTTCTAATTGTATTGCTGCCTTATGTTATGTCCTTCAGCTGTATTATTTGTAATGGGCCATTTTGACATGTTTTAGCAGGAACAGTACAGGTGTTACTGATCACATTAACACTGGCTCGGTCCACTTCATGTAAATCAAGACAGTCTACCAGTGGACAAACATGCACTCGTAAACATTCATGAACATGATTACTTACACCAGCTATTTCTTTTGTGCTGTGACCTGCCAAAATGGCTGCTGTACAAAGGGCCCATTACTGTTTTCTGAAGTTATTAGCTGTATGTCAAATGGCACAAATGACCCTGTCACTGCCTAGCCTCACTTGTAAAACAGATTTTTAATTTCAATGAAAAAAAAGGTTAGATCATTAAAAAAAAAAAAAAAGACTGTACTGTCAAAAGTATTTAGTTTATAAATTAACATTTTTCAAAAGTTAGCAAATATATTCAGGATGGATTCTGCCACAGAGGAGCAACTCCAAAGCAGTTTTTATCATATCATATCATTTTACCTTTATGGATTTCATTAAAGCTTTCAGGCTGTCCACCTCAACCCAAATACATCAATTGTCCTCACAAGGTCATTTCATTCCAGCCAGATTTCCTTTGCCAAATCTAGTGTATATATTCTCAATTATCATGCATTAACAATACAAGCTTTAGAAGTGGGCGGACCTCTCGACTCCGACCACCACCTCTGTTTCTCAGGCCGATCTACCAGGACAATGAGTGCCAGCTACATCATTACATGCTGTAGTGGACAAGTGAATGCATTAACAGCACCGGAATTCCCTTGCTGCTTATTAAATAGTAGGCTGTGGGTTGGTGGGAATAAGTGGCCAGGAAAGATTGCTGCAAGCCCCAGAAAGCAAGGCTAGTGTCAGTCAGGGAAGTATCTTCTTCACAGCGTCTCTGGTTTTGGTTCATCACTGTGCCAAATGCCATCTCACCCAGCTGTCAGCGAAGCAGGCAGCATGCACTGACAAGTGGAAGTGAGCTGGCTAATTATACAGTACTGAGGTCTGTTTACTGAGCAGGCTGCAAATGGCGAAGAAATGTGTTATTGTTTTGTTTTGGGGTGGCCATGGGTCGTGGGTACGGGGTGGGGGGGGGGTGGGGTCATCTTCCAACTGAAAGGTTGACGGTTAAATCCCCAAGATATGTGACCCCAAGTTGCTCCCAGCAAGCTGTGCCAGCAGCTTATGAATGGGTGACGTGTGACAAGTGGAAGAAGAAGAAGGCGCTAACGCAACATTGCAGATTTTATGATTTATTATGATTAAAATAATGTTTTTAGATGACTACGA
Organism: Solea solea; assembly: GCF_958295425.1. NCBI lineage: Eukaryota > Metazoa > Chordata > Actinopteri > Pleuronectiformes > Soleidae > Solea > Solea solea. The sequence goes on along the minus strand of NC_081137.1, from coordinate 7,762,534 downwards.
CACACTTCTTTGTATAACATTTTTCTGCTTCTTATATCTTTTTCATTAGCTTCCATATGATATGAACTACTGACTCCAAACCCAATGTAAATTGCTATTACTTGTCATATGACAGCTGGTGAATGTAACCAACATTTGTTTATATTTAAACGTTAGGCATCTAGACGATTTGACTGAGTTTAGATGAGTCAACGCATTCTCTTTTACAGTGCGTCGCACTCATCAACTGCACAAATGATAGTTTACTTCACTGGGACGCCACAGTGACATAAGAGCACACAGGAACCTAGCTAGCAGCCTCCAAATCCTTCTTCCCAACATTGCCCTTACACAACACCGGGAAAGTGACATTTCCACGAGCGAGTGTGCAGACACCTGTGGGCGTCTTGTGTACTTGACAACCTAGAAATGGTCTCTCGGGTTTTATGGCAGCTAAGAGAGAAATTGTTTTTGCTAGACAGAAGCCAGAAGGCTCAGTAATATTTATATTGAAACATAATACTGAGGGCAATTCTTTATGCAGTTACTGCCTGTATCCCCTCACTGAAAACATATATGAGTTATTCCTGATTACACCTTTTGATCATTTGAATTACAGCGAGTATAAAGTGGTATTACAATCAATCGATCTTTATTTATGTAGCACTTTTAGGTACGTACAAAACGCAACACAAAGTGCTTTACGGAAAAAAAAAAACACATCACCAAACGCGCCACACAATCACACCTTTACCCACTCAGACACATTCACACACCTCGAGAGGTACAACAGAGAAGCTGAGGAAACTCACAGGTATCTCCTCAGTCTGCAGATGAGGAACAAATAGGCAGAGTTAAAGAGATGTAGTAATCTAAAAATCAGATAAAATAAATGATTGAATGAATTAATTAATCAATTAATGAAAATAGATACTAATACCAAAATAAATCAATAAATATACAAAACAAAAAGTTGGTGTTGATTCTCCTCTTAAAAGTAACAACACTCTGTTCTGCCTTCATTATCATGATAGAAACATAAATAACTCATCATTTTGGATATGGTTCTTAAAAACAAGTGTGCTATTAGCCCTTGTTTAAGCTAAATCTGGCCACATTTCAAGCAGCAGCCCCATGATGAGGATGTTCTGCTTGGGTTTAGCCTGTTTAGATGACCAGCTCCTGTCCTTGGCCTACTTTTTAGTCAGAGGCAAAGCAGAGAGCCAAAAGACTATAGTCTTTAAGCAAAGCAGCACATGAGGATGGAGACAACATATTTGTGGGTGAGTGCTTTTCAAGACTCAGACAGGATTTATATAGAAGGAGTTCTGTGAATGTACTTCACTGGAGATGCCTCAGTATTCAAGCTCGTCCACAGGGAGATACTTTCTTTCTTCTGCAATGATATACTGTACATGTATTTCTGTATTTCTAACAGCATGTGTAAGTGCATGTGCGTGTTGAGTGTGTGTGGGTGTCGTAGGGGACATGAAGGGTTTTTGCGCTTGATGATAGATATACTGTTGTTCTACTTTGTTCATTATGTGCAACAAAACATCAACTTTCTGGCAAAGGCAACGTGAAATGTGCAGAGCTGCTGGTGGACTTGAGAGAAAATGATATCATCTTGTATACAGGTCAGCCACATTAGGATCAAAATCTGAAAGAAAATGCATGCATATTAAATTCAACTCTCATTCATATGCACAGAAGCCCTCATTCTTGCTCTCTGAATGTAAACAGATGTAGGAACTGGACGTCACACACACTTTCATTAATTCATAAACCATGTGTAATTGATTTCTGAAAGGTTTTATGGTGCATACACATATTTTTGATTTGTTTTACCTCCGAATGTAAAAGATAGTTCAGTTTGTGTGTTTAGTTGTGGAGATACACTCACTGGTCACTTTATTAGGTACAAATAATAACATAAGGTGTGGCACCTGGTGTGTTCTCCTGCTGCTGCAGCGTGTTGTGCCATTAGAGAGGGTCTTCTGCATACCCTGGTTGTGACAAGTGGTTATTTGAAAACTGATGCCTTTCTATTATCTCAAACAATCCAATTCACCTCTGACCTCTGCATCAATAAGGTATTATTGCCCTCAGAACCGCAGCTCACTGGATATTTTCTCTTTTTTGGACTATTCTCTGACAACCCTAGCGATAGAGTTAGTATGTGAAAATCCCAGTAGATTCTGAAATACTCAGACCAGACCAGATGAGACCATCTTGCACAAACAACTATGCCACTCTCAAAGACCCTAAAATCACCTTTCTTGCTCAGTCTGATGTTCAGTTTGAACTTGAATCGGTTTGACCATGTCTGCTGCCATGTGATTGGCTGATTATTTATCTGCCAAAGGGTTAGTAAAAATATTAATATCGATAATAAATCTACTGACAATACATTGAAATGACAGGTACAAAATATTAACAAACATAATGTGTGCATTAGATCAGCTTTTGCAGACCACACCATCCTTTAAGGGTCCAGTGTGTAAGAATCTGATGATCAGAATACAGAATATAACTCTCTTCACTCCTCCACTCTCCCAGAATGACCCTTGCCTAAAGTACATATAACAAGCTTTTTAATTTTCAAATAATTATATGCTTAAAAAACTTGCTAATCAGTATTAAATTCCATTTCTCTCAATAGGCCATAATAAACTCTACATACAAGTGATGAAGACAAAGTTATGAGTTTACAGTCCTTCCACTGTTCTGTGACAAAATACTGTCAAGGGCAACACAATGAGGGAATGTTTTATTAAAAAGGAGAACATTTGGAAAGAATCCACTTTATTTAATGACCTTTAATCGACTACTGGAGGATTCCTGTTCAGGCCTTTCTGTGTCGACAGTGCATGTCCTCCTTATGTGTGCATGGTGCGCTCTAAAGAGAGTGAATGGCTGTTTGCCTCTGTATATTAGTCCTGCGATGGACTGGTGACCTGTCCAGGGTGTACCCTGCCTTTCACCCTATGTCAGAATGAATGAATGAATGAATGAATGCCCATACTGGGGCATCATATTCATCAGAAATGAACCGCATTATTATACTGAATGAGAACATGGCATGCGTTTCAGCATCACTTCCATTGGAAGGAAGATTTTTTAAAAAAGAGCTGTTTCATATGAAGAGTACAGCAAACAGGACATTTTCAATGTGCACATATCCATGAACAAATTGGTAAATAATTGTACATTTTACCTCTTTTGTTTTAGCTGGTGTTCGGAAAAAGTAACCAACTGAGAGGCAACACCCTGTATTGCCTGATACAGCCTTGATAAAACCTTTCAGGTGTGACCTACAGACAATTAGATCGGAAGTCATCATTTTCAAAATGTTCTCAGATGCTCATTTCATGCTTCAGACAAAAGTGCAATTTTCATGAAGGCAAACCTAAAAATATACCGTGTGAAGTGAAAGTACAAGATATTCCCACACTAACAACTGACTTCCGTCGAGATAAATATCACCTGTTCTTATTAGTGGACATTATTGTCTCTCACTTATAATTGAAGACAGACAAAATGATCAGTCTTTTTTGGGGGGAGAACCCTTCAGTCTTTAACTGTATAATAAATAGAGTTGTTAGAAGGAATCAAAGGGTAATGGGAGTTATTAAATGTTATACGATGATGGTGAAATATTGCTGTACTTACTTCTCCTCCAGCCTCTGCTGGATATCTCATTAAACTATACAGTCACATTAAGCTGCTGTCTAGCTTCTAACAAGTTTGTAGTTAATTATCAGAAAGACGTATAAAAAGAGAAATCTAGTCACATGCAGACTAAGTATGGAGTACAGCAGAAGTGGAACAGGATGACCAGTCCCTGCCTTTAATTACAGAGCTCGACATTTGTGAAAGCACGACTGTGAGTGCATTTACAACAGTGGCCATCTGTGGGATGTGGCCATCTGTGGGTCTAAGTGTCTGTGGTTGTTGTGTTGCACTGTACATCTTGATAAAAGCCTCTACTCTTCACCACGGGGGGAATAAATGTGTGTTCATCATGCAGAATTGCTTTATTGCTGCACCATTGCTCCGGCATTGTGGGGAACCGTGAAGTGGCGATGAGGCGGGGCGAGGGGTGGTTTTGTACAATTATAGAACAGATGATGCAAAGACAGTGAGGGACACATTCCCCCTTACACAACCCTGAGTGGTACAGTCCACAGTCTTAAAGGCAGAGTGTACAGAGCTAGATTTTTATTCAAGTGTGTTAACTTTGCGAAATAACACTAGAAATTATTTTTACTGTAAATGTCTTGGGAGTTTCTTAAGTCACGTGGTTATTTAACTAATATTTGCTAATATCCAGTATAATACACTTGATAATTAGACCTGACTGTCCTTCATGGTTCTATGGCTTTCTCAATTTAAAATAAATGGACAAGCGCACACATGCACAAACACGCCTACACGCAACGACAAATACAGACTCTCATGCCCATGTGTGTAAATCCAATGCAGAATTCCTCACTTGGCCCTCAGCACTACAACAGCGGCAGTATGACAACAACAAGCCTCTCTATTGCCATGGCAACAACTGCACCATTGCTAAGGCAACAGCTGCAGAGAGCTACAACAAGCGGAAAAATTATCAATCTCATTACTTCGTGTGGTTTATGTAAAATCACATTTCTATCACTGTGTTTTCTAATTTCATTGGGGGGGGGGGGGTTGTTAAAGTCGTCATCGCCGTGCTTTGCGTTTTTCCGTGATGCATATGTAATTCACACTCTCCTCCTTAACACATTTTCTTTCGGTCTAATTCCTTCTGTCTTCACACACACACACACACACATGCACACACGCGCACACATACACATGCACACACTAAACCACTCTCCCTCTCCTTCTCTCTCCTTCACTGTCCCCTCCCTCAGTACTTCCTCTCCATCCTCTGCCGTTTTGCTGTCTTATTCTCTTTGTCTTTTTTCATTTTCATTCTACACTGTGAACCCCCCTCTTTTTTTTTTTATTCCTGCTACCTCTGTTGTCCATCTTCATCCTCCATCTCTTTTCATATTCACCCCATCATTTCTCTGTCTTATCCACTGTTTCACCTGTGCCTACGGAAAAAAAAAACCCCGATATACTCTCACCTTCTCTTTTCTCTGCTCTTTTGCTATCTCAAGACCACCCTCTCCACTCCTCTCTCTTTTCTTTGCTCACTCTCTGTTTCCCTGTGGCCCTCCCCCTCCCTTTTCATGTTTCCCCCTCCCTCCATCCTCTCTTTCCCTCGCTGGTTCAGTTAGTCAAAGAAGAGATTCACGGAAGGAGAGAAAAGGGGGGAAAGGCAGGACGAGAGTGAGAGTGCAGGAGTGGGGCAGGCTGGGGAGTGGGGTGTGGGGTCTCAGCCCTCTGTTGTGGGGGGTTGGGGGGGTTGAGATACACCCCAGCATTTTGTTTTAAGTACCATGGACTGCCTCTGCATTGTGACTACAAAGGTAAGCCTGTCTGATGTTCATTACTCTGGCTTGCTATGTGTGTGTGTGAGTGTAAGAGTGAAAGGTGCCACAACTGGACACAGAGCATAACGAGGCATGTGTCATTTAAAAAGTACACCATCTAGATGTCACTTCTTCTTTAAGACACACACATGCTGCTACATCTTGGAGATATGTTGTGGATTTTTATATTTCAGAAACATGTCAGGGTAAGCTGAGCCACCTTAGTGGTGTATATAGACAGAAAGCTCTTTGATATCTCCCCCTCTCAATGACCCTCTCTCCCACTCTCTCTGCATCTCCTACTCTACTGTCATGCCTTGTGAGTGTATAAACAGGGGCTGGCTGACCTGCGTGGACGCAGTGTAAAGCGGGAGAAAGCTGACGCTTGGACTGCCAGTGCAGGGCTTTGTGTCATGCCGGAGCTGCAGAATATGTCAAGAAGAGAGCATGGGAAGGCAGCCTGCATGCTAATCGCTGCTTTACTTTCCCCGTGACTGTAGGCACACGTTAGAGCGACCCACTGTGCGCGTGCACACGTCTGCCTCTCTCTCACACACAGGGATGTGATATATCATACACATGTGCTTAGCATCAACAGTCAGCTTGCTGCTACATGGAGGCAATTGGCTAATACAACAAGAAATTACACCCGCTTTTATATGGTCTTACCCCGCGCTCTCTCCGAGGTCAAAATCATGTTTGCTCAGGCGGCTACAATCTGTTCCAGACCTTCAAAAGTCCTGGTGGACACACTTATTCACACACACACACAGGTGAACAGCGTGCTGTAGCAGCTGCAACTGAATATAGATGTGTGCATGAAGTGATGACAAAACTGTAAGAAAGAAACTCACACATGAACACGCGCAGCGATCGTGAGAGTTGCAAAAGTTGCGGTCATTTGAAAATGTCGCTGGGACTCAGCGTGTGTGCGTGGAGCATAAGTGGAATGCATTACGTAAACATTTTTTCGCTTAACTATGGCACATTACACACACTTGCTTATCAACCTCAGTTTCCTTGGCAACAGAGATTATTGGTCTGTTAAACACAGATAAGTAGGTGTAGTCAGATGAGTAGGGAGACCCTGTTTTACACTGGGGAGGTTTATATTAAAGGAGCATTATGCAATTGTTTTACCACAAATGAACAGCTTCAAGAGCATTGTGTTGGTACACTGATGATGGACACGCCATATGTGATGAGAAGCGTGTGCTGGTTTACTGCACTATGTCACTATGGACTGCAGTCACCTATAGGAAGAAGCGATGCTGACCTGTTCTGAGATGAGAATGCTGTGTTTTATCACCTGAGCGATTGATAGGAAAGTGGTCTGAGTTCAGGTTTTGTGTCTATGACACTGCCTCCAGTATCCTTTACCGCTCGAACTCAAAACCCAACAGAGTTTACTGCTCCAGCATCCTGTAATTACCACTTGTGTCTGCAGAGACAGCTGTGCCGCTTTAAATACAGTTTGTTTATACTGTGAACAGAGAAGAACGCATGCACTTGATGCAACATTTTCTTCTTACAAGGCCTTTTTGCTGCCTTATACATCAAAGTTGCAGTCTGACAAGTTCTCTATGAGAAAGGGAAAAACAATTTAAATGTCACGGTAATTGTGAGCGTGGGACATGTGTGTATGTCTTTTATGCTCCTTATTTGTCTAAAGTGTGAGTCACTGACTAAACTTGAAAAAAAGAAGGCCACTGTAAGTGAAAGACCACAGTTGGTAACAGTGGATATTTCACAAAACTAGCTCCAGAATCCTGCATCGCTACCAAGTGAGAAAGGACTTAGTGTAAAGCTGGCAGAGAAAACCTCAGTATTGCCAAGAGATTGTTAGACAGATGGTCAGCTTATAAAAGAGAAAGTTAGTGCATTGAAAGTGTGTAAAGGAATGTACCGACCGAATGGCAAAGCGGGGCTTTTGATCAACCAATAAGAGAACTGGATATTTTTAATAGCTGCTTGGAATCCAACACAAAAGTGAGTTTAAAAAAAGATTCCCCAGTCTTTACAGTTTACCTGAAAGATGGGTCATTGCCCAAAATTTTTTTTTTTATTCCTTTAAAATGTGATTCTTTAATGGAGGATAGCTTCAGAGCAGGCGAAGTGCACGGCTTTGTGTGAGCAGCCCTTAAGGTGAACTGTTCCCTGACACCCACATACTGTAGAACAGGTTACGTAAATAAAAGAAGAAGAACCTACTCACCCATGCAGGTCTATTCATACCGTTTAGTTGTGTTGGTGAAGCAACACTGGGGCGGTGAGTGACAAATGTGGGTAACCCTGTGGATAGTAAACATCAAGTTGATCATTAAAGTAAAGCAGCACAGAGACACAGTTATGTCTGATTTCCGCTGTGTTCCTTCAAGGTCCAGTGTGTGAGAATTAGTGACATCTAATGTTGAGACTACAGACGGCAACAGATGGAGGACTCTGCCGCTCACCCGTCACTCTCCCAGGCTTGTCAGAGAACTATGGTGGCCTTCACGTACCAGAAAAGATGTAGTTGTCAGCACTCTCCACTCTCCCACTCATAGCCCTTTCCTCCATCTTCATTGGTTTATGCATCAGGTTTATGTGGGCAGAATCCTGCAGTAGAGACATGGCAACAGAAGATGAAGCATGTTAAAATACAATTCTCGCCAAAGCTATATACAGCATGAGCCGTACATACACATAAGTACGAAGTAGGAATAAGTACAGAAGCAATGGGCAGCACTTATCTGTGCCCGGGTAGCAATGTTGGTTTGGTACCTTGCTGTCCCAGAATTTGACACACTTTTCCACTGAATGTTAAAAAGGCCAGCATGGTTCATGCTGAACGAGTTAAACTCATTGACAGCTTGCTAATATAAGGCCAACTTTCTAAATGCCAAAGATCACAGGATTTAACAGAGAAAAACAACAACAGAGCAGGTGGTGCACTGTATAAGGCTTAATCTCAGGCTAAGTAAACTAAAATATTTGATTTTGAATGTGATTATACACTTATTCAATTTCGAGCCGCATCTCCCTGTGTACGCATGGGATTTCTCCCGCAGTCCAAAAACATGCAGAGGTTCATTGGACACTCTAAATTAACCACAGGTGTGAGTGATGGTTGTTCATCTCTGTGTGTAGTCCCTGCAATTAACTGGCAACCTGTCCAGGGTGCACCTCGCCTTACACCCTATGTCAGCTGGGATTGGCTCCAGCTCCCCACGACCCTCACGTGGAGGATAAAGCGGTAGACAAAGAATTGATAAATATTACATTTCTACCACTAAATCCTCCTAAATGTTATCCACTGTATGTTAAAATGACCAGGATGGTCCATTTTGATCAACAAGTGACACAGACACAGTAACACACACTGAATGTTGTCACTCAGAGGCTGAAGGAAACCATTAAATAGCAAATGGAACGACACAGAAGCTATATGGAAAGCAACTGAGAGCATAGAGCTCTCCCCTCCTAGCTTTCACCAGACCAGTCATTATAGATCTGTTGCAATGGTTCTCTTTTGGTTATTTTATTTGACAGGAAACACTTGTCAAGTAAAGACTGCAATCTATAAAACTTGATAAGATCTATTGTTGTGTTACCATGACCATTTGGATTTTTGACAAAAAAAAACAACAACTAGTAATAGTATTAGTAGTTATGTTGAAGAAAAAAAAGGACACTATTTCAATCGGCAGGTCACAGATCAGTGAATAAAAGTAAAATTACTACAACTGGAGCACAACTGGTGTAATTTAGTGAGGAAAAATAAAGAGCATTTGAAGAAACCCCCTTTATTGGTCTAGCTCAATCTTACCACCAGAAGGTCTAGGGTTTGATCCACTGGGTCCTCTAGCTTATATGACGACGTGTCCCTGGTCACATAACCCCAAATACTTAATCTATCCAGCCACTGTTGCCAACTGAAAGGCCGGATAAATAAAGAGGGGTGAATGAGGGAAGGGATCCGGTGTAAATCTACACCAAATCAACAATGCCACTGCTGTTGTTGGCCCTCATCAGTAGTAGCTAATGATGCTACTTTTACATGACCAGGTTGTCTTACTTTCCCTAAACATTACCTCAGACAGGTGTTATGTGAGATATCAAGTTTTGTCTGCTTTTCGCGACGACATCAGATGACTTTCCAAATCCACTTGTAGGAAAAAAACGGACTCCTACAAACAGTGATGAGGTCATGTTATGTCCTTATCTCTGGTGTAGAGTAGAAGCTGCTCCACTGACACCTGAAACTATTTGTAATTTCATCTCAGAGACAAATCAAATTCGGGAACACTGAAGAATTTAACTTCTAATCCAGTAATGGGTCTGTATCTTTAATTCTCTCTATTATATTTTAACACCTTATGTAATTTTCTGCCTCTTCCTGCACGACTGTCTCAGAGAATAAATACATTTTAACACATGCAATGTATCATACCGAAGTGTCATTACATAACAACTGGAATTGGAATATTAGGGCATATCAGCTTGAGGAAACGTCACAGGATTTATATTTGGTTGCGAGGCTGACAATACCTTTGCCTCTGCCTCCCTTCATGGCACTGAGTCAGAGAGGGTGGTTTGATGTTTGAGAGGCGAGAACAAAGAGGATGTACACAGAAATGGGACTTGGAGTTGCACTAAAAGCACCTTATTTTAATGTGATCATTATGTCTGATAGAAAACCGTTTACAATAAAGCATACCAGTATCTCTGGTGTGCATTCCAAGTAAATCTTACTGCCTTGCTTTGCTTGTCTTACTCCATTATCACTCCTCTCCCTTTGTTACCCTTGTTCCACTTCTCTGCTCTCACATTTCCAATTTTTTTCCTTCACCTCCACTATCCCTCACCCTGTCCTCTCCTTCCAGTCCCTCCTTTCCTTTATCTCATTTTACCTCCTTTCCCCTCTTCTGCTTACTCTTCTCTTTCCTCTTAAGCTTACCTTCTGCCTTCCTCCTCAGCACTTTCAAGGCTTCCCTAGTTAGTGCCCCTTCGAATAAATTATACATTTGACAAGATGTAGTCAAAGCAGCAGTTCCATGTGTGTGGCTTCTTATATGGCATCATGCTCCAACATGAATATCCTCTTCCCTGGAATGGGTTCTCACTCTCACATTTATAATATTCTTTGTGTTGCCGGCTGTTCTTATGGTTAAATATATATGAATATTTGTTTGTGAGTGTGTGTGTGTGTGTGTGTGTGCAGAGGACGATGAGGAGCTTGCTATGGCTGCTGCATCTTGCTCTCATCCTAAGAGTCTCCAAAATGGAGCTGAGCAAAATCCTCTGCTCACGAACCAAAGAGTCTCCTCAGTATGCATTCAGCTCAAGCTCATCCACCTTAACAAGTGTCCGTCCACTCCACTGTTTGGTGTGTGTCTGTATGTGTGTGTGTATCATACACTGACTGTGCTGTGGGGTAGGATTAGTGATCCAGTTGAGAGCTCATATGATCTCCACTCAAGGGCATGGGAGTCCATGAGGTCTGCCTTTGTGTGCAGCCACAGAGACACTGATCCTGTCAGGTTGCTCCCAAGACACAGCGAGTGAAGTAGAGCTTTACCTCGGCACAAGTCTGATGTCATGACTGGAGGTTCTCTGATATCCAATGTGTAAAAAAAAAAAAAGTTTAATGGGGTAACAGACATGTAATTTAACACAGACAGATGTATTATTCATCATCATTTCAGCTCAAAGGACAGAATTCTCATGACAAAATAGTCATAAATTGGCTGGTCAGCTGCAGATTTGTTTCATCTTTAGGCACATATTGCACCACCCACCCACACATTCAACTGCCTCCCTGGAAAAAAAGGCCCACACCTACATGATCAGACAAACTGCAGAGCATTCTGCTCTTGTGCAAGTGGCTTCTGCACTGTGAATTGTAAAACTGAGACTTGGTCTCCAGGTTCAAATTGAAGGCTGAGGAATCGTGCCTGGGTTAATGAAATAACAAGTAGAAGCTTAATGATGCCACTTGTTTTGGATGCTAAATTCAAGCATTGGTAAACGGCGTTGGCGAAGATGTTTTTTTATTTTTAACAACATGTTAATCAAGTATCTTTCAACACCTCCACGAAATAACAGAGTTAACACAGGTGATGGCAGCTTACCTAGTTCACCCAAGCTCAGTCACTACACTATGAGTCACTGATGTGACTAATTAAATGGGAAACCTGAGTAAATGAGTGGGGACTCATTATGAACACAAAAATGCTCCCACACAGGTAAACTGCATGGTACAATTATGCAATCACAAGTCATTGATGCTCTGCAGCGTTCATAAATGCACACTGATTAGACCCCGTTCATTCTGATATCTAGAGAGAGGACTCATTAGGTGCTTCATGGAGTCACAAGTCCTTAAGACAAGGCCTGATATAAATGAAACTAGCAAGTGTGAATCAGACAGATTCTTTCACCGATTGATAAATGATTTATTTGTTGGGAAAGGTAAGTGGACATTGACGCATGCAGTGAGTGAGTTTACAGAATTAATTAATTGTACATGCAACTTTGCTGTTTATGACAACTAGTTATGTCATCCATCTTCTCCCACTTTATCCTCCACATGAGGGTTGTGGGGGTTGCTGGTGCCAATCCCAGCTGACACAAGGTGACAGGAGGGCTACAACCTGCACAGGTCGCCAGTCCATCACAGGGCCACATAGAGACAAACCATCAACTCTCACACTCACACCTATGGTCAATTTAGAGTGTCCAATTGGCCTAATCCCCAAACAGTCTAAATTACATCTAAATAAAATGAGCTGAAAATGAGTGTTTTATTTTCTACCAAAAATACTTTTAAATGCATATTGAGCTATTGCTGTGGTAGCTCCATTTTAATATGGTCAGAAGAATAAGTGTGTGAAAAGGATTGTGGGTATCCTACACAGTGGAGCAGTCCTTCGGTGAGGTTGGATGACGTAGCATCCTTGAAACTCAGCCATCCTTATTGTCAGGGCAGACATGGCAGAAATCTTCCGTCACAAACATGCTCAAATGGTCAGTGTTGTCATAGAAACTGTGATCAGTGTCGCTCGAGCCTTAGTGTAATATGTAAATAAAAAAGAAGGAGCGGTGACTAAGAATGTGACTGTGTCAGCAGGAACAGTCCGTTGACAATCACACAGAGAGGGTTATAGAAAGGTTGCAGTGCGTAAACCCCCTCATTACAAAGACGAATGCACATTTGGGGGTTCAGGGATGCAAAAAGCCAGAGATGTGGATAAAAGTGACATGTCCAGTTAAGTTCAGTCATCCCTCACCACACTCGCAATAAGTGGGTGAGTGCATGTGTGGCTCACACCGACAGAAGAGTGTAGGTCGTATTGGTTGCCCCCCACAGTGAGTGGATCTGGTGGCTGTGTTTCAATTTGCTGGCAATATTATTGGGTCTCTTTTATATTTATACCTCTGAAATTGGAAATGAACCTGTTTTCCATTCAAACTTACCACAAATTGACATTGAAAAGAAAACATGTACTGTATGTGCGTATTGGGAGTTAGTTCACCACCAAATTTCAGGTTTGATGCACCATTAGAACAAGGATAAAAAAAAACATTTGATAACATGAGCAACGAGAGCCAGGAAAGATCAAAATATGAAGACGTCACAATCGACCTGTGTATTAATGTAGCATTATTTCCTTGGAGTAGAGGTTGGTGCACACATGCTTCCTCTCATCTGCCATTTCCACCATTTTTCCAGTTCAGTAAAATGAGGAAGCTGGAGTGATTTCATTTGCTGAATCTGTTTCTGCTGCACTTACACAGATTTACCTTTTTAAGATAATTTTCCCTCCTCCCTCAAGTGTAAAAGATTTTGTTTAAATTGTCTGTGTTTCCGTTCTAGTTTTTGTTATGAGTAAAACCGGCTGATGGAAACCCACCTTTTGACAGTGAACAGGAAAAGTGGGGGCGAGTTGATCATGTTACATAAATTTCCTACAGTGAACTGGTGCTAACACCATGCAGGCTTTACATTCATATAATCAGAGGTGTTATGGAAGCATGTATGCATATGTACACACACATCTGAACTCTCCAGGTACTGCCCCCACTCCCTCAGGAGGAAACACCTCAGAAGCACTTAACCTGTTTTTAGTCATAAACACTTTACATCTTTGAATTAAAATAATAGCAAATTGTAAAGTTCTGTTGTATGTTCTGAAAGTATGCTCTTTTAGATACAGCATTTCACCTCCATGTATGCTAAATAGGAGAATGAAGTGCTTGGTTCCTAGATGTTTTTGACATATGTCTCTCTTTACAGCCTGTGCTTAATTAACCAATTCACAATATTTGGTTGTTTTTTTTTTTGGATAGTTTCAGATTATACGTTGTTCTTTTCTTTGTTCTCACATCTTTTGTTGCCGGTGGATTTGACCAGTATGGTTGATATTGATTGTGAACGTTATATTGACGCATCCCCGGCCTTTAATGCCACCAGGACTCAACCTCAAACTGAAGATTTTGAACATTCTCATCACCATCAACATAAACACTTCACGACAGAATATCTTTTAGACAAATGACATGTTGTTCAATGACCCAACAAGTCAATTTATGTCCATTTGTCCATTAATTTGTCGTCTGTCTGTATGGTGCCAATGCAATGCTAACCTCTGGCTTGTCATCAACTTTATAAAGCGTCAGCCAACAAGGAGGCTGTTGAGAGCTCCTCTTCTTTGTCAAATGCACACAACACAATCTGTCCTCTGTTCTATCCATACTCTCTCATGATTTGCTCCAGACTCATCCAGAGGATGAGAGAGGAGGAACAGTGCCTCATCATTTCCTTGGAATAAATGTTTAGATATCGCTGATGATATTTTAACATGTCGCGACGTGAAGAGGCCACAGGCTCATCTATATTGCTTTATGGTGTTTTTAATGAAGAAGCTAATTACATTTTTAAGCCAGACTATCCCCCTTTAGACAAGTAGACTTTCATTGTGCGCAACCCTAAAGCTATAGTCTGTAATTGCTTTCTGAAACACTTATTTTATTTTTTAAATTCATTGAAATCATTTATTCACATCCTGATGGCCATCAATAAAAATAATGTAGTGTCCATAGCCAACGCAAAATTCTGTATCTGTTGGAGCGTAACTGCCACTACAACCTTTTCAAGACTCCTACCACACCACATTTTCTTTTAATCCTTCCCCAGATAACTTATTTGTTGGTGGCTATCTGAATGTCAAATGGATTTAGAGAAAGTGTCAGTAACAAATGATGGACTTTTAAGCTTTACATGTGGTTTTGTTGAGGTGACCTGAGGAGAATGTACCATAATTAGCCCTTTCTTCGTAAACGCACAAATAAAAATAAATCCTCACAGGGAACATACAGTACTGTCCACCAGTGGACCTTGCTTGCACTCCCTGCCGCTTAATTTCCGTGTTTTGGCTGTCAGCATTGCTGTCTGTGCTAAAATTGCCCATATGACAGGTGACAGATTAGATCCATCATGAATTGTTTGGGCTGGAGACTTTGTCATATCACAGTGTGAGTGAGAACATTAACTAGCAGGAGGAGTGTGGCTGACAGCTGCACAATATTCGGCTCTGACACTGCTGTACATGCACTGACTAGACTAGAAACAACACATTTGTGTGCTAAGTGTGTAATGAATAAATCAATATAGATGGTACTGATGTATATTTAAAGATGAGGATATATTCAATAGAGAAGGTCCTGTGGAAAGAAGTCGGTCAACGTCTTCCTAAAAGTAATTAAACACACTAGTGGCATTATTGTTAAAGGAGTCAACTAAACTAACTAGTGCTTGTTAAGTGTGTCTGTGTGTGTGTTTGAGGTGGGATGTGAATGTATGTGCAAAAAAAAAAGGAAGGAGAAAAATGACCAAAAAAAAGAATGACGAGGAAGGCAGTGCTGATATCATCGATATGAATAGCACTTGTATTAGCCTTGCAAATGAGTTCAGACTTTTCTTGCAGTGCTGTGTGTGGTCATATTTTTTCACAAAAGTACACAATGACACCTTGTGGAATTTTGTTAAACTACATCGCTGGAGTCCATGACGACCCGGCTCAGGGATATTGTCAGATTTCAGCTGGTGCTGTTGGATGGTAAGATGCTCAGATGCTTGGACGCTACATCAGGCTAAATAAACCCAAGGACACACATTCTGTCTTCTGTGAGGTCGAGGCCTTGTGTTTTCCCCAGTGATTATGAAATAGCAGGAAGCTGTTATCAGTAATCAGTTACTCATGAGGGATTTCACCTCCTATTTGGCACAAGTTCAATCAAATGTGAATTACATTCCTTACAACTCTTGCTGTATACATACATATGAACATTTATAATGATTTATAACATTTATAATAATGAACATTTCAATGAAAAACACCCTCACGAGCTAATGTCACCATGAGCGCTTACACCCGGCACAGTAATGAACAAGTGCACATCTTTCTTTTGGTGTGTGTGTGTGATTTGTTTGTCTCTGGCTTTGTATCTTCATGTTCCCCTTATAGGTGATGTCAGTTGCCTAGCAACCGAGCAATCAGGGCCCGATTGTTGCCATGACAACATGGCAGGGGTATCATCATGGAGAGAATAGAGATGAAAAGGAGGAAGGGAGGGAGAGGAGAGAGCAAAAGAGAGATAGTGAGTGTGTATGTGTTTGTGCTGTGTGTGTGTGAGAGAGAGAGAGAGAGAGAGGGAGAGAGAGAGGGAGGGGGAGAGAGAGAGAGAGAGAGAGAGAGAGAGAGAGAGAGAGACTTCCATTGAGGGATGTTGATAATGTGGAACCCACAGTGTGCAGGTAGGAGGATGACCTCTGTGTAGGCAGCAGCAGCAGCAGCGAATGCTCCTGACTGCAGAGAAAAGAAAATTAGCGTTTGGTCGCACACTGTATATGCAGTGGATTGGCGGGTTACACAGCATTCCACACTGCTCTCACAGCACAGGCTTCATTCCAGATGGAAATGTCACAATGTGCTCCAGTTGTTTTCCGTCACAGACAGTGAAGCTGCTGCAGCTCAGCCACCGCTCAGCGTGTCACTGGGGTTTCTGATCGAGGGCTGTGGGCCTAACCTCTGCAGGTGTCATAACCCATCCATCACCCGACAGCAGTCCAACAGGGTCATGGGGCATTGACTATGTTTATTCCCTGTCACATCTCTGCCCTTAATGCAGCTGTGTAATAGACAGTGGTGAGAGCGAGAGAGGAGAAAGAGCAGGAAGTACACCCTAACACACAAATTACGATGACAACCGACTATATGCACAGAGCGTCACTCACAATTTCCGCCTTTACTTCTGTCGCTGAGGGGAAAGTTGGACTTTGTAAGTGATTAACACATCCAATACTAATCAAAAATGTTTACATTGTCTTTTAGTAGCTGGTTTAGTTGTTAGCCCTGAGGTATGCAACATGACCTTAAATGAAAAAGGTGTTTCAATTTCAGCATCGTGAGGGGACACCAGCAGAGCACTGCTGGAAATAGTCAAGCTGGCTTATTAAAAACCAGGAAGTGACCGCGCATTTAGAGAATTGCGATACTTTACGGACCAGAGTAAATACACGTGTACATTTTGCACCTAAATTATAGCCATTATTGTTTATAAAGATGGGTCAAAGGAGAGACTGCAGTATATAAAAGTACAGGCCTGCTTTTTAAACCACTCCAGCCTTATATTTGCACAGGATAGTTTGTTCTGCCTATTAATCACATTCAATTTGTCCTGTATAAATCCTATCCTGTCCCAAAAATGTAAATTTGTTGATTCCATAAAATATTTGACACTCAACTATTCGTGTTCACTTACAGGAGCACAAGCCACAGAGGAGTAATCCAGCTCGACTCCTTTGGGCGACAGTTACAACAAAACATGTAATAAATCATTGCTTTAGCTTCACAAAAGAGACTTGTGCAACGTTGTGATGAAGACACAGACATGCAATTTATGACCCATGCTTTGTGAGAAGGACTTCTTTCATCATAAGGGATTGCTTGTGTCCATGGCAGCTGAGTAAAGAAAGAAAGAAAGAAAGAAAGAAAGAAAAAAAGAAAGAAAGAAAGACAGACAGAAAGAAAGACAGAAAGAAAGAACGAAATAAAGAAAGAATGAATTCTTTAATTTGTCAGCACTGAGCACGGAGTACAGTATAAATGGAGATAGTTATACTGTGTTGAGGTCTTTGAGTTTAAATAAATTGGTGCAGATATTACCAACGACCGTTCCTCTTAGATAGAGATGTGTAGGATTATTTGGCCTCGATGCAGATTACACAGTCTCGCTCAAATTTGAATTACGTAATAAGGTCTTAATCAATGAAAAATAGTGAAAGTCATTTTTTTTAACATTGCAGCTCAATATGACAGACAGACAGACAGACAGTGGAAGGGAGCTGATGTATCATGAAAGGAGAGAATAAAAGTAGTAAATAAAACACTACACAAGGTTCCCTCTCTGTCGCTATGTGTCGTCGTCTTCTCTTCCTCACACACACCGGCAGTGACAAACATATTTTATGAGTCACGGCTGGAACAGGCTGCGTTTCCTTGATATTCAGACCCCTCTCCTTTAACAACAAGATATATCCAACACCAACAACTCCAGCTTCCAGGAAAACTCTCTCTCCTTGCCTGCTACGACACCCGCCCACCCTCCCCCCTCTTCCCCTCCCTCTCCTTCTTTTTTTTTATTTCCCCTTACCCTTCCATAGCCTCCCATCTCTCTCTCTCTCTCTCTCTCTCTTTCTCTCTCTGTCTCCCCATCCCTCTCCTCCTCTACTGCGGGTGTCTGGGAGGCTGTTTTTCCTCTGTCTCTCGCTCATGAAGGGCCGCACTAAGCTCCCTTCCCTCTGCCCGTGTGTGGTAGGTAAATCCACCTCTCCGCTCGTGTCGTTCTTCTCCTTCTCTATCTCTCTGCTGTTGCTGCCTCTGTTTTGCATGTTAGCCTAAAGTCTAGCTAGTTGTTCTGGCAGGATTGAGAGACGTCTCCATGTACATGTGTGGACATTACATTGAACATGCTTGCCATCTTCTCCACTCTCACAGGTTGATCAGGGATATGTGCATGAGGAATGTGTGCTATTCTTCTGCATGCGTTCTTGGTCGGGTTATATCATGCACTTAGGGTATTACGTATGAATGTGGCCTCGTACATGTGGGTGTGTATGTGTGTGTGAGTGAGCACGTTAAGACATACAGTCGGAGTCAAACTCTAGCAGACTTGTTGAATGGAGCAGTACAGGATCATATATGCAGTGGCTTTAATTCTGTGTTTGCACAGGTATATGCTGCATATTTGAATGCACTCATTATGTTGTGCACCTGTCTCATTGTGAGGACAGGAGGACACAAGCACAGTGTCTCTCAAAGATTAGGACAATTCTCTGGGGAAACAAAATCAACCCCGATTCATTGAAAAAGGTCATGTCTGTTTAAGTGATTAGGGCTCATTGCCATTAACATCAGACGTTAGAGTTAGAGGTGATAGCATTGGTCTCTGTGTTATTATGTTGAATACAATAAATGCAGCTGTTTGATGCAGTGCCTGTTTGTGAAAATAAAAACACTGAGCAGGCAAGAGAAGTCCAGAGCTCCTCCAGTCTTAATTAGCTGAGTAGACATGATGAGGTCGGTTGAGTGCCATGGCACCAAGATGCCATTTTTAATGCAGCTCTGCAGCCAGAAACTAGTGTGTACATGTGTGCGGGCGTATGTGTGTGCACTGACAGCAATTTGCACAGGTGACTCCAGCGTAATCTGTCAGTTTCGGCTGCTCAAACTCATTGTGCAAAGATCCAAATTGAAAGTGGTTCTGATGAATGAGAATCCTTTTTTTTTTTCAGTGACCTTATTACTGGAATAGATATAATGTGATCAATAATAACATCGACACACTTTTGTTGTATTGCCTTCCTCATGTTAGATTTGAGAATGAAACCAATGACTAGCTACAGTCATTTAAGAAAATGTAGCAAATGTTCCCACTTTCAGTCAACTAAATAAGGGATCGATTTATTTATTTGTATTTGTTGTCGCAGGGACCAAATACATCCCTGTAACAGTAAAGTAGGCCAACAATAGCTGAACAAACTACAAACACTATTACTATCTTATTAAGCTGGAGACACACAACACAACTCTACCGATTTTGTCACTAACTTGCCAATTTGTGTGCCAACTAGCCATGCCGACTGTCCCCAACGAGTCCTGACCAGCTCTGAATTATGGGTAAAATCGGGCAAAAAAAATCTTGTAGTGTGTTCCCAACTTTAGTGAGTTCAATACTGCAGCAGCCTACAAGACTTTGCAACACAAGTTATGGCAGTGTATAAGATATAAGACAGTCTTAAGCAGATTAAGGAGCCACTCCAGCATGTGAACATGTGTCAGGACAGGACAATGCAAGCATCACCTCAGCGGGTTCACCGCAAAAACCGAACCTCAAAAAAAGGTCAGGTTACAGTCTGCGGCAAGTATGCCAGGAAACCTGTAGAGTTCTGGATCAAAGTGTTGACAAAATGGAAGGCAAACAAAGACTGATCAGTCCAAGTCATACTATTTCATTAGTCCATGTAGAGATGATGCAGTGGTTGTAGCATAATGTAGCAAAATGACTGGCTCTAATGTCTTTGGTTCATTTGAATCACTGATGCAAACCATGTAACATATTGATTGTTGTTTTTGTGACTGTAGTTGGTTTAACCTGATTGCCCCCCTGATATCAATACAGTTGCCTCAATCTTACTCTGAATAAATGTATTATCTCTTGCTTTTTAAGTGAGAACTGAGCCACACTGGGACCAGGGCCACTACTAAGTCCACAGGATCCTCCAAGATTTTTGCAAAACCAGCCATATTCAGATTATGCTTGCTAATCATGATTTCACAACACTTAATACTGCCACATCTCACTTATTATAACAGAGAGATCATTCCATCATTCAGACCTTTTTCATGGGACGTCAATGCCAGGTTTGATTGTCTATATTGTCATGAGTTGTAGCGATGCAGATATGATTTGAGAAACAGGTTTGAAAAGACCACGAAAGTCAAAGCTTTGACTTTGCACTGTATTCATCAGAGCAGATGTTGGAGTTGTGGTCTACGGTCATGCCTCAAGTTTGTTTATTTGTTGAACGCAAATGTAAAACAAACAAACAAAAAAAAAATCCAGATAATTACAATGAGTTACCATTTCACAACGAGGCCATTCATTTGCTGTCTGCTTTTTGTCTGCTTTCCTGCAATTGTGAGAACAATATGTTCTCAACCCAACATTGCTTCCTAGTTAGCAGATGGTAATTATGGTTAAGTGGAAATTACTATGTTCTCTTAAGTCACTGCTACCCATGTAACCTAATACTGCAACATAAATCCTCAGCATAAATCCTATATTGTTGGGGTGGTATTTTTCATCAAATATAGGTTCTCAAAATCAAACTCTCTGCAATGATCAATGTCATAAAACTGTTAACAGCTTTGCTAGCTACATCTATAGAAATATACTCCATATTAAATAAGGCACACAGGTCACCTAAGCTATAGGAGTGGCACCTGGTGAGGTCTTCTGCTGCTGTAGCCCACCTGCTTTAAGGTTTGACATGTTGTACATTCAGAGATGGTCTTCTGCATACTATTATGTATACTATTAATATTCATTATTATTATTATTGTTATTATTTGTTATTTGAGATACTGTTAGGGTTTGCTGTCATTTTTTGATCGTTTTGTACCAGTCGCCATTCTTCTCTGACCTCTGGCATCAACATGGCATTTTTGTCCAGAGAACTGCAGCTCTTTTTTTTTTCCTGACCATTCTCTAGAGATGGTTGTGCATGAAAATCTCTGTAGATCAGCACATTTTGAAAACTCAGACCAGCCTTTCTGGCACCAGTAACCATATCACATTTAAAGTCACTTAAATCATGTTTCTCCCCCATTCTGGGGCTTGGTTTGAACTTCTGCAGATTGTTTTGACCATGTCTACATGCCTAAACTACATGGGCTTGCTGCCATGTGATTAGATGATTAGATATTTGTGTTTAAAAAGCAGTTGAGTAGGTGTATTGAATTAAGTGACAGGTGAGTGTATGAAAACAATGTTGTGTTACAGAGGCATTTCCTCAGCTGAACTGACTTCATTGGTCATTTTGTTTTTCATCGTTAAACCAAAGGTGCATTCAATTGTCCGCAACTTTCCACTCATTTGTAAAACTCATGCCAAAAGACCACACTTTGAGATGTCTGTGCTGGACACATGGACACTTAATACTGCCAGTTAGCGCTACCTGTTGGCACTAAGTGACTGTTTTCATCATGCTGGCTAGAAACGGTGCCATGGCTGACCAGACTGGCACCCTGCAGTGCTCGCTGCATACCAAGCCAAAGCGATATCAGCAGTAGCCCAAAGTCTTTGTTGCATTTCATCAGAGGCAACTCCAAAAAGTTTTACAGTCTGTGAGGCAACTTCTTACTTTGAGAATGCATGCACACACACACACACACACACACACACAGTGAGACAGAAACCAGTGTGAGCTTCATGGCAAGTTGGTTATAATTAAAATACGGTGGGCCTCTTTCTCTGTGGAGATTTCATCTTCTCTGCATATGTACGTGGGTTTTCTTTGGGTACTCCAGCTCTCTCCCACATTCAAAAGACATGTAGCTTGAGGTTAGGTTAATTAAAACTAAAGCAGTGTTTCCCAAACTTTTTAAATAGGGACCTACTTTTTAAGGATGACAAACCAGTACGACCCAATTCACAATACAAGTTGTGACAAGAGCACATTTGTGCATGATATTATGTTTCTATTTTTACTGCCACTTCTGTAACTCTTATTACTTTGAATAGCTAAGCCCTTCAGAAGTGTGCTGTAGATATAAATCTTGATTAAAAGGCAGGAAGAAATTCGGCAAATACTTTTGGTGACCCAAAAGAAATATCCTGCTACCCATTTGCGTGTCCTGCTGTCACCCTCTGGGAATGCCTGTCTGTGAATGTTAGCCGTGTGTTGAACTTTCCCAATTGAACCCTAACCCTCAGCTTTTATTGGTTCCAGCTCCCCTCACAACCCTTGAAGAACAGGTAGTAGAGGAAGAATGAATGACTGCGAAAAAGGAGTGAAATAGGCTAAACATTACACAAATATGTGAGGACATGATTGTAGCAAAATTAAAGTAACAATAATATAGTCTAGCATCAAACAGTGGATATAACATGTTATGGCTGTGATTCTCAATTGGAGGTCAGTGGTACACTACCACGAGGTCCTATAGATTGCATATAAAAATAATAAATAAAAATGAGTGTTATTGAGTCTTATTAACGGCGTTAACGCAAACTCATTTTAACGGTGTAATTTTTTTAACGTTCCTTTTGGCCGAGCAAACTTTGTCGTTTTTTTCACTTGCTGTTTCTCACAATAGGAGGAATAACTCAAAATCAAGGGACATTTAGAATAGATAAAAATGTGCGATTAATTGCGATTAATCACGAGTTAACTATGACAATTAAATATTTTAATCATTTGACAGCACAAATAAAAATGGAAGGAGTTAGTTGAAACAGGTTAACAGACGTCACCTGCAACCAGGGACCTATTGGACGATACTAGCTGTCAGTCACACTGTGTCCACTCATTGGTACCATGGTTTATTGTCTCTTTCACTGTAAATGGGAACATAATTTCCTAAATTCACATCATGTTTCGTTGAGGAAGATCCAAAACTAACAATTAAGACCATTACCTCCTCAGGAGAATGTTTACTGATAAACATTACATAGAGTAGGATGTGAGGTCCATGAAAGGTTTCCACATTAATCAATAAATAAATTGAGAACCTCTGTATTGTGGCATATACTGTCTACACTGACACTCTATGGTTGAAATGATGAAGATGCGCATAGTGACTCTTTTTAAGTGAAGCTGGGGCAAAAATAAGACTTTCTGGTTGCAGATTTTGGTCATGGAAGGAGCTATTGTGTCTTTTCATCCACATTTTTCCACATCAGACATGTATAAAGCTCAGATAGAGGACAGCTGGCAGAGGGTGGTCTCAGTACATCACTGTTGTCTTTAGTGTGGGAGGAGGAACAGCAGAACCAGGCTGTGACAGAGGAAGTGAGGTGATGGTTGTGTAGAATTAAACCAGTAGTCGCTGTGACACAGTCTTCGCCTGTCACAGAGAGAAGATCATCTGTTCGGGTTTCATGATTATGGTGTAGAGGTTCTCATCCCATTTGAGGGTGGTGCAGATAATTACCCTGCATGAGCACTGTTTAAACACTGTCTCAAAACATGTAGCAATACTAAAGAAGAAAAAAATACCCAATCCCATGCTAATTGATTTTTGGTGGCTATTGTGAAGTGTGATGAAGATTGGCCTGAACAATTAATTGTTTTCAAATTGAAATCGCAGTTTGAAAGAAAACAATTAGCAGATTGCAAAGGCTGCAAATTAATTATTCTATATTTAACACTCTGTTTAGTATGTAAGTGTAACTCATACATGTTGGAACCATTTCAATGCTTTACACGTTATCCTTGTATTAAACTATAGAGGAGTTAGTTTTCCTTGTTTCGTGTGGTAATACAGTTAATACTGAATTGAAGCTTGAATATATCGCAAAGCAAATCACAATATCGGTCAGAAATATCGCAGTTAAATTGTTCCGCCTTGGTTAAACATGAAACATATACACCGTTGTATATGCACAATGCTCCAGGTCTTGTGATGACTCCATTCCGGCATGATACAGATGGGTGGTTTTGCAGGAACCAACATAATCAGACATAAAACATAGCCTGTATAGCGAACCTTCGAGTACCGCTGTTGCACCTGCTGCTGATCTGAGGCAATGCTCCTCCTGGTTTCATTCCCTGTGCAACACATGGGAAATGAGGGCAGGATTTTTTTTCTTTTTTTTCAAGAGTTTTCAGTCCAACTGGCCCAAATCCAACCTAACTTTCTATTGGATACTTTCCTTTAAGCCAACCATGTCCTATTTGGCATGACATTGTTTTCTAGTAAGAACAGGTGAAATCAGACATTCCAGCAGAGAGAAATCCAATACTGCAGCTTCTGTGTAGGTGTGAATACCACAATTCTCACCTTAGGTGGGGTTTTTTTTGCTCGTGAGTAGAGGTAATACAGCCTTGGAGCCTCACGAGATTCCCAGGTGTGTTTGCACTTCAGTTTAGACTATTTCATTGTCAAAGCAGCTAAGCGCTCCTGGTTATAGAAGGCTGAAGCCTCGGGACTTGCTGAGATAAACATTTTTTTCCTCCAAAATGTATAATGTATACACTCTGTTCATGCAATAGTAGTTATGAATCCCTTTGACGGAGGATTTTAATATCTGCTGGTCTGCTTCTCAATGCAATGCGTGGGCTTATACCTGATTGTAGCTAACTACAAAACTACAAATAACTATTTTGAGAAACGTTAAAATGTGCTGCACTCCCTTAAGACGAGAAACATCATTTACAAATCAGCAGTTAGGAGAAAGAGTCCAGTCAGTACAAACAAACACTCATGTGGAGTGAAACCATTGTGCTTTGTTTCTTTCTTATCACAGCAGAATCTCTAGATCATTCTCAGGAGACAGTGGAGGAGGTGGAGGAAAATGGGCCTTGTAATCAATAAAGTGAGGATTGTAACAAACCATTAAGTAATGACTGCATTCAATTTCGCGGTTTGACTAAAAGATAGGCTACACATTACAGGACAATTCCTATTGATGATGCATTCATTTTTGCCCATAAAGGTATCATCATTTTCAATCCAATTACTATAGAGTTGACTGTATGTAAGCCAATATATATGTAGTATAAGTATCATGAATCAATGTGAATATGCATGTATTTTATAAAAGAGGAGTTCCATATTTATTGTAATTGTGATGACTGCCAAGTGTATTATAAAATGTGTTTATACAAAATAGGATTCAATATGCAGTAATTTAAAGTAGCCAACAGTCGCAGTTGAGTGTGCACGTCATACCAAAACAAAAGCGATTGTGGCTAATGCCAGTAAAATCCACGCTCAGAGTTCTTCATCGTGGTAATAATACAGACCAATATTAACCCTGGTCTTATCTCTCTCCTTGTCTGAAGCCTTTTTACCCCACAGCCATTAAAATATTGACTGATAATTCACAAATGTGTTTTGTGCAATAATGCTGAATAGATGTCAGTCTTTTGTGTTATATTTCTACCCTTTTCATTTAGAGTCTATTGCGACATGTTACGGTGACAATAAAGATCTCACTTTTCCCTAATCGTTGATGACAGCACATGCGCACTAGTGACCAGGAAGCGGCTGAAGCGTTCGAACGCGTAATGACAGTTCAAACGCGATATATGCAGTTACATCACAGTCAATGACAAGCATCTTGCGGTGAGATGTGTCATAAATACCTGTGTAAAAAAACACACAGTGCTGGCCCCTTGTTTGTTGTGTTTTCTAATCCAAGGGTAATAATGTAAATAAAAAGGGCCACACTCGATCCCAATCAAGTTGACAGACTTGTGTTTCTGTTAAATAATATTTGCAATAACGGCACGGGATGCAACCTTATTACATTTTAGATAAAGAACGGAAAGTCAGGAGCGTTTCTTTCGTCACTCTCTACTGACTGACTGCTGTAGTTCATTAATACTAATGTAACTATTATTTATATAATATACTATTATTCTAATATTTTTATCTAATATCGACCAGTCGTTACAGTAGTCAACGACTAGTCGACTATTAAAACACTCATTAGTTGCAGCTCTACCTATGATGTTGTCAGAGTGTTGCATACTGCACCTTTAAATTAATTATGACAAACTGGCTTTTTGCTGCAGCCACAACGTTTGTTTCTGGATCAAATGCCTTCATATCAAGTGGCTATTTTTCAGTGCTGGACATTTTGATCAGGCTTTGATATCTTTCTCTTACATTAAGGTAAACCATAAATGTATACGTTCTTCTCAACCACTGGAGATGGTGATGAGAAGATTCAAAAATAGCTGCCATGACCACAGCTGGTACAATGACTATATGTAACGTGTGACACATCTGCCACTACCTAGAGTGTATTAGGCTTAGTACAATTTCTGGCACTTACAGGCTCAGTAAGCTGGTGTAACAGCCTGTGGTGACTAATGCCAGCACTAGCAGCCTACTCTCATAGTCATAGTGATTCTTTTTATTCTTTGTGTAAAGAACAGTGGCTTTTTTCCCACGGCAGTGTGAAGGCGCCTGCTTTGACTGTACGTACCCAAATCACCTGTGATATCAGCAGCCATGTTGTAGATATGGTGACCAAAATGTTGCTGGCAAGTGGACTATTTGTTAGAGATCTGCCACCCCCTGCAGATGTTGTCATGGAAACACTCCATCTCTTTTGGGTCTCTCTCGCTCTCTCGCTCTTTCACACAATGCAGCATTAGGATGTTAATGCTACACTCAACATTGGAACATCCACAGTTCAGATTTCCACGTGACTCCCACACTTGCATAATACTGTAGTGGTAGAGTGAAGCTACTTACAGTATATAACCATCATAGAAATGATACTGCATCTATAATGGTTATGGATAGAATAAGCCACATTCATCTTTACGTATTATCTCTATGTGAACTGAATCTAAATGAAATGTGACAAAATGAGGCTCCATATACAGTCAGATCTTAAAGTCTTCATGACGTCCTGCTGGTTCTATACATGTCAGAGGTTGTTGGCGGGAAAATTGAAAATGTACCGACACACAGGCAGCACATATCCAGAATGAGACACAGATGGTTGCCCTCACTGAAAACATGAAAAAAAAGCCACCTGACATAAAAGTCACCTAATAATATTTACCCTTGCTTAAGGGTAGATATTATGTCAGTGTGTGTCACTTTGTGACTGCTCACTCCCTCCACCAAACGCTATGTAGAAAAAAAAGGTTTAGGTGGATTTAGGTGCACTATACACACTTTCATTTCCAGCTGTCTAACTATTAAATAATGCAGAGCTATGAAATACTTAAGTATAAATTGGTGATAAATCACTTGTTCCTTGTGTCCCTGCTGGCAGACAGGGTGTCAGTGAAAGTGAGTGTCTGTGTCTCTTCCCAGTAATGGCAGCACACTGGCAGTGCGCATGGCAAAGTCAGCAGCACTAACCTTATTCAACAGCTTACAATCACACTTTAAAAATCCTGAATATCCCTTCAATGTTTAATCATTTTTAGACACATGAGACATGTGAAAACAAACGTTGTGCATCTCATATCAAAATCAATTCGGTGCAGCAATCCAGGAAACTGGTGTGGGTTTGAAAATAAACACTGTGGTGGGTGAGCACAAATGTCATACATAAAACAATGATTGAAAAATAGCTATGGCCTGAAATACTCAAACATCATCTAAACTATATAAACAAGACAGAGCACTCTTTATACTCACACATCAGTTTCACAGTAGATCATAGTGCTATGCTTATGAATTGTATTGATCTGCTGGTTTATAGACTGGTTTAGTGGCTCTCTATGTGAGAGTCAAATATAAAGAATATCTTTGCAAAGAAAGTAAAAGTAGTCTTCTTTACACTGTGCTGAAAACCACGACCTCCCTCTGAAAGGCCTCAGAGAATCCTGCTGATGTCTTTAGCACATTGCAGATTTCCCAGGATATCCCCAACTCTCGGGGAAGGTGATAAGGTTTGGAAAAAAAGGAAAAAGAAAAACCTCATCAGCTGCACACTGGGCTATTTTGAACAGTCTCAGTGTTCGATATAACGCTGACGTCACCGGGGAGAGTTGAGTCCTGCGCCGCAGTCGGTCCTGAGATGAATGCACAATATTTAAATCTAGCCTACCTGGTTCTCTCACTCCACCCTGTGGGCTCACCATGTCAACACAGCACACACTGGTGTACAGAGTAAAAAAAAAAAAATCTCATAAAAGCAAAATGAGACAATCACCGGGTGAAAGAGAACTTTAAAAAGAACATTCATTATGTTATTGTTTATGTGTTGTACTAAAAATAATGTTGTTTCTTTCATTACTTTCTTAAATATTTATATTTTTTGTACATTGAATAGTATATTCATTCAAATTCAATTATATTTGTTATATTATCACAAGGTATAATTATTTTTTAAGCTTCTTACACACATCAGCTACAGTCATGTCTAAACTGTCATATCAGAACCATTACAAATAAATATTAAATAGATAAATAACTGACATTTTACAACAGGGTTTTAAATGGGAACTGTTTAGTGCAATTGTCATTTATTATTTCAATGGCTCAAAACAGAGAGACATGTCACACAATCGGCATCCCTGTTTGTGGTTGTGAATTAATTTTGCTTTTATGAGCACATTTGGAGGCAAAGGTCCAGTTGTGGTATTTGGGCTTATTCATTTAAAAAAAAGAAAAAAAAACAACTAGAAGCCAACAGAGATCAGTACTGGTAGTAATCTGAGTGGATCAATCAGCAGGACAAGAAGACACTCTGAAGCCTTACAGTGCACTGATTTAAAGTCAAGTTAAATCATATTTATACTCACCAGCCCCAACATTAAAACCAGTAATTTAATATATAGGTCAACAGTGACTACTGTATGTGTGCCTCCTTCTGAAAGAATCCAGTGTGCACCATCAGTCATTCCATTTTTTGTAGTGTCAGGTATTTTCTAGATGTCCACAGTTTGAGTATGTCAAAAATACACAGCTCTGCCACAACAGTGACTTTACATAACACAATCAAATGAAGAGGACTTAAGCCAAAGTGTTTCACAAAGGGCAAAGATAAAGCAAGTAAGTCAAAAGATACAATGTTAGCACAAATATCAATGGTGAGAGACGACCTAAGGTGGATTTCTAAATGAAAAAAAGGAGACGATGTGAAGATGACTTAAGTGACCGATAGGAGCTAAATACTGAGCTATAAGATCAGAGATGTGTTTAGGAGCAAGGCCATCATGGGCTTTTTTTATTTTAAAATGTTGTAGGGAATTCTGTAAACCATAGGTATTACAAATACTGCAAGTGTTCCACAATGGGAGTGATATTTTAAGTCTGGCTACTTCAGCACCTTGGACAGCTCGGCTGGGGTTTTTGTAGTGATCCAACAGGGGGCGCAGTAATCACACTGCAACCTTATTTAGCCACAGTCCGCAACTGTTGGATATGGCATCATGAAATATTTCTATTTTGATATTGTTGTTGCTTTTGTTTTTTTTAATAAGTTTACTACAAATGATGTTTATGCAGCCTCGGGCGGTGAGTGATGAATGGACATAGTCTCCTCTGCTGGGCTTTATTATTATTACAGCTGCGCATAGAGTACAAACTTTACGGTCTCTCTCACTCTCACACACACACACACACACACACATATGGAGCTATATATACATACACATGGGGAGGGAGAGAGAGTGAGAGAGAGAGTGTGGAGTCGCAGATTATGAATGATGCTGCTGCCACTAGTAACTTAAACAACACGGAAATGTAGACTCAACAGCGACAGAAAATCCACGCAGACATGAATGATCTGTAGTAGTAACTTCGCTTTCTGGACCCGAGCATCGCCACGGTCACATTTTAGAAAGAGGGGCATACCGCCTCAGTAACCGACCCCCACTCCCCACTCCCCACTCCCACTCCGCGGCTCTGCTGCTGTGTGTACCGAGAGTGGCGGCGCACAGACGAGCTCCGGTCAGCGCTGCTGTGCGTGTTGGTGTGCGCTTTTTGGACTGATGTCTCTGGCTCTCAGGAATTTAAAGTGTCTCTCGCCGGTCATGTGCCAGTGTAAGGTCATCTGCAGCAACCGGACCCTCTCTCTCATGTTCGGGTGCAAGGTAGGTACGGACAGCGTGTGGACAAAGTGAGATTTGTGCCAATTTGTAAGAAATAAAAACGTTAAAGCGAGGCCTTTGTGGAAGGAAATGTGCGTTTAGGATCGTGACAGTGATCGCATTAATTCCCACTAACCTACAGCTTCCTTTCTGGTCCCTCTGCTCTGTTAGCACCTGCTTATTCATACAAAAACATACCTTTACATTCGCGCGTGGGCTGTTTTCTCATACTTACATTTATACAGCATCATTGGCCAGCACGACTGTGTTGTTTTTAATGAATGAAACATTAATCACTTGCTGATTGGTCCATTTTAATTTTATTTTTTTATTTTTTTGCTTTACATCGCTGTAAAAAGCAGCATGGAATTGTGCTTTTGACCTTGGGAAATTCACTTTATTGCTCAGGGCCATTTAAATATCATTCATCATCACAGAGATGGATGTTCCACTGCCATGGAGGCGTAATCCCAGCGTGAAATCAGGAAACAGAGCACTGGTCCTGCTGTGGCCTTCAATCATCAGGCAGAACCAGGTTACTGTGCTCTTATAAATATAATCATTTAAAAAATGTATTTGTGTATACAGTATGGTTTTGAACTAGCGCTGCACACTACATTGAAAATAAGGTGAGGGTTAGGACTGCAACTAAGAAGACTGTAGATTAAAATGTATGTAAAAACATACTTTTATTTCTTTATTTCCACAATCAAGGTAGCAAGCGTGGTTGTTTAGAGTAGCAGGAACATTATTTAAGGATTAAACCATGTTCATTATTTCAATAAAACCATGTTGGTGCAATAAAAATGGAGCTGATCGAGTAGAGTAAATATCTATTTCCAATATTCCTGACAAATTTTGCAACTTCATTTGGATTTACCATATACAGTATATTCTGTATGTTACTGAGATGTCAAAATGCTTCGGTTAAATCTAAACTTTGCTATAAATTTAAAATAAAAACGATGGCACATTATATAAGATAACATCAAAATACTATACTCCTATGCAAGAATAAGAACTTAGGACATGTTTACATCACAAGACATGGAACAGTTTAATTGCAGCATTTTGCGATTTGCAAATTGCATAGTTTCAAATTGCGATTATGTTTAGAACATGAGTCATTGTTCAGCCCTAAAAGGGAATATTGCATTTCATTGTTTTCAGTGTGTGTAGTGGCTACTCTGTGTCAGGATCACTGCAAACCCAAAACAGAGAGACACCATATCATACCGTCATTGCAAAATACAAAGTTATAGCATGTTTTCCTAATATCCTTAAGCCCTATTTTGAACTCTATCATGATGAGAATATCAGTGTGATGGAAAAGACAGAGTCATGGCCATTCATTCTTTCATTTATTCACTCACTCACTCCCAGCTTCAGGTAGCCAGCTCAGGGGTTCCCACACATAACAGTGTTTCTGTGTACAGAACCACAGACGATTTGTTTGTTGATTCCGTTCTGACGCTTTGGTTCGAGTTCAGTCTTGTTGCTGGAATCAGTTGCACATGAAGTTTAATTAAATATTAAATAGGTGGATAAACCTAATATATTTCATTAATCATGATTATTTTTACATTGACTTAAATGTGCTGGACTGCTGTCAAAAGTAATGAGTCTATTTGCTTCAGGGGGTTTGTACTTGATGGTCCTGCTGTGCTTAATGTTATATACTATAGCACATATTATCCCATGTGTCCCCACAGTGCTGTCATGACTAATTTCTTCCTTTGAGACGCCAAACTTTCTTTGAGAAAAACATATTAAAACCTCCTCCCACAGTTATCACAGCCAACCAGCAAAAGTTAACTGAACAGCATCAGCATCAAATTTGTTGTTTAGCTCAGTTTAACCATATTACAAGTGCATGGTGTTTTAAGTGTGTTACCTATTGCTGGATTGACTCACTCTGTTATAGAGGTTCCCCAATGTTTGAGCCCCCCTACCCTCAAATTTAGGGACCAGAGACTCTGGATCTCCATTATCACCAAGGACATTAAACACATAATGTTGCTTTTGAGGGACCTGCTGCAATTATAAATATGACGATGACGCAATTTCATAATTATTTTTTGGAACTTTTGTAACGTATTGCTACAACATACCATTCTTAATTATCTGTATTGTTTGATTAATGAGAAACCCACTTAAAAGGTCATCTCTCTTAGACCATTGGCTCGATTACAAAAAAAGGGATGTTTGTTCAAATGCTTATGGGTGGGAAAATAAGCCTAATTCTGACATGATTTATAATATCAGTAAACATCTTCTTGAGTAGATAATGGTCTTAATCACTAGTTTGAGAAGACTGTGTCCATTTCTATATATACAGTCTATGTTATAGATATATAGTAACCTTTATTTATAACCTGGGAGAATCAACGGAGAACATGAACCATCAGACGTTATACAACAAAACAAAAATGACATCAATTAAATAACCATCCCCAAACTGTAAGAATACTTTTAATTGTTCACCATATTGTTTTCATGTTTGTTTGAATATGTCCTGCTGGTGGAGTAGTCTATTAACAGCTTGTGTTCAGTCTGTTGCACTCTTGTGGCAGGTTGTTATCAGTGGTGCTTTTTTCAGCCAGATATTTTGGGATGTGCTTTACTGTTACTTGTCACCCAGGCCACATTTTCTGTACATATTTCTGGGTTTTTTTTATTCCTTGCACTCTCCAGGAGTTCCTTATGTTTGCTGAACATCTGCGTTACAATAGCTGCACCACGTGACGGCTTGTTTTCAAGGTTATTTGTTTGTATCACCTTTGTCCTATTGTCGAAGCCGGTGCCGAGTCCTTTCAGTCATCTTTGACTCAGGACTTTAATTAAGAGTCTTAATGTGGTTGGAAGCCTTCAGCAGTACTTTAATGTGCTCTTTTATGCTTAACGCTCATTGACGGCCTCACAACATTTAATCAAGACGGACTGCCTCGCTTTGGTTTGATGTTTTGCATTGCATTGCGGCGCTTCCACATGGAGGACATGGAATGAATGTAAACTAGCTGGAAGGTTGTGTTTGAATTCAAGAAGGACATTAATGTAATGAATGATTTACACCACAGGGATCAGTGTGCCTTCATCTCAATCGGGATCGATGATCACCTTAGTCTGAGAATCGATCCTCAGACGTCTTTACTGGAAAATGGGCAGGAAAAGGACGCGCTGTCACTGATTACCCACTAACCAATCAAATGATCAAGAGTAATGGTGTAGAAATGATCACAAGGTGATATCAAAGGTTTCTGCGTTACAATGTGAAGATTGTGATCCTGCATGTGAGGCACTAGTTTTACTTTTCACATCCTCACTGTAGCCGTTACAAACACACATTCCTCCTTTTTGGAGGATGACCTATTTTATCCTGCTGTCTATGGCACCTTCCTTTACAAGAGTGGTCTCAAACATGTGGACCGCAGGCCACATGGAGCCCTCCAGCTGATTCCCTGTGGCCCACCACTTCACTTATAATGAGTTATTTCTGTATGGTTTTTTTAATGCAAAGATTCATTTTACATCATAATACATTTTTATTTTAGAAATATATTGTTCCATATCTACACTTTTGTTTTGAAATTCTGTAAAATATCATCACAATTATTGTTATTGGAATATCAGAATATGGTGATATAATTTTCACATCGCCCACCCTTACTGAACAGCTGCTTTTTGCCAAAAAGTTTTACTTGACCGACCCGCTCCTGACCCGACCAGAGGTCTTTTGACTTTGCTTTACAAAGACCAGTGAACCTCGAATCTGACAGTACATTTAAGCCGTGTTCAGATTACCAGGCTGAAGTGACTCAGATCTAATTATTTTCAGGGCTGTGTGGACACTGAAATTCAATCACCAATTCAGATTTTAAAAACAGATGTGTCACTTCAACATGTAATCCTAGATCCGATATTTATCTGATATGCAGCCGTGTGACATGAATGAGCTGTTTTTGCCTTGACGTCATAGACCTAGCTCAGATCAGGTGTAAGAATGAGCCGGTAAGCGTCAACGGCAGCCTCTCCCTGGCTGACGTGCTTCTCCCAGATTCAGTGTTATCAAATACTGCAGCTGGTGTAAAATACACCACCACTAATTACAAACATGACCCTTATCCATCTACTTTATAAGAGCCATGCAAAAAAAAAAAAAAAATAAACATGCATACCAACAACCTCACAAAACGTAGCTCATAAAACAATATCTTAATGGGTTTGTTGTGTTTTGGGGCACCTGAAAGAATGCAAATGTTTAAAATTGCCGAATTATATGCAAATTATAACAAGACAGATGCATGTCTGTTGCTGAAAACCTGCAGCTGAGCACATCAAAGCAGCAGAAGTGGTGTTGTTTCTCTTAAACAACCCACATTAAGATACTTATTCATAAAGAAAACAAACCCAGACCATCTGGCGTAGATATGCATCATCAACCCTGAAAATTTAATTTGGTGACTGTGTTGTGCACAAACAGAATCAAAGCAACTGACCCTCAGGTTATGAGCATTCTTAGAAAGTGAAACACATAAAAAAAAAAAAAAAATAAACAAACAAAAATCATTTCTCTCTCGAACAACACTGAGATGTTGAATATGTATATGAGCAATGAGCTGTATTATCTGTGTTTAGACAGATGTGTCACGAATGCTTTAGATAAACTTCCCCTTCTTACTGCACATCTTTAAAGTCATAATTTAACAGCAGCGAAGACAATGATGATTCAAAGCAGCGAGTCAGACTAAACAATGCTGATGATTATATATATATATATATACCCTCAAGTCAAGCTATGTTTGAAGCTCCAGTATGCCATTCAATCGGACTACTCGCCTTGTCATAGTATAAAAGCACAAGTGTGGAATCCATTTATTGAATGAAGCATGTCCACCCTTTGCAACATTAGGTGGAGATACGTTTTCTTCTCAGTTTGGTAGTATTACGCAGAATCTGGACTAGCTGGCACCATTCTGAGACTTCCTACCATCCACTAACTTAAATATTCAATTGTTTAAGCGGGCAGAGCATAAATTTGGACTCCCTGTCAATACAACAAATGTAGTAGCCTGGATTTCGCCATTATTTTGTCGCTTTTGTTTTATTCTTCTGTGTACCAGATTGTTCTATTGTTTGAAGGTTTTAGCTGGGGGTGGAAATTATGGAGTACGTACAGAGTCCACGCCACACTCTGGTCTGACTGAGCGTATATATTTATATATACACGTGTATATATATATACACACATATATATATATATATATATGTATATATATATACATATGTATATGCCGTAGTTATTCCACTCCCAGTCACTTTATTAGTCTGATTTTGAGAAATACAATTTAGTGCCATCTCAGTCGCACTTAACATGTTTGCTTGTATTTTAAAAGTCGAGTTTAATCCGACTACCTCAATAATAATATGTTGCTTTTTTTTAAACTCAATGACTGCTGCTATTATTGCACATGTTTATTTCTAGAGCAACCATTAACCAGTCCTACAGGGTTGTGTGTTAAAATGGCCTCCAGTGCATCATACATAGAAATGTATCTACTCAGCATTAAAAAGGTCTGTGCATGCTTGTGTGGAGAGAGGGGGGAGGGGAAAAAATAATCAAGACGCCTTGCGAGTGTGAGATCTGTGAAGTTGAGGGGAATAGGCTGCACAGCCAAAAAGTATAGAGCTGCTGTCCTGTCACATGACATTTTTTAAATATTTATTTCCACCCAGGTATTTCCCAAAAAAGGATATTGACTGTTCAACTTAATAATGTTAAAATAATATGGAAGTGATGCTTTAGATTAATTCAAGAAGAAAACCACTTAAATATTCCAGGTAAAGAACTGATTCATTTTGGTCGCCTTAAAACCATTGTCCACTTAATCCTTCCTACACTACTGTGAAATGATCATAGACAATTTACAAAAGTTCAGTTTCATGAGTGTCAGAATTGGCAACATCAATACTGTACACACACTCAAATCTCATACAGTCTCCTATAAAGCTAGCTGCATGACATAGTTACCTCAGTCTCTACCGTAAAACACAAAATAAATACACAACCACATTTTTCATACGACCATATACGACAGCTATGACTCGAGGGGAAAACCCATAAGAAAAGACAGATTGAGGAAGGAAATATTCGATACTACTTGTTAGTCAGCGTGTTGTCTTGTGTTGTTTTTTTTTTGGATTTTATTCTGTGTAATTGTCACTAAACCATATGGTTGGTGTAGGAAAACTGGACACTATATTGATAGTAGGTGAGAGTGGATGGTTGTTTGTCTCTATATGTGGCCCTGTAATGGACTGGCAACATGTCCAGGGTGTATGTCAGCTGAGATTGGCACAGTGCCCTCCCGCGACTGTCATGTGGACGATAAAGTGGTAGAAGACAGATACTACTTATTGCTGTTTAATGCTCGTTCTGCCACTAGAGCTCTCCCTGAACAATTCCCATGACTCCATGCTTCACAATGTCATCAAACTAGGTTGTCTGTCAAAGATCATTAATTAACAAGATCAGGGGCTTTGTCATGGGCTTATGAAATCAACATCACTTTCAGATTTTCTTAGACATCATGAACTGTAAATGTAGTCGCTATCTCATCTTAGAAATGAACACCAAGTTCCTGTGAAAACAGGCTCTAGAGAGACAAAATGGGAACCACGTCAAACAACACGCACCAGAAGGACGACAGTCGATCCCACTGTGGCACAATTTACTGTATCCGAGACGCTAATTTGAATTAAAATCAAGGATGATACATGTGTGTGGGTTTTTATCAATGATGATTCATTCAGCAGAAATTATATTCAGAATCTCATTAACTTGTGTTAGAAGAGCATAAATTAACGAGAGAATATGTGACACTGACAAGTAAATGTTGACTTTCTAAATCAGTAACTATATATAGGGAGTACAAAGGGAAAATGTTATCTTTGTTTATTTTTGTATGGGTTTTTAGTGTAGCAACATAAGACGTTGAGTGGTGAAGAAAGCTTGAGAGTGCTTTAGGGATTTTATTTGTAAAAGTCTTGAGTTAGTGTGGACAGGAATGAGGTTGTATATGTACATATATGTATGTATATGTATATGTATATATATATATATATATATATATATATATATATATATATATATATATATATGTATATGTATATATATATATATATATATACACCTCAGAAAGTGGTACCAAAAATGTGTCTTTTTTTTTTTTTACACAAAGTTTTAATTGAATCATTTAAATAGCGCTGCATGACTGAGTACCTGGACGATCTCTCTGTGGGACAATGTATTAAAGCCGGAGAGGTGCTGGTCAATATGAAACACCTTCACTCTGCAACACACCATGTACAAACCTACTGTAAATCTTTTTAAACACACACTGTATTGAATTTACTTTGTATGAATGAATAAAAAATACGTTCAAATGTTTTATATTTCACACTTCATTTTCAGCAATTCCAAAAAAATGTAGTTACTACACCCAACGGCAGATTTAACATTGCATGAGGAGTGAGCCGTAAGCATTGTGCCCCATGGCAAATGTAAAGCTCTGCTGTGGCTGTTTTTGTTGTTGCTGCTGCTGTTGTTGCAGTATAGCTACAGGATATGAACACTTGTCACTCGCCAGTGAAGCACCAGTGGGACTAAAGTCTGAAGTGAGCCCAGGAGAAAGAAGAGTGACTCCCCTCTCTTCTAAGGCTTACATACGCATGACAAAAAATCTGTGCTGTAGGTAAAGTGCAATAATATGACGGAGGACTCACGTATAGGGGTGGGAATCATAGGGAACCTTACAATCATTTAACACTTTGGTGGGTGGGCCTGGTGCTTGGTGCTAGAGGTATATTGGAGGTATTACATCGTTATTGGGTGCACTTTGTCTGACAAAAAATATCTGCACCAGGGAGAACATCCTTGTCCAAGAACTATTTGAGCTAAACACAGAAACATCATTTAAATGGCTAGGATACTGGCTGGCTGGAATACTTGCATCAAGTGATTTAATTGGCTGATGCCTAGGGTGACACTTTGAAAGTTGGACATTTCTAAACTTCTGATGCACACAACATGATCAAAGCAAAGCCAAGGACCCACAATGCACTTCAGCAACGCTCGACACTTCTCCATTCAAAGTGAATAAGAAGCATTTCAGTTCACGCCTCCACTATGTCATTGTGAGTCTGCTGTTAAAGGAATGAAAGTGGTGATTGGGGTTTTCGGCACTGAAGGAGACACTTGATAGTGAAAGTCAGCTGAGACTGCAATAATGACAGGATTTCAATTTGCTGTCGTGGAAATGAGAAACTTCAGACAACCATCAAGGACCAACGTTTCATAATGCTATGTCACAGTGACGATGGGTGATAACGCTTTGAATGCTTTCTTACACAGCCGATTATATATGAAAGAGGCTAAAGGTATCGAATACTGTTAAGGCCAGTTTACAGGTTCTGGTGAGCTATGTGAGGATTTGCTCCACTAACATCTAGCAGGTGTTGTGGCCTACATACAGTACTGTACTGAACGTGTAATTTGTATAGTGTTAGTGATGGATGAACTAAAGTTAAAGCCTGGGTCACAGTCATAACAGGTACTGTATAACTGTATAAGACATACATTGTACTTCTTTTTATGCTTAGTCAAGTCTGATATAATTGCACCCACTGACTGCTGCACAGGACTGACTAATGATCCAGTAATTAAACAGTAACATGAAATCACAGTTAAAAGTGGCTGCAAAGATGGAGAGAAACAAAAGTAGCACAAGGTAAAAATATCAGAGATGTGACTCAGGTCAGACAGCCAGTGTATTTAAGTCTACAAGAAGAGCTGAAAAGCGGTGGTAATGCATTTTTCTGACAATTAATCATTGTTTGTGTATTTGTAATGAATATTCAAATAAGGGTGAGGGCCATGTCTGAACAGAAGAAACTAGGTTATCATCTTTGGCCTTCTTCAAAGTAGAGTTGTTCCGATTCCGATACCGGTATCGGAAATGCCTCCGATACTGCCGAAAATGTGGGTATCGGTATCGGCGAGTACTGGAGTCCATGCACCGATCCGATACCACGTTATTTAATAGAGCTCCGTTAGCTCTGACACAGTTCTTCTTCGCCGCTCTTGAAACAGTTGCACTGTGCTGTTTTAGAGGCGTGAAGAAGAACGGATCACCCGACACCTGTAGACAAGGAGCTAAAGTTAGCTCATCATGTCGGCGGTTTGGCAGTATTTACCAGTTAGCTCCGTTAGCGTTGTTAGCTGCGCTAGCTCCGTTAGCGCGTCTAACGTCAAACTGGAGCGGCCCGTTTATTAAACGAAAAGAGCAGCGCTACAACTAACCAGCGTACCTGTGTCCTGCGTATGTATGCCTCTGTTTTTAAAGTTTAACGTTACTTCAGAGACTAATTTTAACAATCTGGAGTCGAGTAAAAATGATGTCACGCGCGTCCTTGCCCGGTCAGT
This sequence comes from Solea solea, assembly GCF_958295425.1. Lineage (NCBI taxonomy): Eukaryota > Metazoa > Chordata > Actinopteri > Pleuronectiformes > Soleidae > Solea > Solea solea. The sequence continues at coordinate 7,722,768 of NC_081137.1, read as the reverse complement.
CGTCATGGAAACATGAAGCTCTGCCAGTGCTGCGGTGTTTGGACCAGAGTGAAAACAAACGTACAAGCTGAAAAACTAAATAACATATCACTGGTAAAAATAAATGATGTCCATTTGTATTCGTTCATGTTTTACAGAGGGTTTAACCTGAGCCAAACCTTACCACCAATGATTTATTTATATATGTATATTTATTTATATATATATATATATATATATATATATATATATATATATATATATATATATATATATATATATGTTTATTTCGGTCATGTCAGTTAGATCACTCATCATCACACATCATCTTAGTGTAGTTTAAACAATACACATAACCAAAAGGGAAAGCCGGAGAAGCAAAAGCTTATCTAGTCCCGTCCCCATTACCCACAGAAAACAGATTTTCATCATACAATACATCATTTTTCTTTTTCTTATGACATTTTGACAAAAACATGTTTCAGCATCAGGGAGCACTCAGAGATGCAGTCTAGCTCTAGACAGTCAATCAGACTCCATGTATGTCAGCTGTTGTTTGGTTACATTTGCTTCCACTGCCGTATCCTCACGGTGTCTACAGATTTCTGTCTCTGGCCTTTGTCATACTTTCCTCCTGGGTCATTCTGTATCGATTAATGGTCATCTCTACATACTTCTTTTTAAATACACTCCGTTTTGCTGATTTTTTCATCTCCTCATCCAGATTATTCCACTGTCTGACACCCGTGACTGATACGGTAAAGGATTTGGTGATGATAATCATATCACAGTCATGCAGGCGTAGTATGATATATATTTTTTTATAACACACTGGTATCGGTATCGGTACTCGGTATCGGCCGATACCCACAGCACAAGTATCGGAATCGGTATCGGGAGGGAAAAAATGGTATCGGAACATCTCTACTTCAAAGTTTTAAACGCAGTATTTAAAACTCTTTACAAGGCTGTTTGCTAATTTGGTTTCCTTCCAGCACATTTAGTTATCCAGATTATATCAGTGCCATGGACTATTTCTGCACTGATTTCAGTTCATCTGAGCAGAAACTGGTAAAAATGAATCCAAATGTAGAAAAATCGTGAGTCATTATCATTAAAAAAAAAAATGCAAATAGGTTAACTTGTAAGAGCTTAAATTCTGTGGAGATGCAGTGGGGGAACCAAGGGCTCCTCATGGGCCATGTAACACCTTGCACATTGAGTGCATTTGACGTCAAAATATCTGAAATTATATGCCTGAGAGGTGAGATTAGCTTTCAGTCCATTACCTAATGCGCAGCCTTTTAAACGCTCAAGCTTGGTCCTTGAATTACAAAGTGAGATGACGGTAGATAGAGTTTGACAACTGCTTTACATTAAATTAACTCACTTAACCATCAAAGGACCAATTTTCCAGCCAAAGACAACATTCTGACATCCTTATATTGACTTTTAAATAATAATAATAGAATTCCTAAAATAAAGGAATATACAGTACAGATACAATACAGTCTTTGAAAAGATCATTTGTTTCTTGCGTGATTTATTGGATTTATTGTTCTGGATTAAACCCCCTTGAGAGAAAATAACACATTTCACTGACACAATGTTTATTTATCCAGACTATATTATATTAAGTTAGCTAATGGAATGTATTTATTTACGCCTGTGTTAATGTAATGTATGTATATGTAAAAATAGTATGCATGGCTTTTATTTTGACACATGAATTATTGTAGCCAATGGTCACAGAGAGCGAGAGATGCACTTTTTGTTTAAACGTGGAAATATTTGTTTGATGATGTAATAAGCAATAAGCAAGTGTGAATGTCAATTGGTTGCACAGTATATTCTCTCCAAAGTGTTATTTGGACAACACTTCACTGTTGAGTGTCACTGTGTGGAACAAATTTAAATTCCAGTATGTTCTTGTGATTAGATTGTGATGAAGTATACTTGCTCCAGTAAAGGTGGCAGTGGGGGTGGCAGTGGTACCAAAGCTACTCGGCCATATGACAAGTATACTGGCCCTTGAAGGCATCGTCATCTTCAACAGAAGTTCCCTGTTCTGATTCTTAGAGCGTCCTGTTCTCTACTAAGAGTTTAGAGATATGAATCCTTTCTACGTGATTTGCATTTTGTATAGAACAATCAAAAATAGTATGTCCTTGAAAATGGTTCATTGTTCAGAGCTAGTATTCATCCACTTCTAAATAAATGCAGCTACTACTTCAATTTCATAGTCTATGTCATACAGTGTACTGATGAGAAGAGATGTACCTAAAGCTCTCACCAGAAGGACACTGTAACATCGACTGTCACATCCCCCACCAGTGGGACAGAAGGCAACATGGCAGCATGAATGTTGGTCATGCAGAAAAAGGGGGGAGGCAGTGTAGAGCTCAGCCTACTCTGAGCTGTGATTCATGCCATTTACTTATCTCTCCAGGTTTTAGGCTGGTGAGTTGTGTCACTGAATAAAAGTCTCACTTTGCCAGGTTAACTAAGATAGAAAGGAATAAGAAGCAGCGGTTGTTCAATTATGTGTTACACTGCCCAATGGGAGTTGGTGGTATACTGGTATATAATTTTTCACCCTTCATTCATATTACTAAAGCAGTGCTTAATCAAGCAGAATCAATGCTTTCCCTGTAATTATGTTATGGTGAACTCAACAACTATTCATTTTCTCTCTGGTTCACCCCCGAGCTGTTGTTTTCTGCTTCCCTTTATTGACAACCTCACTTGTTTTTTTTTTCATTTTTACCCCATCCCCCTCACTTTCTCCTCTATCTTCATCTCTATTTCACTCCTTTTCTTTCTTGCTGTCTCAGTGTAACGTGATCCAGGACCAATGCTGGCAGCCCCAACCGTGGCACTGCAATCTCTGCTCTGCTCTGGTTGCTAGGCAGCCTATTTGAGAAGGGGCTCGGTGATGCACCTCCCTTCCTGTCTGCCTCCAAAAAAAGTGGCAGGATTGGCCATCAGGCCTTCAGCCAAAATTCAGATGATCCCTCTGAATTTCTCAATTTTCAGACGAGAGTGCTTCACATCTGCAGTGCAGCAGCACAGCTTTTTATAATTCTGAGAGGGTTTCGGGGGTAAAGACCTGAAGAAAAAAAACACAAGGACTAACATGCAGGACAGTGTGGGAGATCTCCACAGACGCTGCCCACTTTCTGAAGCGTTTGTGATGGAAAACACAGCGTGCTGATTTTGTGCCATCACACCCAGAATGAAGCCTACCATGTGTGGAAAACACAGTGGGCAGCTGGCAGAATGCCCAAGTGTGGGAAAATCAGTAGGGGAGAAAGGTTATTGGGAAGAAGCTGCATGAGCTGCTTCTGTAGAGCTGCTATGAGTCATGGCTCTAGTTGCTCCATGTGGTTGTGGAGGACGATTGCTCTGCTCAACACGCAATGGCAACATTTTGAGGCTCACTTTCTATCATGTCCTCACTGTAGGGATCACACACATTACATGTTATACAAGATATGCAAATAGATTGTCCATATTTGCCGGAGGAATCATCAGTGATACAACCTGGTGAACGTGTTATTGTAAAGAAAAGGCTGACAGTCAGTTCTGTTAACCGATGAATTGAAATAGTGTACATGTTTGTGGAGTTAAAAAGAAAGCTTTAAAGTGTAAAATGTAATAATTAAGGGCTATAACTTAGGGTATAGGAGAGGCAAAATTCAGCCTTGGGCTGGGGCCTTTTCCTTTTTTTTGGTTAGTGACTGTGTTAGAATAAATTTGGATCTGTGTACATTACATATTTTTCTTTCTGACAATTGTACTGTATATTTACGTAAATGGTTATGCTTTGTTGTTAATATGACCAAAAATAAAATAGTATAATATACCCTAATACAATAATACACTAATATACACCAACCCCTTACACATGACAGCAGTGTAGAAGTAAACCATCTAATTCAGGGGTGTCAAGTGTACGGCCCGTGGGTTAGGGTTAGGACCGGCCCACCAGAGGGTCCGATGCAGCCCGCAGGATGAATTTGTGAAAATTTCACGTTAAGATTAGAATCTAAAATTACATTTTTCAGTTCCAGAAACCTGTGAGTAAACGTTTTTGTCCCTTTGTGATCCACTGGGATCTGTATGTTGTAATGCTCGTGTGTAAATGGTAAACATAGGCATCATTTTGTTGAAATTGCATTTATTTTTTGTCAAGAAATGTCATGTTGTTCATAATACTTCAATAAATGGAAAACAAAGAGGATATTTGGAGTTCTTGTTGTTTACAGGTTATTATCAGAATGAGTTTGACACCCCTGGTCTAATTAGTTGGCAGATCAATCAGGTCCATTGCCATTAATTATTATTTAATTATATGGCCGTTTATTACTTATTTATCTACGTTTACACATTTCTGCTCTCAGAAACCTTACTCAAGCAATGTATTATAGATTTTGATACATTATGCCTCATGCAAACACATTTTGAGATGATTGCTCTGAATGTTGCCTCAGATTTGTGTGATTTTGTTCTGTTCTGTATACTTTTCTGTCCATGTAGAAGTTCAAAATCACAACTAATTGGTTTCTCTAACTTTCAGTCAGAAACAAAATAAATCTTTATTTGTGTTTATTTGTGTGTCACTTGTAGTGCAGTGTTTGTGGCTGTATTTTCCAGTCCTACTGCTCAAGGAGCAGACTTGTTAACAACCTTTCTGGTAATGCTAAGGCCACTGTGGTTCTCTGATGTGATTAAGTAAGTGAAGGGGCGAAGTTCTCCATCTCTTGCAATCTGAAGTTTTACCCTTAGATGTCACCAATTCTTACACAGAGGACCTTAATGATAAACTACACTGTTATATTTCATCAAATAAAGGAAGAAAAACAGGTGGAAAAAAAACCAACACCATATATCATTAGCTGTCCTGATCGACATCAGGTTTAGAAAAAACTCATCTACCAGAGACTAATAGCCTTGTTTGTGTGTGTGTGTGTGTGTGTAGAAGTACAGGTACCAGGATGAGGAGACGCCCCCCTTGGAGCACAGTCCAGCACATCTGGCTCCAGGGAAAAGTGCCGAGATGCTTCATATGAGTGACAAGAACCTCGCTGCCATGGAGGCCATACATGGCTACACACCACACACACATATCTCTCCTGTCAAGGTAGTGCACATACACAAACACACACACACACACACACACACAAGCACAACACACATTCATTTACTGTATGCACACCGATCAATACCTAACACTAACACAACGGCAGAGGAATGGGCCATTTTTTACCTGATATTTAAATAAGTTGTGGAAAAAGTAGAATGAGACAGTAAATTATAATTCTAATTACTTTAAATGATAAAAAAAACACATTAAATCTGAAATAAAACAGATTTTCAGTCATTATACTGTCATTTTTACACTGAGAGGCATAGTATGCTCTAAGCTAGTTCTTTTTTTATTTCATTGATCATAACTTTGCAGTTAAGAGGGTCTGTTGGCCATTTTGAAATCCAGATGATTCTTCAACATAAATAATTTAATGGGAACATAATATATTTATGAAGACGTCTGGCCTTTGACTTGCACATTGGGTAATTGGATATCAGGTATTAACAGCAGGAAAATCAAAGTCTAAGTGGACACCAAGATGTGTTCAGGATTGAGTAATCTGATCACCTAAACCATTACACCTAAACCATTAAAATGATACGGCCTGAAATCAGTTTATCCAAACCAAATGTTATACCAGACACAAACACAATTTAGACCATGGGTTGAAATAAAATCTCTCTAAATTAGATTTGTGCAATTAACACTTATAGTGACACATATAGCTACAGATAGAATGGACTACCTTACAGCTTCCTCTAAAATATAAGCCAGATCCTTTACTTCCAGTCAGTTGTCACTAAGGGAAAACTATAGATCGAAAACGTTAGATCAAATACGTTGTCTTTAAGTAGCTGTTTTCATCATGACCTAAAATGAAAATGCCGTTTAAAAAAATTATGATTTCTCCTGAAAAGATAATTGAGAAATTTGACTATCTGCATGGTCACTTCCTGCCAATGAAGCAGAGATGTTCTACAGTCAGTGTCTGAAGAAGTTACCAAAAGTATTAAGCAACAAATTAGAGAATTAGGATGTGCACAGAGGGATGCAGCAGTGCTCTGCTTTTTTTAACCAAAATAATGTTAGGCCTACTATTATTATTTCCAAAAGCACCAGTGCAAGTTTACGCTAAACGTGTACAACACCATGAACGCCTCCTCCTCCAAGTAATGAGAGCTTTGCCTCAAATACGTGTGAAAAATCAAAAATGGTAATTTCTACTTCTATTAATTTCTACTTTCTATTACATACAGTATGTCAGTCTGTCAATGATAGATTTCAAGGTGGTTGATCTTACGAACAAAGTTCACCTGCTGCATAAAAATGCATTTAAACTCAACTCCATGTTTCAACATGGAACTTATATTTTCTCTGGTTCTACTGGCACCAACAAACACAAGACCTCCTTGTCACAGTCAGAAGATACAGCTGACATCAGGGGGAACATGAGCACAGTCCGTTTGCCTTGAGTGTTGTAACGATTACTTGTAGTTACTGTAGCTACAAATGCAAGCAGGTGTAAGCTATAATGCTCATTTAATAACGATCCATCTCCTATGCCGACAAAGGTTATTTCACAGCCTCACCAGACATTAAGACCACACAGCTGTATTTATATACTTTGTAGGTGTAATGCTACTGCTTTCCCCTAAGGCAAGTACACTGGTGTCACTGGGGAGCAGAGACGTCCATTAAAATGTTCTCCTGTAATGAGCAGAGAGGAGAGGCTGAGTTATTGTGCTTTGCAGCTTCAATTTAAAATATACAACGCATGTTCAGCATGAGCTACAGTGGCCATGGATATTGTGTGCTCGGTGCTCAGGTGGATCACTCCCGAAATTGAAAACTTTAGTGGCATTGGAGGACCTGTTCCAGTTATCATATGGCACACTAAAAAATATACATTATTTGACACAAGGGGACATAACTAACTCTCATATCAACTGTTAAATTATCATCAAATCAGTTAATCATGGGTCACAAAGGAAATCATTATTATGACATTGTGACACAGAAAGCATGCTAAGCTTTAATGCAGCTTTATGCAAAGTATTAATGCCCAATGTTGTGTTAATGTAAATTAAATATATGCAATTACTACTCATGTGACCTGATTTACACAAAACCTACATTTTTATTTTAATTTCATGTTGCCTTTATCTCAGGTCTTCCACTGATTATGTGCATTTGACCCCTGAGTTCTGTGAATGGGGAAATTTCAACAGGCAATAACCAATGTGGAGAGAAATAAGCCCCTCCCTCTGTGGTTGTTCTGTCCTGGGGGGATTTTACCAGTCAGTGATATCCACAAAAAAATCCAAACACCATCAGTGTCCAATATTTTTATGTAGCAGTTACACGGCTTGTTACAGACACCATGAGAATGATTTTTTTGACAATGTGCTGTCATTTTCTGACGGTGTGATTAACTTCCTTTGTCTCAGTGGAGTTTGACAGTCAGCAGATGCAGTGATGGATGCACCATTTACAAGAGTGTCACTCCTTTTGCCTAAAATGCACCTTTCCGTGGGGTAATTTGAGTCTGCTTAATAAAAAAAGTTTAAATGTGATATGTGACTGCCAGTGTTTCACATCGATTATGTGACTTACTCAGTCATTTCCCGTCAGGCTTGAGGTAAGAGAAAATCTGACTGGCTCCTCTGTGAAGTCACCTCCAGGAAATTCATTTTATGTTTAAAACTGTGAGCAAGAATGTCAGTACCTGCAATATCTATTAAGAGATATTAAGTGGCTAATATTTAATACTTTTCATATAGACAAACAACAATCAGCGTATCATATATTGTAAGTATTGCTCATGTAGCTGAAGTGCAATTTAGCTCATTTGTCTGTGCCACGGATGAGCTGTCATGTCCAGAAACTATTAAAAACATCAGTGAGTCACCACACCATTGCAAAGGGTGACATGGCCTGTGGACACTCGTCTGTTTTTACTCAATCCCACGTGGACTGTCTTGCTGCCAAAAATACTCATTAACGCATCAATTTGTGTTAATCCACAACTAAAAATAGTCCGGAAAGAAAGCACTACTAACTCACTGTTGGAGCAACAGTTGCAAAAAAAGCTACAGGCTGAAAATCACTGAGTTAAAATGACACAAAGTATTTATGACCTGTTTCAAAAGATTTGTGCCGTCAAAGAGAAATGTGAATGTGACAGTGAAAATCCAGACAAGAGATTTGTTAACAATAAGAAGAACAAATGGTGTTGTCAAGCCTATAATCAGCACAGCCACTGCCTTTTACCAGTCCTCCATCGAGATGTACTTAAATAATGACTGAGAAGCCCTTTTCATAGCTGGAAAAATAACTTTGTCTGCATGCAGTGGTAAAAATATAAACAGTACATATATATATATATATATATATATATATATATATATATATATATATATATATATATATATATGCTGTCTGTACATGCACATCAAATTCTGTGGCTAGCAGGTAAACACTTCAGTTAAGGATTTTCATTACATGCAGAAATATTCAGAAATTGTTGTTAATGTCACATCTTTGCACATATAAATCATTTTGCCTGGCTGTACTTCATGCCTGTGGTGCTCTAATTGCTCATTGTTCTGACTCCTACGGTGTTTAACTCAAATCAGTGAATTAAGAGCATTTTGCTGGATGGCTGCTTTTATACGAGTGATCTGCGATAATGGAAGGAGCAGAAACAAGAAGCAAGAATCATCATCAGTCAGTGATGTTTGTGTAACATGATTTTTCTCTCCTTACTTGTCAGTCCAAAATAAGCACTATCGTCTTCATATTATCCCTCCAGACAAATACAGCACAATGATAAATAAACCTAGAGAGCTGCATCTGAGAGGGGTCCCATATCTCTTTAAAAGACTCCCTAACAGGGAGATTTCCTTCATTTACAAAAGGCAAAAAAAGACATTCTGCTGCTCAGTGTGTTGACTGACTCAAAAGTTGAAACAAAAACTGCAATAGTGGGTAAAAGCAACAATAACACTGTTACTGAGACACCTTCACTGCAGCAAAATTCCATCTGGGGGATGTTTTCTTCTATCTCGTTGTTCACAATGTTTTGGGAACCCACACTGGTGCTGTTTCCATTTCCGGAATCCTGTCATTATTTATGAAGTCTGTCTCCTCAGACAGAGTATAACGGTCTGGGCTAACTTAATTCATCATTAATCGTTTGAATCATTGCACTGTATATCAACCGACTGCATCCTTGACTAGTTAGAAACATGTGTGTATGTATGTACAATATGAAATATGTAACAAATAGCTGAGCACCAAGCTTGAATAACTGCCTGATGATGTGTGTAACAAATGACAAAGTTTGAGGATAATGCTGATGATAATGATGACTGTTTCAATTAGATTTAGACTGATGATGATGATGATGATGGTGGTTGGTTTGTCAAGTGTTACCCCTTGCTTTCCGTTACTATAATAACTAGGGATACAATACGCTGGATATCAGAAAAAAGAAAAATGTAAAATACAATATGATCCAACAAACCTTAAATTTCAAAGCAATGTTTCACTAAGCATAAAAGTAAAAGTACAAATGTCTATTTGTTCTTTAAGGGAGCAGAATATTTGTTATAGAGTTTGAAATGGCTGGTTAAATGTTATCTTAGTAGTTTAAAAAACAAAGTACAATTACTGTATTGGTATTTAAGGTTGTGTATATTGGTACCTGCCAAGAAAAAGGGTTTTAGAGGCATCCCTGTCAAATGTCTTGGGTTACTTAAAATGAGTTTCCTCTTCTCTATAGTTTTTCCATTTTCACAACCCTGCCCCCCCTTTACATCCCTGTCCCTGCTTGTTAACCTTTAAACTAACTGCTTAATGGTTAACACAGCTGACTTGTAGCCTAATGTCTGTTTGAACCTCTGAACAGTGGAGAAAAATCGTGATCTGTCGAGTACACTGACAGCTACTGTAAACAATGCACTGAAGTTCAAAATGTATAACAGGGCATAATGACAAAAGGCCATGTTTGTATATACAGAATATATCTGAACATATCATTTGCTGACCCTACCTCCCAGGTAGCAGGTCAAATGACATCTCTCCCAACATCCGTACTCGTGCTTTACTGGAATAGAAAACTTCTCCAGTGGGAGGGAACGTGTCTCCTGACAAGTGAAAAATGCTCACACTGCTGCTACTTGTAAAATCCATAGCATGGTGTATTGTTTCCAGTATATAGCAGCTTCAGATGTACAGGGCAAAAATCCACTGAGCTTTAACAGGCAAAATGACCCCATTGTTCTTGACAGCTGATTCTGAATAAGCTTGTTCACACTATTCCATCAACAATAGTCAGATAGGTCAGAGAAAAATATATATTTTTTTTCCATATAAGATTATATATAATCTTATATAACATTAAATAGATTCATGAAATAAAGTTGTGATCAACTCTTAATCGATTCACAAATGTCCAAATTCCGATTATTTGAATGTTAAATGACGTGAAATAGTCGAGATACAGCAGCGTTATTTCACTGACTCACCGAACACTCAACAATGAAACCAAAACAGAAGTCACGGCCTCACGGGTAGGATAGAAATTACTATCAATTTGCACTTTATCACTGACAACTGGAGGCTAATGTCACATGTGCTCCAAACACGAGCAATGACTGACCACACGGGTGCTGATGATGCTGAGCTGTTATTGCACGTAAAAGCATGATTCATCTTATGTGAATTGTGATTCAATATGTTACTCCTTTACGCTGCATTTGTCACTTTCCAGTTTACACATTTCATTTAGTTGAATAAATGATTATGGAAATGCATTAGACTCTTGTTTCCATTACAATTGCACTGTTATTAAAAATAGCAGCGACAAAGACTTTCAAAAGACTGATTTAAAAGTGTGCGTCAAGATGCATCAAATTCAAGATGTATCGATAATCGTTTTATAATCAAATCGCACCTAAAAAATTCCCTATCAATGTAAAAAAAAATCACAGCACAATTACTGAATTGACTCTTACCAGTGACTCGTTTGATTGCCCTACAATGTACAATGTACTTGGTGGTCTGATCATACTAAAATTATAGTATTGAGATAGATAGGCATATAAAAGAATGATATCACAATAAATCCAGTATCATTAAATAATTTGACCTAATTTTGATACATACTTCGGCTAACCTAGAAGTAAATCTGTGAGATTATGACAAAGATTAATTTATCAGCGTCTCCCCAGGGAGGAGAGGTAAGAAAAGACAAGGCAGCACCCACTGTTCCTCTTCTGTTCCCATTTGCATGCCTTTGCACAATTACCCTCTCCCCTCTGTTGTTTTGCAGCCTGTGTTGATGTCTACGGGACACACTCCAATGTACACCTCCGCTGTTTCCACACTGGTAAGAGCAACATGATCCGTGCCCCCTCCGTCACTCCCACAAAAAAGTTACCCGTGTCATCATCAGTCATCAACATCAGTGTGTTTTGTGTCCTCATCTCTTTACACCGGGCTTTCTGTGAATTCTGTGAGACGACTGCCCGTTCAACACCATCCTCTCTGTATTCTTATGATATGAGTGTTTTCATAATCATTCAAATCTGACAGATATGTTATAAATAAATTGATGTTTTTCCCTGCCCCCAATTCAGAATGTTCTTATTTAACTGTAAACACATCATAGTCAATGACTGAGAAACACACTCACAGATAGATAAATGCCAGACAGAGTGGAGGACTTTTTTTGTTTGTTAAAAATGTTTCAAAGAAGTTGGAACAAAGGTCTAGAGGGACCGAAACATTGAGGTGATATGTTTGCACCATGGAGCATCATGAGTGTTTGACAGACATAGATGTAATCTTTTTGCAGGACAGACTGAAACCTGTAGGGGTCAGTGTGAGACTGTGCAGCAACTTTCATCACCTTGAAAAGATAGCTATGTTGACAGAAAGACTTAGCCTCATGTGCCATGAATTAATCACATGATATTTGTTTTTTGTCTGTCTTGCAAAAACAAATGACAAAAATACAATAGCAGAGGATTTCATACTTAAGCACCAAATAAATAATGATCAAATTGTTGTTTTTTTTTTTGTTTTTTTTTTTAAACATTCTTCAGTAAAAATAGCAAATCAGAAAACAAAAAATAATTAAAAGACACAGGATCATGAGTAATCTTTTAAATTGTTCCATCCAAGTCTCTGGTGAACAAATGAAGTTACTCTTGTACATCACTTCTGCTCACACTGACCTTGAACGCATCCCGTCCAACAGTGTCTGCTCATAATTCACAATTACACTGTTTAACATACAGGACATCTGCAACCTTCAGAGTAAAGTCATCAATAAATATGTCTTCTTATACATTTCACTCACACATGTGCATAATTACTTCCGCCAGCATATGCATGCTTTCAATTTACCACACTGCTTTGTTATATATGTTGTATGTACTGTCTGAAAGATGCGTTGCAGAAACGCCTGTGTGTATGTGTGTGTGTGGCTGTCCAAGCAGCCGCCGTGCCTGTGTGGTTGTCATTGATGTGTAGGTGGTGTCGTCAGTCTGTCTCTTTATTGCGTTAATGGCATGGGGTTTGCCAGTACCACTCCAGGCGCTCAATGATTTATGGCTAGGATTGTCTCTGGAAGCTCTGCGATGGTTTGGCAAAGTAAGTGGAGGTCTTTGGGTTATGTACATGATTTAGCAAAGAGGTGCTTCAGCTTCAAATGACATACATTTTTTTTTTTTTTTTTAAACTTAGAGTGTAATGTAATTGGGAAGATTTTTTTTTATTCACACTGTGCAGAACTTCTGTATTGATCGGTTCTCACATTAATGAATCTTGCTGCCTCTAACACTGTATATGACTCTATAAGTCTTCTGTATTATGCTCTCCTCTTATTATGTGGCTTCATAAATTTAAGTGGGGTGTGATGAAAGTGATTCTTTTCGACTGCAAACACAAAGTCAAAATACATTTCATATAAACTGGATTTAAAGAAGCAAACATATCGTTTGATCTTTTCAAAGGTACAGTGTGTAAAACTAAGGTGAAATCATTAATAATGACACTTATTTTTATCAGTGTGCAATGATCTGATTGTATGAATTGTTGTTTTTCATTATTTACATATACATCTTTTGAGTTTTGATGCTAACTGAAGGCTACATAGGTTGTCTCCATAGGATATATTAAACTGCAACATGGAACTTCACAGATAAATGTTGCAGAATCTTTACACTTTAAAGACAGTGTAATGAAAATCTAAATCTAGGTTCACAGGCATGAGGCTCCAGAGCTGCAGCTACCTTAGCAGCAAATTCTATAGGCATCCTTTTCATGGCTGAGTTTACTATGCCTTCAAATTCCACATATAGTGTGTCAGTCTCTGAAGAATTTGGAAAAACATACTCAAAAAAGAATCATTATAGCTCAAATGCTGACAGCACAGCCACAGTGCTATAGCATCTGAACAATGTATTCATTGATATTACATTTCTATTTAACCTTCAGCTGAAGAGCTGGGAGTGAACAACAGCAGGCACAATGTGCTTTAACTGACGACTCCCACTGCCCCCAGTTTATGTTACAATCCATTTAAATGAAAACCAACAGTATATCATGTTTCCGGCTCAGCTCACCACAGCCCTGACACAATACTATTTTGCACAAGTCTTCTTCAGACAAAACAGTCAACCCCTCCAAGATAAGTGTATGGCACTTAGCATACAAACAATCGTTTTTAATGTATGGATTCAATTAATGTTTTCCTTTTTCCCCCAAGAGCTCTCAATTTACACCCTCCCCTCTCTGCTCTGCACTCTTGTCTGGTTGGTATCTGGTTTCTATCTTCATTTTCTCCATCCTCCTTAGTTTTCTTTAATAAATGTTTAAATATGTCCCTGCAGCTTTGGTGTAATTACTGTGCAGCAGCAGCAGCGGCGGCAGCAGCTCAGGTCCTTCGGGAAGGAGAGGGAAGCAAGACGGAGGGAAAAAAATAATATGCACTCAGAAAGAGAAGGAGAGAGCTGTTCATGTTAAATGGTGGAGTAAGACGGATAGAGAGGGCCTTGTGTTTGGACGGGTGAGAAAATTAGATAGATAGATGGAGGGGATTTTATTCAACAAAATGGGAACATCAGCTGCCAGCTTGTCCTTCAGTCTGTCCTAAGTCTGTTAAGTGTGCACGCCTCTGTGCTCTTATGTGCATATAAAGTATAGAGCACATCAGCTCTTTGTCAGCAGAAGAGAAATTAAAATGCACTGACTAACTTAAATTATCTGATGTCAAGCTATATGTTCCAGCATTAGTGCTACTATTGGGGTTTCACTGACCTGATTTAGTGGAACCAAGGGTTAACCTGTCTCCAGTCCACATGATTTTTGTTTAAAAATGTATAAATCTTGCTCTGAATACGGTGGAGGTTGAGAACACGCCTGGCTCTGTTTTTGTTCGAAAACGCCATCATTTTATTCTGGTCAGACAGAAATGGAGACCGTTGAAAACAATGACGCAGTTACACACACACACTCACATCTCGGCCATCAATTTCACCTCGTCATCGGTAACAGAAATCCTTTCTCTGACTGTTTAAACATTGGTTTTTTCTTCTACGTCGTACTCTCTGAAATTAAGCAATGAACTGCAGGGACAATCAGCTTCCTGTTTACACCAGCACATGCATGCTTAGTGCACCTGAAAGGTCAAGTGATACACTGTGCATTTTTAGATGTGCCATGCAGAGCTTTAAAAAAGCCATTATTGAATGAAAATGTAGTAGTATTTTGTAGTCTAAGATAAGACAGGCCAGTCTGAGCTGCTTGTCCTTCTACATCCAGCCAAAGAACAATTCCTCCCCCTCTCACATCACCAGCATCGACATTATACAGAGAGACAGCTAAGTAATTGCCATCAAACTTTCCTGCTCGCTCTCCTTTCCCTTGGCAGTGGGATGGGAGGGGTACAGTACAGAAGCAGCAGAAAATATGAACTGCATTTTCACTGAGCACAGACCAGTAACAGGGAGGCACCGCTATCACAGTCCACTGCCACGGATGACGAAGAACGGAGGGATCCATTTGTAAACGCCTTTTTTAAAACTCTGGATGGATGATTTCTGAAGACAGGACAAGTGTGTCTCGGATAATAATATGAGGTTTTTTTGGTGATGAGTAATTTGTATAATTCGAGCTTTGGGTTGGCGGATGATTATGGGCTTCCTCAAATGAAGTCTCACCTACTCAGCAAGAAAAGGATGCTAATTTGGCTGTGCCTTCACTGCGACTCTGAATTACAAAGTGTACAAAAGGTACATCCTTTGTCGTACTATTTTTAAATATTATGATCTTTTTAGATTGAGTGGAAAAAAACACTTTTTAATTTAGGTGATCTGGATGCTCTGAGTTCTCTGAGTGACTGTTATGGCAGGGCCTAGACCTGATGTCTCACTTTACGACAATGCCTTTGTTGCCCTTTTTAAAAGGAGACACTTGCAGAGCTTACTCTAACTCTTGCAGACACACTCTCACTGCGTGTGTGTTGGTCATTTTGGAAGCGAGCAGGGTTTGCTCCCGAATATCAACAGTGACTTCTATTTTGGCCCTTGAAGCAGAATGTTGATGTCAGTGTGGTACGCCAAAAAGATGGGGTGCCATCTCCTCAACAATGTGCGGAAAGTCAAGAAACGTCGGCATCATAAGATGGTAGGCAATTTAAAAATGTTATCTATCACTGTACCTCAATGTACTATAAAACAATCCCATTGTGATTAGTAGAAATGGTAAATCTAGACTGTTATTACTGTGGAACTAAGATACAAAGGTTTGATCTTGTAAAGCCAGCACAGATACACATTTCAGGTTAAGACTGTGGATACACATTTTAATCACAGGCCTTAGGTCTGGGAAATCAAATGTGGTAATACTAATCTAATCCGACTCAGGCTGTGTGTGGGTTGCCATGATACGTTCCTGAGGCAACCCAAGTGTGGTCAGTGGTCAGTCTGGAGCCGATAATGCTCGCAGTTGTATTTAAAAAAAAAAACAACCTTTTTATTCAAACACATACAAATTCATAGTTTGACATTGCATATTTCACTAGAGGTCACTGTCATGTTTATTGACCAGTTGGCTTTTACCTGTTAAAGGCTCTCCAGCTGCTGCATGCTGTGTAGAAGCACTAAAGCCTCTAATGCAACTGTTGGTTTGAGTCCAAAAAGCGCTCATCAGCCCCACCAAGGATATAATAATATTCTTAAGCTTAACGAAACCGATGACCGTCATTATAATTGGCGTCATTTGAAAAATAAAAAAAGTCTCCAGGTAGTGGCGTGAGTGTGCACCGAATTTGCAGATGCACATGCACAGAGCAGCAGAGGTTGATCCGATTATTTGAACGTCTTCTGGGTCATATTAGCAGCAAGGAGAGGTTACAGTACAGTATGCAGCAGTACGCAGCTACAGCCTGAAACACAGACTGAAGCTTTGTGGTTTTCCACAGCTAAATGCCACGACTAACTCTACTTATTATATTAAAACACTGCTTTACACTTGTGCTGCATGGTGTCTTGCCTCAGTACAGTGCATGCATGGAAAAAAAAAGTGTGTGCCTTCTTACCAAAATAGCAACAGAGTGTTGGATGCTATTCATTGCTATTCATTACTGAAACCCGGTGGCTCTGGGGCAAAATTTTGAAATACCATAGTATTATGAATTAATTTTATACATATACAGTATACATATACATATGTATATATATACATGCATACATATACATAGCAAAGAAAAAGAACTGTGGCCACAGTCTCTACCTCTTGTTTATCGCTCATCTTCGGTGCGGTGTGTGAGGGACAGCATGAGCATGTGGGGAGGGGCTTTGTATTTTGTAGTTTGGGAAACACCAGTGGTGCATTAAGTGTCAGAAAATGTTGAAAAATATTCAAACAACTCAATTAATTGAGAAAATAATCAACAGATATATTGATTATGAAAACAAACAGCCCTACGAACACTGCATATGGATTCATGAGAATGTCTGGATGAGGAGGCCTGTCGAGACATGGCAGAGGACACATTAGCTGAATAGGTAGTGCTAAAATATAGGTGGGTAACAGCAGCCAAACATTGTAAATCCTAACAACCCTGATGTCCAAAGACTTGACAGGGCAAAGAGAGGGAGAGAAGGTTCTGTCTAAATCCCTCCAGGGAACTTGGATTTCTGCTGGATTTCTGCTGGCTATACTCATTATTTCTGTCTCTAGATAAGGATGAATTTGACATAATGTTCAGCAGCATGGCCTCATGGACACAGCTACATGCTGGAGCTCAGCACAGTCAACTTTTAGCAAATTCCTTGTTGGAGCAGATGCTTCTAATAATACTATACTGTACATATGTCTGATGTGAATTCAATGATATACATAGAGTGTGTTTGTGATGTGATTTGGGTTAAACAGTGATACTGGTATTTAAATCAGAATGAGCTAATATCATATTTCTTACACGAGAGGCTGCAATTAGCATAAGCTTGATGTTATCATTTGAGAGGTTGTTTAAAAGTCAGTCAGTCATCATCTACCGCTTTATCCTCCGCTAGAGGGTCGCGGGGGGTGCTGTGCCAATCTCAGCTACATCGGGCGATAGGCGGGGACAGTTCGCCAGTCCATCGCAGGGCCACATAGAGAGACAGACAAACAACCATTCACTCTCACACTCACTCCTATGGTCAATTTAGATTGTTTGAATTTACCTATACCCACATCGCATGTTTTTGGACTGTGGGAGGAAGCCGGAGAACCCGGAGAGAACCCACGCACACACGGGGAGAACATGCAAACTCCATGCAGAAGGGCCATTGTTCCAACCGGGGCTCGAACCTGGGTCTTCTCGCTGCAAGGCGAGAGTGCTAACCACTACACCACCGTGTGGCCCGGTTGTTTAAAAGTAATAGTTATTATTGCACAATTGTCATAGGATGATACTGTATATTGCTATATTGCGGCGCCAGTAGCTTGGTGGCACAGCGAGTTGTCTTTCAACTGGAAGGTTGTGAGTTTGATTTCTGACTACGCAAGTCTGCAATGCTGATGCGTTCTTGAGATGCAAGAAATTGCAACCAATGTGTATTCACCAGTGGGTGTGAATGGGTTAATGGCAAAACTGTAGTGTAAAACAGCTTTGAGTGGTCATCATGACTAGAAAAGCACTATACAGTAAGTACAGACCTTATAGCATGTCAACTAACTGTTTAATTGATTGCAGTGAGCCTATATATTTATTTACTTTTTAGGAAATTAAGAGCACATTTAACTCAGCCTATACTAGTGTTTAATGGTGTCTACTTTTAGGTATAAGAAAAGTGAAATCTATTTGAATTTAAAGATAGCAAATTTGCCACACAGTTCAGTTTATTTCTATTGCAAACTTAAAAACAACCTCAGTATTGTACATACAATGCAAGTACAAATATAAGCGATAGTAAAACTACTTTGAGATGTTCTATTTTTGTTGACCGTTATTTCAAGATTGTGCAAATGCAGCTACGTGTTTATTTCTGAGATTATAGCCAAAGGTGTTGTACTGAGCTACATTAAACTGAGTGTTGCATCTTTATTCACAGGCATGTGGGAGGCAGAACATTAAAACTCTGACAATCAGCTCAGTACACCACCATCAATGAGTAACTGCAGCCCTAAAACATATAACTGAATTAACAGCTGTATGTCAGAAATATAAAGGAGCATTATAGGCCTCATAAAAGCATAGGCTTTATGGAGCAGTTGCAGTGGGTTGCTATAGTTTGCACACGAGCACCTGATAAAATGGGACAAGTGAGTGGATAGCTCTATTTTCAAAGACAATACAAATCACTGTAATAATCTATGAAACTGTTCCCATGACAACTTACTCTCATTTACAAAGACTAAAAGACCCAGTAAGAAAAATAACTCCCGATTGTTTCACATAAAGATCAGTGAATGTGAAAATGTAAAATGTTTAAAGTTGTGTTGAGTTATGTTGTGCATGTGTGTGTGTGTGTGTGTGTGTGTGTGTGTGTGTGTGTGTGTGTGTCAGGGCTGTCAGGTCTGTGAAGGTCAGGGAGCTATGTTTTCTGCTGCCGTCTGCAGTTCTACATGCACTTTAGATGTGCAGGGTCTTTCCCATGCTAATCAGCATGATACAGAGCAATGACAGAAATAATAAATACAGAAGCTTAGTCAGACTGTGTCCTACGCAGATCACTGCACATAATTGTGTAGTTACATCTTCCAACATCAGCTACGCTGATGAGAGTAAAGTCCGTAAAGAAGCACAGAGAAAGGGGATTAAGAGGAGTCAGGATTAAGATGCGCGTAGTGTCACACTTCATATGAGCTGACAGAGAAACCTACGGTGGCCCGACAGGGGCAAACAAGTCCCAAAACACCAGCAAACCTGACAGGCAGTTAAACCCAAACCATATGAATAACAAAACCCACTTTGTTCCTGAATAACAACTTGCTCACGGGTTCTGTGTGCAAGAATTAGAATTCTACTGGAGAGATTACAGACTTTAACAAACACGAGGCACAAGATGATGGCCTCCAAAAGGGTTATTCCAACTTTACAAAAATCCTACAATTTTCATTTTAAAGTGACAATACACAAACACAAACATACTTAGGGGTAGTATATTGTATTTCTGCTACTAAACTATCCCAAATATTGCACACAAGCTGTGTGAGAAGCTATTCAGACTAGATGTGCTGTCTGTCACTGGTTTTGATTGTCCATCATCCTCTGAGTGTGCTGGGAGAATGCTACCATATGTTGTCAACATGGCTGTAAAGGAATGACTGATTTTGAAACGGTTGATGGGCAGATGGCCGATAAACATGTCCACACAATTCAATAAAAAGCCATTTAGCATGAGTAATACCACACAATATGACATGATATGGTGTGACAATACAACGTCGCTGTCAGTTAACACTGACAGACATTTAGAATCCTGAGGCAGCTGAATTCAGGAGAACACTGTAATGCTGTAATAAAACCAGTCTCAGAGATACCTGAGAACAAGAGTTTGTACAAAAACCTGAAGGCTCACATGAATTATTTCTGTGTCCATCATACTGTGCATGGAGTGGATAATAAAAAATGGCTCTTGAGCAGCGCTCTCTATCCTTGAGCAGAGTGACAACCATAGCAGAGCGAGAATGGTGTTATCACAGCTGAGAGCTAAAATGGCCATCACTCTTGGCTGTGACTGTAGGTTTCGAGGATACACTGAGAGCTCATCCGGGAGCTACGTCACCTCCGATTCTCTGTTGTCGCTTCTTAATAATGTCTTTTTTTTTTCTCTGTCTCTAGGGAAATACTCCTCCAGTGGTGGTGAACACCGACACACTCGATGGCTCCCCATATGTAAGGATTATGTTTAATCTTCCCTTTATTGTAGTCGTATGTTAGGCCCAATCACATGACTCATTTGGCTACTTTCACATGCAGTCTGTATGATCAGTAATTCCATTTTTGTCACCTCCATCCAGGTAGGTCTTTGCTCTCAATCCAATGACAGTAATTCATTTTACTCATTTTTGATTTAAATAAGATTTTTCTGTTTGACAGAACAGAGACATTACTCACTTTGATTGATGAAGCCTTTTCTAAATCGGAGGCAGTGAACATATTATCATGAACTGTGAGGGATTAGAGGACAAGGCTTCCCAGAGAAAAGTCTGCCATCGCAGAACCGGATTTTTCTGCACCACTATAGAGCTACGAAAAGTTATTTTCTAGGTCAGACACCATAACAGTGAAGTTGAAGTTTTTTCTTCACTCCTCCTCAGGGACAGGGCTAAGGCTGATGTGTAGCTTTAAGCTATCCCATCAGAAGGCAAACTTATCAAGCAGGTACCACACCGATCCACATGTGCAGTGGGTCAGAGACAAGCAAAACCATTTTGGATTAACCTCAATGGAGGTTGGCCAAGAGACACTTTAAGTAGATTTCCATGATTATGACGCTGTGTACTGATGTCAAACACGGTCAAGCTGAACCAATGTAAGCGGACATTCTGATTTAGACTCTTATTTTGGCTTCACAGTCAGAATGTTAGAAAATAGGGAAAAACAAACTTGAAAATTAAATTTTCTCTCTTGACAATATGAACTAACATCTGTTTCTGACAGGTAAATGGGACAGAAGGTGAAATCGAGTATGAGGAAATCACACTGGAGAGAGTGAGTCTGAGAAACAAGTTGACTTTTGAATTATTTACTGGGCATTAATATTGGATTATTTGATTATTCACTTGGTTGTAAAAAAGTCTAGGGCTGCAACGATTATTCAATTACTAATCGATCACTAAATTAATTGTCAATTATTTTAATATTCCATTAAACAATTTGAGTGTTTTTTCAATAACTAAAACAAGTTTTCTGATTTTTCATCTTCTTAAGTGTGAATATTTTTTGGTTTCTTTGCAAAGAAATCAATACAATTTAATTATTTTGGTTTGTGGACAAAACAGGATATCGGAGAACATCATCATTTCCAGGTTTTGTAAACACAGATCAACATTTTTCAACATCTTTATGGACCAAACGATTACTCGATTAATCGAGGAAATAATCAACAGATTAATTATTTGCAGCCCTATTCCCATTTAATACTTTACATAGCATTATTTAAATAAAATGCCCATCTTTGATAATAAGTGACTTCAGTCTTGATCAAATCAAGAAAACATGACGCATGTAGTTGTGTATCTCATTATTACTGCAGGGTAACTCAGGCCTGGGCTTCAGCATTGCTGGGGGAACAGACAACCCCCATGTGGGTGATGACCCCAGCATCTTCATCACCAAAATCATACCTGGAGGAGCTGCTGCTCAGGACGGACGGCTGAGGTAACCAAGTTACAGTAAACACAGAAGCCTGGAAACAATGCACTACATTCCCGGAGGACAGTACATATAAAATCCAGCAGTCAAAAATCCCAGAGGAAGAACAGAACAGACCAATGTAAGTGCGTAAAATGCGGCTCTACTGACTTCATGCGATCAGAGAGAATGTGTCATCAGGTACGTTTATGTGGCATTTTCCGTCAGTTTAATTCTTTCATATTTAGAGAAACAGAATCAGAACTTGCTTTACTTGCCAAGTATTAGTGCATCAATAAATACTGGAGCTGTATAAAACTTATTAAAGGTTGGATCGGAGTACATAAAGACTGTATGTACCATGTAGAAAGCACATACAGTGTATATAATATACTGTATGTATATACATATATACATGTATTGTATTATTTATCAAAAATATTGCCAATAATGTTGCAAAAACATATGCAGCTTCCACTTTTTTTTAGCTCAAGACGTCAGTAGCCATTGGTTTGGGGGCTCATTTTTTAATTTCCTACGCCATCTCTTTTAGGACTGGAAAATGAATTTTAAACGCATGAATAAAATAGTGATAAGTGTAGTTTTTAGGCCCTCGGAGGAAAAAGGCTATTTTAATCAAAAATCTTGCTTTAAAAACAGCTTCTCTTCTACACACAGCCTGTAAGTCACTACATTTTAATGGTTCATACTGTAATTTTCTGGAACAGTTAACACAAAGAGAGCTAGACTGTAGCTAAGCATTAAGCCAATATCAACCAAACAAGGGTTTCCTCCCTTGAATATTGACATCTGGGAGAAAAGCGGATCCCCCACAAACCAGCACCTGACCACATGTGGTGGAGGATTACACCCGAAATTCTGCACCACAACATAAACTCATGCTGAATTTTTACTCTCCCTCCCACTGTGTCTCTGTCTGTCACCCTCCCTGTTTCTTAGTGTGAACGACTGCATCTTATTTGTGAATGAGGTTGATGTGAGGGAGGTGACACACAGTCAAGCTGTGGAGGCTCTCAAGGAGGCAGGTGCTATCGTCCGCCTCTATGTTCTCCGCAGGAAACCCGCAGCTGAGAAAGTCACTGAAATCAAACTCATCAAAGGGCCTAAAGGTATGTGGGAGTATGGATCGTTGTACAGCACCAACACTTCTGTGTGGGCTTAAGGATGCTTTATTCAGGGCTAAGCTTTACCCTCCGGATTTAACAAATCTGCTCTGCATTAACACAGAATTCCTTTTACTCACCCTCGCTCTCTCTCTCTGCCTTTCTCGTTGATATCTTTCTCTCAGGATTGGGTTTCAGCATCGCTGGAGGGGTGGGAAACCAGCACATACCAGGAGATAACAGTATCTATGTCACCAAGATCATTGAAGGCGGGGCTGCTCATAAAGATGGCCGTCTGCAGATCGGGGACAAGATTTTAGCAGTCAGTCAATCATATGTAAAAACTTTGACCAATTCAAAAACATGTGCCCCCACACATTCTGTACATGACGATCTCCAACCCTCACCTCTTTAGCAAACATACATACTCATGCACACACACTCACACTCACACAGTCATGTATCAGCTGCACTGAAGTATCAAGAGCATAATACAGCGGTTATTTTCATGGCTCTGGTTTAACATGTGAGTAGATGGGTAGGCTGGGATGTTTAAATATAACCACAGTGAAATACAAGCAGCACTACTGCCATCTGCTGGAGAACAGGGAGGCTTTAACTTAGCAGCAGGTGACAAGCTCAATGATGGCAACTTCAAAATGGTGCATATTTATTTATTTATTTCAATTAAATGGTGTCTGAGCTAAATAATGCTTTGTCTCTAAACAGGATTATATGGAAACATGCTTATGGTCATTAAGAAAATACAATTACAATCAATTATTGTATTAATTAATAAGCAATAGTCAACATCGCTGATCTCTGATGGCAAATAATCTATATAGTAATGTATGTGGAAGATTACAGTAACTCTATTCTTAATAATTATGTTGACACGTCATGACTTGAGCTATGATTATATAGTTTGTCTTTCTTTCTCTCTGTCTGTCTAAATCTGTCTAAAGCCATTTTTAGAGTAACTAAAGCATTTATGATGAATTAAGTTCATTTCACACTTCATACTTAATGTTCTGTATGACCTAAACTAACATTTTACAGTGCAATTAGTTGATCCTCATTTCTCTATCATTAACATTCATGTTATTGTGCCTCTTGTACACATAGGCAGCTGATCTCTCCCATAATCTGATTGCTCTATAAAAGACAGAGCGACTATCAAAAATGTGAATCTAAGAATACTGAGAGTTTAGAAAAGCTGCTGCTGGTGATGCTGACTGATTTCCCTGCTTGCCGCAAACCATCAGGTGAACAACGTGTGTCTGGAGGACGTGATGCACGAGGATGCGGTGGGGGCTCTGAAGAACACAGCAGAGGTGGTGTACCTCAGGGTGGCCAAGCCCAACAACCTGTTCCTGACCAACTCCTATAACCCTCCAGACCTCACCAGCAGTAAGTCGCCCTTCATGCACACTAAAGCTAAGTGCTCCTGACTTTAAATACAGATGCAGCAAAGTATAATCACACACAATGGAATATGTTTGTACAGACATGAAAAAAACAAAAGGTGCTCTCTCAGAGTGCTCTGTTTGTTCCTTTTGAGCTTAATCCACCTCATAATGAAAGTTTCAACTGATACTGCATCTGTGTGCAGCACACCCTGGTATATTATACCCAATTTTGTTTCTGTGTGTGTATTTTTCCAGCATATTCCCATATGGATACTGAACTCAGCCACCCTAACTATCTCGGCTCGGATTACCCACAAGCGCTCACTCCCACCTCACCAAGTCGATTTTCTCCTGTCCTGCATGGCATGATGGGAGATGATGATATCCCCAGGTGGGCCAACATCTGGTGACGATACATTTCTCACCTATATCACATGAATTGGCATATTGTTAGTGTTTATAGTGTGACTACTAATGCTATGCAGAGTTGTAGTAGTAGAAAGAAGATTACCAGTGTCAGTGATAGTACTGTATTTGTAAGAGTTTCTAATGTGTAGCTCTCACCATTTGTCTTTATCAGGGAGCCTCGCAGAGTTTTGATCCACCGAGGCTCCACAGGTCTGGGATTCAACATTGTTGGAGGAGAAGACGGAGAGGGAATATTTATCTCCTTCATTCTGGCAGGAGGACCAGCTGACCTCAGTGGGGAGCTGCACAAGGGCGATCAGATCCTTAGTGTAAGGACACTTTCATGTTCATAAAGTTGTCATACATACACGTCTGTGCATCCTATGTGTGACTTTTGTGCCGTAACTGCTAACATTCAGGTGAACGGCGTGGACCTGCGTATGGCCACACATGAGCAGGCAGCTGCGGCTTTGAAGAACGCAGGACAGACAGTGACCATCATCGCTCAGTATCGACCTGACGGTACAGCCACAACTACACCACAGAGCAACTTTTTATTATTATTTATGTCAAATCAGTAAATACTCCCAGATCAGTTTATTTGCGCTTGTATGCTTCGTAACAGACCCAGGTGATAATTCAATAACAATATCCACCACACTATGAATTCTTCCAGTGATAAAACTTCAACATATATATCAATCTGTGCATGCAAGTGTCACTTTCTGCCTGTAAACTAATTTAAAACCTCCTTCTTCAAATTTTACTCCAGAAAAAAACATTATCACAACAGTATTCAGATTTGAATATTTTTTGATATAATAAGCTTTTGGGCCATATTATCCAACCCTAAAACCTCATTACAAAAATAAATTGGAAATCTATGCAATGGACAATGTAGTTAGTAAAATTGAAGTCTACTATCAGACACATTTACTGAATTGTGGCTGAGCGATTATTTTCAGTATCATATCACTCCCTGGCTTTGAGTCACTTTACATTAAATGATTCAATCTAATTCTTCTACCAGAAATATTTTTATATATATAATAATGGGGTTTTTTTGCAAAAGAAAGTGCTGGTATCAGGTAGGTACTATTAGATCAAGGTATTGATCAAGAATATAGTCACAACAGGTCATTATCGGCTTGTATCTGTGTGTTTCAGAGTACAGTCGTTTTGAGGCGAAGATCCATGACTTGAGAGAACAGTTGATGAACAGCAGTATGGGCTCTGGGACCACAACACTAAGGAGCAACGCAAAGAGAGGCTTCTATATCAGGTCTCACACTTAAATAGTAAAAACACAATGAAACAACTTTGACTATGAAGCACAAATACACCTGGTATATAATAGAGAGGCTGCAGATGAAGAGTATAGTTCTCTGAAAGTTCTGAATAAGAATGAAAAGGTTGTGTTCAGAACATTGGTATCTACGTCGCTAAGTTCGAGGTTCACAACTAGGTTGTGTTCAGGGTGTCTATGACAGTAACTCAGACATTTGCACTGTACAGTTTTTGAGAAATTTAAAAATAAATGCCCCATATTTGCACTTTTTAATGGAAAACTATCAACTTTGAGAAGAAACACACATTCGAACCACGTCACACTGCCGCACAGAATACAAACATACCAACATAGGAATGAGCCTCACCTTTATCAGAACTACAGTCTTGGTGTCACCTGAAATTCACTCTTTTTCCAGTAGTCTGTCCTGGCTCAGGATAACGTCCTGGGTACGCCATGTCTTTAAAACCCATTACGGTCCTGTTGTTGTAGTAGTCCAACGTTTTCCCCCCTAAACTTCTACCATATTCAGCTTCACGTTAAACTTCTTTTTAGTCGGAATTATCGAGAAACGGCTCCCACTCGTTTTGCTAAGTTTACCTGTAAACGTTAGCAATTAGCTTGTAATGACATAGAGGGAACTGTGGGTGGCAGCAACGCAACATGGCGGCAACGCAACATGGCGGATGTCAGCTACTATACGGTTTGCGAAGAAGAAGACGTAGACGCTCTCGCTCTTCCTTATATACGGAGGTTATTTTTCCTCATCCTTCATATTTCTAAACATGTTTCCCGAGGTTTCTTCTCCACCCTGTGGAATTAAATCATTAACTAGACGACTACTTCTCTTGCCTGCTTATATATTTATGTAAATGTGGCTTCAATGCAAGGTTACCAGCTGTGTGTGAAAGTTAGTATTCAGAAGTCTGTTGCATTGCATCTTGGATTTTCTTTTCTGTTTTTTTAAAATTTTGAATGTGATGTTTTCACATTTTGGGAAAATATAGTGCAATATGAAGTAACCTAAGCACAAATGCAAGTAAGGTGTTCACGACTAAAGATAATTAAAAATGCTGACTCATATTCCGTCATCACTCAGGGCTCTGTTTGACTATGACAAGACTGCAGACTGTGGCTTCCTCAGTCAAGCACTGGGCTTCAGGTTTGGGGATGTGCTGCACGTGTTGGACTGTGGAGATGAGGAGTGGTGGCAGGCCCGGAAAGTCAGTCCCCAGAATGAGGCTGAAGAGGTCGGCTTCATCCCCAGCAAGCACAGGTCAGATACACTTTTCACTGTCAATCCGTGTGAGAGGGCTGATGAATCCCTTAACAGCTTAGTTAAGCTCAAGTAGCCCTCTCTTTGTCAAAGGATATGGTTAGATAACAAACACATTTTGATTTATAGAAGGGTAAAGTAGCTGGTTTATCATTTTACACCATGTCTAATTAAATAAGCATTGCATAACAGCCATGATGACTCACAACCAGCTCCACCTTTTTTTTCCCTTTTCTCCATTATCTCCAAATTGTAATGTTATTCTTCTCCATCCTCATGCGGACAGGGTGGAAAGAAAAGAGTGGTCTCGTGTTAACACCAAGGAGAGGGTGAGTTAATTCACCAGAGGCCTGTTCTCCTCTCAGACTGTCTTCACCTGTGTTAACCTCTGACCTTGTCTCTCTTGCAGGACCATGGTCGAGACAGCTTGAGCACAAAAGGTAAATTAGTCAATTTTAGTAGATTACAGATAATACTGGCACCATGACACATGCACACATTGTCCTGTTTATTTGCACACACATAATGCACCTGGTTACATTCTGTACGATCCTCAATTGAGTATCCGTTACAAGATTAATAGCTCAGTTCTACTGACTGCCAAATAAAACATAAGCAATCTCCTTTGACATTTACCTTCAGACAGCGCTCCAAAGCAAACTTCACCCTCAACACAGTAACATCTTCCCTGTTCATAATCACATCTGATGCATTTGCTCGCACATGCACACGTGCAGAACTACAATGTCATTTTATAATGGTAAAAAGAAAGTTGGCTGAATGCCTCTGTGCTCCGTCTACAGGAAGAGATAAAACATTACAAAGTTATGAGACGGTCACCCAAGTGGAAGGTAAGGTCAATAAAAAAAAAAGAAGTGCATTTTTAAAATTGTACTTTTGATTGAGTTCCCATTTTTTTGAATGCTCCATTTTTTTCCCTCCTCATTCTAAGTTCATTACGCGAGGCCCATCATCATTCTAGGTCCTGTGAAGGACAGAATAAATGACGACCTGTTGTCTGAGTTCCCTGATAAGTTTGGATCATGTGTCCCACGTAAGTAACTGTATATTTATAGTTTGATGGTTTTATCTGTGTAATGCTTTATCATGTCATGGAAGGAAAGGCTTACATGTTTAGAATCAAGAGAGTGTATACTCTGCGTTTACAGTTTTGTTCTTTGTCTGATAGACACCACACGGCCAAAGCGGGAGTATGAAGTGGATGGACGGGACTATCACTTTGTGTCATCGCGGGAGCAGATGGAAAAGGACATTCAGAGTCATCGGTTCATCGAGGCCGGCCAGTACAACAGTCACCTGTATGGCACCAGTGTCCAGAGTGTCCGCGAGGTGGCTGAGCAGGTGTGAACATCACATGCCCAGAAATAATGTCATTATTTTTCTTTTCTTTTTTGTAGTTAGTTAAATCACTTCCGCTCTTTGCTAAATAACAACTTTTATTAAAAAAAAAAGGAAGACAAGACAAGCCAGACTCATTTGCTGCAACCTCCCTTGGATTTTTGCCTCATTAAGTGACAGTTTTGAAGTCATCATCACTAAGATAACAGTGTGCCTTTGTTAATACTCCACACTTCTTTCCCTGCATGTGTGCACGAGCAGCAGGGGAAACACTGCATCCTGGATGTATCGGCCAACGCTGTGCGCCGGCTACAAGCAGCTCAGCTTCATCCCATCGCCATCTTTGTGCGACCCAAGTCACTGGAGAATGTCCTGTAAGAAAAAGTGTTTTTGGTTCACAGACACGGAATCATACGTGTATCTTTGATATACGGTGTGATTTACATTAGATTGTTTTGTCTGTTGTGTCCACAGAGAGATCAACACTCGGCTGACAGAGGAGCAGGCCAGGAAAGGAATGGACCGAGCCCTCAAACTAGAACAAGACTTCTTAGAGTGTTTTTCAGGTAAACATATCAGACAGAGCCTGTGAAGTAGAAACCTAGTATTCTACACTGCATATTTACCTGTAGTGCTTTACAACATGGTTAAAAAATCCTTGACAATTTCAATTGAATAGAAGTTGTTACATCTAGTAATTTTTGCAAAATCACAAAATCTAAATCATGATGATTTGACTTTTTTGGAGAACCGTTAACCAGCAGAATTAACTTTCTCATTTTGAAAGCAAGATTTCTGGGCCAATCTTAATCAAATATGCATTAGGATTTGGAATACGGCAAACACGAGACGATACACCTGTGTTTGTACGCTCACTGTTTGCTTACTCATAATTAACTTGATGCAAAGCAGTGATCAAGAAACTTCTTCATTTGGTGATTTAATGAACCACAGTTCAGAGATATAACTTGTTTCACATTGTCTTTTTTATTTCATTTCATTCCTTTTCATTCAAACTATTGTGGGAGAAAAAAAAAAAGCCTCCTCCACAAGGATTGACTCCTCATTTACATATTCCTGGTATTGCCTCAGTGAGAAAATGAGCGCTTCCTTGTGGGACTCAGGGATTTTTAAAGTTTAAGAGACACATTTGGGGCAACTCACAGCAGTTGGCCGTAAAATGAATGTTAGGTTTCCTGACAAGTCCACACCAGCCTACAGTTTATGACAAATCATGAGCAGGAACCATACATGATATTTCATGGGCCTCTGAGTGAATATGTTTGAGACTTTGTTTTCATATTTTCATCGAGATTTCACAAAACACTTTTATAAACTTATGATCAAACTGTATATTTGTTATTCATGTAATCTTCCATCGCTCTCTGTCTCTCTTTTCCTCCCCCTGCCCCTGAACGTTTCCTGCTATCTCTCTTTTTTTTTCTTCTTTGTTTCACTGCTGCCTGTGCCACAATTTTCCCTCCTCCATTCCTAACCGTTGTCCTGTCTCCCTCCCTGACACATCCTGCTGCAGCTGTCGTGGATGGGGACAGCTTTGAAGAGGTCTATCACAAAGTAAAGACAGTGATCGAGGAGCAATCAGGGCCTTACATCTGGATCCCCACTCGGGAGAGGCTGTGATGCTGCTGCCCCTGCCCGCTACCCTCCAACCTCTCCTCCCCCACCCCGCCGCCCTCACAGCCACCGACTGACGCCACCCTTCACCCTCACAGCCAAGCTAGCCTCGCCTGCCTGCCTGTCTGTCTGTCTGTCTGTCCTCCAGCAAAGTCAGTGCTTAGGCAAACACGGAGAATGACACAGAGAGACAAATGCAGAAACAGAGACAAACACGGGAAGTGACACAGCGAAGCAAAGAATGAAACCAAAAAAAAAGGAGACTCCGAGACAGATGTAAACACAGTCATGTAATTAGACTGTAAGACACGGCGAGAAAAGACTTCATCCGTATTCTACTTTCATGAGGCAGGACTGAGTGTTGATGTTCTTTTCACATTTAGCATTAAAATGCATCTTGGCCACAAATGGGCATTGATTGCACCCAGAAGTGGGAATGCAAATGTCCTCAACACGGTTGATTTATCAATGCCAAACATCTTAGTTTGTTATATTAGGTCTTTCAATTTAGTGTTTTTTTTCTGTTTAGATACAGTTGCAGTTTCCCAAGAGAGATTACCAAGTGGAACCAGTTCATGAATACTTTTCGGATGCATTTTGATGCCAGTTGTGGATCTAGACTAAACTGGGTTTACCTCGGCACACAAAGACCTTAGGTGTGAGCATGGTTTGAAAGAGAGTAGAGAATGGCCCAGCAGGGACAGAACCCTAGGTGGTATTAAGATCATATCACCATCCCCATCTCTTGGACATCTCACACTGAACACCACCATACAGCAGTCCCTGAGATGGAGATGCCCAAAAAGACGCTGGCCCCTCTTTTTATATCAGCTCCTGTGTTTCTGTCATTCCCCTTCTGTCAGTTCTGCCTCGTTTCTGGACAGGGAAGGGGGGAGACTAAGAACAGGAAGGCCCAGATCCTGCTCCCTAGTCCCTCTAGACCAGGAGTCCTTTCTTGGCATAGAGTTCATGTTTTTGTGAATCTCTTCTTGGTTCTGGGTTTGAACTCAAATTTACACCTCTGTGTCAAAGACTGGCATTTGCTCAGTCACCCACGTTGAAAATTGTGAGGCAGTATTTCAAAGCAGATCGAATAATTCTAATGATTTAAAGACTCATATGCTGAATCTGTGCATGCTTCCTCAAAGACAAAGGAGTCAGGAGAAGAAAACAATGGAAAAATTTGACTTAAAAAAAAAATTTATATATATATATATATCATGAAAAGAAAGGTGAGTAAGTAGGGTGTGTTCTTCTTTGCCACCTCCTTATTGGTGAGGATATTTTGTTCAGCATGTCTCATGAAAGAAGAGAAGAAAGAGAGAGAGACAAGGTCATGTGACATGTTCATGAGAGGCCAGTCCTGAGCACAGTAGAAGCTCTGACATCTAGTTCAGCCTCTGCTCTCTTATCCACACACACACACACACACATGCATACACTCAAATTGATCCTCCAACACACACACAGAGTTGTAACCTCAGCTGTAACCTAGCACACTCCACTACAGGGAGACTGGCTGTTTTGACCTGCTGGTCAGAATCCAGATGAATGTTATCTCTCTAGGCACAAACAGCAGAGCTGTTAGCTCCATCGCACTGCAGCCAACTCACCGTTCACTCTTCCAAAAGGATCCCTCAGCCGCAGACGTACACACTGTTTCCAGTGGCCGCAGCAAAAGCCATGGTGTGTGTGTGTGTGTGTGCGTGCGTGTGCACATTCATGTGCGGAAACTCCCCTGTGTGGGAGGAATCCGTCTTCTTTTCTTCCTCTCTCCCATGTTTTGTCTGCTTCTTTCTCTCTCGTGTGTCCACACAAATTAAAGCTAAGTCATGTTTAATGAATAAATGGCCTATATACATAACTATGAATATAAATATATATATATATATGTATATCTTTTTTATGAGAATTTCTAACGGGACTAGGTCTGTAACCATCAACATCTGCAAACAATATTCCACTGATTTCTTTGGGTAATATTGCTGTTTGGTTGTTGAATTTACTCACGCTCCCATTTTAGTGCTAAATGACACGACGGCATCGTTCCGGTCGATGTAAGGCAGACCTCGCTCGAAAGCTTTGAACAGACGTTTTTGGACACGTTCTTGTATGTGTTGACAACGAACTGAGACACATGTACAATGCAGCTGTGTGTGTGTGTGTGTGCGTGTATGTGTGTGTTTGTTGCTGCTTGCGTGTGCGGGTGACAAGAAGGTGTGCGATACCTAAAATATACTATGTGAGATGATCTATCCTTGACGGCAGTGTTTCCCAAACTTTCTAACATGGGGACCCACTTTTTAAAAAGTCAACCGGTGCATAATGTAGTGCCTCAAAATGTCATTTCGATTTGGTAAACAAATAAACAAAACAGATGTTTGCACATGCCATTTTGACATAAACACGTAAAAATGGGGACCCAAAAAAAAAAAATCTCACGCGACCCATATGTGGGTCCCGACCCAGTATTTGGGAATCACTGCTTTACAATGTATAATACAGGAATACATGGTTCGTGCGTTTATGTGTGTATGTGTGCGCGCAAGGGCGAGAAAGTGAGACTCACACTCATGAAGATGTAGTGCAATATTGCTATGATGTTATGCAATGAAGATGGTTTATACATGTGTCTAAGATTAAAAAGAAGAGTATTTATAAAGTTTGCACTGATGGCATTATATGCTACAGGTTTCTGCAGGAAAAGAATTGTGATGGAAAACAATGGGACTGCGAGGTTTTACGAGCATGTGTTTGTATTTACTTATAATTTCTCCTGAATTATAAGAGTGAAGGTGGAAGTGTCGTTTGGAGAAAAAAAAAAACACACACACATTCACATTTAGCATTTTGTTTATTTTGGCTCAGTTGCTTCTCTCGGCTCAGGCTGCGACGAAATGACGAGTTCCTACTCTGTTATTGTTTGTGATTTATTATTTATTCAGAACTGTCACTGGTTCCATCTCAAGTCTGTATATTTTTGTATTTTCTTTCTTTTATTTTTTTTTTCTACACTGAAGGAGCTTTTGGGTCTTGGCGAGAAATGCTGTAAATATAATGTAGTTGTTGGAGTGCTGCGTGGCTTCAGATTTAGCCACGCGGCACTGCTGAGTCGATGCAAGTCTAGAAGCCATCCGAGCCACAGCCCAGTTTAACTGCTCAAACACACAAACAACACACACACACACACACTTACATTTACACACTGAAGGAATCACAGAAACAACACATGGCAACACAACCATGAATATGTTTTACAATTTCTTTATTTGAGGGTTCAATGTATTTCTTAATATCTCTCAGCCATCCGTATCATAGTGTGATATTCCTTATAAAATATACGAATTTTTACAGAAAAGACTGATTACAAACTTACAACAAAGTCAACTGATGCAGAAAAATATATTTAACGATGACAATATCAAGCAAAATAAAATGTTCCAGTTCAGTGAAAGCGCTTGTTGTAAATTAGCTATAAAATAATAAAAATGAATTTAAAAAATGCTTTCTGAAAATGGACTCGGTAGTCTTGTTTTTGTTTGTGTTGATGCATTTGTGTCTTACTGTTTACAGCAGCAAGAAAACATCACTACGGCCAGGGGAGGGCACTCATTCTCTTCTATCTTCAGATGTTTTCTTTACACAAGTCCCTCTCGGCCTCTCGGCTGCATTTGCACCGACTTTCTCTGGCTTTTATTTGCTGGTCGACTCCCTCACTGCTCTCCCTCTCACCAGGGGAACTATGTTCTCTTAAAAAAAACAAAAAAAAACCATCCTTTCCTATTTCTGTGAGGACATTTTGTTCTTGTACGGACATTTTGGCTGGTCCTCATAAATTTAAAGGGCTTTTTGGGGGGTTAGGTTAAGGGTTATGGTTTTATTTGGCATTTATTTGTGATGGTTAAAGTTAGGATAAGGGACTATGGTTAGGGTTAGGGACTATGGTTAGGATAAGGGACTATGCTTAGGATAAGGGACTATCGTTAGGATAAGGGACTATGCTTAGGATAAGGGACTATAGATAGGGTAAGGGACTCTGCTTAGGATAAGGGACTATGGTTAGGGTTAGGGACTATGGTTAGGATAAGGGACTATGCTTAGGATAAGGGACTATCGTTAGGATAAGGGACTATGCTTAGGATAAGGGACTATAGATAGGGTAAGGGACTATGCTTAGGATAAGGGACTATGCTTAGGATAAGGGACTAGGGAATGCATCATGTCTTTGAATGCTGTGCAAGATTGAATGCATGTGCATACTTTTATATGTTTCCTCTTTATGACCTTTATGGTCCTCATGGAGACCAAAACCTGGTCCTAATGAGGCAGACCCTTATTTCTGAGGAAATAGTTAAGTTTAGGGCTAAGATTTGAATTATGGTTAGGTTAAGGTTGGGGATAATGGTTTGTTTAGGACGTTCAAATGAATGGATGTCAATACTGAGAAGAGTAGCTGCAAAAAACCTGTGTGTGTGTGTGTGTGTGATATGACATTTGAATCCTCTAGCCTTGTTCTTGCATCCTAATCGTGACACACTTGTATCATCTGCACAATCCATTGATATGATGTAAACACAAGATTCATCCAACCACCAAACACACATGAGATCGGACTTTCTGTTTAAAGTCCAGACATCTGCGTCTAATTTCAGTCTCCTTGTGCTGTGTGTTTATGCTTTTCTCATATCATTATTGTGCAGAGGAAAAGCGGAATGTGAAGTGTGTTTGCGTAAGAAACACACAAAGGCAACAGTGAATTTGTAACGGCAAAGTCAAATTGTGTTTCCATTTTTATGCCGTTATGGAAGAGAGTAGTTCTTATTTTTTCATTTGGATTCAATTAAATTGCATTAAGACACTATTGAGTAATACTCAACAGGATTTAACCCATTAGATCTGCTTTTCCAAGCATTACAAAAGATAAAGCTTTATTCTCAACACTAGATTTTTCCACTATTTGAGAAATCTTTGTCAATTTTTTAACCCTAACCTTTTTCTGATCCGATCCAAAGTTATCACCTATAGTTTGCCCGAAATTCATCTACATGTTATTGAATTATTTCACACACAGGTGAGAACACTACTCTGCTACACCCTATAAATCATGTAGGGTCAAAACATTATTTTTCATTATTTTCTCACTTTCTCACTAAAACTATTTAAGGAAGGGAGGACAGAAGAAGAAAGAAAAATAAGCCAGAAATGCAGCATTACAGAAAAACTGTCATAAAACACCATGATCAACAACACACTTCAGAGCTAAAAGAATGTGAAGGGAGTTCAAATATTAATCTATTACTATAATTCTTTGCCACTTATCTTGTTCAAGGTCAGCGTGAGCCCACGGTATTTCATGCCGAAAATGTAAAACATAAATCAGCCGGTTGATTGACGGCTGGTCTCTGCTGTATTACAGCTGACAGTGATATAAAGGATCAGAGGGAGAAAGGAGAACGTCCATCATGGGTCATAAACAGGATTTCAACCTGCAGACTGGTAATGCCTTGCAGCCATCAGGTTCCTCCCATCCACATTTGGTGTTATCCTCCTCTGAGCCACGAACTCAAAGTCTGTACCATACACCGACACTTGCAATGCTTCTTCTCGTAAGCTGGAGGAGGAGTGCACGGTTTGATCCCAGAGCAAGAGGAAATTTGCCAGCGTCAAAAATAGAAGCTCATATTCCCTCTTGATGAAGTTACTGAGTCACTGGATAAACTCTCTCTTTAATCGTCAAAGTGAGTCATGTGGTTAAAGTCTTGTGTCTCACGGAGACAGAGAGTCCGTGTGAAACTGTCCTAATTATTGGGAGCAATGAGATGAATTGAAATGAATGGTGCTTACAATATCATTTTACACCAAATAAAGAAATTAGGACTCTTGCAGGGATCTCAAGAAAGTCATTATGAGTCACATTCAGTCCTATCGCCAGCCATTGTTCGCAGATATGCCTCTATAAGCCTGCTGCTGGGACAGGGAATTCACTTCTGGAGCCTTCTGGCTTTACTAGCACAATGTTATGGCACTTTTTCTACATAGTATCGCCTCGTGTGGTTTGGTTGGGTTTCCAATACAATATAGTACCTCGTCAATGTGGGCGGAGTCATCAGAGCACAGCCACAGGAAACTGCTGTGACATTGTTTTCTACAAACGTCTGACTCCACCTCCGTAGGTGGTGCTGCATCTCTCTATAAGCTGGAGCATGTTAAATCCGTTTCCTGTTGACATTTACGTCACAGAAAAACAAACCGTTTCTTGAGATGGATCGTGCTGTGGCTTTGTATGTTTCGTACCTGCAAATAACATGGAGCAGTCCGACTAAGCGTTATACATACAGGAGTAATCAGACTATGAATCATTGCATTATCCAGGCATGTTAGTCCGATTAAGACTAGTTTGATTTATAGTCGGACTAACGTGTTTACTTGACGTTAAGAAAACCAAATTATTGTCTTAGTCATACTAAAATCAGACTTTTAACTTGCAGGTAAACGCACTGAGTGACATATTTTACATCATGACTAATGGAGGAAAGGTGGAAGCACCACTTGCTACATAGCACTAGTTCATTGGAATATGGCTGAAAACTCCAGAATTCCAGAGGAGAAGATAGACGTTCACAACTGGAGCTTTAAGAGCTGAGGCCTTCTAACGGGGACGTTTCCAGGAAATAGTTTAATGTGCAAAATGTCTTTCCACTGCTTGAGCAATAAGATGGGTGTGTTAGTCAGTATCCCTCTACATGGATTTCATTATTTGGCGAAGATAATCCTGCAGATCCAGAATGATTACACAGCAGGCGTCTTTGTATCCTGGAGTTTCCCCTTGGAAAAAAAGGACATAGTTAGTCTTAGACTTCACCAAGACGTCTCCCAAACACTGGCTCTACACAGGAGGTTGTCGGCATCATTTGTTACCTTCGTTACAACATGACAGCTGTCACCTGGAGAAGATCAAACACAAAGCTACTTCCATGTTCGGATTTTATTATTCATTTCCGCCGACAGCTGCATATTGTGATTTTTGGTCCCCACTCTCTCACTCATTAGGGCGTAGCTGGCGCCCATCCGACTGCTTGTGTAAGACACCTTGAGTTCAGCTCTTTTGTTTATGTGTCGTGCCGCATTAGTAAATCCGAAAAGTGTCCGTTTGGCAATGTTTCCGCCCTTTTTTCATGCACATATCAGACTGGCTGCATCAAGATTAGAGGATTTGTCTCCAAAATGGCGCACGGCAGGGTGTGGCGCGCAGGCTTTTTAAAGTAAAGATGCTTCTTTAAAAAACAACAACAAACAAAAACAGATGCCTTCTCGGAGTTTATAGACCAAGATAATACAGGCTCCTGTGGTTTTGTGCCAGAGCTCTCAGACTGATGTTGGATTTAACCTAATTGGTTCCTCTGCCTTTATCTGCCTATAATTTGGATTTTAAGGAAAAAATAAAACACCACACTGCAGCGGGTCTTGTCACAGAAGACATTTGCATACTAATATAATGGGAAAATGAAATGAAATGGATTCGGCGACAGTGTTTTGTCATAGTCATCTGTGTGGAAAAACACGCAGCCATTCGACTTATTACAACACGGCATCCCGGCTTCAAAGGGGCAGGTAATATTTAACAGCCTTGAAATGAGCTGGAAAACGAAGCCTTTCAGTGTCATTTTAAAGCTGCAAGGGCAAAGCTTAACCCACGGAGGCACATTTTCATTTTATTGCACCAATGATAACAAATTACAATACAAACATATATAATCTTAAGGAATTTTGAATGTGTTTGTTTATATGCCTGATTGGGTCTGTAAACTGATGTACAAAAAACACCAAATACACCTGTAAAAAAAGACAAAAGAAATGACTTTTATTAGACTTGGTGCTTTTGCTTTGTCTGTGATCAGAAGCAAAAAAGATAATGTGTGTGGTTACTCTGTAATGAGTCAGAAAAGAGGCTCCTGCATATACTGTAAAAAAAAGAAAGAAAAAGCTGTTAAGCTCATTGTATGCTTTGCGCCATTACAGGTTGTTACGGTTGTTAGGGATCCATGACTCAAATCATTGAAAATAATACGGGTAACGTCTCATTGTGTGGCTCCATTTTGGAGGCACAGTTGTTGTGAAGAATAAATGTACAAATCATAATGGAAAAGCTGAAGCAAGTCGGCCACTGACCAAACAGCAACTGGTGATTTATTCTCCAGCTCATCATGCTCCTCGGCAGAGTGGGAATAAGACTTGAGGCTTTCACAGACATGTATACTATTTCCTGCAGTCTCAATCAAATTCATACAGCCCGCCACTTAATATCCAATTATAATGAGTTATTTTGCATCATAAATATGCTTCTATTGTGAACTATGTTATCATTCCATATCAAAACACACCATATCATAATGCATCATATTATTATTTTGATTTTTTTCATTTATTTATTTATTTATTTAGTGCTGAACACACCTAAGTCCACAGTTTGGACTGTATGTATTTCTATTTTGAACTATTTTACAGCTGTAATTTGGTTTCCGACAAACACTATATGGTATTATGTCTTGACAGCTTTTTTTTTTATAATTGTGACTCTCCAAAAACTATAAAAATGAAGGGCAGTTTTATTTTGTCTGGACAGAGTGACCTCACTAACAGATCTGCCTGTACCTGCATGGTACGTTAGGATAATGTTCGGGTGTTTTTGCAGGTCATTTAGAGTATCAGTGAAGTTTGGCTTCTTGCAGTGTGTGTTGGCGGTGGTGCTGATGATGCATCAGCCTGTTATCAAAAGCGTTTCCAGACTCCCATATACAGGATTTTTTTTCCCCCCATACAACTTTATTTACTGATAGTTATTTTTACAGTCACTTGCTCCAATAATGTTTAACCAAGGGTTTTTTTGAAATAGGGCCGGGGCAGGTCAGACTCAATCTCACATTTCTGTGCCAGTAGCGGAGATTTGCCCTCATTGGTTCGTATTCTTTAAACGCCGTAGTTACAGCTGCGTTTGCTGTCTCTTTTGCCATCAACTGGACTGAAAAGGGTTACACAAGTGTTGTACAAGCGATACAAGGTCGTCCCACGTGTATGTACGAGTGCTGTCTCCTGTACATTCACTCACAAAATTAAAGGGCGTTCTCACTAAATTGTTGCTGATGTTGACTGATGTAACAAGCTGTTCACAGGGGCCCAATGCAATTTTCCCACTGTGGGACTGCCAACCCTGTTGCAACACCCCTGCAAGTCTTTCACCTCGTTGTCCTCCTTCATATTCGTATGAATGGCTCTAATCTGCAAAGTTGCACCCTCCTGTAGACTTTGAAATGGTTTTTAATGAGCAGTAAACCTGGGATGAAATTCAGGTGTCTGATTAACAGCCTCTACAGAAATAAGCACAGTGCTAACAAACAGCTGATAAATAGCCTTGTTGGTAGGTCACTCTGATCTCAAAGCTCCTCTGTCTTACACTCAGGAGGTTCTACAAATTATAGACTTGTTGTGACGATAAAAAATGGAACCTCCCAAGGCCATTTCTCAGCCTCGTTTGTTTCACAATTATATCCTGCTGGAGCTCCCAATGCAGCCTGCCAGTGCTGGAAGGGAGAGTCTGATTAAAGCCCATGAAGAAGAATTTCATGCCCTGCATACAGCAAATGTGACAGATTTGGTGAGTTAAAAACGCCAGAGCATGACCGTCATGTAATGTGTGATGTTTGGAGTGTCTATCCATGTAGCTATGACACTAACATGAACAAAAGATGCTGCACGAAGAAAATAAATGGGCAAGTGCAACAAACGCCGTTAACAGAGTCCATTAAACTGTGCCGATTCTATAATTAAATCCATTTTACTTGTGTACTGTACACTAATAAGCATTTGCAGCAGTAGAATGCAACTCCTCATAACTGGGATGTGTCCATTTCTGGGATGTGTTGGCCTGTGGTGACATCAGGATTTCAAATAAATAAATAATAATAATCAGCAAAACAAGAAACACTTGTCTCGCCTTGCAAAAAAAAGTAAACACTGGTCTGGCCTTGTTAGTGGTCTTGAATTGTTAATGTCCAATTTACATTTTGTCATTTAGACCCAACATTTGCATTTCCTCTTATTTATGCAGCTGTCTTTCCCACGTCTTCATCAAAAAGTAAATCCGTGCAGTTCCCTCAAAGCAAAACACCCCATTAATTAAAAAAGAAAATAGGCCGCGCGGCAAAACTGATGTAATGAATCTGTAATGTTATGGCTTTCATTTCCATACGCTGTGTTCGTGATGGCCAATTGCAGAAACATTTGCACATGAGAGACGTAGTGAAATGTAAAAGTTTCAAAGGGGCCAGTGAGGTGGCATAAATGCATGATCGGTAATTATTTCTCATGCATTGTAAAACACAAAAAAACTGGATGCAGCTAAAAATAATGATAATATGGCAGCAGGGTTACATCATGAGGGAAGTGATGTGTCCTTATTGTTGGATGCTTTTGTTGTGTGGTTAGAAGAATCATAACACAACCGCCCAGTTATTGAAGACCCTATTCTCCATTTGTGCATTTCCGTGGGTTTATATTTAATAAAGATTAACTTAACATAATTACACACACAGTATAGTTGTCTCAGCACATGTGTACTCAGGCTGCAGGTCTCATCTTCTGCCCAATTGAGAAGAACAGCATGCCAGTGCTTGCAGTTTGGACCGAGTTGTTATGTTGGAGTCAAGATAGACACAAATAGTGCAACTTTTCCCGGATGCTGTGTGAATCTTTTTTCAAACTAAAGCATTTTTGTTAGTTTTTTTGTTTTTTGTTTTTTAAAAAACAAAAAACAAAGTGGGTTTCGAGAGTAAAAGAAATTAGATGCCCAGTTGATTAAATGAAAAGCAGGTGTATATCTACAGGCACATGAAATAAATTAATAAAGTGAGGCATGAATATTTCCTGGTTGGTGCTACTTGAAAATCACTTGAAGATGAAGTTCTCCACCCTGGGTCCCATGTATGCAATCATTAGTGGGTGACAGGATCACCACAGGTACATGAACATAAATACTGGGTCTGCTCTGTTTCTTCATATTTCACTGGCAGTAAGTGACTTATTTTACCGATTCTTCATTTATTTATTTTAGCTGTTATGATGTTATGCATTAGTTATGTATATATTAACATACATATACGTATTAATATATTGGTCTATATTAAATTATGACCTAGTATATAAATTATGACCTAGTATTGGTCATAATTTGGTAGTACTTGTATTTTTGTACTAATGTATTCATTAATCCCATGTTTATTGTATTTTTACTGATTCATTT
This sequence comes from Solea solea, assembly GCF_958295425.1. Lineage (NCBI taxonomy): Eukaryota > Metazoa > Chordata > Actinopteri > Pleuronectiformes > Soleidae > Solea > Solea solea. The sequence goes on along the minus strand of NC_081137.1, from coordinate 7,681,044 downwards.
AGTTGCAGATATATTTGAAGAAGAAATTATAATAATTCAGGTCATGTCAGTACTACACCTCAGGCCACTATCACTCAAGTATTTTGCATATAGTTGGCTGTATTGTGCAATGAATAACAAACTTTAAATTTGAAATAATAAATATAGTTAATATATTACGTTATAGTCAACGAAGCATTTATTTATTTATTATTTTGCAGGGGGTGATTTGCTGAGAAACAATCGCTTGCCCGAGGGCACGGACGTGAACATGCGAGTTTTATTTTGAAGGCGTTCACCGGAAGCGATGCATTTACTTCTCGGGCTTGACTCTGCTGTTGTGGGAGTGGGTGGTGCTTGCCGGTGCTATTCGACTCCGGGTCTGATGCACCAGTGGATCCCAGTGTGAGCAGCAGCGGCGGCGGCGACTGTAGTTTCTCAATAACAGTCGGTCTCTACGAGCTTCTTCACAACACGACCTTTAAAAAGCTGCGCTTCGTCCACAGCCTGTCCACACACCCTGACAGCGGGACAGGACTGGGAGACATTTCCCCTTCCGCTTCTGTCTAATTTGTCCTGTGAATTCAGGCCAGACTTGACCTGTCGCGCATTATTATCCCCCCGCTCCACCTTTCGGGTTTTTTTGTGTCTCTCTTTCTCCCCGCAGCTGAAAACAGGCTCGTGTTCGAGGGGGTGAAAACAAATTAAAAGAAGGGAAAACAAACCAGACTTTCCGAGGAGAGGATGTGGAGAAGGAGGGTGTTGTGAAGTGAGCGACGATGAGGACTATAATCTGGGAAACTAAGAGCAGTGAGGTGAGCTCCTGGTTTGCGGATTCAACCTGCACGGTCATCGAGGTGACGGCGAACATCCACGGGGAGAAAAGGCGAGGAGACAACAAGTTTCACTCGTGGAGGCTGTGAACTGACTGACAGACAAGAGGAGGTGCGGCGTGAGAGCAGCTGCGACACCCCGCTTTGTCCCCCACTGTTGTTGTCGGTCCTCACTTTCCACCAAACGAACACAAAGTTGGACCATACGGGAGAAGTTTCCAGCGTGTCCGCTCAAACCCGCGGACAACTGCACTGTGGGGACCACACCAGGTTCAGACTCTTGTGTGGAGACCACACCGGGTTCAGGGTTCTGCGCGGAAGACCACACCAGGCTCTGCATGAGGCTACACGTGAACTCAAGTCCACTTTAGATGCGGACTGGTTTCCGGGCAGTGAGTGCACCGCCGAGCCGCCAGTGCCACTTGATTTCTAATTCAAGCCAAATCAAAGACAGTCGGTTTATTCGGCTTATTCGGTTTATTCCAACATGGAGCTGACACACCAGAGCATCGTCATGCTGCTGGCCTGCGTGTTCCAGAGCTGGGTTTCTGCAGAGGAAGGTGAGTCTTGTTGTTTTTTTCCCCCTTCACATTTTTACTGACTGCTCTTGTTGTGTGTGTGTGTGTGTGTGTGTGTGGTTTCACGGCTGAGTGAAATGTCCAATTAGTACCACATCCTGTCCCTGTCCAAGTGTAAAGTGCAGTCAAACCGCAGAAGATCTTTAAAGGCATGCTGTTCTAACATCACACAAGAGCTTGACCCATATATGGGGGGGGGAATAATCACAGAAATATCATAGGTGTGACTGTGATTGCACTCTTAGTATGAGTGACACTGTGTTTATTTTGAATGAGGTAAAAGAAGAAAAAATGGTTTTCCCCAACAAAAGGATCCTGAATTCCAAGTTAAGGTCCCTTCATAGAGAAGTGGTACACTCATTTCTGCTGCTGTGTACATGTGTTTCTAATATTCACACTAAATTGGGGTCTCCAGGTGCCCCACACATATGTCATCAAGCTCACCTTCCATTCCACCTTTTGCAAGTTCATCCCCCTTGTATGTCTTTGTGTTTGTGTCTCCTAAGCGATGGTTTGCACAGGTGTGAGAACTGCCAGCCCTTTCCTTCTGTAAGCACTTTTCACCAACTAGACAGGAAAGTGCTGCGATGTTGGCGCAGATGGTTAATGTCCACGAGTACCATCCTGGCAACATTTTATGTCGCACGCATCCCCGCGGATGTGAAAAGTACGAGTTTGCTGAGATAAACAATAGGTTTCCAGTCTATTATTGCCGTAAGTCGAGGAAGGTCGTGGTTTCCGCATTTCAGTGCAGTGAAATGCACAAACTGGATTGATGTTTCTATTCTATGTTTCAGGCACGTGATTTACAGGCATCGGCCTTTATTTCCATTGCATTTATCGATTTGCTTAACTTTTCCTGCTCCCTCCATAGGGCTGAACGATTTTGCATAAATATCTAATGGTGACTATTTGGACTGAAATTGCGATGGCGATATGATTCGTGATATGAGAGTGAATGGTAATGTAAAGTTTAGTATATCTGTACAATATGATGTGTATAGGTCAGGACAATATTTAATCTGAAATGGTCATTTGAACAGACTGTGCATTACAACAGACTGATGGAAACCCACCCGTGGTCGCTCTTAGATTTTCCTTGAAAGCCATCAAAAGGTTCTGTGGCTGCTTCCTGGAGGTCCTTACCCATCTAACCCAAAAATCAATACTAAACCATTCATTGCAAGTAGGCTAATGCAGGGCAGCAAGAGTGGCTTCTGTGGGGGTGACGTCGAGCTCTGGATGAGATAGTTAAGCTTTTAAATCCAACTCGGAGGAAAGGCCTCCACTGCTTGTTATCAACTATAAAATCTGGAGTATAATTTAGTTTGGTTTCTGGCAGCAGATTTGACATTAAAACCGGCTTTGTTTGACCACGGAGGAACAGATAATACCAGGAGACGGAACTTATCTGTCGTGCTGTTAAGAAAATGATGGTTTCAAGTTGTCTGGTTTTAAAGCCGAGTAAAAATCATCAGGCAGCATAACAACAAGGTGAGGGTCTGGATAATTTGCTGAACGCCAGGGTGGAGGAGTGACTGTGTTCGTGAGCCACGCTGACAAATCAGAAGGCTCGGTATTCAATTATTTTTCAATCTCTGGCCATATTGCTGTTTTTCATGATATTAATAGGGGATTTTCAGCTCTGCTGCAACAAATATAAAATGTTTTTTGTTCCTTGAGAATGTCTTGGAGACGTGTTTATGTAATACCCTAAATAGAAAACGGTCTCTAGTAGTAATAGGACTGTGTTTACAAAGGATCAAGGGATCACCACTGGGTTTCTTCAAGAGCTGTTGAACTGCAGGGTTTTTTAAATGTACCTCTCTGCTGTGTAGGCTGCATGCTGTTCCTGTGAAGGCGACTGCGTGTTCTCCATCGTACTTTTTCTCATTGGCACAGTTTGTGCTACCTTTAGTGATACAGTATTTAGACTAGATGTGATTTCCCTCTCGCTAGTCAGTGTCACTACTGGCATTTTTCCATTATAGAGCGCTAGCATGACTCGACGCGGGAATCAAACCGAACAATTCTGAACTGTAGATCAGTTAAAAAGAATCTTGAAAACTAGGGCTGAGCGGATATGATATTCGATACCGGGTATCGATAAATACCAAAATACAAAATGTGAGGGAAGGATGCGGTGATCATCTGTTCTATGTGGAACCTATTTGAATCTAAAAGAATAAAAACAAGCCAAACTCATGAGTGTGATATTGTTAAAATAAAAGCCTACATTGGACCAATGTTGGTGTTGGTAGATATCAGTATCAGCATCAACTTGACCTCCCACTAGTACATGCTGGCATAACTCCAACACCCACTGTTGATTTGTTTGGAAATGAACAAGTCTGCCGTGAAAACAATGAGCAATGTAACAATGACCATTTTCCTGAAGTTTGCTCAGTCCAGTCAACAGTTGCTGTTGACAGAAGCACCACGAGCACGCATGGCTTCACATGCTCTGGAGCAGGAACACAAATCTGTCAGCTGCTTCTGGTTTGAGGCCGAATGCCATGTACTTGCTGTACTTAATTCTTTTAGGTGGGGATTTACATTGTGGCTTCCACTATAGACTGTCAACACATGGATGAATGTGACATCAACCATGGAGTTCTTGAGGGTGTTTTCAAGCTTGGATTTCAAGCACACACACACACACACACACACACCTATGAGATGAAGATGTTAAATCACTGCAGCCACCAAAGGGCTGAATTCTTGTGGATAAAAACCCATTGTTGACTTTCTTTTTTCATGAGTAAAGACTGGGATTTTCCCAGATGCTTCTTTTTTTCTCTTTCTCCCTCACTGCATGGAGCTTTAGTTCTGTCTTGTGTTTTTCTCAGGGACACAGGGGACACTTGACCTCAACTCTTAGTGTGGGAAGTGTTGTCCTCCAGGTCATCACTGGCAGAATGATTGGAAATAGAATACTCGTCAGAACAGTCACAGTTGAGTTCTCTCTTTCCCTGTTGCTAAACAAAATGCTGGCTCCAAGCAGGTGTGACACAGGCACAATGTGGAGAACAGGGGCATAGGCGGTGGCTGGAGCTGGGGGGGGGGGGGGGTCTAGTGTGCTGTCTGGTGACTCCAGAACATCTCTGTCTTGCCAAGAGTGAGCAAGATGTCTGATTTCGATGCCTTGGGTAATAGCCCACTCCTCTGCCAGCACACTGTGGATCAACCCCTCTTTATTCTCCACCTAGTAGGGAATTCTGTAATGAACTGATGGGAGGGCAGATGAAGCTCGCAGCTGCCAAATCTCGGCTCCTTTTCCAACTAAAGGATAAATGACTCACTTACACATGCCACTTGAGCGTTCGGCGCATGGATCTCTCTTCCTTCTGTCTCCATGAAGATTAAAACACAGACCTCCCGATCAGATAACTGCTTGGGCTGGAAATTAATAACAACCCTTGGGTGGAAATTAGTAACAAGGATGCACACATATTCTCCCTCTCACGTAAACACACGCTCTGCATATAAAAATGGATCACACCAGAAAATGATAGGTTAACCGAGAAATTGCAAAGGCCTCGATTTATCCGTGTTATTTCTTATTAATGTGGCTCTGTTATTATTTTAAACCATGTTTGAACTCGTACATTTTTGACATAAAGGTTCCCTCTCCTCCCACACGCAGGCTCACTAACCTACAAAGTACCCATTTTGTTTTTTCTCCCTGCCCCACTTTATTCCTTCCACATGCAGTTGTTCTCTCTCTTCCCTATTTGAGTATGCAACAACTAGACAAATAAGAAAAAAAAAAACACAGCAGTCTCTTCCACCTGTTTAGGTCCGGAGTTATCACGATGCCAACGCCATTTTCATAGAGTGATGCACAAGTGATGTTTTGTCTCATATCCATATCTTTTTATCATTTTACGGCTCGCACTATGTGATGAGGTCAATCGTTTAAAGGTGCCATGTAAACTAATTGGTTATTTTGCTGCCAAAACAGTAATCACAATTTATCTGTTGATATTGTGAATTATCTCAATTAATGTCACGCCTAAAGCAGTAAAACATTTCTTAAATATGAGGTATACCTGGGGTTTGTTTGCATATTGTATAATCATGATATTAATGACATATTCAAGAGATTTCAGGCCTAATTTTAAACACATTTGACCCCATTTGTATTTGTGTTTCCATCTCCTACTGAATATTATGTTATTACACGAGAGGAACTCTTTCACAGCAGACATCCTGACATGGTGCAGGTGTAAATAATGAAATTTCATGTTTCATGGTCCTGGTGTCTTACATGCTTCAGCTGAACAGACCCGTTGTTGACGTTATCAGCAACACCTGTGCCTTGCCTCACCGTGGCATGTCAAAATGTCTGCCGCGAAACGGGTCTGCAGCACACCGTCGCTTTTCCGCTTTTCACAATACATTTCTACCTCGTTTGCGCGGTTTCAAGTCATTTCCATGGATGGTTTACGTGTGAGGATGGGGAAACTCTTGTTACATGCTGTCGTGCAACTAGAGTGCAGATCCGTCATGTTGTGGCTGCGATTCTGGTGCTCATGTGTGATTGTCTGCTGAGTCATGCTCTGAATTTAAGGTAAAATGGTTTATGCCTGGAAGAGCATGAAAAAGAGCAGTATTGAAAATCCATCTTTCTTTACACTGGCAGTGGGAGAGCCTCCTCTCCAATATGGTATGTTACAACAGCTGTTACTTCCTCTTTACACACCGTCTTTTAACAAAGTATGCAACAAGAGAGTGCAGCTGCCGGAGTGATTGTTTGACATGGGCCTGTTTTTATTTTTGGACAGAAAATTACAATTACCTAAAGCACTGGAAAAGGCATCAGTGTCATCCCGTGTCTTGCAAACATCACACATTACTGATGAAGGTGCCCACATGTACCGGGGTCACAGAGGACTCTTGTGCACTTGTGTCCGCTGGGAGTTGTAAGGTAGGCCAACACACATCTGTAGCTCGCCTTGACAAAATACTGTGACGTTCACCAGCTGCTAATATCCAGCCTGGTAAACACACCGTAGCAGGCTCAAGGCTCGTATTTATATTATCTCCTGACAGGAGACTGCTTTTAGAAGGAAGGCAAAAGTGAGATCAGTCCTCAAGGACTCTTGTTAAAGGGGGATATTCTCACATCCTGCACTCAGTCTGCTGTTTATTCCTTTACCTCCTGACTCCTCCACAGTATAACTGATAAAGCATAGAGGTCCAATATGGGGTTTTCAATGGCAGCCAATGGCCAATTATGATGCAGATTTTTGTTTTTGGGCATCTGATGAAATGTAATATTTTTATATAAAAAAATAAAACATAATAGGAAATTGCTTGATTTTAGGACTGCAACTAACAACAGCTTTTATAATCAGTTAATCTTAATTAGTTGTATGGTCCATAAAATGTTGATCAGTGTTTGTCATTTTTAATTATTTTATTGTTAACTGGAGCAAAGTAACCAGAAAATATTAACATTAAAGCAACATTATATATATAATTTTTTTTAGAAATGGCTGTTTTTCAAATAGTTGGCAATTATAGTAATTGATTAATTGTTGCAGCCCCACTTTACTTAATCATTTACTAAACACCTACATTCTGACTCTAGAGTCCGATTACATTTTAAATGAATTGGTGTAGAAACAGATTATTAGATACATAAAATAGGCCATCATTCAACTTAACTTCTGTCAAATAAGCTTTTGAATAAAGATGTTTGGTTGACTCTGCAACATTCATCAAGTTTCCGTGAATAAATAAATAAATAAATGTGATGTTAAATGTTTTTTCAATTAATTAAGTAATAACACAACTGTTCAAAGTGGCCAATAATGGCGCGATTAATCAGCCTGACTGATCAATCGGCTTGACAAATGAATCAGTCTCCCTTCAGAATCTAAACTCTAAAACTCACCAAGAATCTTAAAGCATCTTAAATGCATTAAGGCTGTTTTTATCCTGGAGGCCTCACATGAGCCTCAATCCGTTCTTTCACAGACATGTATCCTTTTCTTTTGCTACTCTTTCCACGTCCTCTGTCTCCTTGATGTTTGACTGCTGCTCTCCTGTTTTCTCCCGCTGACTGTCTCCCCTGCCGTGGAAATGTGGATCGCTTCCCAGAAATCCCTTTAAACGGAACCGGTTTTTTAAGAAAGGGATTTGCATTTAAAGCATCCCCCCTCCCCCCCCCCCCTCCCTCAAAAGCCTGTAGCCCATCATCCTCTGTACCTCAACCCGATGATTAGTTTCCTCAAGAGTTAAACAGGCTTCCAAGTGCCACAAGTGCTCTCAGTCCCTGTCTTTCTCTCACTCTGCCTTTCCTCCTCCTTATAGAACGATGCACATGGCAATCTGGAATTGCAGGTGCATGATAGTCTCGTTGAAAGGATACACCCCCCCACCACCCCCCCCATCACCACCACCAGCCCATACATCCATGTCAGGCGTTCACTTTGGAGAGCTAGCCTGTCCTCCACCCACACTCTGCACTGTGAGAGTGGGACACAATGGGGACAGGCTGCAACGGAGAGGGAATGAGGCCACAGCCTATCAGCCATAAGCACCAAGGAGAATGGCACTTTTAGATGGATGGGGGTTCTCTTTGAAGTGAGTCAAGGAGAAACGGGGAGACCGGCATGAGTCGATGGAAAAAGACAGAGCAAAGCAATGCAGTGCAGCTAGGGCAAAGAGAGTGCATGCCCCGCACACTGCATAACGAGCAAAGTCTGTGTCTATTACCTATTTGCATTCTGTAATCATGCACACCTGGGGCAAGATCTGTGAGATATATGTGATGGGCTGCATTTGTGATTATAATAAAGGGATTTAAAAGGTCTTTAATTAGACAACAACAACAGAGAAGGGAAGGTATTTATCTCGGGTCCATCTTTCTCATTTATCTTGCACATAATCACAGCTGTTACTTGAGGCGTACCGAGTATTGTATCGGAAGAACTATGCCCTGTGATGTTTTTGTCATTGCACTCAAAAATAGAAGGAAATCTTGAAGAGGGGGGAAAGGCAGCGTGACACTCGTAAGACGTCTGAGCGTGAATGTGCAGGAATTAATTTAAGAAGCATCTGTATGATAAAAAATCCCTCTGTTGACGCATGCATTGTGAGTCGATGTGTTAGGATTTGGATATTTTCCTCCCTGCATCAAAGGCTGACCTACATCTGGTGTTTGATATGCTGGTTTTAAGTTAAAATGCAATTCGTTTGGTTCGGCACCAACCCAGAGAACATGTGCACATTTGCCTCCACCTTAATGCATGCACACGGCTTCACTAGGTCTCTCAGGGCCTGCTTTCATACACTGCAACTGAACCAAGTGGGCTCTGCTATACACAGCATCTCAGAGACATTCTTGCAGGCGAGCCAGCCTCCTACAGTTTGCACACAGCTGCGAGCTACAAGAGGAAGCCCAGCTCCAAAAAGCAATAGGTCAGTTCAATTAAAAAAGCATTAAACACCTTTTCTTGGCAGCATGCTGTCTTGTTTTAAAGGAGGTCTGCACACTAATGTTGCCTATATAACCATTACCTCAAATGGCAATTGGGGACCGCAACAAATTATTATTTTCATTATCGATTAGTCTGTAGAGTGGATTTTTAAATTAATCTATTAGTCTGTTGACTCAAAAAGCAGGAAAGGATTAGTGTTGTTGAGGAAACCAGAAAATATTCACATTTAAATGTTCTGTATTTTTGCCATTCACCCACATCTATGTACAGCGGCACCGGGAATAGAACCCACAACCTTTAAGTTGATAGACTCGCTCTACTAATAAGCTTCCGTTGCTTACAAAGCTGAAAAGCAGATAATTATTTATAGATATTTTATTTTATCCACTCATCCTATTCAGCTATTTATCAAAACATTTATTTGACTCACATTTGAGTTTGCCGATTAATTGATTAATCATTGTAGCCCTGTGGCTTGTCCTTGTTATATCCACTATGTGGTTTGGAAGAGGATTTTTTTTTTTTACTTATTCAGTTTTATGAGACCAGACAAATGTGTGGTTTTAACGTTTGCATAGTTTGTGAACTACTTAATTTACTTATTAAAACACAAATGACTGTAATAATGCTCCTTGTACTGAAGAAACTGCCTCCCATTATGCAAATATGACTCTGTCTCTATGCTGTGTATAAATATTGTTCTCACCAGCAGTGCATGGAGTGATGAAGGAAATTAGCTCTCGGTGTGTCTGTTGTCGGTTGAATATGAAATATTGTGATGTCAGAGTGAAAGAGGAAAAACTCGCCGCGTTTCTCTTGTGTTTCCACACAGATGTGTCAATCCTTAGACGGTTTATTTAGCTAGAGTCTACACTGTTTGCTTCAAGCTGTCCACCTCCCACAGCAGATTAGTCACTGAAGGCTGTGTGTGTATCTGTGTGCGAGTGTAAGACGAGATCGTAGGCTCTGCTTTATTGAAGGCTTTGACGGAATTTTATTTTAAGTGCAGCGGTTGTCATTTTTAGAGCTCTCGGAGAATATGCAGGTTTTAAAATTAGTTAGGTCACTTGTTGTATTTTCATTTACATACTGGAAGTTGCCGTTGCCATTTTTTTCCGCTTAAAGAAATTGGAGTAAATCTGCTGCTGCTGCTGCAACCTTCATTGTTGTCTCATCACTTCTGCCTGCAGGTCAAAGTTTTGACATTTTCTAAAGGAACCCAGGCTTTTGTAGTCATGGTTAAAAGACTCAAGAGATGCAAATGCTAATTATTAATCTATACTCTTTCAACTGGCAGCCTAATTCTAATTATTGAAAGGCACACCACACACGTGGGTGGCAAACTCTCCTGCTGAATAGGAAGATCATCCCAGATTTCAGCTCTGCAGGACTCCATCCTAAGTGTCCATTCTGATGAGATGCCAGTCTGTGACCGACCCCAACCACAGGAGAAAACAGGAAGATGTAAATCCCTCTTTATGAGGAGATTGAAAGTTTTTGAAAACAAGCACATAGCCTGCACCTTCCCATGGTGACAACTTGGCTCATCTCTTTGGCTTTGCACACAATCAGCTGCCCTCCGGCCCTCTACAAAGGAGACAGCTTCACTGGCGACTGCTTGGATCATGGAGGGCAGCGGCAGAATGGTGATGCACGATACCTCAAGGCTGAAGAGCGGTGAAGTGTTTGTATGAACTTGTCAGATGTGAATTTGGACTCGAGGGAAAACATTGACAGCTTACATTTTGAAACCGCAGCACATATGACGCGGCTTCTAAACTGTTTTTGTAATAGTTCACAAGAGACGGCTGACGCTCATCTGGAGAGTCTCCATTCTGCCGTGTCACTCAACACAGTTCTTTGATACATTTCAGAATTGCATGACTTATATAAAATAATAGACGACATTAAGTTTTTATTAGGTTGAAATGAGAGATGTCTCTTATTTGCATGTGTTAATCACTGACCCCAACACCAGTGTCGGTTTGAGTGGGTTAGTTAAGCCTCTTTCATGCTAAAATTAGTGGGTGTAACCAGGACTTTTGAACCCGGGTGATTCCACAAAAGAGGCTGTTAACGCCTCCTTTACTGTTGCCAGTGATTGGTCTGACCTGAGGTGTCTCACTATTGGTCACTATTTTTGCATCTTTTACGTCAGTCCCTGTTTGTTGTATTGATCCAATTGATGAAATAGAAATATCTAGTGCTGTACCGAGATGTGTAGGCAGCTCATGGCGAAGAGGAAAGGAATTGGGCTTGTAACCGGAGGGGTGCAGGTTCAAATAAGATAAGATAAGTTCCTGTGCCCAGCTTGTGTGTGTAAAAAGGATGGGTTAAATGCAAACTATCGCTAGATATTGTGTGCAAAATTTAAAAATTGAAAAAAAAAACCAAGGTGAACATTCATGGCCACTGGCTACGCTACTGGCTGGAAAATTAAAGTGTCTTCGGTGCAGGAATTTGCATTGCTTCCAAAAATTAAGCAGATGAAGAAATGATCGCGTTCACCTGGGTCTTGCAATCAAAAGCCTGCATGCATCGCAGAGTTGTTAAACATGTCCCCAGTGGGGAAAAAAAACAAACATTTGAATGTGTTTAAACAACATTCTTCAAGCGACAGATGGAAAATAAAACATTTTCGATGTGACCTTTGTGTATTTGCAGTCAGACGGGTAAATGTGTTGTTTCTTGCCCTAACTCTGACTGTAGACCGCTGTTTCCTCGGCTGGAGTTTCATTTCTCAATGTAAAAAAAAAAAAAAACCCTTTCTTAATTGGATGAGCTTTGAGTTTTTGTTTACCTCCTTTTCCTTTGCTCCTCTACAGGTGTTAACACTGTAGCCTTTGATAGTACCAAGCAAAGTAAAACCTTTTATGAAAAACATGCCTGTAAAGAACATCAGAAATGTCCTTTTAAAACGGCAAAGAGCTGAAATGTAATGTGCAGTAACCCTCAATTCACCAAAGCTTTGCTTTTTTGGTTTTGGAGCATTGAGGTGAGAAGAAAAAAATACGTATTTATTTTCTCCGTAGAGAAGAGGGCAGGCTAAAATATTGAGAAAGGGCAGCATCTTTGACCAGATAAAGAAATGCTCAACATGTTAGAGCATTTGGTGATGAAACACTTCTACAATTCCTCACCGGGGGAGGAAATTTTGGTGCAACTCCAGTTTGACGAAGAGTATACATGCAGGAGTAATTGGACTATGAATTGCATTATCCAGGTATGTTAGTCTGACTAAGACTAGCTCGATTTTTAGACACTGGTTTTCACCTGAGAAAAGAGTGATTTAGGGGTTTAGTTACTCTTAAAGTCCATTAAGTTTCATTAAGAGCAGCGCTGTTTTTATATATATTAATGGATGTTAAATTGCAGCAGTTATTGCCATCCAGTGTCATGATTCTTCGCCATATGTTGTGTCGCTGGCAAAAGCCTCTTGCAACATTTGGACTGGAAAAACTCTCTATACTGTTTGTCATGAGTCTTGCATGGATGAGAAAAAGATATCGTTGGGACCATGTGTGCGGCATAATTTGCAAGGTAAGGTATTCTGGTCTGTGACTTTAAATTCCCAAACGACGTCCATGTGACAGAATAAGTTACTCTTTTAGATATGACCTCCTTGTTTTGTCTTTGCTGGTCAGAGACTTGCACTGTTCTGTGTCACCTTCACTCTCCTCCATGTTTATTTGTGTTTCCTTCATACCAATTCCCTGCCTGTATCCCTGTTGCATGGAAAAAAGAAAACATAACGCTCTGTTAGTTATAGTTGTTTTAGAGGCAGCAAAACAAACAACAGTATAAAATATTAGACATTTTTTCTGAGACAAGGAAGGTAATGTGAGGTGAAATAATCAAATAATAATGGAAGAAAGAGAATGTAAACCTCAAAGGAAAGTGGCAAACATGTCAGAATGGAGAGTCTAGTTCTGAAAGGACATATTGTGAAGAGAGCTGTAACAAGGAGTCCGTTAAATCAGCAACTGCCTTTGATTATTTGCCATATTTTAATTAAATCAGACAAGTTGTCTAAGGCTAAGTCTTTTTTTTTTTTTCGTTTTCATTTTTCGTTTGAATCATTTCTCTTTATTGATTGAACAATCCACAATCAACTTGACTGCTAATTGAAGTCATGGAGTATCATAATTGCCAGTAAAATCAGTGTATCATGCGCCACTCCAATCTGTGTATCTAAAACACAGGATTATTTATTTATTTGACGGGAACCATTATGTAAAGGATTTGCATTAATATAGCACTTTTCTCGTCTTGATGACCACTCAAAGCTACTTTACACTGCCAGTCATGGCCCTCCGTCAGATTCTGTACGGCCTGCAGCTTCAGTTTTATAATATATTATTTATGGCTGGGGACGGACTGGGACAGAAAATCGGCCCCGGTCATGCGTCATTCCCGCTAGCTCAGCTGGAAAGGGAGTTGTGCTTTGGAACCAGGGAAACCAAGGTTCGCAGCCCAGCCCTGACAGACAGATACATTTAACTACTTATTATGTTATCTGACTCCAGATGTGTAAAAAAAAAGAGAAGAAGCAGAATTTGTTATTGATCACTGCTGCGTGGCTTAGATTTGGTTACATTGCCATTTAAATAAAGGTCTTAAAGGACCATTGGTCCTTGGGAATCTTAATATTTTCAAATCTGGCCCTCGTTTTAAAAAAGTTTGGACACCCAGTGTTGCCATTCACTCACTACCATTGAGCTGCCGTTGCTGTATTGTCTGTAATATAAACATGTTTCAGTGTTGGATGTTCACAGTAAATGCAGCCCAGCATTTCATATGATAATGTAAATGTAGAGTATGTAACAGTAATCCCTTTGAGACGGACGGTCAGATATCCGATGTCTCTGAACACTCGGTTCCTCTCTTTCTTTTTTTTTCTTTATACACTCATGAGCTCCAGACTCTTTCCACTGCAACAGTTGATATGAGTATTATTATAGACATTTAATGTACTACTACTCACTATGGCAACAGATGTTTTCCACTTTTATTTACCTCTTTAATGCATTTCCCATTCCTTCCTTCAACTATTAATGGGACATACAGTATATAGGCTTTTATATTCAGATAATAACAAGCAGTTTAAGATAAATACTGACTTTTTTTTGAACTGTGAATCATGTAGAGCTTCACTAGTAGAGTAAACATATCTCGCTGGAAATGAGCATAGTTGGTCCCGTTTGAAGGAAGCATGGCTGTGCAGAAATGCACAGGTTTTACGAAGGGCAGTAAAACCTCCAAAAATGGAATTCTTTAAAAAGATTCCCTTTTGCAATGTATTCCTCTTCTTATAGGATTTGGTATCAGGGAGCCACCAGGTAGTTGGTGTAGCCTCAACAGTGTTTTGAAGATGTCTGGCAGCTGGGTTATTTTTGAAGTTGGTTCGAAAAAGCAGTGTCCAAATTGGAAGTAGAATTCACCATGTGTCAGATCAATAATCAAAAGAAGCTGAAACATGCCGTAAATCAAGGCACTACATAAAAAGGTAGTGCAGGAGGAAGTTATGTGATTAAAGCTTAAAGTTTTGAGCGAAAATATTATGACATTCTATAAAAAACATATTGGGATAAATGTCAGATAACTAAATATTGAATTTTGCTCTTGAAAGAAACAATTAAATTCAGTTTTTTTTTTTACTGTATGGATGGAAAATAAAGATTTCACAATAATTGTTACTGAATTATTGCCCAGTCTAGTATAGAATAAAAATATAACTGGACATGACATCTTTTGCTGGCCAATATTTTGCACTTTGTGTAACTACTGTACACAGTTAGTCTGGAGCCCTGGTTTTAGTCGCATGTTAAATTTAAGTCAAATCTTTTGCCTGATAATCCCGTCACAGACACATTTTGCAAGTCGCAGCTAAGCGCTCCTCATAGGGCAGCGAACAGCAGTTGCTAAATGTGAAATATTCAAAGATAAGCTCCATGGAGACCCACCAGTGCCTCGCCAGCATGCTGCAGACCACAATTTCATTTTCAGCATGCTGGAAAATGGAAGGCACAAAACACCGCAGCCAGTCAGAGACCAGAATTGGTGATTGGCATCAACAGCTGTTCATCAGAAGGAAGAAAAGGGAGAAAGTATATTCATTCTGGTTTGATTCATCCTGGCTTTCTCAAGGTTTTCCGTGATGAAACATACTAGTGTGGAGAGTCAAGTGTTGTAGCGTTTGCCTCACAATCATTGCACAAAGCTCTTTAGTGTTCACTTGGCTTTAGATGCACGAGTGCTGTTCAACAGTTGACACTAAAGGTCAGAACTCATTATTTGTAGACGGCAGTATGAAGAGGCACAGAAACAAGTCGATGTCTCATATCCTCTTAACCTTAATCTCTCATTTTATGTCGGGGTCAAAACATTTTTATGCCACTCAGATTTAAGTCAATGTTCTCTTTGAACGCGTGCGCCTTGAATAATGCAACACTTTCTACTTCTGCATCGCCGCGGTTACTTGAAAGGCAGTCGCGATGGATCACAGATGCACAACGTTTGTTTTGTGTTCCAACACAAAACATAACCCGTTGTTCAATCTTTGCTGCGGTTGAGATGAACGGGCGGATTTGTGTTAAACACCTCGCAAGGATTTGAACAGACTGAACAGGTGATTTGCCCTGAGACACGATAATCTGTGCAGCTAAACAATAACTAGAAATGAAAACAGATTCTAAATGCCGCACTGACTTCTAAATGAGCCGAGGAAGAGAAGTCTTCTAATCTCTCATTCCAGCTCTACGGTCTGAACTTTGAGACTGATGCTCTTTGGGGAAACACATTTTCAAGTGGAAATGATTAATGTAATGACTGTCTAGTGACCCTCTATTGGCTGTGTAAATGTAATCAAAAACAAAACAGTGGGCAGGCATCATAAACCTGTGCTTAATCCTCAGTGGCTCAGGTCAGTCAGTATGCATCCTCTCCAGTAGCATCTTTGGTTTCTGTCCAGCACGAAGCTTCCTCTCTAACTAGGTCTCATCCTGTTCTGGGACAGAAAGCAGCTTCTGCACTAATGAATCCCCTGCAGACAAAAAAAAAAGGAAAAAAGTGTCAAACGCGAACAACTTGTCTTCATCTCACCTTTGCTCCTGTCATCCGCCTCCATGTCAGTCCGGGGCACATACTTGAAGTAGCCTGGGGTATTGTTGTACATAAGGCCACGAGTTGAATTGGCCCCCACCATGTCGGGAGACGGGAAGGGGACAGGAGCCACAGGAAGCTGAGGTCTAATCTCACTAGACACAACTCTTGTCAAAGATACACAAACACAGTGTGTACACACGCTCACACACTCGCATGCATGCATGCATTTACCACCTACACTCACAAAAACACTGGAAAACTCACTGTAAAGGAACAGTACACCTTTTTTTTTCTTTCATTTGCTCTCTTATTGTGCACCCATGAAGTCTGTACTTTGGAGGTTATTATCGAATGTGAATATTATGAAATGATTTGCCTGACTTTCCTAGTAGCAACTATAATATGGCATAATTTAGTAATTTTACCCAGGAGCAATGTCTGACTATTGACACATTGAAATATTAACTCAACTACCAGCACAGTTAATTAGATTTCACTAAGATAAATCATGTTAATTGGTCAGTTTTAGAGCCGGTAGGTGATTTTTTGACCTTTGGGCAGTCCCGGGTTCGCCGTTTCCTACCGTTTCCTGTCTTTGTGCTTAGCTAAGGTAGCCATCCTTACACGAGAGCTGTATTCATATTCTCACGTAACGCATGGAAAGAAAGCAAAATAGCATATATGTATAAGCTTCCCTTTAATTTTAAATGTGTAAGTATCAAGTACCTCGAGGCGCCAGAATATCCCATAAGCATGTCTGATTTCAGGGTCCCGGCTTTGCACAATTTGAAACATGTGGCGGCATAATCTCCTGAAACACGAGGTTCAGAAAGAAACCTGGAGGACATTAAGGAATTATTTCATGACTCAAGGAACCAGGACAAACCTTCATATTGAACATTGGCAAGAAGTAACTTCACTTAAGTTTCCTCAACTTCAATTTTATTGTTATCCCAAAGGGAATTTGATCTGCGGGGGCAGCAACATAAAAACAAGACAACAACACGCTGAACCAGAAATTGAAAAGCATTCAAAACAAAAATACGTCATCAGTTCATGTAGATTCATGTTATCTTAAGTGCTGTACTGTGGAAACAGGTCGAATATAAAGAATAGAACAATCGAGTAAATAAACATCTAAACTCATAAAGGAAAGCAGTAAATTCAGCTTGTCAACAGCCATGAGAATCAAAGAAGCTCTGGCGCAAACTAATGTCTTTATGAGGCGGGTTGTCGGGACAATTAAGTGTATGTGGAGCAACTTGAGCCTTACTGATAAATCGATTACTCGATGTGTTGCGGCCGGACTTGCTGCACCCCTATAACCCTTCTCACCACTTTGATGAGATTGTTTAGCCTATTTTTACTGCTGTACCAACCCCACGGTGCAACGCTCCATCCCAAACGAACCACCGCGATACATTTCCGTTTGATTTATTGATTAAATTAGTGCGGAACAAACACTGCACCTGATTGCTGTGTGTCAAGTTGCACCAAGCATATATGATAATGACCCTGAGCTGTTATTGGTCTTCATGCTCACCACAGAGGAACTTGAGCTCTAATTCTTGCAAATAAACAAATCCCAAACCGTCCAATATCACTTCTCCTCTTACATTTCTCATTTTCACCGTCCCTGTTCTTCCTCCTCCGTCTGCATTTCTCTAGGTGTATGAGGGTAATTGGCTCTGTTTCTTTAATTAAAATAAGGTCTAATTGTAGTTGAAGCAGGGCAAACCTTCATAAGCCTGTAATTTCTCTTTTGCACTCCAGAGCCTCAGAGAAAGTGGGAAATGGTGTCGAAAATGGCACGCAGTGTTGAAATTAACACACAAGTGAAGTTGCGTTTAAAAAAAAGAGAATGGGAGAAAGAAATTCGTGCTCCAGGTCAAATTGGTCTTCCTCTGGAATTTGTGGTCATTTGTTAAGGCTGATGACAGCGGTATAGGAAATGAGGGTGGAGTACTGTATTTGCTGTATGTATACGTCCCCTTTGTCCAAAAGTCAGGTTTTACATTTCAAAAGAAAACCTCATTCAGCACCCTCCGCTGTTGCAACCTTTCATCCAAAGAACTTAATACCTTTCCCTCGGCTGTGTTTTCCCGACACGGTGTGATGAAAAAATAAAATAGTAGCATGTTAAAGGTCCACTGTGTAACATTTTAGGCATAAATTGAACATACGCGAGTTTGTGTATAATCTCTTTGAAATAAAAAAATAGCTAGTAGGAGGATTAATGTTTTATATGTTTTATTTACTTTCTTTACGGAAGCTGCCACTTATAGCCATGTTTAAGCCGAGTGCAGTGGCTTCAGTTTGGTACATATTTTTTTTGTTTTTTATTAGGAACAGTACCAAAATCCTACCCTGTCTTTGGGGTACCAGAGAAATGGTACGCTACGGTATGGGTGGAGCTAGACCCACGACAGTCAGCTGATTGGGCGGCACGAAAGCGTCACTGTTTCTTAAACGCCTATATCGTCTATTCTCATACAAAGACGGCTTCTGCTATTGTGTTTCTACAGCGGCCCAAAAGGACAAACCAGCCAGAAAATGAGTTGTGTGTTTTGAAGCATGCGCTTACTGCACAATTACAACAACATCCTTATGGAGTATGGAGTTCCCCGACGTGCTTAACAAAGGAAGGAAAAACAAAAATGTGTCCATAATTTCTCTTTACAATCTAATGTAACACAGTTTTTTTCCTCAAAGGGTCTTTATTAGTCGATGCTTGTCAGCGCCGGTATCAGTTTAGACTCCTCCAGTGTCTGTTATTGTGGACAATTGTACTGTAATTACTGTACGACAGTTTGTTTTGGGTTTTAAATATGGCCACATGACGAATTTTCATTGTTTCTACATTTTTCTAGCACTCATGGCAATTTTCCGGCGGTGGGTGGCCACCTCTGCTGAAAGAATGCAGGGGAAACGCTGGCTTCCTCTTAGCAGGGCTTAAGCCTGAGTCTGCTTCAGTGAAAGGCAAGGCCATGCATGCACATAATCGAAACACTCACGCATCCTGTCTCATAAACCTTAATGATAGAGCAACGATAAACAGTGATTACCAAGCCTGGGGCATCGTGTTTCTTTTCCTCTTCTTCTTCTTCTTCTTCTTCTTCAAAAAAAAAAAATCAGCATATGAAAAAAGAGACAGGTGTTCATATGAAAAGTGGAGAAAGGGCCATCCTCACGCTGCAGCCTTAGTATTATGAAGGTGTTTGAAATTATGCTGGAGTGAACTCGAGGTAGACTCATTGCAGGGAAAGTACCGGTCTGAATTGTGCCACCCAATTATCCTCCTCATCCACCTCTGTCCTCTTTTCCTCTGCCTCTCTATAGACTTTCTTTTCCTCGTCTTTATCGCCCGCCTTGAATTGTTGTTATAAAGCGCGTGGGCTTGTGTGGTTTTTGAAAGTAGAAGAGGGCAAGAGCGACGTTTGTGTTTATTTCCAAGGGGTTTTTGCACGAAGAGTGAAATAAAATCGCAGAGGAGAAACGGGGACATACGGAGGAGGAAATTCATTCGAGTGACGCTATCCATTTTCGTCTCGGCATGTCGTAATGACATACCTGATGATAAGTGAAGTCACGTTGTTCATATGCTGTGGATTTAAACAAAACAATAAGTATGAGAAAAGGGCGTAGGACACTTTATTTGTTGGAAAAACCAGGATATAAAGACTCGGATGTTAACTCTAGATATTGGTCACTCTAAACCTTTTATGTTTAAATATTATTTGCAATAAAATGTTATTGTTTAGCAGTTAAGCAGGTTTTTATTGTGATGGACTTATAGATGTTTTATAGAAATTGTGATATGTGATATACCAAGTGCAGTGGAACAACAGATGAACCATTTATTTCAAGAGTAGAATAACCAAATGAGGGGGTGACAGATACGGGTTTTTTCTCTGGCCAATCTGTGTCGTGGATGACACAATATACGATGTCTGTAGCTTTGGTCTATATTAAAATTTTTCCTCAATCTGATGAAGTATAACAAGTCAAAAATAACAAATGATAGCCTGCACAAAATTGCTTAAACGTTTAATTACGTCTTTCTCAGGCATAACATTTCTCTCTGTAAGAATAACAAATCAGATTCTGCCTCATCTTTGAGGTGTTTTCCTTCTTCTTCTTCTGCCTTCCTGTGTGTTTCACTCGGATGTGAGCTATGAAGTAGTAAATATGCCTCTCATTTCCACCGGATCACAGAGATTAGTAACTGTAGGCGTCGCAGTTATTTCTGTAAAATACTATGTGTTGATGGTGAGCAGTGTTGTGCAGAGTGCATTCACAGAGCACGGGAAGTCTCTGACAGCCTTCACGTCTCTTCCCTCTCCCAAACAACCCCCGCTCACTTTCCATTTTATTGAACAGACAATAACGACAACGTGGATGCTGTTATTAAGAGTACAAAGCAGCGGTGTAAGTCACGGGTTTCTCATTCAAATGAATGGGTCGTTATCAGGCTGTTGCAGTGCTTGCCGGTGACCATTTGAATCAGTTGTTTTGAAGCGTCTGAAACCCTGCTGTACAGTTTATTGTCTGAAAGTTGTTTTTCGTGCTTGAAACGAACTGATCAAGCAACTGGACTTTTGTTTCAATCAATTCATGTACGAACCAAAACATTTTCACCACTTTTGTGCTAATGATGGAAAGCATCTCCGCGTGAGACGTTTGAGTTTACGCCCCGCACAATTTATAGTTCAATTTTCTTCACTCCGATAACTGTGTTTTATCTCCGCGAACATAAACCAGTATTAATGGAACTCGACAAAATGGCAGAAGCCTTTATTAAACCAGTAGAAGAAGAAGAAGAACTCTCATTAAAGAAGAGCTACAGGTCTGTCAAATCTCACATTTGGGGTGAGCCCAGATGGAATTACTGAATCTGTGTTTAACATCAAACAAAGATGAATTCAGAGCAGATGTTGAACTAAGTCCATGTTGTAAACCACGCATCTTAAACGGCAGAGAGAACCCGGCGGTTTGGTTTGTCCAGGATTGAGAGCGGAGCATTTTCCAGATCTTTATTTTATTTTTTATTTTTTATAAATGTAACGATACTGTGCAGAGTCTTCTGGTTACAGTTAAATATCGGTAGGCAGCAACAAAAGGCCCTGAATTGTATAAAAAGTAAATGGACTTCAGATGCTGTACTGTTCTTTATGTGAGGCATTTTCACTAACATTAATAGTGTGTCATGGAGAAAATATAAACCGGTTGAAACTGCAGTTGAAGTCAAATTAAATCATAAAAGAAATCTGGGGAAAGATCCTTTTTTTTTTCTTCTGGGGAATGCATTATTGTGTTTGTGTGTTGTTTTTTCTTGGGGTTATGGGTGGCTGACTATACCGTTGAACCTCATATCACATACTTAATTCAACAAAACATCTTAATAACCTCTCACTGAAAACCTCCCATTTCCTACGAGCACTCTCCTTGATCGCGGCGCACAGGAGAGAGCGATGCATTAAATCCCATTTATTGGTAAAACCAAACTGTCTGACCCTTGAGATGAGCTTCTGTGGAGGGAACATGTTTGGCTGTTAAAGTCAGTCCCAGACAGAAAACCTCATATCATCAATATAAAAGTATGAACTAGTGGGGGGGGGGATGATGTCCTCACGAATAAAGAGGTCCACTCAGCCAAACCAGGCTGTGCTTCACATTACACACACTTCAGGTCCAGGATATTATTGGGATAGTGAGTCGTAGCAGGGCTGCTCAGATTGTTGGTGAGCGGGCACTCTCCTCCTCAAAAGATTACAAAAAAATCAATTCAATTGTTATCACAGATCGTGACTGGTAGGGTTTAAATCTTTTATATACAGTGTCTGCTTGATCTTTGTGCCCCCCCCCGCCTTGCCTCTCCTCTCCCTGGATAACGGCAGACTGTTTTCCTGCAGGTTTAGTGTGACCGCAGCCATGAAGTGTCTCTGGGGATAACGGGGACATGAGGGGAGTAAAAACAAACAAGAGAGGAAAGACAATTTTCGGATAGTGGCAATGTTCCTGCAGAAAATCCATCTTCTGATTCCAGTATAAGCAAGTGCTGTGTGTGATGTTAGATTTGTTGTGTGTCTCTGAATGTTAAGAAGTGGCATCTTTCCTCTGACTGATATTATACGACTTGTCTTTTTTTCTGTAGAGGTCCTGATGAACACTAAGACAGAGACGTCAGATCTGAAGTGGACCATCTATTCACGTACCAAACCTGAGGTATGTAACTCCAGCTTCACTCTGTTATCTGTATTCCTAACACAGGCCTTGTGGTGACTGGGGATTTTTGGCTTCCAGCTGTTCCTTTGTTACTTTGGCTATAAAAGAGTTCCTTATAAGGCCGGTAACTGACAGAATAAAGCAAGCACCAGAGTGAATGTTGGATTCAAAGTATATTGGAAGCAGATGCTTTGATATATCCCATCAACCTTCGAGCTGCCTACAGTTTTGAATGCAGCCAAGAAAAAAGAGATATATTTGTAATATGATCAACTGAGAAGTGGTTGCGAGGGTATATTTGCCAATAGCGTCAGCGACCAACGCTGCTCAACTCGCTGATGTCTCAGCAGGAAAATGGTTGCAGTCGTACTGGCAGGGAGAGTCCTCAAGCTGGTTGGAAATGAAAATTGTAATGTTGTTGAAGCAAAACAAAGCATCATTATCATTTGACACCGTTTACCACGAATGATAAACTTCTACTTCTAATAATCTGTGCTCCACTAAAAGCTACAAGTCTTTAGTAAAACGCTCAAATTCCTTTGGTCTTGTAAAAAGCACTGTTGGGGAACTGAAACACTGGAGTGCTTTTACTTTGAAACAGGTACAAAAAGTGTTGTGACATCTGACAGATGCAGACATTGAAAGTGTGTTGAAAAGATGATTTTCTCTGACTGTTTTACAGAAAAAAAATAGACGGGAGCTCTTTACTCAAAAAGAGTTTGTCATACACAAGTGAGCCACAGTGTAACTGCTATATTCTGTTTATATTGGAGCTCAAATGAAAAGCATAATGTTCCGTGGCTCAGATGCACTGCTCGCGTATCCAGTGTCCGAACACTAAATTAAAACTGTTGCACAGAAAATGTCATGGAGACAGACCCAAGTGTCAGAATTCCAGATTTTAAAGAATTAGCATAATTATTTGGTTTTTAGGCCTGGGGGATTATTTGTAATAGCTTCATATTAAATGTTTGTTGCTTCTCAGTTTTAAAAAAAAACTATCCACCAAATGTAGCTAATAATCATTTTGAACCTCCAGTGTTATCACTTTTATTGCGTCGACTATTTTAATGAAATCATAAATATAATTTCACGGCTTTGTGATCGTGCGAATCCAACTGTGGTTGCAGAATCAAGTCCTGTGTGAACAGCGATAACACAAGATTAACCCTGCTATGTGTATTAGCACATGTTGAATATAAATATATATATATATATATATATATATATATATGTATGTATGTATATATGTATATATGTATGTGTATGTATGTATATGTGTATATATATATGTATGTGTATGTATGTGTATGTGTATGTATGTGTGTATATATATATGTGTGTATATGTGTATATATGTGTATATATGTATACATGTATATATGTGTATATATATATTTATATATATATATATATATATATATATATATACATACACACACATATATATGTGTGTATACTTATATATACACATTTATGTGTATATATATATTTCAAGGATCATGTTTGTTGTTGTGTGTCTTTTCACAAGTATTTTGCTCTAGATACAGATTCTTGGTGCATCTTCATCCCTGCAAAACATTCCCAAAGTATTCATTTTTGGGAATAAAAGGGGAAATTCAAGCATCAACTGCTTCAAACACGGCTCACAGTGCTCTGCTGCTCTGTAATTCATTCCGACCAGTATTCTGCCTCACTCACCACATCATCTTCAAATGGGATTTTAAAGATTTACATATTTACATAACGGAATTTCTGAGCCTCAAGTTCAGCGATTCTGCTCAATTCTGCCCCAAATATGTTAATTTACTGCTCGTGTGGAAGCACAGTGGTGGTGAACATGTTTGCTGTGGACTCAGAAGTCAAACATGAAAGCATTTTACACTTGTGTTTGGCTTCCCAACAAATGTAGATTTCTGTAGAGATTTTTCAGTTCATGCATATTTGTGATCTCTGCTCTGTTTTTTCTTGCCTTTTTAATTTGGGAACGTGTGATTGAGCGGTGAACGCCGTGTCTGTCTTGGAGGCCGTGAGCGGCAATGTGCTCCGTTTGACAAGTGAGACGTGGATTCCCACTCGCTGAGCAGTGGCTCAGTGGGAGGAATGATTTAACAACCTAGATTCAAATTTGGTCTGGATCAAAATCTACAGCCTCTATTCCACAGGGTACTGACAGGTGCTTTTACAGCACAGGGTAAACCAAGAATTGCATCGCTATGATGAGTAGGACATTTATTGTGATGTCTTGTATAAAGTGAAAGGATTTATACGACAATTAAAAGCACCCTGGACTTTTGCTCCTTTTAAAATAAGGTGAGGGGGCATTTTGGATCATTTAAAGGGTGATTTTTGTATTTTCTATCTATTAAAGGTATAATATGTAACACTTCTGCATCAAAATGGCTTAAAACAACAAGACTTATGTTGTTTATTTGGGATAAGGGATAAGTGTAGGCCAGGGGTCTGCAACCTTTAGTATTAAAACAGCCATTTTTGTCCCTTCTCCACCCAAATGAATGTAAGTTGCATTCATAAAATCTAAAATGTAGAAAAAAAGAAAACTGTTGACCTTTCATTACTGTTTTTTACCTCTTTGAAATAAATGTACAAATGACTTCATTCAAGCGCTGAGAACGTCTCTCCACATTTCAAAGTACAAGTTTGTCGGGTTCTGGGACGTTTTCAGCATCGCAGCTTGGACGTAGACATAAGATGTGACGCATAGTTCAGTGGACGGAATATTAAACCACTTTTGAAATAAATCATGAAAGAAAGAAAGAAAGTAAATAAAGATAAACATCTACAGGGAGCCCCTGCAGAGCCGCAGGTTGTAGACCCCCGGTCTACGCAAATGAAGTCTTCTGTTATTGTTTTGACGTGTATCGATGCCTAACTATTATTGACCCCATTCTAATTAATGGGGGCATTTAATGGGAATTTCAAGGGCAATTTCAGATCCGTGCACATTTCTGTCTCTGCCCTATAGATGTTTATGGTCAGATTCCATTCAACCTGTGACCTGACTTCACTTTGTTCTCCTCTTTTCTCTCAGTGGGAGGAAGTCAGTGGTTTAGACGACGAGAACAACAGCGTGAGGACCTATCAGATCTGCCAGACCGACAGTTCTTCCAGCCACTGGCTTCGCAGCGACTTCATCCAGCGGCGAGGAGCGTCTCAGGTTTACGTGGAGCTGCGCTTCACCATGATGGAGTGTTCTTCCAGAAGCACCCACCACCGCAGCTGTAAGGAGACCTTTAACCTCTACTACTTCCAGGCTGACTCTAACGACGCCACGGCCACCTACCCACCGTGGATGGAGAACCCGTACACCAAGGTACATCCAGCCACAGTCATCGTTATTATTGAGTCACTTGTTTCTCTATTTGTGTTAACAGTTATTATTATTGAAATTTATCCACATTAAAGTTGTAATCCACCTGGGAGGGACTTTTTCAATAATTTGATTTATGTATTGTAAAAATTAAATAGACAAAGTCTCAGCTTAAATGTGTAACTATAATGTTAAACATGATAACACAGGAGAATGGAATAGAGAAACAACACCATCAATGTTTATATCAGTCTGGAAGTGTTGCTTTTCGCTACCTCTTTTCCACCAGGATGACATTTTCACAGAGAAATGATGACTCTGTTTATGGCACAAGGGAGCTGCATTGCTGCGTTATTTCCTATCCTTTAAAGACAGAGCAAACAGGAGCAGCTAAGGACACAAAGTAGTCTGTTGCCCCTTTAATGTGAGGCGTTACACTGTGTTAGTACGACAAATAAATTATCTGTAAATTCAAACCTTTTTTTTTTCCTTTTTCTAATGATTTCTAACTAATGAATTACCTCAATTCAAGGTAATCCCACTGATGGCATTTAGATTATATTGGATGATATATTGTTAAACCTATGTTATGTATAGTGGACGTGGCATTAATAACAAAGTGCTATATATATCAGGAAAGAAAGTCTATTGAATCGCATTTCCAAATTATACCCCGAGGCATTTTACCTTTCAATCTATTTTAGTACGGTGTCAAAATCTGTTTGCAGAAATTGTAATTTATTTTAATAGTCATCATTTTGTGACATATATTTTATATCAAATTGACATTATTGTCTCCAGGGATTAAGGTCTGTCTCTACAACTGTTCAACAACCTTCATGTTGTTTAGCTGATCAAGCATGCAGTCCTCAGATATCAGACCATCCTTCAACGCACTGCTTAAGAAAATCATTCAAAAAATAGTCCCCACACCTCAACGTCGTTACCACTTAATAATTTAACTCTGACAGAAAAATAAAAGGGATGAAATGTGCGCTGTGATGGATTTCCTTTCTCCTGAGCCAGTTCCATGTCCCCGCAAGTTAACATTCAAAGCGCACTGTGACAAATGGGAAACAATGAACGCCAGGAAGGTAGTAAAGCAATCTGAAATCACAGTGGTATAAATGTTTAATAATGTAAAGCAAATGTGATGTTTAGTTAACGGGAAGAAAAAAAAAAGCTGAAACATGTGAAACCACTTGTTTCCAGTGTGTCCAGTAATATAAAGCCCTTACATAAGATCTTTTCTCTTGCTTCCTGTTGTAGGTGGACACAGTGGCTGCAGACTTTCTCCTGAGGAAGGGTGGGGAGCGGAAATTTAATGTGAAGACCTTAAGACTGGGCCCTCTGTCTATGAGGGGCTTCTACTTGGCCTTTCAGGCTCAGGGTGCCTGCATGGC
Source organism: Solea solea (assembly GCF_958295425.1). NCBI lineage: Eukaryota > Metazoa > Chordata > Actinopteri > Pleuronectiformes > Soleidae > Solea > Solea solea. The sequence goes on along the minus strand of NC_081137.1, from coordinate 7,654,140 downwards.
CTTGCTATCCGTCAGGGTGTTCTTCAAAAAGTGCCCTCCCCTGGTCAGTGCTCTTTCCTCGTTCCCCGAGACAATACCCCGCACTTTAGTGCAAGAGGCGCAGGGTGTGTGTGTGGACCGTGCGGCCCAGCAGGGTCCCCGACCTCGCCCACCTAAGCTCTTTTGTGGGGAGGACGGCCAGTGGGTGGGTCAGCCTACAACCTCCTGTGCCTGCCTGCTGGGATATGAACCTGCTGAGGGACACACGCGATGCACAGGTAAGACAGAGGCAAAGTGAGGCCACTATTCCCAATGGTCGTAATACTCATTTAATCCTGGGTTGAAATGTTTTTTTCACATAGTTTATCACACAGTTTAATCAGCAATCACTGACTGTGATTCTGCAGATTTCTACGTCTGCTCTGTTTTTGCCAACAATGCAGCATTTCCGGCACTACAGCGCTACGACATGCATTCATCTTCTAGAGCTCTGAATGTCACGTGACCATGATTGTGCACACTGCCGTGGTAGCAGGAAAAGATTCTGCCAAAATGAACCGTGCCAGTTTCACACCATCAGAGTCCACTGTGCACTTTAAACCCACAGAGCCCAAGCAATATATCACAGAAGCAGACAGACTGAATATATCTGGCTCTTCGAATGCCCCGGGGTGCTTTCCACGTGTATGGAAACAGCCGGAGAGGACGTTTATTACAGACCTGCAATAACTAAACATCATCAACCTCCTGATAAACTTTCCGCCATCCTACTCCAGAGAACGCTTATGTGTTCCAATATAAAATAAATGTAAATTAAAGGAAGTATTACAGTTAGTTTTTGATATGAAGTGATCACTTCACGAGCGTTATTTTTTAAGGTGGACCAAAAATAAAATGCCAAATAGTAACAACATGGAGTTTCCTTTTCCCAAAACACCACAGCTCAGAGCAACCACTGGCAATGGAAATGGTGTTAACTGCCTATTTTAGGGGATTTGCCCGGGTTTAAAATTCCTGGGTAAACCCACTAATTTTAGTATTAAAGGGGCTTTATACTCCTGTCTCACTCACACAAAAAAACTTGTTTAAGCCCCAATTTAATATGGATTTTCCCTCCCGAGTCGAACCACTCTGTCGTTCATGCAGGTTTTTCCCCGTCAGCCTTTGTCGGAATGAATTTATTTGTCTGCTTTATTTTCAGCAGTGATTTCCATTTGCATCACCTTGCAAACGGTCAACATTTTATTTTTATCATTTGGATGAAGTGAAGGAGATTGATTGACAGGGACCAAAGTGAAATGTAAAAATACTGCGTTCCTTGGTGGTGGTGTTGGAATTTCTTTCAAGCGTGGGTGAAATAAAGAAGACATACCAGGGGACACCAGCCACGTGCAGTGGATTGAAATGCCGCGAAATGTGTTCACCTGGGTTCAAAAAGCCCAGGTTTACAAACAAGCATTCATGTAGAATGCGCCCCGCAGACTCAACAAGAACACAATGGTTAGATGAGGGCGGGTTTGGTCGAGTAAGGGTCGAGGCGTTGAAGAGGAAACGAGAGGCCGAGGATTTAATGAGGGTGGAGAACAGCTTCGGCGCGGTGGGGACAGCGTGGGGTCAGGTGGAGCGGCACTTATGTCAGGAAGGAAGAGCGAGGGCAGAGGGTCACTGCTGCGACCACTCATGGTTCAGCTGAGATAGAAGAAGCACACGAGGTGAAGGTAGTGTAGTGGGGGGGGGGGTTATGGGCACGGTTGCTCAGGGTAAAGATCATATCGCTTTGAAAACATCAAAGCAAAAAAAAGACACCCGAAAAAAAAGAAGGAAGAGAGAGGCTGATTCTCTCAGGGGCTGAGCAGCACCTCCGACTAATGAGTCCAATTAACAAGCCTCGCACATCAACATCCCACACACGCTCACACAAGCACACCCACTTTCTTGCTCTCGCACACACACACAATTGGTCATGTCTCCATGACTTCAGAGGGCATTGCGTTGACTTGCATTCATTTACTGGAGGTTTACTCAACCTGGACATAGCTGACACTTCCCTACCCAACACCTAAGACCACGTCTTCACAGTAAAATTGAATTACTTACATTATGGCACTTTCCTTTTTTGCCCCAAAACACACACACACACACACACAGCCTTCTTACCACAGATAAACACAAGAGTTACTGCATTTCCTGAGGAAAATGTGCAGCTCTGTTTCTGTGTCTGAATATTGTATTCAGTTTCATCTCAGTGGGAGGTATGAGATTGTTTCACAATCAAATAATAATAATTTGCAACATTTTGCTTCTGGTGACGTGAGGTTGGTATTTCCAGCTTTCAGTGAGCGAGGAGAGCTTTAAATTGGGGGGGGGGGGGGGGGGAGGAGGAGGGATAAACACGCCAGACCATAAAGGGAGATTACATTTATACCAAGACTGAACAGTTAATTTGCTTTGTAGGTCGGTCATTTCATAAAATGAAATTGACATCTCGGTTTGAAATCCACTTAATTCAGCTGTAATGTTGTTGTCTCCTGTAGACAATACACACATTGTCTGTATCAAACACAACCCTCTAATGCAAAATGTATGAATGCTGTCAGGTTGATTCAGTGTCCAACATAAACTTGATTAGTGTATATATAAACCACTAAAAGTCGGCTTTCTCCACCGCTGCATGAGAGGGGTACATTTCCACACACGTGTCCATGTGTCTGACATTACATCATCACATATTTAAATAATTGACCTATTAGTTTAAGGGTTTTTTTTTTACCCCGTTAAGACAAATTCTCCCATTTTCCAGCTTGAGAATGTAACAAAAAGAGAAGAATATTTTTGGTTTGGTGAACCAGAGAGCAACTAATCACTTAATTGAGATAATAATCAATAGATTAATGATAAACCTTTATTTTTATATTTAAATGTGTGATATCCCTGTTTTAGCATTTGAACCCTGTAAACTATACCTTCGGTGCAGAACTTTCTCAACATGTTGTGACGTTCCTTTGCTCAGCAGCTGGAGGTGCTTCTCGGCTCGTAAGCGCAGAATAGTAAACACCGCAGGTGTCGGTGAATGTGTGTGGCGTTACAACTTCACAGCTCATTATACGTAACAATGTCGGACTAGTGTCGAGTTCATCTGGTTGCGTAACATGTTCGTGTGGGGAAGCCGAGGCTAGAAAGTGTCCACGTGAGCACAACAAGTGACTATTGACATTATCAGCCATTATTCTGTGAAAGGGGAAAATAGTTAAACAGAGAAAAGTGAAAATCCTCACAGCTGGTACCAGAGAATGTCTGTCATTTATGCATTTAAAAAAAAAACACACACAAAAACAATCTCCATTGATTATTTGTCAGTCAACATTACAGACTCGGTTCACTGGGGCAAATATTTAGATGAATGAGCAAAGGGAGTTCTTTATCTTTTTATTCAGAGCAGGTATTCAGTGTCAGGCAACATACTCGGGGAAATAAATGACACAAAAGTAATACTACTTAAAATTGCAATATCGTAACGCAGCATTACTTTGATCAATAATTGTAATATTCACGTGCATTACTCCTTAGCGAGTAACACGTTACTGCTCAGTACTGCAGGTAAAAATCCACTAATTATTAGCATGCTCGTGTTTTTTCACCAAACAGACTATAACTGTCAGATTCATTGCTGGTGTCTTCGGTTTAGAGCCCTTTTTTTTTTTTTTTTTTTTACAAGACTCCGTCTGTCAGTCTCCAACCATCTGGCTCACAAGTACCCTGGAAAAAAATATCGATATATACAATACTGTGCATAAGTCTTAGAGCTTTGTTGTTTTTATGTCATCATCTGCATTTGGATTGTAGTGAAGTGACTGGTCTTTGGTCTTAGTTTGACCAAGTGTAAATGTAGGTCACACTTTAACCTGTAGAAGATGTTTGTTTTTTTGATGAATAATGATACTATATGGTCATTATAGCATTGCTAATACAACACAATGACTTTTGCACAGTAATGTATATTTCTGTTTGCACATTTTAGTCTGCGGGTGTGAAAATCTTGGGCAAAGTTAGGTTAACAAGCCGTTCTTTTGTTCCCCTCTTTCAGCGTGTTCCGTGGGTCAGTTCAAGCCGGGCTCAGAGGGACAGTGCACGGCGTGTCCCAGATTCAGCCACGCCACCGCCACAGGGCTGTCAGTGTGTACATGTCAATCTGGATACCTGCGTGCAGAATCGGACACTCCCAACACCCCCTGCACAAGTAAGCATGCATACAATCATGAATCCACATGCAAATGTGGAGGCGCCAAACGACACAAGCATCCACTTGTTTATTCTCACCTTCCATTGCTCTTCTTCACTTTGTTTTGTTTTGTTTTACAATCTCTGGTGCTGTTTCTCTTTTCCTTTTCCTCTGGTGTCACTCGGTCCGGCCTCTTTTATCTGCTTTGTTTCCTTTCTCACAGTGCTGGGCATTGAGATGCGTGTCTTTTGTGACAGGTTGTTAGGGGGCAGGAGGTTTGTCTGCAGAATAAAGTAGCCATTGATGGTCTCAAGTGACACCTCCATGCCGATTCAGGAATTTTAATTCAGCCACTAGTTGAGGCCTTTGAATGGGAGGGACTTTCAAATTAGGTGCATTCTCTTGCAGTGGTCTTCAAGGGGAGTGAAACAATGTGAAACTCTGTGTTGGGCTGTTGACATTTTCTCTCTGTTAATGTCTAAGCCAACTTCTATTTACATTCACCAATTGTATTATTCCTGATAACTTTAATTACAAAGGCCTTATCTTAATTATGAATCACTTAATCAGGCTGTTTCTATTTTGTGTTTCTGTTTTTGGACCGGATTGCCTTGTGCAGATTTGCACATCACTCATGCTTTCAATTTGTATGCAAAAATTGTAAAGCAGCCGTTCCAGCCGTAAATCACACCGGTCCTTCCCCTGAAAACAACCGTGTTATTTTTTCCGTAACCGCTTTTGGGTTTTTAATGAAGTGGATCCTCATTGTTAAGTCATGAAAAAAAACCTACTCACAAATGTGAAATTCAGGTTTGTGTGTGTGATGTTGCCCCACTTTAGAGCAGCTATTAGCACTTAAGTTACCTGCAGGCTCACTGACGAATCTGTGTCTGTGGCAGCAACAGAAACTCATTTACAGTGGCTGAGTGGTATTGCTATTCAGTTATGCTTGGCTTCAGGCAATGGCTGTCTTTCTTTTGAGACAGTGATCATTAACATCCAGTTTCAGACAAGTATAATTGCATCAGTTCAGTTCTGCAACACATATGCTCCTGTTGTATTTCAAAGCCGCTGCAGGAGCTTGATCTGTTTTGTGACCATGTGCGGACTGTATAAAATGTCTGAGACGGATTATAATGTTTTCAACATATATGGAAGGAGGTAAACGGCAGTAAAGTGACACCGGTGAGATTCAAATTTGATTTGATGTGTGAAGCGTGCACACTGTGATTCCATCACGAGGACGCGATGACTGGAAAATTAAACATGATGACACTTTTGACAGTATAATGTGACAGTACTCGGAGGATGACTCTCTGAAGGCATTTACAAGAAAATGTTACCGTGTTTGATGTTGTTTTAATGACTCTGCTGAATCAGGTCTGCTCTTACGACGAGGAACATGAATTCAAGTGTTTTTGGGCTTTTTGAGATGATAATACTTGCGCACTTTATACTGACTGAGGGAGCATTTGTGTGTATACAGCAGCAGAGCAGAGGCGGGTGGGGACAAGTCTTTGTTTGTTTATCCCATCAAACTATTGAATTACCTTTTTTGAGCAGCAGAATTAACTTCTGAAGCTTTTCTTAGGCACTTCTTTGCTTTTTCAGTCATGCTACATCCTGGTGTTGCCTCTGTCTGTCTTGGCATGAAACAAAATACTTAGTTTTTTAAGCCACATTTTGCCTTTACGTGAGCTTTAAGGGCAGTTTGCGGGTTCATTCCCAAAGACAGAAAAAACTGTTCTTAGTTTCCTGTTTTGTTTTGTTTCCGTAGAACCTCCGTCGGCCCCGCGCACCATCAGTTCCCAAATCAATGACACCACTCTCGTTTTGGAGTGGAACGAGCCCCTGGACAACGGCGGCAGAACCGACCTGAGCTACACTGTCAAGTGCTCCGTGTGCGGCTCATCCAAGGGGCCGTGCCCTCCGTGCGGGGACAGTGTCAGCTACCGGCCGGCACAGCAGGGCCTTCTGGGTCGGCGGGTGGAGGTGTGGGGCCTCCTGCCTCACACCACCTACACCTTCACTGTCCAGGCGCTCAACGGTGTGTCCCAATTCAGCGGCAAGGAGCCTGGCAGTGACAGTGTCAACATCACCTCAAACCATGATGGTGAGAGATGGAGAGGAAAAGGTGGAGACCTATAAATAGTCCGAATGTGAAGTGGTGTTAATGGTTCTTTCGCCGTGTGTGCAGTGCCGTCTTTGGTGTCCGTGATCCGAAAGAGCGACTCGACAGAGAGCAGTCTGACTCTGCACTGGTCAGTCCCAGCTCAGCAGCCCTACACCATCCTGCAGTATCAGCTGCGCTACTGTGAGAAGGTGAGAGCTCTTCACATTTCATTTTCTTTTCAGCCGTACTGTGACTCACAGTGCAGATGTAGTAAACAGAGGATGGCAGCAATTAATCTAAATTTACTCGCACAAAAATCCAGGCCAAGTGAACTGAAACCAAATTATCATGGAACCTGTAACCATCTGACTAAACATACTTCAAATACTTGACAGTGTTCATGAAATGTTGCAGTATTATCAGCATGGGTAATATGTCAGAGAGTCTGACTGCTGATGCTCTCAAGATGATTATGTCTCAAACACCAAAATATTAACTAACATGGTTTTGATTAAGATGAATCATTTTATTTTAATTGTAGTCAAAAAAATTGATTATTATTTTAGGTCAGATTAAATCAACATCACATTTTTAACATATAGACTATATATATATATATATATATAGATATATAGATAGACATTTTTTAAACTAGTGTTTCCTAATCTTTTCATGTGGGCACCTGCGACAGTATGTAAAGACTATTACGACACAATTCAAAACATAAGCATGAGGAAATTTGTGCGTAATACAACATTTCTGACTATTTCTTGCTGCAATTCCATTACATTTTAATAGAAATATGTTTGACAAATGGATCACAACTACAATTTTTTATTGGATTATAGATTGGTAATAAATCTTAAATTAAAGGCTGGATAAAACTCAGCAAAAAAAAAAAGTCTCCTGCAGTTCATTTGTGGGTCCCGGCCCAGTCACAGCCACTAAAAGCCATTTAAGTGGCTTAATTTTTTTGATCTCTGTCCTTGTTTTTTTTTGGACACTCACCTAACGCCATTTTCATTCAGGAGCGACGCAGTGAGGATCAGTGCCACTACAGGGAGAGTAACAGAAACCAGGCTGTGCTGACAGATCTCCGTAGGGCCACTCAGTATGAAGTGCAGGTGCGGGTGCGCACCGTGGCTGGTTACGGCAGCTTCAGTCCTGCAGCTGTCTTTCGCACCCTGCCTGACGGTGAGAAAAGACTTTCTTCTTCTTTCCTTTCTTTCCTTCTTATGTTCTTCTCTGCACAGACAGGCCTTGTACATCCTCTCATTATGAATGTATTACCCTTGTCCTTGTAATGAGTTAGTGACCTTGTATCCAGCCACTTTAATATTCTATTATAAATTCCTGTCATGTTCTTTCCATCCCTCTCATACTTTTCTTAACTACTAGTATAAACCTCCTGTCAAGATTTCTGTCATTCCTTTACTGTAACTCTCTGTCTTTCTGTTCTGTTTCAGGACACGACTCAGCCTCCCAGTTCTTGGTCCCTGGGGTCCTGATCGGAGTCGGGATGCTGCTGCTGGTCCTCTTCGTCTTTGTGGCCGCTTACTGCATACGGTGAGAACAAGGGAAAGAGGGTAAAAGAACAAGAATTGGACAGAATAACAGGACATGGGAAACAAAAAGTGGGGGAAATGGAAAACCAATAACAAGTATGACCCCAATTTTACAACGGTGCACCACTTTGTTCTCCTGTTTAAACAAATTGTATCTTATCAACAGTGGGTTCGCACTCTGTCACCCACACCTTTGTGTTTTTCTCTGTGAGACAGTTCAGACGCAAAGCAGAGCTCATGACGGCTTTTGCTGGCACAGCGAAAAGTTATCCTGCTCATTAGAACATTTTCCTTAGGCTTCATTGTTTGAGTAAATACTGTTGGATGCCATCAGTGAGAGAAAGTCTGTGTCTGTGTGTGTGTGTGTGTCTGTGTGTGTGTGCGACGGAGAAACCATGCATGTGTGTGTGTGAGAGCGCAAGAGAGAGAGATTGAGAGAAATGACGATAGAGGTTGAGGGCAGGGAGAGACAGGATGCAGGCGTCCCAACCCTGTTTCCACAGGACAGGAGAACAATAGCTGTGACCTTGTGACTTATACACACACACACACACACACACACACACACACGTACAGTTACTTACACACAGACCAGTGGCTGAGGCCCAGATCTGCCACTAACAGAGGGTGGTGCGTTGCTGCTATTTTAGGCTTATGAGGTGGGAGAGAGAGAGAGGGAGAAATGGAGGAAGGCAGGGATCCAGGAGCTACGTGGTCGTTTGAGTCTTGCGGGGATGAGTTTTTGCCAGCAGATTTATAACGGCGCCGCTTGCGTGTCAAAGGGCAAAACCATAGTGGTTAGCTCAGGTATTCATCACCACCACAAGCCGTCATGCATCGTGCCTGTCAGATCACTGCGGATTGTGTAAGGTCAACAACAGCCTGTTTTACAAAAAAGGGGATGGTTTTTGTCTTCAAAAATAAAATGATAGGCTTTTTCAGGACACTAGAGAGTATTGGTTTGTTGCTGGTCTGAACTTTGACCTTTGTGTAAACCCAAAGGGATCAATAAATGATTATACAGCACGAGTAGAAGCAATGCTATAATGACTGAACATGGGAAATACAGGGAATGAAACAACTCTGAAAATGATATATTGAAAAAAACTGCTTCTACGGGCTTACGTGTCAAGTATTTAGTGAGAACACCACTTAATCACAACAGCAGGACCATGGCTATTGAAAATCTAAATGAAGTGTAACCCTAATTATTAATTAAATAATGTCATTGTGGAGTTTTTTGTTTGTGTTATATAAAGGTTGTAGCACTGGTAGGACTAGATTTAATGCAATGACAATAAAGATATTCTCTGTATATACATATATACATATATATGTATATACATATGTATGTATGTATGTATATATATATATGTGTATGTATATATATATGTACATATATATGTACATATATATATATATATATATATAAACACAGTATATGTATACATATGTGAATTTAACTCATGGGAAGCTCTCTAGTAATATGCAAGTGTAACTTTCCAGTCACAACATTCCATCCAAAAGGCCACGCAGCATGGAATTGAATCTGACTGGCATAAAGTTTTCATCAGCAGGGCCACTCTCCAAACAGCCTGGATACTCAAGATACGCCATTCAAGCTGTGACAAAGACATTTCTGGCATTCCTTCTGAAAAGCACCGTATTGTTTTTATTTTTCAGCACATTGCTTATTTATTCAAAATAGCGGATAAAACGCTGACAGTCGTGGACTGACCTCCACAGTGTCCAGACCCCACTATAATATAATATAAGAGGCATCTGGACGGAGAAAGAAATGAAAGACAGACTCGAATCAAAGTGGAATTTGAGAAGTGCTGAAAGAAGCATAGTATAAGTTACCCAAAGATGACTTGATATTAAATACTGACCTTTTACCTTACTGTGTACATATTTCTTGTATTTTCGCGTGTGGTGGCCTTTCAACTTTGGATAAAAATAATCACACTATTGATGTTTCCTGTTTGTCTGTGCTCATTAAGGTTCATATTTCAGTCGGTAAGACAGCTCTTTATAGTTTTTTTTTATTATTTGAAGAGCTTTTTGCACTGACACTTCAAAGCAGTGTGTCACATTTAAAAAAGTGCCAAATAAAAGCAGAAAATAAGGCATAATGTTTTTACCTCCCCCCCCCCCCGCAGATATTTGTACTCACATCTTGATCATCCCTTTATTTATCCTGATTTCTTTCTACCTGCAGCAGACACAGCCAGATAAAGGACCCAGAGCTGAGTGACAAAAACAGCCAGTACCTAGTTGGCCAAGGTAACAAAACAAAGGCACATGCTTTCAAGCTCAGCTGTGATTTAACACTCATTTACATCATGGGAGTCGTATTTATTGTGACTGGACTTCTCTGACATTTCTTCTTTTCCTTTCCCACGGCCCTGTTTGTCTTTCTCTCACAGGGGTCAAGGTTTATATCGACCCCTTCACCTATGAGGACCCAAATGAGGCAGTGAGAGAATTTGCCAAGGAAATCGATGTTTCCTTTGTCAAGATTGAGGAGGTTATCGGTGCTGGTAAGCCCCTGCTGCTATGTGCCATATTTTCCATTCTTCATAAATGTGTAATCTCTGTTCAGGTCAACTGTTTACGTGGAACTCTCAGACTGAATGTTATTTTTGTTGTTGTTGTTCTTGCAGATGACCTACTTTGTAAATAACATTAAGAATATATCTAATTTACAGAGTTAAATTGCATCTGTGACATTTAAAAAAAACAAAAAAACATTGTCTGTTTTCTTTATTTGACAAAATTCAATCCTGATGCGTGCAAAAAAACAATTAACTGATAAATATGTTAGCAGTATTAGTGGCCCTCATTCAAACCAAAGGGCACCACTAGCTGCAAGCAAGCTTTAGGACGGCTAAAGATGGTGTTTTTCCTCTTGATGAGGTGAACACCTGCAAAGAAAACTGATCTAATGCATGTGTGTGTGTGTGTGTGTGTGTGTGTGTTTGCTGCAGGAGAGTTTGGGGAGGTGTGCCGAGGACGACTGAGGGTCCCTGGGAAGAAAGAAAACTACGTAGCAATAAAAACCCTGAAGGGAGGCTATACTGAGAAGCAGAGACGTGACTTTCTCTCCGAGGCGTCCATCATGGGACAGTTCCAGCACCCCAACATCATCCACCTGGAGGGAATCATCACAGCCAGCTGTCCAGTCATGATCCTCACAGAGTTCATGGAGAACGGAGCGCTCGACTCTTTTCTGCGGGTCAGTGTGTGAAAACAGAGCACGTCGCGTCTCATGTTCACTCACGCGGTCATTTCTCCTCAGTCTGCTCCATTTTTGGCAGCTATTAGCCAATCATGTTTATAGAAGACCATACATTTTAAACCGGACGTATCATAATAATAGCAAAAGAAAAGATCCTAAGGACTAAGACAATAAAATAGTCATGTAAACACATTAGTCTGACTAAAATATCTGGATAATATGATTCATAGTCCGATTATTCCTTCATGTATACGCTTAGTCAGACTGGAGTTGGACTGCATTATCTAATTTGTATTATTATTATTATTATCATCATGTACAACAGGTACAGAACCATCGCACCGTCCACTGTTTGTTTTTCTGTGACATAAAGGTCAACAGGAATCGGATTCAATACACAATTCGATAGCGTATAAGCCACCTGAGCATGTGAACGTACTGAGTTTCTCTGTCTTCCACAGCTGAACGACAGCCAGTTCACACCCATCCAGCTGGTGGGGATGCTGCGCGGCATCGCCTCTGGCATGAAGTACCTGGCTGAGATGAGTTACGTCCACCGAGACCTGGCCGCGCGCAACATCCTGATCAACAGCAACCTGGTGTGCAAGGTGTCTGACTTTGGCTTGTCCCGCTTCCTGCAGGAGAATTCCTCTGACCCGACCTACACCAGCTCTCTGGTGAGATGACTGTCCTTTTCAGCTATTGTCAAAGAAATCCTTTTTTCCTTTTCTTTTCTTTATTTTATTAACGAATCAGCCGTGCCATTTTTTTTAGAGTGGATTTTAAGGATATTTTACTCTCATACAAAGCTCTCAATAATAAAGCTGTGATTTTCTTTAATGCCATATCACCCAGCAGGAACTGCTGATGCTGTTTTGTTTGTAGCAGAACCCAAAGTAGAGTTTCTGTGCACCAAGATATGTCAGACATAAGAGTTCTGTTTATATTTTTTAGCTAAAAATCTTTCCATTCAGACAAATATTTCAATGCCACTGGAGGAATTTTATGCCTTTCACATTGGCTGTTTTTGTGCCCTTTAAGTCAATGTTTAAAAAAAAAAAAAAAAAAAAAAAGGTATTTATTCTCTTTCCCCTGCATGGGTTTTCAAACCAGTCTGCAGCGCTTTCTTTTCTCTTATTTATCCAGTTATTTCTTGTGTTTTTCTTATTATCACTTGGTATAGTTTCTGCACTACTATGACAGCATGCTGTGAATTCCTTTTTTCCTATTTCTTTTACTTACTCATGTGCATTTGTGGAAATATTATTTCAAATAAATGACTGAACCTTTTATGATTGTTGATTTTTCCTGCCACGCTCTGTACTAGGACCCCGTCTGACTGTGTTTATTTGAAGTCTTGCATTGTTGTCTGTTCTGCTCGTCTGTGCAGGGAGGCAAGATCCCAATCCGCTGGACGGCACCGGAGGCGATCGCCTTCAGAAAGTTTACCTCTGCCTCAGATGTGTGGAGCTATGGCATTGTCATGTGGGAGGTCATGTCTTTTGGAGAGAGACCCTACTGGGACATGAGCAACCAGGATGTAAGTTTGGGTTTGCACAAAAAAAGCCGAGTTGTTTCTGAATCTAAAAGAAATGAATAATATAAAGTTGGTGATGTTTGATTATTATTTGGTTATTTATCTGCCACTGTTGTGTTAATTGTTTGCTGAAGCAAAACTATCAGACTTGACTGAGGCAACGTTTAAATGTATACAGCTGACAAACCTGGCCTCCTCAGTTGCCACTGTTGCCTTTATGTGTCTTGACATCAAAAAAGTCACTTTTTTGTCGCCGGGCGACACGAGATCTAAACGCCACTTTACTGCGAAACACAGATGAAGCTTCATCAGAAGCCTTCAGCATGTACACACACCTAATTTGAGCACTTTATTTAGATTAAATGCCATCCAGCAAATGAATCTGTTTGATCTTTTTTTCCCATTCTATTAGGTAATCAATGCCATAGAGCAGGATTACCGGCTGCCTCCACCCCCCGACTGCCCCACCCACCTGCACCAGCTGATGTTGGACTGCTGGCAGAAGGACCGCTCAGCACGTCCTCGCTTCACGGACCTAGTCAGCGCTCTGGACAAGCTCATCCGCAATCCTGCATCCCTGAAAATAGTTGCCCAAGAAGGAGCAGGGTAAGAGCAGAGCAGATGTGTTTGTGGGTGATTGACAAACAATGAGGCTGCACTGACAGTAAATATGCAGCTTGAGAATGGGCTTTAAAAAAAAACAAAAAAAAACCCAGCTCTGTCCTTTCGTATTTCCTTCTCGGCGTCCATTTAGAGTTCTGACAGTTATTGGGAAGACGCCACATTCCCAGTGACCAATCTCATGTACCTTCTTAATGTCCTGCTGTGACCTGTCAGCCACTTGCTGTGCCCATTTCCCTTCCTCCACATTCTGCATGTCGACTGGCCGCATACTGCAGAAGACACTACACCCCTGACAAATTCCATTGTTTGTCCCTGTCACTCACTCAGAGTCAGATTATACCCCTGTGTGTCAGCTGGAATGTTGCTGCAGGATACACACATATATGAATAAGCCGCTCTCTGCTGTGTTAATGACGACGTGTGTGTAAGTCTTTCCTTTGTTTCTTGACTCTGCCCCGCCCCCCCCAGGCCGTCCTACAGCCTGCTGGACCAGCGCACACCTCCCGCTCTCTCGTCGTGCTCGTCAGTAGGCGAGTGGCTGAGGGCCATCAAGATGGAGCGCTACGAGGACAGCTTCCTGCAGGCTGGCCTCAGCTCTGTGGAACAGCTGGCCCAGATCACCACACAGTCAGTCTCACATTTCTTATCCAAACTGATACTTTTACTTAGAGCTGGGCTTACGTCTGCCAGTGACTGTCATTCAAGAAAGTGCCAAAGAGGTTATGTTTTTGTTTTCTGTCTCAGCGCAACTCGGGAAGTCAAGGACAGATTAGCATATTTCCCCCAAAAAACATGTTTATTGGCGTATTTGTTTATTTACACAAAAATAAAACTCTATGAAAACCACACCCAGAAGAATATACACTAGGTAAAAAAAAATCATTAAGAAATAGTCAAATGTGAAAAGAAATGCCGTTGATTCCTAAGTTAGTGATCAATCTTGCACAGAAATGACAGTTTTTTTCATTTATAACGCCTGACAAGTTGGCGTACGTACGAAACACAGGATTTGCTTCCGCATAATAACATTCGGATTTCTAAAACCATGCACACGCTCGTCTCGTGCCAGTTTCTCTTTATAAATCACAATCAGCACGCCTACATGTGACTGTAAACAGTCATAAAAACACCCCAGATTAATATTCAAAATCACTTTTAGTGCATGGTTCAAGGGGATACCAACGCGGGAATGAAATTAAACTCAAAAAATTTAAATATCATTCGTAGCACAACATAATTAATGATAGATAAACCACTGATCTTTTTAGTTGAAGCACACAAACCTAGATTTGTGTCCCCGAAAATGTGTCTCATGCATGAGTATATCAACACAATGGTGTGATTTTAAGTCATTTTGGGTGGGATGCAGATTATAGCCTAAGGAAGAAAGGATTAGATTTTTGTGTTGAAACAATTGGTAACCATGTGAAATAGGGGAATAAATTCACTGTATGAAACTGCACGGCCTTGGTTTAATGTTCTTCCTCTCTTCTTCTTTATCCAGGGATCTCCTGCACATGGGAGTGACTTTGGCCGGGCATCAGAGGAAAATTCTTTCCAGCGTCCAAACAATGACCTTTGGGAACAAGAGCACTGCAACCGTGACCTTCTAACTCACCTCTCACTAACCTGGACATGGACACCATCACGCAGGTGCAGTCATGGGTCCGAGAGCACGCTAGCTCCTCCCCCGTGACCCACTTTGAACACCGGGAGAAACTGGCAGAATTTATTCATGAAGAGGATTTTTTTTTAAATAAAAAGAGATTAAAACATGACTTTCCCATGAGGATGAGAGAGTCACCTGGAGACTGGCGAGTGTCACGCGCACAGGGACCAGAGCGGGAAGCTGGTGACACGCAGACTAAGTCACTGCCTCATTTTAACAGTGTGTGCTCAGTGTGTGTGTGTTTTTATTTTGTTGTTATTTCCAACTTCCAGAGATCGGGACCCAAGAAATGAGGAGCGACAGTTCAGTGTTTACAATGTTTCCTGTCATATCATCTTGACCCGATTAAACTTTGCTTCACCAAAGGAGACAAAAAAAAAGAAAATATCTGTCAGTGACAATTCAAGAATCACTGTTTAATTATAAATAAGAACTTTTCATGTGTGTGTCTTGCATTAAATCCATCTGGATTTAATTATCTAACAGGCCCCCATCACGTCAACGCCTGACAGTTGTTTTTGGTTTGATTTCAGCATTACCTCCTCTTTGCTCAGGTGTGATGTGTAAGGCAGACTGACTGTGGAGAGTGCTGTACTTGGTGTCCCCTAATCAGACTCCCTTCATCTTCCTCAGTCTGTCTCTCAGCAGTGTGTGTGTGTGTGTGTGTTGAAGGAGAAGTGACACACACAGAGGCGTATATCAGCACTTTGGTCGCGTCAGAGTTAATTGTGACCTCGAGTAACTCCATGTGTCTCTGTTGGAGTGCGGCCGTTTATTCCCACTGCCCGTGTTTCTGCTGGCAGCTCACTTTTAATGAAATCACACTCGACACGCACCAAGTGGACTCAGAGACCAGAGAACACTGTTGAATTGGTTTTCTCTCGCAGAAATTGACCGAGGACGCAATCTGGCCTCAGCCCTGTATTTCTTGATATAACATTCTATTTTTATTCCGTCTTCTTCATCTTCCAGGTGCCATTTACTCATCTCTATGGACTTGATTGCCAGTTTTATAAAGCAGAAAACCCCTAATGGGTAAATCTGTCAAGTGTCATTTAAATGTACCACAAAAGGGTTACTTTGACATTTAGTGAGGTCTTTTTTTTTTTGCATCTTCGCCGGTTGTCCGCAGTATCCACTGGTTTCAGGCTGGAATGTTCACAGTATTGTTGAGCTGCTGTTTGATTAGCAGAGTGGCCCCTACTCGCATTATTACATGTGCTCGTTGCAAGAAGAAGAATGGACTGCGGGTTCAAAATGTCAAAGTATTTCTCAAAGAACTTGCATCTCTTGACGGATAATGCCAGCCTTTTTGACATTTGGGTCATGTGTAATTTCCCCCCAGGTGGCTCACACGCCTGCAGTGAATCAGGAAAATGGAGCTTAAGCAGCCACTAAAAGAGCTGTGTGGGATATAAAATGCCCTAGCACCACTTTTCCAAATGGTTTCCTCTTTGTGCCATAGTGGTATTTGCCCCTCGGATGTTTACATTCCCTTTTTCTTTTTATCATATGTGATCATTTTCCAGGGTTGCAAGAATTGCACGATTCCAATTTCCATTTCAAAAGCCAATCGAATTTGATGAATAACCGCTTCAATCTTTTAAATGCACACATAAAATATGTGTGACACCAAAACCACGTGTTCTCCTTGATGACATTAAATCAAAAACACTGGTATTGTCAGAGTTGGCTGTTTACATATGTACAGTAGAACACAGCAGAGTGTCTGGTCTAGTGTTGTCTGGAGATTATTAAAAAAAAAAAATAAAAAAAAAAATGTATCCAGACAAACATTGGTGGACATTTGTGTTCTCACTTAAAACCCCTGTGGACAATCTTTAGAAAAGTGTCCTGGATTCGGTGTCTGAAAGCAGATTGTGGGAAGACTGGTCTTCATATTGAAGATCTCATTTCAAATTTTTTGGAATAATGAATAGATAAAAGTATGTTTTGATGACCATCCTGTGTGTAGGCTAATCTGTATTCAGTATTCATAATAAAGATGCGCAGCAGTGTTTACCATCACCGCCTCGTTTTTCAGCTCATCTGATGTGTGTCGTCATATGTCGTCATATAGAAATCATATGAAGTCTCTCTCTCTCTAACTTTGTAACCTTGTTTCTGGATTTGGAGTGGACCTCAGTCATCTTGTTTTTATCTGTTAAAGATCATAGCAACACATGATAATAGTATTCTCTGACTATCAGTATCAATCTTATTCTTACTCCAACTAGATCTTCTTACCTGATGTGAGTAATCATATATCATCATACAGAACTCTTGGGAGACCTCTTTCTCTTCTGGCAACCTCAATTCAAAGCAAATGGAGGTTCACCACGAAGTCGCTCCACCGTTGCCAAGACAAAGTGATGCTCCTGGATTTGTTCAACACTCTATCTTATTGAGTCTCATGTCAATGCTTACAGCCGCTGACAAATGGAGTGGATCGCGTTTTCATCTGTGGGTAGATAAGCCCTTGCCTCAACTGTGGGAGGGAGAAGCACACATTGTCACTTTCTCGGTCTCCTCCGTACAGTTTTGTCACAAACATAAATCTAATCCTTATTTCTGGTGCATCTCAACAAATGCATGTAAAAAGGATTGTTGTAATTATGTATATATATATATATATATATATATATATATATATATATATGACGTTGGCGACACAGATCAGTCACACTGGGATCACCAGTGACAGGTAACAGGAGTCTGAACCTCTGGCTGCAAAACCTCAACATCTGCGACTCTGAAGGCTTCAAAAGAGGAGTTGAAATAATTTATGTATCGGTGACGTCATGACTCGGTCTGGTGAGACGTTTCTATTCTCCAGCAAAAGTGGAGGCTCGCCACGAAATCGCTCCAAGGACATAATGCTGTTTCTGGACGGCTCAACGCTTTATCTTATTGATTTTCATAAGTGCGCTGACAAAGTTTGACAAACGGAATGAATCTCAAGTCGTCTCCTATTTAGCTGTGGTGAGATCACATCACATCTCCTTTTCTTCTGCCTCCTTAAAAACATCTATGCCATTGCAGCATCTTTGAAGAACAGGAGACTGAGGACAGGAATTAAGTCTCACTCCCTTTATCTTCCCCCAGCTTTGCCATCTTGCAGCATTTCCTCTTGCCTTCTGTTTCTCCAGAGAGCGTTTTTAACCCCGGGGGGCTCGGAGCTTGTCCTCTCCTATGTTTCCCCTCCTGGTCCTCAGCCCTTTTAATCATGAAGAGATGTTCTTTTCTTCTCCTGCGCCTCAGGCTGAGAGCGGCTTATAGCGCAGCATAAGCTAAAACTCTTTTCTTTTTTCCTCCTATCTGGAAAGCAGCTTTAACCGGACTAAGCAGCCGTGGTTCGGGAGTCAGACAGTGAGCGGATTCATTGATGAATGTACTTTGATTAACTCTGCTCTTGTTTTGTGCTGTTGCTCTCGCGCGGCCCCACACAGTACAGACCTGAGCACCATTCACTTTGTATATGAATCTCAGTCTGGGTGGTTCAGAGGGCGTTCGCCTATGCTCTCTTTACTTCGGTCGGTGCGCTGTGTGACCCTTGACCTCGCCGTATAGCACACACATCTATAGGCTCAGCTTTGTCTGCGTATATGAATGGCCATTCATTAAGGGCTGTTGTTGAGTAGAGAGTGGACCGGTCCTGCCGGGGTTTAGCATTTTTGGGGGGGGGCGGATTGTGTCATTCCCCTCGCATTCCTGTGTGCATTCAAGCGTGAAGAGTGTGTGTGTGTGTGTGAGGGTTAACCAGCGGGACAGGTACATGTGTGTGTGTGTGAAAGGGTTTCACCCTGTGTGGAGCAGTAAACAGAGCAGAAAGTGGAGGTGTGATCCTGCATGAAACGTGTGTTGTTAACAGCGATTGGTGTTGTTTTATGTTTTTCGTGAAAGTTTGGGGACTCACAAGAGGCTCGTGATTTCTGTTTCTTGAGTGACTGTTCAGATTCAAAACAGCTGAGGCTCGAGTTGTAAATTTGAAACAATCCCACAATACCCATCTTTCATTATAGACTCAGCCAACATTTTTTTTTGGGTTGCAGCGTCTTTCTGTGAGGAACACATTCTGTCTGGAACATTAATCACGACAATCACGTCGACTTCACGTGTCGGTGTTATTTATGACTGTTTTCACAGATGAAACCGTGTTTTTCCGATGGTTGCACTGCGTCTGAAACCCCCCCCCCACACCTGTTGAAACTTCCAAATTCCCAGAATCCATGTCCAGCAAGTGATGTTCAGGAGGGCAGAGTTGACGCTTCTCTCGAGTGCTCCCTCTGTCTCGCAATGAAATATGAACTTCAGAGAAGATTCTAAAACGAGTGGCCACAGAGGACCTTTGGTTTCCCTGTTTTCAAGGATGTATCGGAGCTTTTCCTTCACATGAAAGAAGGAAAAACCCACTGTCAAAAGCATTCCATGTCAACAGGTGGCGATATAATCATCTCTCCTTCTTTTCTGACCCAGTCCTATAAAGATAAGCACAATGTCCCAGTAGGTAAACAACAACAATGGAAAATAAACTCTGCATGTGTAAGCATTTTTAAAGACATCCAACTGACATCAAATAGAGGAGACATAAGGTCACAGTGCATCGTTAGCCAGAAACTCCCGTTTCCCTGTTTACACATTTACACTGTGAACATAAATTGTGGAAATCTTCTCCGCGGCAGTTTCCCTAAATGTGTTTCGCAGAGACACAAAAAACAATGTCTATAAAAACACCTGACTATGTGTGGACTGGGCCTAAGGTCACATCTACACTAATCTGATGTTTTCCGCACATTAAACCCCGTTTTCTAGAGTCAGTGAAAATAAGAAGTTTGGAAATTGCAGGACCTTTTGGAAGACTTAGATCATGGGTGTCAAACATACGGCCCGCAGGCCAGAACCGGCCCACCAGAGGGTCCAATCCGGCCCGCGGGATGAATCTGTGACATGCTATATTTTTCAGATCCAGATACCTGTGGCTTAATATGTTATGAAACTGCAATTTTTTTTAAAGAAATTAAAAGTAGCAGTAACTGAGATGTAAAGTTGGTGGAATGGTGAATTTTGATATTTCTTTTTAATCCACTTTTTTGAATCTGCACAGCCGCTGTGACTTTTCCCTGGCAGCAGCAGCAGCAGCAGCAGCCTGAAGATGCAGACTTTGATTCGAGATTGCCGCTCGTGTGCTGCGCCGCTCTCCCTCCCGAGATGACTTGCAGACAATTTGATGGAAATGGCTCGAGTTTTCAGAGCAAATCCACCGAGCAGCCAGCTCAGATTATTCTTCAGCCGCGCGTGTGTTGAAAGCTGGTCGCGGGCACGTCGCACTTCCACTCTGTTTCGTATATTAAATGGATCGATGGGAAAGTTGTCGCTCCCTGCTGTTCTACACTCTATCTGTTGACTTTGCCGGAGCCCGTGACAGGCCATCGCTATAAATAAGAACTTGTTCTTAGCTGACCCACCTGATCAAATAAAGCCTGTGAGAATGTAATTATACCATCATGCTGCGGTACAGTTTGATAAGGAATTAGTCTTCTGCTTTTCATCATGAACCTAATCCACTTAATCAATATAAACCCTTAGATGACAGGCCCCTGCTGTCCCCTCACTGTTATTACTATTATTATTATTTATTGCAGCACAGACTTCAAACATTATTATCGTAATTTGGTATCATTTCAATTTATCTAAAATAACTTTGGCCCCGGCTACAGTTATAGATCAGTGTTGGCTTCTCTCTGCATTTGTTTGCTCATAAAAATGGATTATTCCTGAAGCCAAATAGTTTACCGATACATATTATGACTCTGGTGCTGTAAGTCACATGTGTTACAGGCTTCGGCGGGGAGATCGACAAAGGTGTTAGCAGGAGAAAGGATGTGGATATGAACATCAACACCTTCAGGAGACCGTGGCTGTTGGTCCTGCTCTGTCTCAGCTTTCAGCAGACACACACACACACACACACACGCACAGCAGCCATCCATCTCCCCTGTGGCACCCTTTTGTTTTCCACTCTGCTAAGATGTGTTCGTTGCCTTCTGTGAGGAAATGAAAGGAGTGTGACCTTCTCGCTTCTTATCCTCTCCCTGTGAATCACCCCGCACCCTGAAACTCAATCCCCATGCGTCAAGGACCACTATGCTACAGGGGGAATTAGAAGTAGGAGCAAACGATCAAATTGCTCTTCAAGTCCAAAAGTGATGCAAGGAGCCTTTGTGTAACTCAGAGGTTTGTGTGAGCGTGCGTTTTCCACAAGAGGGGAAATTGAAAACACCACGATGAGACGTGGAAAACATAACGGTTAACGGTGTTACTCATCTGTGTGATCGATCACTGCTTGTTGATTGATGAGTTTACTCTGGGATGTTGTGTGTAACCTCTTTCACAAGTCTCACCTTTAGGCCCTAACTCAACCCGACTCCTCCTCACCCCTGAACCCGACGAGTATAAATCTGTAGCATCGGCTGAAAAATGTGCGTCCTCCTCCTAAAGTCCTCCGGTCACGAGGAGACGTTTCAAGCTTGACCACCAGGAATTTGAATAAACTTCCAAACCTCTTGTGTTTTTAAAAAAAAACAAAAATCCATCTCAGGTTGTTTTCGTGTTCCACGGTTAAACCCTCAGCTTAGTCATGATTACAGGGAATTCAGGGCTTTTTATTTGTGTTGTGGTCGCGGATGTTTACTTTGACCTCGACGTCATTGGTTCTTTTTCAAACTGTTTGTGTAAATGAAGTATTTTTGACAACGTCCATGTGTTGTTATATTTCCTCAATGTGAATGTTAAACCCCTCAGACACACACACACACACACACACACATATCCATTGTTCACCTATGGTCCGCTGACCCTACATGCACTGTGTCAGTCTGCTTTGGATGAAGGACTCTCAGTCAGAACTGTTGATTATACTGTAAAAACATGACCACTCACGTTTAGCACTGACCCCATGAGCAAACTGTGTTTTCTGGGCATTCTGCAGGGCAGGACTCTGTGTGTGTGTGTGTGTGTGTGTGTGTATGTGTGTAGATCCCTGCACCTTTGTTCCCCATGTGCAGAGTCCACTTAGAAATATGAGGAAGCAGCATATGGTTATGATTTAGCCGTCATCTGGATGCAATACAACAAGGTTTACAGAGTATAAAGTGTGTGTGTATTTGACTTTGTGTAGTTCCAAGGACCAATTTGGATTCAAAACCATTGGGGACATGTTGGCTGGTCCACACAACTTCAAAGGGGTTGGTTGAAGGTTGCTTTTATGGGAAAAGCACACTTTTTTTTAAAGTGTGCTTCTGTGATGTATTGACACATTGTCAGCACTGACCTCACCTGAGAACACGGTCGTCTGTCTGAATGAAACTCACTCTCAAATGCAATTTTCATTCTTCGTTTTTTTTTTGTTTTTTTTTAATCATTTTGTCTGTGTTCATGCATGTGGTACGACTTTTGGCCAGATTGTGTATTTTTATTTGTTCTTGTTATTTGCAGTAAGGCTAAAATACACTGTGCACAAACAAGTGTTACACTCATACCGTTGAGTGCCAAAAATGTCCCATTGAAACCCATATATTGCTACATACATTTGTGTTACTTGAAGTAGTGCAATCACCACTGCACTTTTTAAACTCACTAGTAGAGGCAGCAGTGGATTAACTGTGATGTAAAATCTCTGTAATGTGAATGTGACGTATGTTTTCTGTGCAGGAAATGAGGAAAGGAGCGGTTTAAAAAGTGACACAGACTCAGAAAGGTTTCATAGACATAGGCAGGTGTAGAACTTGTTAGATGTGATTGTTTTTTTGTTTGCCATGTCTTCAGTTTGAGTGAGAGTACGTGTCCCAGGCTGTTTTTTGAGGATGGTGGTTAGCAGTGAGGCCAATACCTCATACAACCAATCTGAATTTGCCCTGCAAAGTTAGGTTGAGAGCTGGGTTAGACAATCATTACTTCATGAGTGTCCTCATGACTACAGGAAGACAAGGGTTCAGACTTAGGGTGGGGTTAGCACTGGGCTTAGCTGAGGTTAAAGGTTAGGGTTTGGTGTTTACTTGTGATGGTTAAGGTTACGGTTAGTGGTAGGAAATGTCTCTGAGTGTCCTCCCTCAGAATGCTGTACAAAGTGTGTGTGTGTGTGTGTGTGTGCTTTTCTATGACCTTTTCTAAACATTTACCTTGTCAGGACCAGTAGTCCTGGTCCTAATGAGGCAGAACCCTGAACCTTTCTGAAGCTCTGGTTAAAGTTTTTACCATAAGATGTGAATTGTGGTTATGTTAGGCCTAACTGTATATGGTTAAGGTAAGGAACAAGGCTTTGGTTTGACTGTGTGTGTGTGTGTGTGTGTGTGTGTGTGTAGACAATATAGTCTCCAGTTTTAAAGAGATAATTTGAAGGAAAATGAGATGCAATGCGCACCTCTCTCCTCCGAATATATAACAAGCCCAGAATAGAAGGATTTACCTCCCAACCAAAAAATATACAGTATTTACTGTGTTATGGGCTCCCTCTAGCGGAGCGACAGTGTACTGTATGTGTGTTGTGATGGTTAAAGAAATGCAATATCGTTTAATATCGCAGCCATTTACTGTGACTCACGTGTGTTTGGACACTTCACTGAGCTGGAGTGGTTGCTGCAGTCTGACTCTCAGCTTATTATGATCCGAGCCATCAGCTTCAACTTCACTCACAGAGAAAACCTGCTGTCTGAATCGATGGAGTCCCGACGTGTCACGCCTACAGCAAAGCGCTTTAATGGACGGGGATTTCTAAGACTACTGCAGCAGCAGCAGCAGCAGCATCATCATCATCAGCAGCAGCAGCATCTCAGCTCTGCTGCTGCTGCAGACCTGCACATCTGTGCAGCTGTGGACGGACTGAACCAGAATTAAGAGGCTGCATGTGAAATGATCCTGGCTGAAGATGTGGGTGTTTACAAGTTAATCCAAAATCATCCATTCATTTATTTAGCATGTCTTTATATATATAAAAACAAGGAATTAAGGTGTGGACGACAATGTCTGTCTCCTTGACACATCACGAGGAGGAGGAGGAGGAGGAGTCCTTCTCAAAATTCATCTTCTCATAACTTTGAGGAGTGTAGACGAGACTGTCAGGGGAGCTGTTACTCATCTGCGCTGCTCTGTCGCCCTCTGGAGGACACGGGGCGTGTTGCATCCCAGAAGGAAAAGCAGAGTCATGATTTGCTTGGCCGTTTACCACAGAACCACCCATTCAACACACACACACACACACACACACACGAGCCTAATCCCACACCTTTACCTTAATTAGTGAATGCCTATCCCTTAACTTAACTTAACTTAATTTAACATAACCATAATAAACAACTTACCTCTAACCTTAATCAAAACCTCAGAAATGACTATTAATATGTCTTTAAAATAAGGGGAATACACATGTGGCGCCCCCAGTTGCACCACATTTCACGAAACTCGGTTGTTGTAACACGTCACAGCCCAAAACGAACAAAAAAGTCTCTCGCGACCATGGCCTCAACTCAACAGGAAGTCGGACATTTTGAATTTGGCGTCCATCTTGGGGATTTGCATGTTTCTGTATCTGTGCGCGCTAAAAAAACTAAACGCGTCAAACAGCAGACCTGGAAACCCAGAAAACATCAGTACATGAGAAGTAAGACAAGGGCATAGCGCCATCTGCTGTGGGCCAGCACAATGCTGCTTGCACCTTTAATCATTATTATTTTTAGTCGTAGTCGTAGAAATACACAGTATTTAGTATGATATGTTGTTGTGAAGATGCTAACTGTCATAATGTTTTCTCTAGTCCATACACTGAAGCCGACTAACTACTAATAAATAACCTCGATGTTGTAAAGACAGTTTAAAAGAAACACCACACAGTCTGTCTGCACATCCACACACACAGCGTTGACGTCTTGTTATTTATAGTACAACAAAGAGTGTGTTGCATGTTGTCACACTTTCAGACAGATCTATTTTCAACAGTTTTTTTTATCTGAAGTGTGAGGAATCATGAACAAAAGCCCTGGACAGCTTTTCAAATAGTCTCTCTCTGTGTGTGTGTGTGTGTCTCTCAGACTGTCCCTTTTCCCGCAGAGTTATAGTAAAATAAGTCTGATGCCTGAACACTGAGAGCCAAACTTAACGTTTTTAATCTTCTTTTTCCAACTGCATTTACAATCCCTGTGGCCCCATCATGTCTCTGTATGTATACTTCTCCCTACAGCTGGACATATTAAACTAAATTAAAGTGACAGACACTATTAACAAATGTCCTTAAGATTCAAACCAATTTGTATTAAAACAAATGGAAGCAATTGCATGTGCAAAAATGACTGAAATCATGACGAGATACCAGGACATGTCTCAGAAGTCCACTCACAAACATCACTCACAGAAATGCAGGCACATGTTTTTTTATTATCGACCACTTCATCATTTCACGGCACATCATAATAATCCCACAACTCAGAGAATCACGCACCCATCTCTGGCTTGGAAACGCTCGGGATTGCAATTTACACTGAAGACTGAGGGACTGAGCTCCACCAGCTGCCTGAGTCACTGTGGTCGCTCTGAAAGAGAGATTATAGCTGTGGCTTAATCCCAGATGATCTCTGCTTCTAAAAGCCACTGCAGCAGAGGCAGAGGCAGAGGCAGGGGCAGGGCTGGGCAGCAGCTCAGGACTGTGGTGCCTGACCACCATGACCGCTGGAAGATGGAGGAGCACAGACACAGAGACATGAATGGATTCTCACACAGTCAATGACCTTTGAGAACATCCGTTAAGTCATTGATGTGTCTGTGTTACATAGAGAGCTGCCTATTCATTCAAAACTGTCAATATTTGGACTTTGCTATCAATTACTGAATGATTTTATTCAATCAGTTTGAACAAGAATTACTTTAAAATACTTGTTTACTCTCATATTTATTCCGTGCTCCTTCATTCTGGTGCTGCTATTGACTCACTGATGCTGATGTGATTCATTCTTTAGGTATCAAAATGGATTGATATTTAATATTCGATTTAAGAGGTTTTTTTAATAATTAAAACAAGCTTTTTGATTTTCCAGCTCCTTAAATGTGGATATTTTTTTGGTTTCATCGATCCATATAACATATTTACGTTTGTGTACATCATCATTTCAAGTTTTGGGAAACACAAATCAACATTTTTCCAAATTCTCTGACATGTTATGGACCAAACAAGTACTCGATTCATCAAGAAAAGAGTCGCCACATTAATCGATCGAAGTTTGATTATCGATCAGTAGTTTTCTTTTGAAATAGAGACTTCCACCTTCTACCACGATACAGTAATTGTTTCCATGTATGATTCAAATCATTTTTTGTTCCCAGTATTAGATCTTTAAGCCAGATTAACAGATATGCCTGCAGGAGATTAAAAGGTGGATGTCCGTGTGTTTACAGATGGGAAGATAATCTGTCCTTTCTCTATTAGCATCATATTTTTCCATTATAGGACTTCCATCTGTCCATCTTTACATCATGGCCCTACCATTTTCTTTTTCTTTTCTCTTCCAAGAAGGGATGCTGACACATTCTGCCCATCTCTATGGGTTGTGCCAGTACCAGGTTTCACTTTGTTTGAGTTTTATTTATCATTTGTCCATGTAAGGGGGGGAAAAAAAGTATTACTACTAGTGTCAAGAAAAGGTCTGAGAGCTGAACTCCTGTAACCTCCGCCACAGATACTTTATCCGAGCGTTCTCTTAATCTCAACAAATGTAAGCTGGTGGGGCTTCAACACAAATCCCCGACTCTCCCTCCTTTAGAGAGATAAAGAGAGAAAGATGCTGATTGCTTTCCCCATCCATTTTTTATTCAAAACAGCACCTCACATCAGCAGGAGTCATTGTTTGTGACTGGGTGTAGCTGCTGCTGCTGCTGCCGCTGCTGCTGCTGCTGCTGCTGGCGGCACGTTAGGACAACATGGCTTTGTTTTATTTTGGATTTAGACTCAACAAAGGACCAATCAAGACCTTTTGATAATTCCAGGTGCTTTAAGTTCTCCTTTCCAGCACTTTGATACTTGACAACGTTGGCCCGGATATTTCAAATCTTTATGAGTCTCTATTAAAATAGCACTGCTTTGTTGTTTCCTTTCTATCTCCACTTTTGCCTTAAGTAGACACACAATTTTCACCAGCTCTTGCACTGAAACCCCAGACAGCAATGTTTGCCAGCCGTGGAGGTAGTGGAGGAGGAAAAGGAGGGAAGTACTCAGTAGAAGATCTCTATGGCTTTAGTAAGAAGCCCAAAGCATCCTCCTCTTCAGGGAGTATTGTGGCCAAAACTGGAGCCAGGAGCAGCAAGACCTCGGACCAGAGGAGGGAGTCAGAGGCCCTGGCCTCGCAGATCCTGGAGGCGGCGCACAGGCTGGTGGAGCGGCGGCGGCTGGAGCTCTACCTCAGAGAATGTGGCCTCTCTCTGGCCGAGTGTGAGGCTGAACGCTCAGCGATGGTGTACAGGTGAGAGGGGCACAGTGATATTTGTCCTGTTGTGTATGAAAACCTGTAGTGAGAGTGTAATATCTGAGCATTCAAAGATCACATCAATACAAAAAATGAGTTTGCACCATATAGACTCATAGTTTTTATCGACTTATTTACTCTTATTGCTGAGTAATTGTGGCAATTACACAAAAGTGCTCTTTGGATACTTCAGGTGTGCTTTTTTTTAATCCTTCAGTCTCCTTTTGGGGTATTTCTGCATGCAACCAATACTGGTTTTCCTCTGGGTCTAACTTATGTGAATATTTGAAATACGGGAAGCCACTTAGTTTTTATTATAATGATAATAAAGATATTCCTGATTATTTGCAACTTATAAAAAGGAGGAAACTACTGGTTAAGCTTGAAATGATGGTTTTGCAGAGACTCAGACAGAGAGCATCAGATCACTTAAATAACATGATTAATATTTTTCTGGAAAATTACTAATGCATGAGTGTTTGAAGAGGGCTGCAGTGAGTGTAGACATTATTCAGGGTGGAATGGAGAGAAAAAAAAAGCTGAAATATATTTGCAGTACTTTCCCTTTTTTTGTTTTTTTTTCCACCAGTGAGTGACCTAGAAAGAAAAATCAGGCGCCTGATGAGAGTTCAAAGCACAGCAGCGCTGCATAAATGTGGTTGAACTGCAGACCCATGTGGTTGTTCCGGATCACAAATGTTAATGTGTAAATGAGACTTGGTATATCAACCATTGTCTATTTTCATCCACCAAAAAGTGCAGCCTGATAGGACCCACGTCACTGGGGCAGAAGTTTGGGGTTAATGACGCATGATTCGACAGCAGGGGACAGAGATTTACAGGGATTCAGTTTGAACTTCATCGGCAACACACTCATCTATGAAGAGTCATGTGCCGTTCATATGTTTGCACTTATTGGTTATTGGCTGCTCAAAATGTGTAGGATTTAAACCTGCTTTTATTTTTGCATCAGTATTGATTTAATTAAATGTTCTGAATCTCAGAATCGAGTCATTAAGACATCAGTAAATCTGCCTCTAGGTGGCAGCGTCACCCCGGTGTGAAGACAAATCAGCCCTGTGGCACTTTAAAACCAGAGAAGTAACACAATATGGAGAACTCATCAAAACTGTATGTCAAACCACAGCTGATTCCAACACTGCTTCCTCATCGCTGTCCTTTCAACACCTCCCTGTGTGTGGTGGAATGATGCACCAGCCTTAAACTTACTCTTGACTCAAATTGATGACTTGATATCAATAAAAACAGCTAAATTCTACCTTGGCATTCTCTATCTCTCATTCATTTGCAGGATTTGCTGGAAACTATTTCCTATTACTTATATTATACGTAGCCAGGTCAGCGGCCTAACCTGTATTTACAATAGCCCTTGTAATAAATATAATAAATAGTGCGTCATTTTTACACACTGTACCTTTAAATATTGACATGCAGATAAGACAAGGGCTGAATGCGTAGACTTCTACAAAGATGAAGATTAAAAGTTGCATTGAGTCCAAACGTCCTCGGACTGACCTCCGACAAACAATGTGAAGCGAAATCACTTCAAGATGGAACCAAAAGCATAAGAAAAACAAGTTTGAGGCAGAACTTTGCCGTCCCTCTTTGACTGAGAATAAAAGGCCTTCAGTATTCTGCTTAAACTATATGCACATTTCATGAAGAGGCTGACCACAAACAATATTCAGCTGTCACTCTTCGCTTTAGTCCAAGCAAGTTAAAACCAGCTGTTAACTTTGCAGCAAAAATGATAACGTGTCGCTGTGTTTGTTGTTATGCACAGTAGACTTTCTACCGGACATTGGAAATAATGTTACAGGATTGTTTTCACAGTTTGACCAGAGTGGCATTATGTAAACCAGCCTAAGTGTGTTATTTCAGCTGCAGAGCGTTTATATAGGATCCCCCCCACCAGAGACACGCAGAGTAATGAGCTTTGTTGCTGGTTTTTATGTTAAACTTGAACAACATGCTTTTCAAGGACGTTCCCGTTACGCAATCTGTTGCATAAAGAGTCGTCTCCTCTCTCGTTTCCTGAGATCTACAGTTTAATGTCACAATAAGTAATATAAGGAAATAAGGAAAAGCCACATGTCAATGCTGTACAAAAGCCTACGTGCGGATAAAAACTATGAAGGCACTTGGGGCAAGGTGACGATGTGCCTCTGTGTATAATCACTGTGATTACGCACAGATGAAGCCCTCTCTTCTTAAATGTCACATTGCGTGGTGCTCACATTTTCTTTCTGCATGTAGAGATGGGAACTTGTGCATTTTTATTTGCACCGGTTACGGTTCTTCACAGGAAGGAACAGGTATTTGCAGAGCAAGCGTTTGAGCACTGACTGAAGTGCACCAGCCCTCTGACTCTGAGGCTATGACTGAAAGCGCAGTCTTCCTTCTTCACTCTGTGCCAGTGGCATGGCAACTGAGGAAGAAGTGTCGTTTACCGGGTCTAGTATTTTCATCGTAGGCATGTTCACATCACATGTTCACATCACATGTTCCAACACGAGGCAACGTGAACTTGGAAAAACAAGTTGGGTCCAGATATACCATACGGTCTCATGATCTATACATTGGATGCAACAAGTTTGGACAATATCACTATTTAGAGAGACATCTATACTTCCTTAACACACCATGTCCAGAACAGACCCTCAGGCTTCCTGTGATTGTAAAGTGTGTGGTCTGCATTTAGTCTAATACAATGTTGGCCCTCTGCCCTGTATGCTTTAGATATTGCACCCGATTCAAATGAATGGGTTGTTATCAGGCTCTTGCAGAGCTTGGTGACGAGCTGATTCGAATCAGGTTTGTTGGAGCAGGGCGGTGGAATAATAATAAAAAATAAAAAACGTCAGGAGAGGGGAGAACTGTCAGAACGGTGTCATGTTTGAGCTCAACATATGAACACAATTTGATGGTTTCTATCGTGCGCGAGTTGCTGGGTCAGGCTCTGTCGCAGATGTCTTCCTGGTTCTTCCTCTCCACTGTAGCCAAGTGCATGCTCATTGTGCTCCTAACTGGAAGGTCTTGACCATGTAAAGTGTCCTGAGATAATGTGCGTTATTAATCACACAGGTCAGAGCTAGCGTGGCCCAGTTCCACTATGTTCAATTAAACGGCCCTCCTCCCAAGTCCCCTTTGCCCTGGGCCCCCAAAGCCTCTTGGTGCGCCCCTGCAGGGTACCATATGACACATCCATCACTTTTTTGTTTAACATGACGTGATGCTGTGTGATGATGTGACTTGGAAGACACATGATGATGATGATGATGATGATGATGACAGTGTTTCAGTGAAGAAATGCTCAGTGGAGCTGGGTGTGGTGGAGCAGCAGAGAAGCTGCTTCCATGCAGGGGGGAAAAAAAAGAATAAAAATAAAAATGATGGCGGTTAAAACGATACATATACACATAAATATGCATTACATGGAAAAAATAGAGCTGTTTTTTTTAAATGTTACAAATAAATGAGTAGTACAGAGGCTTCTTAACATAATACGACGATTAGATGAAATGTGTGTACACAAGTGTGATGATGAAAAATGTAGAGATCACACCCGAGAGAGAGAGAGAGAGAGCGCATCTTGCACCCCCACCCACACCCACACACACACACACACACGCGCGCACACACTGCCTGTGCGTCGTGAACATTTTTGGAGTCTCTGTAAAAAAAAAAAAAAAGAGGAGAAGAGTAAAAAAAAAAGTGGGACTCTGAGCTGACAACATGACGTGGAGGGAGAGCCAAGAGGCGGCATCATCCTCTTCATCATCATCATCCTCATCCTCCTCATCACCATCATCTACGGGCGCTTGAAATGTCTGCAGCTGATTTTTGGGCCACTGTGCCGGCATTTTTTTCACCTCCGTGCACCGAGGACGGGATTATTGGAGAGCTGCACACACGCACAGCCGCCGCCGCCGCCGCTGCTGCCGGTATGTGAACGAGCTGGTTCACTTCACCTTTTAAAAACTGTGTTTTTGCTGCTCTCTCTCTCTCTCTCTCTCTCTCCCTCTCTCTCTCTCTCTCTCTCTCTTGCATCAATTTGATGCTGCGTGATGCTGCTGCTGCTGCTGCGGTGACTGTGTGAATTCGCATCCCCACCACCCTCTCCGGACCGAGGCAATGTAATTTCAACCATTCTTTCTTTCTTTTTTTCATTTCCTATGATGCGCACCCGCCTTGCAACATTTTTGATTTTTTTGAAAAATGCCTTATTCCGTCGCGAGGCGCGAGGATGCCTGTAGCTGTGGTTGTGTCATTGCTGCAGCACACTCTCCTCAGCTCAAGTCCGACACAACTAACCTCAGCTGAAGAGGAGACAGCAAGCTGGCAAGTGCTTTACACCACCCAACCTAAGCCATATATACATGTGTATGTATGTGGAGGAGCCTGTGCATGTATGTGTAGGACTGACACTCTGGGGAAGCATCTATTGCACTGTGGTTTTGGGGCTTCCCAAAAAACTGTCACATCCTTAAATCTGTCTGGGGGATTGCTGTGAGCTTACAAGCTTCCTGGTGATATTTTGGAGGGCAGCCCTGATGCATCTTGCGAGGCTGAAGACTGTCTTTGCCAGGTTTGCATCACCAGACAGGAGACAGGGCAGACGGCGACTCTGCGTGTGACATGTTAGAGACTCAACTCCTGCCAAAAATCTCTGACCTGCCCCGTCGGAGCCCTTTTCTATGAACATCCCTGCTTTGCCACTAACGATTCGAGGAGGGGAGACAGTGGCAAGCAGTAGCAGACAATCTGCAGACATCACTGTTAAACATAGAGGTTCTCTGCTCACCAACTCTCCAACCATCAATATAAGAGACACCGGACAGCAGGGTCAGGATGCAGGTGTCCTTCGCCTGCACTGAGCACAACCTCAAGAGTCGCAGTGAGGACCGGCTCTGTGGCCTCCGCACCGCTCCACCTCCTGGAGGAAGCAGTGGGGGAGTGGGAGGTGGTGGTGGCAGTGGTGGTGGAGGAGGTGGCGGTGGTGGTGGAGGTGGCGGTGGCGGAGGAGGTGGCGACAGAGGGGGAGGAGGAGGTAGTGGACAAGGGAGTAACGGCAACTACACCTCCCAAGGCTCAGTCAAGGCCAGGGAGGGTCCCGGGTCCCGTCAGACTCCACAGGGCCATGCCCACATGAAGGAGGCCATCGGGCGCCACACCAGTATGAAGTACAGGTGAGTCTTCATGGAGGAGATGAGGAGCCAGAGCTGGTTGTAATCATACAATAATGATTAAGTCCATCTGCTCCACACAACTCTCTCAGTGTAGCTGTGGTTAGATCTTATGATGCCATTCAAAAACATCAACAAAAGTTCTGCACTGCAGATCTTAAAGACGTTAAAGACTGCAGGGAAGTTTCCAAACACACACACACACACACAGGACACACATGTCAATAACAGGCAGAGATTGAAGGTGAAAAGTGCGTCTGTCAGCAGCAGATAATTATCGCATGGTGACGGAGATGACAAGGCCACAATTACGAGCTGTGAAAACACATCTGATAAATCAACAACAATGTGTGCAAGAGGCTGAAGTTGACTTGTAAGCATCCACGCTGACATCTGTCGTTAAATTCCTCTCTGCCTCTCTCCCACATTTCTAATGCAGACCCTCATTTTGCTTTTCCTCTGGTTGAAACATGATTTAGAGAAGGGTTGTGAGGCTTTTTTTAAAGTAACACAGTGTAGGATTTGCTCTCTGGGTCCCCCTGCAGTTGCGAAACGGTAGCGCCTGCTACAACTGTCGTAAAATATAAGCCGCTTTAACGCCAACAAGCCAACAATAACGGCAAATTCTGAAGCATCCCTGTGTTCAGACCGGACACAGTAGCCTCCATTATAGCAGTGTATACACATTTTTTGGAATGAAATGCTTTAATTTTTCAAGATATCATAAATAAATCTAAATCTGGAAGACAAAAGAACACCAAACTGTAAATTAAAGTTTCAATGGCTGTATCATTATCAGTAAAGCCAGTATTTCAATAGAACGCGTCTCCTTAATCTTTGAGGACACATCACGGTCATTTTAGGACTTAATACAATTAATGTCTCTCATAAAGCACCTTTCCGGATTATCTGTGAGGCCGTAGAGTACTGTGATGAGCATCGGTGGCAAATCCTCCACGAGAAACAAGCCGCAGGCGATCTGATCTGGGATTTTCTCGTCACGAAACTCCACCAGTTGGGATTTCTTTATTTCTAATTCTTGACATGCGAGTTGAAAACAAGTTCAGGCCGTTTATGAGACGGCCTCCGTGTCCATTCACTGCAGATGAAAGTAACTCGGTCAGCAGTGATTTTACTGACACTAAAAAAAAAATATGACATTTAACTCTTAAAGGCGCTTACTCTGATGGATGCAAACACGCTTACATAATCCTCAGCAAACAGCCATAGTGTTATCACACTGTAACAGACAGTATGCATGTGCAGTGGGTGCATTTGCCATAGGCTGGTGTGTTTTATGTAGATTTTGCCCTGGCCTCTTGCTCTTCACCACAGATTAATAAAAAGCTTCTCTAAAATCACCCGAGGACACGCAGGTTTAAAAGCATTTCATTTTCATAGAATGGTGTTGCAGCGGCGTATTGTATATGGACAAAAACACTGAGTCATAATATAGGGAAGAAAAGAGATTTAGTTTTGCTTTTTTTGTCGTTTTTTGGCACATAATCAGGGTTCAGTGGGAAATAATGTCCACATTTATAAATATGCAGCATGCATTTAACATGAAAGCATCCATAATCTATCTAAGGTTGTACCCTCGTACCATCTGTTTCCTTTATTTCGACCGTATAATTCAATAACTCGGGGCGGATTTTAATGACCTGTTTTCCTGTTTAATCAGGTTGATTGAATTGCTGCCATTCTTGTCAGTCAATTTAGATTTCATTTAATAGGATGTTTAAAAAGGGAACGAGGAGCCCAGATATCTCCTCTCTTCCTTGAGAATTGCACACATACAGTACTGTGTTTCTTCACAGGTTGGATTATTCTCGTGGCTCTGCAGTCTCTGGGAAAGTGTCACTAATGGGGAGTGCAGCAGAACAATAAGTCTGTATAGCATATGGCCAGCACCAGTTGCCAGTGGCAACACCCTAGGCATAGTTTTCGCTTGTCTCATTTCCTAATCAGCCAGCACTGCTGTCGCTTATCAGTCCCCGCTGCAATGATGTGGGCTCAAAGCAGATTCTGCCGGTGGACGCGCGCTCTCCATTTTAGACACAACACCACCGAGGCCAGGAGGAAGCGGCAGTGAATCCACGCGCACGAGTGAGGCCAAAAGAATACGACGACAGAGCACAAGTGAACAATCACGAGTAACTTTGGCCTCATCTCTGTGCTGTATTCCAGATGGCGCCGCAGTATTGTCACCTCTGTTTGCCCTGTTTGACTGCATGTTTTCAAATACCCCTGCTGTCTCATTAACCTGAGCATCACCTACCTGCAGGTCATAGACAATAGGTACCTGCGGCGCGCTGTCACTCCCATCATCGCCTGCTGTTACCCACTGCCCAAATCTATTAAACATTTGCTTAATCTCCTTTCTTCTGGCCTTTTCACCCCCCATTTCTTTTTTTTTTTAAATCAAAAGTGATAAGCCAGATTTATATGACAATTATTAGTGGAAATTTTGGTGCTCATGAAGGATGCTCAATCATAACTGAGGCCATAGGTGGCCGTCCAAAAGGAAGGCATCCAAGGCAGAACATTGTAGAAGCAGTTTTACTCCCTCTGGACTCTATTGTGCCACTATTGTGAATTTTGAATAGACTGTCTCCATTTAGATGTTTCATCCTCAACTGACGGACCAAAACATCTCCTCCCTGTTGCTGTTCTGATTGTTTGAAGCAGCGCCGCAGCCGCTTCAAACAAACTGTTTATTGAGCTCCTGTTGTCTTTTAAGTCGAATTCTAAATCACATCCTTCTCAATTTTATCAACAAACTGAGTCGGCTGGAGGCGTGTTCCGTGACAACGGAAACATTTCAATGTTTAGAGCTTTAATTGAAAACATCCCATGACTCGAATAAAAAATAGGTAAAATATTGAGCAACATAGTTTAAATAAGCCTAGAGTCGTTTTATTGGTGGGACCTGTTGAGTCACTCAGGCAAAGTTGTGTCAGTCAGCAAATTGTCCGTTTCTATGGTAACAAGGTCCTCTCTCGCTCTCTCTTCTCTCTCTCTCCTTCCGCCAACATCAGACCTGGTAAGCAGGTCAGATTCCTTGCCAGTGTAGATTTATTTGCCACTGCTGAACATTTCTCAGGGGTTGTTGTATGAGTGGCACACAGCTGCTCGCCTCTGTCTTTATGCATGAGTGAGAGAATGGAGCATGCATGACGGAGGGAAAGTCATGCAAATCATAAATGATTCAGGACCGTGTCAATGACTTAAACATGTCAAAAGAAAAGAGCTTATTTGTTTATTTGTCAAGAAAAGTTCAATATCATGCTTCAGATATGAGATATGAGACTTGTGTTGCCTGCTCTGCCAGGGTGTTGCAGAGCAGGCAATTTCCTTGAGTCCATCAAGTGTATATAAAAATGGACACGGTCCTCTGGTTCCCAGCTTTTTGAGACCATGTCAGCCTTTAAAACAAGCTGTAAACCAGATCTCACAGTCTTATCAGTTCAATTATAAACTATTCATTTCCATCTTCTATCGCCGGGATGCATTGTTTTAATTGAAGAGGAATTAATTATAGTCATTAACCCAGATAACAACGCTGATGTCCACAGAACCCCTGCAACAGAACAGTAACATCAACTCCATATTCAGTTGAATTAGCATGTGGATCAGGAGCTGAAGTGTCCTGACATTCAATGATACATGAGAGCTTCAGTTCTCTAACAGAGTACACTCCAAACTGTGAGTTTTAAACTCTCCACAGCTGTTAGAGGTAATGATTGAATCATTGGTATCTGATGAACAATCCTGTCAAGGTTTACAGAGATATGATGGTCAGGGGCGGCTGGCCCATAGTGGGCGACAGTGCACCGCCCTCCTTAAGCCACACGAAAAAAAAAAAAAAAAAACTGTTTATTTTGTCAGTCTAAGTCTTAATAATATTGTCCAATCAGCAGCCTGAATATCGCTGTGACGTTCAGCATCCTGAGTTTCACTTCCCCCCGTAGCCGCGCCCCCTTGGGACGATTTCAGTCAAATTGAAAATGGCCCCAGACGCTTTCATAGATTTACATGTTGAGATTATTTTTTTCTAGAATATTCTTTCTAATATTCATTTCAATGGGCTCCGGGAGGGCTCGCCCCAACGTGATTTCGTCATACGCACTGACGCATCACTGAGACCTCCCACGGCCAAGCGGACATGGCCTAATGCCGGCGGAAACGGAAATGCCTCCGTTAGCTTCTCTGTAAATTGTGCTAACTTTACCAGCGCTTAATTGACGATTTCATCATGGAAAAAAAGTACAAACAACTTTCTCTCGCTGCAAAAAAAGCCGTTTCATAGAAGAAAAGCTTCAGCTTATATAACTCGGACCTGACCAGCCGAACGTCGCCATAAAACAGCAAACGAAAGACAGGAGCTGGTATGAGAAGACGGACTGGCTAACTGGTTGCACTCAGACCAGTGGCATGTTTTGTTTTCCCTGCCTCCTCTTTCAGATGCTGGACACTGAACAAGCCTGGATTCACACAGGTAATACAGACTTAAAACATTTCTCTGAAGAATAATAGTTTTGGTGCTTTGGTGTGTTTTGGTGGTTACCACAGTCCATCTGAAAAACTGACTTGCCGATTGCGCCCCCTCAAAATAAAACGTCACCAGCTGCCACTGATTATGGTCATTTGGTTTCATTTATTTAACTACCAGAGGACACTTGGCTTTAAATATGTAATCTGTAATATTTCTTTTTTTTTAAGGTCCAGTTGTATCTTGAATACACCATTCATTTGGGTGATCAAGATTCAAGATTCAAGATAAACTTTATTGTCCCTAAGGGAAATTTGTCTTGAACAGTGTCACGTCGGTGACGTTCAATTTAGAAACAAACATACTTGATAGATTACTAGTCATTCATAGTAATCAGGACTTTTTTAAGGTAACATTAGCTATTAAAACATCCAATATAGATCGGACACGCTTACATTGCCACTTAGATGGCTGTTTTTTTTGTTTGTTTTTTTTATATTTTTATTGAGAAATATGGCACACTTGGAAACAGAAAACAGCACTGTATAGCACTGTAAGCCACAGTTGTGAAAACAGAAAACAAATACTTGTAATGTAATGTAATGTACATCACAAAGGAGCAGTTAAAGAACCATAATCTGTAATATTTCAGCATGAAAACAAGACTAATGTTCATATATTGTGGGGAGTATAGTAAACTTAAATTAGCCAAAAATGTTCCCAACACTCTAAATTCATAGATATCCATGTTTCTGTTCAATTTAATTTAAATCCATCTGCTTAACCAGTCTCTGCTGTACGTTTTTTGCCCTTTGTTTGTTAATATTAT
This sequence comes from Solea solea, assembly GCF_958295425.1. NCBI lineage: Eukaryota > Metazoa > Chordata > Actinopteri > Pleuronectiformes > Soleidae > Solea > Solea solea. Next base: position 7,616,162 of record NC_081137.1, on the reverse strand, counting down.
TGCTCGTATTTGCGGCACGCTGTGCCACTGAACATATCTCTATAAAGTGTAAACGTGCAGGCAAACCAAATGAGACAAGACAACAATTCCCATGACGTCTCACTGTTACCTGAAATCATCCAACTGGGCTGTTGTTTCCATTGAGAGATCCCTGGTGGCCAAGATTACACACTGTGTGTGTGATGAATGTGGCGTTAACAGTTATCCCTCTCACTTCTGTGTAACCCTGTTGAGACTAGAAGTATTTGAAGGTACTGTAGGCAGGATATTTCTGGCATTATTGATCAATAATTTGATAATAACCTTTCACCGTAATGAAAATCAAATGATCTGAGAGAGAACTGCACTTACGCACCTCCTCTAGGCTCCATTTACGTCCTCAGAGAGATCCAGCCTTTGGACTTTGACCAATCATTGGGAAGTTCACAGAGAGAGTACAGTTCCGAGTGCTTGTTTTTGACAATTGTGAAAGGATCACTATTGTGGCACCAGCAGTAATTACCTAGGATGCAAAGAAACCTCAAAACTGTAATGATGAGAGGACAAACCCAAGACAGAGCCATAACAGTGTTTACCTATATAAATAAATCCCTCCCTAATCCAACTTTACCTTCTGATGAATTCCCTACAGTTATCACAAGTAGTCATCGTGGATAATAATTGAATGAAAATGAAGTAATTTGGCTTTAAATTGTCATTTTAATTTATATTCAGACAGAAGTAAACTAGCTGTAATATGACTATATAGCAGTATACTCTTTTTTTCAAATTTACAGATGTTGAGCTGTTTCGTTCTGAAAAAAAAAGGTTTTGAGGACTGCATCCAGACAGTCTAATGTATAGTTATAAATATAAGTGAAAAATTCATTTAGAACAAACTGACGCTGTATGCAGCTGCACACACACAAACGTTTCATACCAGTCTGCAGAAAAATACATGAAGCAGATGAAAGAGAACGCAAAGGCAGTGCTGTTCGACGAGGCATCCAGTTGTCAGTGTTTGTTTGTGGATGGATGCCTGATGCTCTGAAAAGAGCAGTGAATCAATGTCAATGCCCCATATTGTCTTCTGGCAGTGTCAATGTCATTAGTCCATGCCTTTACATAAGAGCAGAAGCACGGACTGTAAAAGTAAAAGTATCCACAGGTTCTGGACAAGTCACAAAATGCCCTAAAGCCCTAAATGGCTCACTATTTCTTTTCTGCTACTTATTTGTTCTGTTTTATTCTATTTGCTGCACTCACAGCTTGGATATGTTGTAATTAGGACAGCCCTACTTTTCCAACAGTTGAATTAAAATCATCATGAAACATTAGTAATAATAGCAGAGGTAGGAATTAGCACACTGTCAGAATGACGTGCTGAAGGATGGTTTGGTTTCAGCTTTCTAAAGTGCTGAGAGGATCACAGATGACATTATATTCACTGGTGAGGGCAGAAATCACTGCATGGCCAAATACAGAGAACGCTTCTTTGTAATTTGGATGAAGTGACCCTTTAAAAGCTAGAAACATAGTTTCCAGTGTTAATTAAAGAGAGCAGACAGAAAATGCATTTAGAGCACATCCACACAAACAGTGAGCATGCAGGCAAAAACATGCACGCACACTGTGATGTCACACACTGATGTGTTATTAATATCTAGGTGCGCTTCCCTCTGGAAGAGGAGCCTGCTCAGCATGTGTGTGGCATTTTATGACAACTGCAGGAAAAACAAACAAACCCCTGAACCATCTGCATGGAGTGTCTTCCTCTGCGTCTCAGGTGAAAACTAACTGTAAATGTCAGCACGGGTTAAAATGCTGACTACACCATGACAGAGCACCTGTGTGCCTCCTTTCTCTCCTCCATTAATTATGTATGAAATGTATGGTCCTTATAATCGCCTTGTTTGGAGTGGGTGATTTATGGTGGGAGAATAAATAGATAAGGGAAAACATAGCAGGGCCTATTTATTAAAGGCTACAGAGAAGCATCTGTGTTTCCGCGTGCGTTCATGCGTGACAGTATGTAGATCTGTGCCCCTGTTCCAGTCTAATCCCCCGTGAAGCGTGAACGTCCACGCGGAAAGCCGCCGCGCTGACCCCCGCGCACAGTAGATCTCATCAATCTGTGCGTTTAACGTGCACCAAATCCATGTCAGATGTGTCAGAGTGTCTGTGTGTGTGTGAGAGAGAGAGACAGAGAGACAGAGGGAGGGAAAGCCTGTCACAGGGGAGATAGTAAGAGGAAAGAGAGAGCATGTGTTTCCTCAGACTCACTGATAGTAATTTAGCAGACTGCAGCACTGCAGAGAGAGCTGGAGTTGAGAGAGAGCAAGGAGGGGGCGACCAGTTGTCACACACACAAACAGTGACGTGACATCCTCCAGAAGAAAAGACGTTTTATGTGGCACAACAACTACAAACCAAACATGTTGTCTGTTATCTTCACTGTGTTATCCAGCCTTAAAAAGCTCAGCACTGAGACAGTTGGATGGATGCTTGATATTCGTATAATGCTGACTCATGATTTTGTACTTTTCACACATAGACTCTGCTGTGTCTTTACTGTAGAAACAAAAAGAAGGTGGATTAGTGTTGCCAGGGCGATCTACAGCAGGGGTCTCAAACCCAAATGACCACTTGGGGGCGACTAAGTAGGAACACGTTTTAGGAAAACTGTTTAGTAGGGGTCAATCATTATAATGTGATGATATTTTATGGATATTTTTTTTGCAGTGATTGATCGGTCCCGATAAAAAAAATCTATAAATAAAAAAACACACAGAAATAACCCTGATATTAAGTGGCGGACCTCATGGAATCAATTGGAGAGCTGCAAGTGGCCCACAGGCCGCGAGTTTGAGACCTCTGACCAATAGGCTGTATTAACTTAATGCATTTACATTTTTTTTTTTTTTTTACATTGCCACTACAAGATTTAGCCATTTTATACATTATTCTTGAGACATCACAGTTTTAACTGCTGTAAAAACCCATGCCCTTGTTTCAATTACCCTTTTATTTTAAGTAATTACACGTATATTTATTGGTAGTGCATTTAATTTCTCCCAGAGAACCCTCTGATATATAACACACTAGACCTTTAAGTGAATCTCAAGCTTTTTAATGCATGCATCTCTCTGACTGAACCTGTTTTCCCAACCAGCAGGTAATATTTTATTAACTTGCCCCAGGTGGATTTAAGGCAAAAAGGTGTGATTTGACGAGTGTCACAAAAACAACAGCATGGGAGAACAAGCTTCAGAGGAAATCTCCCGTGTGCCTCATTTATATTTACTACCTGTGTTCAAAGTGACTGTCAGTGTGTGAGATAGTCTGAGCTGTCATCGGTGAACAAGAGCAAAGAACCAGCTACATCAAAACCCCCCCACTGACTCTTTGTTCCCTTTTATATAGAATATCTGACCATTGACCTGTATGTGCTATTTTGACAGAATGTGATTCACACCCATGTACTCCTACACACACACACACACACACACACAGTCAAGAGAGCGACACAAATGCTTACATATGCAGAGAACTAAAAATAGCTTAAGGTCAGGATTTAAAAATAGACCAGAGACAATAAAAGCAGGACTCGTTGGATTGGACCGAGCCTGAATGCTCTGACAGTCTGTCTTTTTGCATTTGCTTTTTGTGGTGGATGCAGGCAGACAGGCAGGCAGAGAGGGGCGAGGTGCTGGAGATGAAAAGACTGCAAGCAGCGAGTTGCACTGCAGTTCTGCTGCCTCTCCAGCTGCCTCTCCAGCTAATTGGAATGGGGGAGAGCACACATGGAGGAGGAGAGCGAGCATGAAAGCTCACATCATTTTCAGCTGTAGATGCTCTCTGTGGTCAGAAATGCAGCTCTCCGCCTCTCCCTGCTCACACATCACAGCAGCCGCCGGGGTAATCGAATGTGGCGCGACGGTTAATGGACTCCTCTTCAGCTTATGGAACATTTTGACTGTGCAGAGCAAAGGAGCTTTGAGACCAGCTCGCTTCCCTCTGACTGTTTCACCTGCCGAGAATAATACACTGAACGGGTTCACATACGAGGGATAAAAGGTCAACTGTTCACAAATAATTAGACACAATTTAACCACAGGTGAGAAAGACTTCACATCCAGCAACATAGTGATACTATGTTATATTAGTGATACTATGTTATATTACAGCGTTGTGAATATCTTCTACTGCTTTATCCTCCACATTAGGGTCGCTTGTGCCAATCCGGAGAATCCAGAATAATCTAATATACTAACAGAGTAAAATAATCTTTTACGCTATATCTAAATACTGTGAATAACATTCAGAAATAAAGTACAGTACATTTACAAATACTTTCCCCCACAACAATGATGTTTTACTCACTCATTCACACTTTCACTCATTCATACAGAACATACTGTATGTCTTATCCATTCACACACTGGGATGGAGCAACGTGGGGTTAAGTGTCTTGCCACATCGGACACATCAGCATGTAGACTAGCATGGAGCTGGGAATCAAACCTCTAGTGTTAGTGTAGTAGTTTTTTAGTAGTATTTTTTTAAGCTACATCCTGTTTCATCTTCAAAAATGTGTCATATTTTTACAAGATTTAGATTTTAATAGAAAACATCAAGCTATCAAAGATAGCTGGTAAAAAACTAGTGGTTTGGAGCCTTAAATACAACTTTTTTCTGCCGAAAGATTCAAATTTTCGACATACTAAATGTTGATGAAAATGGATGAACATTGGCATGCATATTAGAACTGTGGAAATGTTTTTATAAAATAGGGTAATGTGTAAAAGTGGTGCAAAATGACTCAGTAGCGCCCCCAAAGGTGAAAACCCAGTAGGACAAAGCAGAAACTAAGTTGCACCAAATTCCTCAAAACCTGGTATAAACATGTCACAGCCCAAACAAACAACAAACAAAATAGTCTATTGCGACCATGGCCATTTTTAAAGTTGGTGATCATCTTAGCGATTTGCACACTTTGTAACTCATAGCAACATAAAAATTGCGTTAGGGCCCACACAATGCTGCTTGTAGCTTTAATTCCCTATCGATACTGAACTTCAAAGAATCTATACAGTAATACGCCATAAAATATACTAACATTTTAGTGTATCAACAGTTTCCAACACGCTTAGATGACTGTGTATAATACAGTATGTAGTACACATAGTACCCACCACGTACATACTGTAAGTAAAGCATAAGTTCCTTGGTTTCCATCACTTTAAAGGATCAGGAAATTAATTCTAATCATAAGGACTATTCTCCTCTTTGCTTGCCACGTGCACACATCAGTGTACAGTCTTGCTGTGACTGAAGTGTGTGCATATGTATTCTAAATGCCCTCACATCACTGTCTTTTTTCCACTGTTTGTTTCTGAAACTCACAGCTTGTGTGTCTTCGCTTGTGTGTGTGTCCCCCTCAGAAACCTGGGGAAGTCAGGCCTACGAGTATCCTGCCTCGGGTTAGGTGAGTTGTTTTGAAGGCAGGGAAATGCACATCTCTATTTCAACCTCTGGAGCCAAACAAACGTTTCTCTGTGTCTCTTCTTGCTCAGGCACCTGGGTGACATTTGGATCACAGATCTCTGATGAGGTGAGAGCTCCCTTCTCTCTCTGTTGTCACTCTTGTTGCTTTTGAGGAAAAATAGCAGGCACTGCAAATGCAAGTCTCAGTTTCACAATTATAGGAAGTGGAAAGTGCCTCAGACCTTGACACTATCACAGCAGCTTGATGAGATAATGTCTGTATCTCTAAAGTATTATCGTCTCTGCATGGTGCCCTTCATGGGCGACCTCTGAGTAATTGGAATTTACCCATGGCCTCCCTTTCTCAGTCTCATTTTTTTTATTCCCTCAGATGGCTGAGAACCTGATGACCATAGCTTATGAGAACGGAGTGAACCTTTTTGACACGGCGGAGGTGTACGCCTCTGGAAGGTCAGACTTCTACGTCTCCTCTCAGCACCAATTAAATCATACGCTTTTCTTCTACTTGCAGTTTTTTCTGTATCGGTACCAAAAAACGCAGAGAGCATTCAAATGTCCTTAAAAGTCCTCACTTCTTTACGTGTTCTCAGTTAGAATGAGCTGTGAGTGAAGGTGTTGTCATCACACTGACTGGCGGTGTAGAGTAACCACTAGCTACAACACAGCATGAAGACATAGATAAACGTGGAAGACTCCTCCTACTCACACGTTCAAAATAAAGCCTATGTGGAGGACGTCTTGCAATAAGGAAGCTGAAAGTGATGTTTCTGAGGAAGAGGAGGACATCTGTATACAGGGAACATACTGTATAATGTTGATTTTGATGTCATGGGGACAGAGTCTTCTTTATTGTTTGTTGTGTAGCAACAACCTTTCACAATCAATAATGTGTTTTTCCACAGAGCGGAAATTACTCTAGGGAACATTATCAAGAAGAAAGGATGGAGGTATTATTACTCTTCTTTTTTTGTGATGCACATGCATGTGGGAAAGCTTCATTTGAGATCATTAGTATAGTGCAATCTTTGAAAGCTCATTAATCCTCAATCCTCCTTTTGTAAAGTGCACAGCATTTCCGTCTGTTTTTCTTATTGTTACGCAGACAAAGTTTTCGCCTCACATAGACAAAAAAACATAGATTAGAATAGAAAATTCTGACTTGCCACAAATGCTGGAGATGTTTTTATTCTGGACAAAACAAATCAAATCTGAAATAAAGCTTTTGCAGCCTCTCAATTTGATTTTGAGATGTACTGTGGATTAGAACAGGCAAAGAATACCTGCTTAATGAAAAATGACACCATACAAAATAAACAATAAGATAGAAGATTGACTTTCCTACTCACATGCTACAGCACTTTCTTATTAAAACTGTGCTCCTCACCCTTTTGTGCTTGCCAGGCGTTCAAGTTTTGTCATCACAACAAAAATCTATTGGGGAGGCCAGTAAGTGCAACACTAATAGACAATAAACTCGATTTTCTTTTTCTTCCACATTCAAAACCCTCATATGCTTTTATCATTTCATGAGAACGTCAATAATGTGCATTTTCTTCACTTCACAGAGCAGAGACAGAGAGAGGACTCTCCAGAAAGCACATCATTGAAGGTAATGATCCATCCATCTATCCATCTATCTCTCCATCTGTCCATCTATCTATGAATGATAAATATTTGACTGTTGTTCACGACAGGTTTAAGAGGATCCTTATCAAGACTCCAGTTAGATTATGTGGACATCGTCTTTGCCAACAGAAATGATGTCAACAGTCCAATGGAAGGTCAGTCACAGATACTTGTAGTGATCACTCTTGCTTGCTGAGACCCATTAGACTAATTTAAATAACGATGTGGCGTCCTGTGATTTGATCTCCAGAGATTGTACGAGCTATGACCTTTGTAATTAACCAGGGAATGGCCATGTACTGGGGAACCTCACGCTGGAGTGCCATGGAAATCATGGTAAATATTCATCGCACATTCTAAACAAAGTTTATGGCACAAGTAAGGAGTGGTAACCGCGGTGTTTTGTTCACGTCTTTGCACCAGGAGGCGTACTCAGTTGCACGCCAGTTCAACCTGATCCCACCTGTGTGTGAGCAGGCAGAGTATCACTATTTCCAGAGGGATAAAGTCGAGGTGCAACTTCCTGAGCTCTACCATAAGATTGGTGCGACATGCACAGTTTCACACCTCAATTTGTCTTTTTTTTTTTTTTTAAACTGAATGTTGGTTTTGTTTCATCACGTGTCTGCACTTATTCCACTCTCTCAGGCGTCGGAGCAATGACGTGGTCTCCTCTTGCATGTGGATTAATCACGGGGAAATACAGTGACGGAGTACCCGAGTGCTCCAGAGCGGCAATGAAGGTCAGTTTGATTTTGATTCTTTTCACCAAAAATCAGTGAGCTATTGTCGTGTGAAATCAGTGTAGAAGGACTGCAAGTCCCCTCATCAATGCCTTTCTCCATGCTGCTGCCGGTGAAGGGATACCAGTGGCTGAAGGAGCGGGTGAACAGTGAGGAGGGCCGCAGACAGCTTGCCAAAATCAAGGAACTCCATCTACTGGCAGACAGACTGGGCTGCACTGCTGCACAGTTAGCCATAGGTATGACACAGGGTTATTAACATCATCCTACAGTGAGCATGTACTTGTTTTACCCTAGCACTACTCGGCTCTACTCGGTTTGGTATCCGACAGTGTTAAAATATTGAGATTTTAGAAATGTCCTTGCTAAATGTCAGAGATTAAAGCTTTTTTCCAGGATTTTTACATCTTTTTAACTAATCTACAGTTCAGGATTGTTCAGTTTGACTCAGTTTGTGTCGGAAGTTTTCACTTTTTTCTTTTTTCCAGCCTGGTGTCTGCGCAGTGAGGGAGTCAGCTCAGTACTTCTGGGAGTTTCTAACACAGACCAGCTACTTGAGAACCTGGGTGCCCTTCGGGTATTTATTTTTCAATATTTTTCCCCACATTAAAAATGTTGATAGACAGACTGAACTAAAGCAGAATAAACCAGTAAATGTGATTCTAATGTTAACATCCATACTACAAGGTGTTTGTTTAAAATGCATACAATCTGTTCTGTAGAAGATGGATGGATGGATGTTGCCATTAAGTGCCAATTTGGAGCACAATTCTTTTTTTTTCTTTGTGGAGTTTGCATCTCCCTGTGTTTGTGTGGGTTCCCTCTGTGCACTCTGGCTTCCTTCCACAGTTCAAAAACATGCAAAATTGGTTAATTGGACACTCTAAATTGTCTGTAGAGTAAATGCTTGTCTGCCTCTACATGCTGACTCTGTGGCAACCTGAAAATGGATGGACTGATGTTCCCAGTTGGTACTGTGGCGGCGAAATCAGGGATTCTAGAGGCTTCAAATATGGGGTTCAGTTTCTTATGGGGGACTGCTGGTTGCCACTTTGTCTGGACTCACATCAACTTTATCTAAAAAAACCCTCTTTTCAAATTGAAACATAGTAGTCTGGGTGTTACACATTTCAAATTTTAACTGACTGCCGTCCCTTTCCTTGCAGATTTTATCCCAAATGACCCCGCAAACCATTACTGAGATTGACACCCTGCTGGGAAATAAGCCACACTCAAAGAAAGAGTCCCGCGCTTGAAGAGGCAAATCTGAGTGACCCACGATGTTTTGAGAGGAGGATGAAGGAGACGGTGACATCGGGAAAACATCACTATTTGCTCCGCTGTATACTAAACAACTTGCATGTTCTCAGCGACATTATGCTTCCAGTGTGTGCGCAGATCCACTTTGCGCAGGAACATTGTATCATGTATGAAAAAGAAAAAAAAAGGAAAAATTCTTCAATCATGGAAAAAAAACACCAAAACGGTCATATATTGCTCACTGCCGTTTGTCCACAGAATAATGATTTCTACAGAGGGGGAGGCTAAAACTGCATGAAGCGACGGACGGGGTCTGCAATCAACTGATTTGACTTGTGTTGATGATGAAAAGTTCTGACGTGTGTGAGGGGAGGGGAGGGGGAAATACCTTTATGCTAAATGAAACTTGACTGCTTGAAAGGTGCTGAAAGGTCTCTTCATCACGCAACTGCTTGTTTTTTTCTGTAAGATGTTTAGTACCCAGCAGCCAGAGAGCCAAAGGTTAGTACTCGTGTGTCTGACCAAACATTTCCCATAGTGTGCATGTGACTTCGTCTGCCACGCTCACTGCTTTACAGGGTTGGGAACAGCGGATTCAAGAAACTTTAATCCAACGTCACGTCACATGCTTTACAGGTAGTGTGGACACATGTATTGGTGAAGTGCCAAGTGTATAGGAGAACCTATGTAGCCTTCAGTTTAGGTCTACTGCAATTTTCAAATTTGTTAAAGCCAAAATGTGTGTCAAAATATCAATTTGGAGAGAATATATACATATATCTATATACATATATATGTATGTATGTATATATATATATATATACGTTATTATTATAATATGTCAATTGTGTGTCATTATGAAAACATGGTGGTCCAAAATGGCGGCCTCTGTAGAGCAGACATAAATATAAATATAAAAGGCTCATTCTGTGGTAATGAATGGCAACAATTCTTAAAAGCAGATGATTATAGATGTGAAAAGATATTTTTTTTAATTTACCAAATTAAGAAACATCATCTAAATTGTACACACTGCACTTTTAAAAGACCAATTACCTTATTGCACCAAAATCGACACCTTTTTACACATACTAAAATTACCATTTTTGGCACAAATGAATTTATACCTAAACTGTTTAGGCTTTTAAATTCAAATATCTCAGTGGGTGAGAACTTTGAAAGCAACTCTTCCAACCCTGGTGCTTTCTCTGCAGTCTTCTTGCCTCCTCTGTTTGTAAACTGTGCGCATGTCCCTTTAAGAGAGAATAGCCCTTAACTGGGTGTAAATGTGGCATGGCTTTTACGGCTTATGTAGGTTTTTGCAGTGCCCTTTTATGCCCTTTTTTTACTCCGTGGTCTGGCAGTTTGATGCAGGTGGGCACTTTTTTTTTTCTTTTCTTTTTTTTGCTTTAAAGACTCTGCAGTTTGCAGACGCAGCCATGTGTCCATCTGATGCGTAAATCTTCGTGTCATCCCCAAAACTGTTCTTTAAAAATGTTGACATGACTTTCAGCGATGCCGTCCCTGCGAAGAGCATCAATGTTCCTAAAATCAGAGACTTGTGAGACTGTGGAGGAGTCAGCGAGCATCGGACACACAGATACTTGGACACACTGTGGTGAACTGTTTCCAAATGATGAGTGAAGCATCTGAGTTTAGCAAACACCACAGATTTAGAAGATTTAGTCAAATGTAACTATTTTCTTTTGTGGAAGACTGAAAATATAGCTTCTCTGCTCATTTTTTGGGGGAGTTTTTCCTCTCTGTATCATTTGTTCCCTTGATTCTTGCACACACGCACAATCCATTTATATATAAATGTATATATACATATATACATATATATATATATTATGTTTTCTCACTTTAGTTTTTTATGGAATTCAATACTTTGTCATGTGAGAAGGGATTTCTTCCTTCTGTGATTCCCCATGAAAACAGCACTTATCTCTGGGGCAAGGTGTGTTTTGATACATGAGGACAAGGTTACGTTGTACTGTAAATAGGCTTATCTTATTTTGCAGAAAGACGAGACGATAATAGTCAAACTTTATGGAGAAAGGGATTCTTAACGGAGTAGCCGGAATGTGGGTGCTCCCCTGTGATGATGTACAGTTGGACTGTGACATAGATACTTCAATCAAAACCTTGAAAATGTAACTTTGCCTGCCTAACTCATATTTGACTGTATTGCAAACAAACAGAAACCAAAAGAGAGAAGAGACAAATCATACTGAATGTATCCTGTCTGTTGCTCACATCATATCTAACCCTAAAGAATCAAAGCACCCAACATTTCCTCTCTTATGTTTTGTTGTCTTTGCTCCTGTCACACGAAAAGCTGCCGAGACAGATGTGATTCACACAAAAAGGTTGTTTTGATTTTGTTATTCATCACCTGGACATTTCTGCTGCTGTGTTTAACATCAACGGCTTATCCATCGTGTTAGTTTGGAATAAACTGTTTATTTGAGTATATGCACAGGGATATTTTTATGAGCTACATATGCATTAGCACAATGTGTCCCCTTGACGGTTCCATGTATAGATGTATAGAGAAACTTAAGATTTAAATTAAGATTTTTAAGCATTTCCCTCCCAATCCAACCAAATCCGGACTATCCCAGTGTGAAATAGTAAAATAATAAATGCTCACTTGCATGATTTAAACGCTCACGCGCTCAGATGCACAATTAAAAGTATTCTCAGTAGATTTTATGCAGATGAAGTTGTTCTTAATATAAGCTAACAAACCTCGACACCTGTGCCATTATGCAAATTGTATGGGTTGACGACCGCTGAATCCACCTTTGACCTTTCTCCGAGCGTATCATTCAATTCTTTAATAAGTGAAATGGAACAAAGACCAAACTAAGAGGACGACAGTCATCCTCCCAAACTGTCTGTGAGCCCTGCACCTGTCGAGCATCACACTCCAGTGTCCAGTCACCGTCTGAGCTGCTGCTTATAACCACTGACTGAAAACATCTGCGACGCCTTATGCTCGTAATCTCGCTGTTTATGGCGTCCACAATGTGATCAGAGTGAGAGATTAAACATATGTGTGTGTGTGTGTGTGTTCCAGCCACAGCCACCCTTCAATGAACACCGCCAACACAGTCGAGAGGGAAAAACAGGTTTCACTGCATGACTCATCGTTCCTGTAAAGAAGCGGGTTGGACAAGGTGTTGGAAAGCAACAGCAACGAGTGACTGCAGTTCATCGGAGAATCACAAGTGTCCTTCATAGCTCGCCCAGTTGCTCTTACGTGTGTTCGTGATTAGGACGGGAGCTGTTTTCCCAAGGACACAAGACACAGGGGAAAGAGATGGTTAAAAAAATATGCTTTTCCATTTTTTGGCATTTTCTCTGGAATAAGGTTTTTTTTATATTCTGTTACCACAAACACAGACACTTGCGTTTATATTCAATTAATCCTGTCCCTCATTATGTAATTGGTCAATGACATACGGCAGCAGCCCAGCATTTAAGCATGTAGACATGGTCAACACAACCTGCTGAGGCACCAGAACAGGGAGCAAAGGTGATTTAAGAGATTAGAGCATGTGAAATCAGCCATATCCAACCACTGAGAAAGGGAAACTCACAACACCTGGGATGCTGTCCTTAACAGGATGTCAGACAGCAGGGGGTGGGGTCCTCCCTTGCTGTCTTCACCTAACTCTTCTGATGAAGACCAAAGGAAGTGGTCAAGGTCATGAGAAAAAGCTCAATAAACACGGTACGCTCTGCCGCAGCCCTTTGCCTCGTTTGCCTGCTGAAGGAATTAAATAGTCCACACCGATGCGTCAGATGGTCACAGGTTAGTTTTATTTTCTACTAAAATACATGTTTCATGCAGATTTTGTCACTTTACACAACGACCAACAAAAACACAATGGAACTAGAGCAGAGTTACCTCACAGTATTGGGCAAGGAGGGATGTTACATTTGCTCAGTGTGAGGTTTTTGTGTGTGCAAAGTCCGAGTGGCTTCATGACTAGCACATGATCATCCAACAGCCAGCCAACTACACCTGCACCTTATGAATAATACATTTAAAAAAAAAAATGCTGGAGAAGCAGAAATAAACAATTAACAAAGTGAAATATTGCTATTGGAAAATAAATTTAAAAAAGTGAAATATAAAAAAAAAGAACGCTCTTGACATTTTCTCCAAACTCAGATCTGGCACATACAAGTTTCTCTCATCCTTCATCGACTGGATGTGGCAAGTAAAAGTAAATGTTCCTGTCCCGCTGTAGAAAAGGCTGTGGCATGGCTTTAAGTTGAAGGCATATGTGAATCAGAGTCTACTGGATGTAAAGGAGAGACTGAGCATGGAGAAAGATCTCACTCTACTCTACAAGGCCTGTGACGATCTCCATGTGGAAAATAAGGAGGAGGTAGGCGAACCCTCGTCACTGCTCAGCAACACCGACAGTTAAATAAGATGCAGAAATAGGAATGAAGTGCTCGACAAACATGCTACACACATCGCTTGTTTTCAAAATGACAGCCCAGCACAGCATGCTTAAAACCCTCCACCCGCCCTGTTTTAAAAACAGCTTCCGTCCTTGTGTAGCTGCTTGCATATTAATACGATCAGGATTTTAGGTTCATTTTCATGTCAACAGGGAGACAACAAGACTCATGCATTATCATCTCCAGAATGTAGAACAACAGTAAAGACAGACAAATGTTACTGCACGGCATATTTAGTAGGGGGAGTTTTTTTTTTTAAGGTTGCATGAGGGAGAGCTCTGTTAATACACAGATAAAACAACCACAATTCAACGCAGCTTGTTCTCTTTCTTACCACCCATCTGCATGACATCGTTGAGGGTAAACGACATGAAGGCGATCTGCTCAAGTTCACTCTCCTTCCCACACTCCATCAGGCACGAAAACTGGTCCTTGTCGGCGTTGTACGCGAGGTCGGAGTAGCCGCTCGGCCCGCCGTTGATAATCCTGGGTCTGTCCCAACCTGACGAGTGCAGGGGCGACCGGTTCAAGTACACACCCATGCGCGTCCGACTGCACTTGCTGGTCGGGTGCATGAAGAGGAGCCAGGTTTGTGTGTCTGGGGACAAGAGAGACGTGCCACAGGCTTTGCTTTCGGTGTCATCGTTGGGGACAAATTCAGGAGCAGGAAAGCCAATGACGCTGCCCTGGCAGCCTGAACAGGGTTCGGTGAGCTCTAGAGGCACGTGGGGCTTGTCGAAATCCACGCCGCTGTTCTCACTCAGGGCCTCGCGTCTGTGGCCAGAGTTGCGTGCGTTACAATAAAGATGACTTCTGCCCTCATGGTCAATGATCTCTGCCATTTCACATTCACACGACTTCTTTTTCAGCATCTTACCTAGGTGCCATGTCTGTCCAAAGTTCTCACTATAAATAGACAGTGCATATGGGTAGACCGTGTAAGGAATGGGAAAGGAACAGCATCTGTAGGGGATGTAGTAGGCGTACGCTGGGATGATCAACCTGCCGTTCTCCAGCTGGACACCGTGGCCGGGGCCCACGGCGAACGTGGCCCACTTGTGTATGGTTCCACCGATCACGCTCTCTGTTAAGTCTTTCGCTTGACTCCAAGTCTGCCCGTCGTCCGTGCTGCTGACGCAGCAGAGACGCGTCTTGTTCTTACCTGTGAGGCGCTGCATCATCTCTGTGGTTCTTCCCCACACGCAGATGAAAAACAAGAACAACGTTTTGCTGTTTTTCTCATACACGGGACAAGGATTCATGGTGCGGTGGTCGGGCAGGCATGCCGACGACACGTCCTCACTGGGCGACCACTAGAAGACAAACAACAAAGAAGACAATTAAAAAGACAAGCAGCGAGAATGCGCATGGTTCAGGGTTAAAACAAAAGGTGCAAATAACAACCTGCACAGATCCATCTTCTTTCAGTGTCCCTCTTCTCATAACAAAGACTTTGGCATCATGATCCCTGGGTGAGGTCCTTTTCTCAGCGAAGGCGAGAAAGGTGTGACAGTGCCTCAGATAGATGAGAGCAGGAATCCTGTACGTGGTCCCAGTGAGCTCCTGTTCGAACAGAGTTGTTTTGGCAAGTTCCTCCATACTGCCACTCTTCGACGGTGAGTTTCCCATGATGGACGTGAGTTCCTGTGAGAAGAAAATGATCCAGGTGTGTGATTTGGCCAGAGTTTGATTATTATTATTATTATGTCAATCTCTACAGTGTCGTTCCTTCTTTAAATAACAACATGTGGTGATATGATGGTGAACTTTACAAGCACTGCAGTTTGCTCATGGTTTCTTATAACCACAAGCCTCTGACGTCATCACTTTCATACATGTTATCTGCCCTGTTTTGGTCACAGTAACATGTATAAAGCCAACCCTCTGATCACAATAGGTCATTGCTCGCTCCAGTTCCGGAAGCTGCCGTCTCTGCTGACGTTCTCATGCTCTTTTAACTTTTGAACATACATTCCCAATGCAGGGTAACACGTTTGACAATGGTGCCATGTTTGTTGGGCTCTCCCTCTCAACAGATCTAAGAGTGTTTATGTTTTATTTGGATTCTAATCAATTCGATGCAAGTGTATGTGATGGCCTCCGAATCAACTCTTTCGGTGCTGTCAGAATAATGGATTCCCGATTGCGTAATGCACGTCTTGCCAGCCTCATACAACAGGATATACACAATAAAAATTCGCTGTGTTATCGTGTTCTTCTAGGACAGATACTTCAACAGCATAGACAGATAATCAGAGTTTCCTATGTGCAGCTCCTACTGGCTGTATGCATGAATGCACCAGACACCGTCCAGCGTTTATACTGTGCGTGCACAACAAAGCTCTTACCTTCACTTGTTACTCTTGCCATAAGTCACCCTCGATGTTTGCGTGAACGACATTATAACGTCCGATTTCACACCAAACCACAGACCGTAGACGTTCACGACACTGGCGCTGCGAGTTCATCAGAAGCGAAAGCGTTGCTGAAGCGAGAGCGACACCCACTTGCGCATCATGGTTCGCTTTGACGAGGACTGTTCCAGATTAAATTGTCAAAGCTCGATTGTGTTCGTAAGCGGTGGACAAAAACCCCCACATTATATGTATTTTAGCCGTTGTAATGCTTAAAAAAATGTAATTATAATAATGACTACGTCACAGAAAAGTTACTACCAGCCACAGTGAGATTAGTATTTGCCTCGACTTCCGCTGCAGTCCGCTGCTCAACCTGCACGCACGCATTTCTGTCCATCAGCTAACTAGCTAAACGTTTTAAACGCATACGAGTCGGACGTGATTTGTACTCGATGAGTAATTATACACGTTGAATTACATATTTTAAAACTGCAGCCTAAATCCAACTGTGGCTGTTTAGTGTTTGTAAATGTTTTCAGCGAGATTGGCAGTGTATAATCTTATCATGGCTTTGTATCTTCAAGCAGTTTAGCTCCGTCGTGTTGTACTGCCCCCTTTTGGAGCGGAGGGTCAACTACAGTCTTCGAGCGCTGTTGCTAGGATACTCAGCACCACAGTGGAGCTGCAGCAGGTAGTGGTGCCACCTCAGTGCGCAAACAGCGTAATTAACGTTTGCATAAAGAGTTTGTTTCTCCCGAGATAAGTGGATTTTACACGAGCGAACAAGATGGCTGCCGCGTCGTGTAGGTTTGATGACGGGCAGAGGTGTCCCACCAAATGTTTCCCCGCCAGAACATTACTCTGCCGAAGGAAAGACGGTGGGTTTAATCAGCAAATTAGAACAAACAAACATGTAAAACAACGCAAAATAACATATATATATATATATATATATATATATATATATATATATATATGTATATGTGTGTGTGTGTGTTATTGTAATTCATAAATTCATTTTCTGATTGACTGGCCCGCTGTGAGCACGTTTGTCAGAGATACATTTTATTTGTTTATCACGTGGAATCAATTTGCAGTATTTTTCATAATCTGTTATTTGAGACATTAATCAAGTAATTACTATTTATTTTATTTTTTAAAACTTGTTTCATCAGTCCAGGGCCAGCCCAAGCCTTTATTGGACCCTAAGCTGAATTGGATTTGCCTACAAAATAAAACCAAATAACTTAAGCTCAACACTATTTAGATATCTAAATATGTCTGAAGATATCTAGATGTCTTTCATATGTTAAAATGGGGTTTTAACAATGGGACAACGTGATACAAAAAAATGATTGAACATCATTTATAATGTTTTTTTCCCCTCTCAGGTGATGGACACTGGCTCGTGTCACACAGAAAGACAGAGGAGCAGAGGTACAGAAGAGTCAAAGAGCATCCTAAAGAACCAGAGAAGAACAGGACAGCTAACGCTCCTCATGGTAACACGTTAGATGGAGCCCTGTTGGTAAGCTGCTGAACTGTGTATATAATCACGTGAGAGTTCATTAGATTGTGATTGTTGTGATTCAGTGAAACGTGTATGTTTCCCTCTTTAGCTGCGGTTACATTGTGTTGATAAACCATCTGAGCTTTGCTCTGTGAACATCAGCGAGCAGGAGCTGAATTCTGTAAGACCCTGAAGTCAAATCTGTTCAGTATTCTGTGCATAAATGAACTGACTGACAACGATTTTTGTGCTCAGGTCAAACCTGAAGACCTCATGGTGTTTGGTAACGTAGCGTTCATCGATGCCTCCATTAACCTCATGACTTTAGGTGACTTTATTACTCTGAACCCAGAATAATAAAAAAAAACAAAGAAATCCTGAAACGGTCTTTGTTTCTCTGCAGGATCTTTCAGCAGTTTTGTGTCTTTGAGAGAACTGAACTTGTCCGTAAACAGGATTTGCAACATGACTTTTGACGCCTCTGACTTCCCTCATCTTGAGGTAAGATAGATATTAAATAGTTACTTAGGAGTTGTGTTAGTAATAATAAAAAGACTCATCTATAAGTGGACAGCTTGTTATTTCAGCACATAAATGAGCTATTTTTATTAACTGTTTCAATCCAGATGAATCCACTTTTTGATGATTGATAACCTGCCTTTGCTTCTTGGTTTATTCAAATCCTCAGGTTCTGGATTTGTCCTACAATAGTTTGTCAGCTGATGACATTGTTTCCATTAGTTGGCTTCCTCGTCTGAAAGTCCTTCACCTGACAGGAAATCGACTTCTTTGTCTTCCTCCTAATCTGGCCTCTTCCAACAGTGACCACACGCAGCTGTGAGTACAACACTGCAGTCTGAGAATTCATCTGTATTCAATGTGTTTGTTTGTTTGGTACACGTTATAATGTTCTTTTATTCTGCTGATGTAGATTTTTTTGTTTTTAATTGGACGGTGACTCCAACTTCTGATGAATGAATAACACTTTACATTCTCATTATTGTATTAGAGTATAGTATTCAATATTTACATGTATCTAATGTGATAATTCTTCACCTTGTTATTGATATACCACACATTTTTATGTATTACTTTGCCTGTGACATGATTTCTTGGCAAGAACAAACAGCTTTTATTCAGTAATTATTCTAAATTTGTATTATTATGCAAATAATTGTTCTATTTTTGCTAATTATTCCAAACCTGATCAGTGCACTGACTACAATTATTGTCAAGTTATTGAAAAAAGCTTGCTGAATCATAGGAAACGGGTTTTCAAATTGACCAAAAGGGGGTGCTCACATGCTCCACATTCACACTGCTTCCTCTGCTGAAGTCAATGTACGGATATTAAATTCACCTGCTCTACAGTCAGGTATTAAAAGTGAAGCCACTCTCAGTGCTGTATGTTTGTTTTTTTATTAACAGGTCGGTTAAAGAAGACATCTCACCATTCAGAGCTCTTGAAGTTCTGATGCTTGACGACAACAAACTGTCGTCTGGAGTCTTCAACAGTCTCAGGAACCTTCGCAGGTCACGACGTGGTGGATTCTTTTCATACAGGAAGACATTTTGACACGTGTTACAGGAGGAAAATCATCACGTGAATGATGGCTGTGTTCTATTTCGCTTCACTTTCCACTGTCACATTGTCCTGACGTACAGTACATGAAAGAGCCTCTGTTCATGTGATCAATAACACCTGTCACAATATGCTCTGTGGAAAAAAGGACTATTTTAAGCATTACTTAAAAAGCTCTTTCTCAAAAGATGCCTCCGGGAGATTACTTCAGGGTCCCCAAATAAATGTGCAGAATCTAGGTCTATTATCTGCAGAAGCAAACACTACTAAAGGGTCACTCATTTATTTATTAGAAAGTAATATTAGACATAAATGTTAAATTGTGCACAACTTTGCAATTGTTGATTCCTATAATACAATGGGTGTGTGTGTGCAAATAAAACACATTCCTATAGATGCAGTATAGGAGATGCATGTTTGGCAAATATCCAAACTGGCTGGTGATGCAATTTTTAAATCCCTGGAGTTTAAAACACGCCAACATGTTTGAAAGCCTAATCATTTTGAATTTTGAATGTCAATTACAGGCTGAATTATTTGAACCTACAAGGGAACCGCATTTCTGAAATACCATATTTGCAACCAACAAAATCTACTGAGCAGCAAGCAGAGATGGAGACACCTGGTAAACATTAACAATCCACATCCAGTGATTTTTTTTTTAAATAATTGAACCACGCACCTGCATTTTAAAGTTCCAAAAAAAATGAGATTTGCTATTTTTATCCCTTCAAACTAGAGAGACGTGTGCGTGGCTGGTCAGCCTGGATTCTTCTACAGGAAAACCTGAAGAACCACAGCACAGGATCATGTTTGCCTCTCCCAAAGCTTCAGTCTCTCAATTTATCTGACAACAAAGTATGATTTTATTTTACGTGAATAATTCCTTTTCTGGGAAAACTCCCTGATGTGTAACCGTCCACGTTTTTGCCATCAGATCGCAGAGGAAGAAGCGCTGATGGCCGCTGCCCTTTTCCCCATGCTTCGTGAGATGGACGTCCACTCCAACCCTCTGACCACACGGAGAAGTGGTAATCCTCTCCTGTCAACGTAACTTTCTCGTCATTCAGGAATTTCTGGAATCATAGTCGTGTCTTTTTCTGAGCACAGGAGAGCCTCCACTGCTCACCTATTGTCTTCACGAGAGACTGGGGATAACAATAAAGCGCAAAAAGACAAAAGACGTCGGGAAACCTCCACTGACGGTGTCCACTGATCCAAAATGGAAGGTTGGGTGTGTTCTACATAGTTAATCCCATATGATCATAACATTAAGTGTTAAAGTTAAAATGAATAATTGTTACTGTTATTATTATTATTGGACATTTTTGGTGCAGGTGGAAGACAGAATTCCAAAGGTGTCAAAGAAGCCATTGTTGAAGGAGGAATGTGAGGGAAAGAGATGCAGAGATGACACTTTCCAAGAAAACACACAGCACTTCTTTGTTACTCAGGTACAAGAAATAGGAATTGTACACGTTGTAGGTTTAAGCTTCAGAAATACTTTGTCTGTTTTCACTGACTGACGTTTCACGCTCAGGCCGACGCTCTCTCTGAGTCCGCAGAGATTGAGGAAGATGCGGCTCCTGAGAAATTCAACTGTCACCAAATGCTGACGGATACAAAACTGAATCCCGATGTTGTGGAGCCTGTCGGTGAGAACTGTGGCGTCACCTGCAGCTGTTTATTTCTGTACATTTTCCCCGGGCCCTGAAAACTTTTGGCTTTACAATGACCCCACAGTGAAGGAGAGTATTCATACTTTCCCTCTCTCTCTCTCTCTCTTTCTCTCTCCCAGCAGGAATTCAAACAGCTGTTCGGATGCTGGAACACACACTGAAGAATCTTAATGTTTACAGAGACTCAAAACCTACATTTGATAACATCCAGATGCCATACAGAGAAAAGGAGAAAAGGGTTTGTTATGTGGCTGCATAAATCTGATTTGCAAATCTTAATTAGAACAAAACTGCCGAATGATAAGGACATGTGACCATTATGATTGAAAATACTGCATTTCTGTGCACAGATTAAGGCGCTGCCGCCTTTGAGACCAACGAAGCAGCCAGCTGAGCGGGTCGAAGAACTTCTCAACCACATCAAAGAAAGCACAGCAAGGAGAGAAGTCACCTTGAGTAAGCACAACAATCTAATATTTCTAATAAACTCCCTGTTTGACATGGCATCACCTTTCTTTGTACCCTCTTTTTGTCGGCTCAGGCAGTGCCATGGATGGCTCGGGTGCTGATGCAAGAGAACATAAGGAGGTTCTATCGCTGCTGAGAGACATGAAGACAAAGTACGAGGTGGTCTACAGGAAAACAGTGGAACAAGCGGACACACAAAACACAAAACTAAACGGTGCTGAACCTCCACCTGTGTCTGTGAGTAGATCTGTCTGATAAATAGCGTGGACAAGCATACAGTTATGGTTGTGAGCAGCTGCAGTGATGCAGTGATCAGCTTTGCGGGAGCTGAGAGGGTTCAGCTGTGAGAGCCGGCCAATTTAAAGCTGCAGTGTGTAACTTTTTAGAGATTTTAGTTATTCTGCTAGGTAATACTCTCAGACCTTCAGTCATATCCCGACCTTTTTTTTTGCAGCTGTCTCGCGTCACTAGCGCAATGTTGCTGTAGCCTCTTTCTGTCGGGACATGAAATAAATCACTTCCTGTGTGCAGTGTGGGCGACGCGAGATCTAAACAGTGCTATGCTGACAGTCAGAGAGAGAGGGAGTCATGTGGAGCTGATGTGTGTGAACTCATTTTACAATAGTATCAAAAATTAAATTAAGTTTAAGTGTACTTAAACCGCTTAAAGTATGTTGTTCTTTGCTCCGACTTTAAATGATTTACTTTTACTTTTCATTATCCACCTCTTAACCGGAAGTCCATCATTAGGTCAACATACACACTCAGGTTAGAGTCTACAACAACAATCTGCCATTTCTTTGAGCTGTGGGAGGAAGCCACACAGAACATTTACACGGTCTGCTGCAGAGCCCTGTTTTGGTCTGGCACTTTTGATGTGAATATGAATTCCTTTATGATATTTATTAAAATGTCCCATTTCCAGGGGGAAAAATATCAGAAATCAGCTGGATAACATTTAGCTGATCTTTGACCTATTGCCTCATATCTGCTAGTTTAAGTGTGTTATCCTCCAGTGAAGCTATAACTCTGATCACTTCAATTGAGTCAAGCAGTTTAAAGTCCATATACTATATATCCTCAAACACATAGACTTCCTGTCTTATTATATTGGAGGCGCACAAGTTGTATGTCCTACAAACTTACAGTGGAAATATTCTAGTCTTTCATTGAATTCCCTTTTCCTATTTCATGGCTTTGCCCTTCATATGATTCCAATTATGTGTCATAGGAGCAGTTCAACCATGGTGAAATAAATCATATTCATCTGTGGACATTTCCCTGCTTCTGTGTGTATTAAATGGTAAATAAATATTTATTGAATTTCTGTGTAAAGCTCAATCAACTACCATGCAGCCTTTTTAAAGCAACACTATGTAACTCCTGCTGCAGTTAAGTTGTCACAGGGGAAGCTGCTCTTTGACTGACTGCTCATTCAGTCCAGCATCAGTTTAAGTCAGTGATGATCACAGGTGGGAGGGGCTTAAGTCGCAGATTTGAGGACTCGAGATTTGCTTGGCGAAACATTGGTGGACTTCAGAGTCAATTTATGCCGCTTTTCCACTGCATGATTCTGGCACGGTAACACGGAAAATGGGCATTAGACTGAAAATGACTCCAAATGACTTTTGGGCTATTTACCATTTTAATTGCATATCTGTGAAATGTTGCTTCCTAGCCTTTTTAATTCTGGGGATTTACACTCACTGACCTCATGGAGGCATGCAAGCTAGTGTGATAAATCACTCGACATCGTTACACAACCAACGCACGCATCGGTCATTTATGTCCAGTTTGTCCACGTTTCATTTTAGTAAGCAGAGAGTCAGTCACTTTATAACCATCAACGCGGAATAAACAAACAAACAAAAAGGCCGAGTTGTGCTTTTTTCCCCTCTGCTCTCGCAATGAAATGTGATGAGATGCCGCTATTAACTGGAAACACATTTAGTCCATTTTGTTTCTGTGATAAAATCACACACAGAGTCTGGCAAGGGAGACAAAAGACATGCATCGCTGTTCTCTGTCAGACCTGTGTTTATACATCCACTGTATATGTTCTTTTCATCCCTATATATCTGATATTATGCATTACCTATCCACATCTGGAGAAGTCCTCGCAGTAATCAAGCCTGAGAAATGTTTCTGTAAGATTTGTTTGACTCTCAAACTGAGGCCCAACAGTTAAGCCTGGAGAAAAACCCTATGGAGATTGAGACACCAGATTTGGCTGGGAGCAAAAAGGCCTGAATACCTCATGAACACTCCTCATTATTACAAGTGCCAAATGAGTTCACCGCAGACTGGACCTACTCATTATTTCTGTTGATGGACGATTGAGCTGTAACACAATTATCATGTAATCTCAGAGAGGCAGCGGATACTCTGGCTGACACCCGAGAAGAGGCTGTTATTAATTACACGTTTATAGAACTGTAAATGTGTGGTAAAAACAAAACGCCTCACTGTCACATCTTTAATAATTCAGTGTCTAAAGGTGGCACCTTTTTACGTGAGGACCCAAGTGTTCATGACATGGTTTCCTGCCCAAAGGCCAGTCATGAGCTCAGATGATCAGGGCCAACTTAATTAATGAGGGTGTAAAAGAAACAGAGCCATTGATAGATTTTGAAAGCATTTTGATGATGTATAAACTCCGGAGTTCTGCTCAGCACCTTAATCAGCTGTGAAAGCAAACACGTCTATCAGACTTCATTAGCTGAACACAGTTTGGCTCCCTATGAATCAGAAGACAGCCTGATTGATTTGCAATGCTTCACTTCTTCACAAACACCGCACATCTGCAGGGAGCGATGCTCCACTCGCTGCTATGAAACGCCGGCCACTTTATTAGGTACGCCTGTTCCACAAATATCAAATCAGATGATTAGGCATAAAAATGATGCGCTGCTGACGTTCAACTAATTTGAAATATCTCATCTAAATATCTATTTGGCAAATAAAGTGAATTCACCTTTTTATACCCACATTTTGACTCACTGGGCCAAACATAACATTCACTAAACACTAAAACGACATGCTCTATTCAGGAATGCAAGTAAATAACTATAATTGGACACCTTAATCGAGAAATAATGTGCTTTACTATTTTTCTTTCTATTTTTATTTGTAAAACAGTAAAATTCATGGATAACAATAATAATAATTATATTTTAGCATTCAAAATATCATTTCATTCTACATACTCTTCTTTGTTTGTGCTTTACAGATAAAGTTGGATTGGATAGCGGTGTATTAACCACTATTTTGATCATTAGCAATGCTGTTGGTGGTCTAATAAATGGGTTACTACATGTCTCCTGTACTTCAACTCCACTTTTTTGGAAAGCTCTGAAATCCATATTATTTTCCATCTCAAAGTATTTTCTGCACTATCCATATGGTCACTGATTAATACGTGTGTTAAAATGAAAATGGACTTTCAGAACAGACGCAAAACAGATTTGTTAATATCATAATAATGCTATTAAGCGCCTTCAACACTTCGCTGAGTCATGACCCCTCACATTTTCATGGGCAGCAGGGGCGGAGCCCACATGCACAAACAGAGAGAGGGAGAGAGAGCTGACCAGCTGCATGATTTATACCAACTGACTGCCCCCAGCTGTCACAACCACCAGAGCCAAGACCCAGCATGCATGGCTGAATTGGCCCATGAGACGAATTTAAACATCTTCAGAATATGAACGGTAGAAATTCCATCCAACAATAATGAGACAAGTTTGTCGAAAATGAAAACTGAACGTGAATATTCCTCTTTTAAACACGTACTCATTTAAGTACGCGTAAGACAACACAAATATCCGTGCGAGCCATAGAGACGAGCAAAGGGAAGTGTGTTGTTTTTAAAATATTGTTTCAAGCCTTTAGTGGGAGACGGACAAAGCAGCCCGGTGCAAAGTATGAAAGAAACACAATGAGTCATTGTGGGTGGGGAGGGGACAGAGGGAGCATATGAGGAGTTCACACAGAAGGGAAGCAATATTATTGTGAAGCACCCACTCGCTCTCGCAAATCTGCAGTTGCACACTGACTGAGTCATGGGAACCGCAGTGATAATTTGACACCTGTTGATCAAACAGGCCTGCAGACGGACTGCACACGGCGCTCATGACCTAACTTTTCCACAACCAGGTTATGGAGTGCAGTTAGTCAAGCAGGACTACAGCTTGGATGTTTTGTTTTTTTCGTGACAGCTAACTGATTAAGATGTATTATCCAGGCCATTTCCTTTGCTCAACCTTAAAAAATATCGATGTCCTTCAGTTTTTTTTTGGCCTACATGTATACATAGCAGCACAACTCTATATTTACAGAAAATGTACATTTATTTTGAATTTTTTCTCGTACTGTTAGTATTTATATACCGTTTAAATCTGTACATTCTTTTTCCAGATTCATAGCACGTACTTGTCATTTTAAAAAGGAATTTGATGTCCAATAGGCCAAAAACCCGTTTTATGAGGCCACCATGGCCTTTGACCACCCACACGTAGACAGTTTGAAGGAATGTGGGGCTCTTAAAATAAGGCTCGAGGCAAACTAGGGTTTTGTAGGCAACAGTGACAGTGATATTTGGCCATCAAATTCGAACCAGGTCATCTTTGAGCCCAACTGAGCAACTGACACAACCAACCAACCACCCAATCAACACTTTCCGTAGTGTGTCACCTGCATGGGTGTTGCACAAAGCTGATAATTCCACTGCAACATAAAGAGGGATTTCTTTTAGGCACAGAACAGGAAGAGATCACACATTTACCAATGCACATTTTAAAAGACAGGAAAAAAAAAACAGTTATGTGGCTGTAAAACCTCATTTAATAACCATTTAATTATGAGGGAAAACGATGAGTATGTGAGTCAGGTGCATCCAGCCATGTGGACCATTGTCTGAATGAATTTTCACAGAAATACCCAAGATGTATGAAGGAAATTTCAGCTTCTGCATTTGATTTTCATGTCTCCGAGCATTTCTTCTCCAATAGGAACACAGTTTATCTGGCTTTCCGGAGGTCTGTTAAGTGAAGCCTCCAGGCAGTGGTGGCGTTAGGATGTCTCTACTGTGGATAGATGACTCACTATCATTTTCATACAATGCCCTAAAGTCTGATTTCAAATCCCCACCGTTTTTCATGGTGCGAATTATTCCAATACATGCGAGCCAAACAATATTAAAACATGAAAGATCCAAACAAATCAGACACAAATGCTGGCTGATGTAAAGCACTGAGAAAAGTTTATATTGTTAGAATTGTGATTGACTACACTGAGCTACAACAACAATGGAGACTGCAAATATTTCTGGCATTTGTTGTCGTGACATGTCATTAGGCCCGGGTAAAAAAAACCTTTATTATTATTATTATTATCCACTTTCGTGAAACGGAAGATGATGCCGTGCGCCATTACGTCGCGCCGCTACGTCATCACGTCACACCTTACCGCCGTAACATAACTCCGTCGTGGCTTGCTGCCGGCAGCAGCGAGAGGAGCACGCCGGGGGAAATGTTTGCTGCAGGTATGTTGTAGTACGTACGGCCGCGTAATATCGCATCAAAACATTCCGAAACTAAATGCAATAAAGTTACATAATGTTGAAACATAGGACCTGATTCAGTCACGGAATTGGTGAGTTGAGCTAACGCTAATCATATGATATTAGCTTAGCCTAGCCGCTACCTGTTGTTTGGTGCGGTATATGCCTAGTTCTATGATAAATATTTGAATATAACAAATATTGTTATTTATTTATATTGATTTGATTATATTGTACAATGTTGAACTTATTGATATACTGATATGTATTGTGGTTATTGTGTGCACATGAGATATTTTAATTAGGACCTGTTTTTCATACAGGCCAGGTTGATGGCGAGCTAGAGGTATAGTCCGGGCTCAAAGCTTGAAGGCTGTTGGAAGCATCAACTGAACCTCCACTGCTCTGGTCGGGCTGGTAGGAGGCTCCTTGGTGCAGCCTCTCCTCTTCTTTTTGCCCCTTGCAACTCATTAACAGCCCACATATACATTACATACATTCACCCCTCAATACAGACTTTTCCCTAAATTCAGTTACTGTCAATATGTATATATGGTATGAACTGTACATATTGTGTTTTGTATGAATGGCCATTTGTGTTCTTGTTGTTCAATATTTATATGGTTATGGTTCACAATTATATGGTGTCACCAAAACTAAACTGCTCTATGTGTCTTCCTCTCCACTCCTAGAGTCAAACTTAGTCTTCTGAACCTAGCCCAATTAATAACATATCTAAATAATAGCTATCTGTTAATGCTAACTGTGCTTTACTAGGATAGCGTACATGCTACATATGGCTGTATAAAAATAAGCTTTAGTAAGGTCTAATTTTGAGGAAGATTAGACCAGGAATGCCGTTTTTCCTCACTAACCAACACACTGTATTCACCACGCTGCATGCTACTTCATGCAACGAAGAAAATAACATTCAAAACTGTGAAATGTACTCTATTTACAGAAATCAGACAAGAATCAATACACTTTAAATAAAGTGACAAAACCTCAATATGTATTTACAATAAATACAGTATGCATTCAACATCCTTTACATCCTTAAAGGCCATATAGCCACTTACTCTCAGCATATTCTAATAATATTCATATGTTTAAGCAAAAGCCTTTGAGAAATACTGCTCCCAAAATTTCACATCTGCAAAGTCAGAGGCCACAGAGGTGGATTCTGAGACTCACTTTTAGCTCTATACGCCACATTTACTTCAAGAAAGAACACCCTCGGGCAGACGCTTGTCAAACACACCGCTGTTATAGCCTGTGTTCTCAAATCCAACAACTAACACATAAAAATGTGTGATGGTTTAAACACACTGGACAATGACATGATGATAATATGAACATCATAAATGAGAAATTCCAGGATTATGAGGGGAATGACACGGGGCAACCATGCCTATATATGTGTGTGAGGCAGGGGTCTCAAACTCAAATGACCTGGGGGCCACTGAGCATCTAGTCTGGTTCAGTAGGGGGTGATGATAGGGACGATATTTTAATAAAAACATATCTATGATGCCAAACAAATCTATTCATAAAAGAAAACACACAGAAATAAGTTGCTATTTTGAGGCGGGCCAAATTAAATCCATCCGAGGGCTGCATCTGGCCCGTGGGCCACGAGTTTGAGACCTCTTATGTAAGGGGTGTATCGATGTAATAAAAAAAAGGTGTAAAACGTATTAGGGTGAACACAGGCCTTCAGTCTGCCGAGGATTTAGGAAAGTCACCACCTCCCGGATCCCGTCTTCGCAAATTGTGGTGCGAGGAGCATTGGTCAGGTTTTTTCCCTCCTCTTTGAATCTTCTCCATGTCTCTGAGAAAAGGAATTAACCTAGATTATTATTATTTTTTTTATTATTATTATTTTTTACAAAACTCAAGCATGTGAAACATCTTTCAACAAACCTTCATTAAGAGTTGTAAGCATTGTGTAGTTTTCCGGATGATCCATAACAAACTTTTGTTGATTGTCATCAATTTCCATTAATTGTGAAACACCTGTATAAATAGGAAAAAAAATAACAACATATGGATATATCCTTTTGCTGACTATTCTAATTATTGTCATTCAGTACATTAACATGACATTAAGACATATTTGTCTTGGTCTGACTACTTGGCCTTGAATGTAGTTCCCACCAGTAGTTGAAGTATTTAAAGGAACACTTTACCGATGTAGCATTGTATTACTAGAAAAGGGGTAGTATTTATTTATTTTTTTTAAATTGTGCTTCCCAACCTTAGTTTCCCCCGAGTCGAGAAGTACCGTCCTTCTTTGTTCTTTGGTCCTGTTAGCGTAGCTGTTAGCATAACTGTTAGCAAAGATGGCGGACACTGTTTGCATTCTGGGAATGAGGTCCCGTCCCTCACTGGTCTATGGAATTAGCGTTGCAGTTTCAAGCCTCGGACCAAGTGTCACTGGTGGGCACTCGTAGGGGGGACGGGAGCTCATTCCCAGAATGTAAACAGTGTCCGCCATCTTTGCTAACAGTTACGCTAACAGGACCAAGTGTCACTGGTGGGCACATAACAAAAAGAAAAACATGAAGATCTTTCACAACTCAGGGGAAACCTACTCATTTTTCAAAAATACTACCCCTATTCTAGTAATACAAAGCTAAATGCTAATCGGTGAAGTATTTAAGTACCATACCTTCTATGGTCTTCCATACTTGGACTTCAACTTCAGCAGTCTTTTGTCTTTCAACAGCAATGATCCTCATTGTGCCGGGCGAGTCGACTCGCAGAGATGATTCCACTTTATAAACCACAAGGCTGTTTTTATATCCAAGATAACACTGGGTGTGGTTACTTTCAGTTTTATTCTCTGGAGAGAGCGAGAGGAAACACACACAATCAATATGACCTCACTCATAAATGCAACATAATGTCCTGACCCATGTTTGACTACCTGGACAAGTCTTGCAGCACTTCCCCACTGGTTTCACAGGATGTTGGCATGGATACTGGCTGGGACACGTGATGCGTTTGCAGTCCTGCAGGCCATCCGTGCAAGTGCACACGATGCATTCCAGGACCTTGCCCAAAACTGGGTGCCACATGTCTCCATGGGAGTACGTCTTGCCGTTGTATAAACACGCTGCAAGAAATAGAAAACATGTGACTGCGTCTGCGCTACATATGGAGACGATCGTGAAAGTGGTGAGGAAGAGGATTCATCTCTCTGTTTTGACAAAATCTCACCTCTTTGGTGTTTCCTCTGTAGCAAAATCTTCACGGTGGTTTCTGAAGCCCCTTTAAGGTTAAGTTTACTCAGACTCAGGCCTCTTGGAGAAGTCCTGACCCTGGGTGGAGTGGCACGGTCGGGCCGCACCTCTGCAGAACACCGGTCGACTGAATGCCTCTTTTGTAAACAGATATTAAAAATGCAGTTTTTTTCCAAGAGTCACATATTATGCTCTACATTTAAAAAGGCTTTCTTTTTTTATGAATTCTGATTAAGCCAAATGCTCCATATATATCTTGATGGTAATTCTTTGTCTTTATTGGTTACAGCGAATTAAATGATTCTGTTCTAAGCTGAATAATGTGATGCCCAGTTAAGCAAATGATCCAAGCAGTTGTCGAAGAGTAATTGGTTTTCTTTCCTCCTGCACAGTGAAGGTCAATGTGAGGGTCAGTTACAGAGCAGATCCCCAAGCACTCCACGTCGCTGTGTCGCATTCAAACACTTCATTAGAACCGACATTTTGCCTGAAGCCCACGTACTATATACATATGTAAATAAAGCCAGAGATAGACGCGTTTTAATGTGAAAGCAATGTCAAGAATAATCAGCAGGGACGTACGACGCCTCTGTTCAGCTGCTGGTTTCCATCCTCAGTGGATGAAGACCCAGTGATGCCATGATCTAAACACAAACACAAAGCAAAAAGACAGTGAAACATGATTATTTCTAGTAGGGATGGGCTACAATTCAATATTGTTTGTCAAGTGTAATGTTGCATTTATTTGCATATTATGGCATTTGACAGTTCAAATTCCTACAAAGGAGAAGAAAAGACTGCATGACAGTTTCTCAGCTCGGAGCTTGGAGTTGGACTACCTTTACACACCAAACAGCAGGTGTCTGAAACTGAGACTGGCGAGGAGCAGGTGACTTGTTGGCATGTTTTCAGAGCGCAGAAGATGTTTCCATTCTGAGGAGAGAAAAGTAAAAGTAAATCCCAGAACATCACAACTGTGTCAGGTCTGTTTTTTGTTGTTAGTTTAATGTCCTTGCTTCTTCTGCGTAGTTTACTTTGTCTCGATTTGCCTTATTTGTCTCTTCTTTTCCTTCATCACATTAACTGTTTATGTCCTGTGTGCTATGTTTGTAATAATTGTTTATACACACTAGATTAGTGAATAGGTTTTAACTGCAGGTCAACAAACAGCGAGAATGCAACAGTTAAATGAAAGAAATGTAATAATATAAACATGTTTTGTTCTGTAAAATGAAGCCAAGGAATCATTTTTGTTGCGTTCATTATTATGTTTCGTCTCCTTGGAGACGTGGAAACGTGTGTAAATGAAGACAACTTAACAACTCGTAAAATTACCCTCTCACGTCCTGACGTCTGGGTTATTTCAACTCCAGTTGCTTTTTTTTTTTCTATAATCTCTGTCTTTTGTTTTAAAAATGAATACTTTGGTCTATTCTCTGGCGGCAATCACACACAGGCCAAGCCAACACACAAACCAAAGCAAGATGCTTCACCCGCCTCACATTAGCCTAAGAGATACTACTTGTGTATATTTAACAATATGTAGCAACAGCAACACACACACATACAGTATAGAATGATAATCTTTAAATTACATTTAAAGTATTAACGGCACATGTAAAAAAATTAATTCTGAGATTAATGTCAGA
Organism: Solea solea; assembly: GCF_958295425.1. NCBI lineage: Eukaryota > Metazoa > Chordata > Actinopteri > Pleuronectiformes > Soleidae > Solea > Solea solea. The sequence goes on along the minus strand of NC_081137.1, from coordinate 7,584,511 downwards.
ATTCTGATATTAAAGTCAGAATTCTGATATTTAAGTCAGAATTCTGACTTTAATCTGAGAGTTCTGAGAAAACTGGATTTTTCTCAGAATCCATGCCGTTTTCTTTTTTTCTATCTTTCAATTTATTTATTTTTACATGTGGCCCTAATTAGGGACACACAGGAAAATAATATCTGAGTTCTGACTAAAGTCTGAATTCTGACTTTATTCTCAAAATTCTGACTTTAAAAAGTCAGAAATTCTGACTTTATTCTCAGAATTCTAACTTGATTCTCATAATTCTGACTATTGTCGGAATTTAGGACTTTATTCTCATAATTCTGACTTTGTCAGAATTTATGACTTAATTCTCAGAATTCTAACTTTATTCTCATAATTCTGGCTTTATTGTCAGAATTTATGACTTTATTCTCAGAATTCTGACTTTATTGTCAGAATTTATGACTTTATTGTCAGAATTCTAACTTTATTCTCAGAATTCCAACTTTATTCTCAGAATTTCTGGCATATTTTCAATATTATTTTTTAATTTCCTTAATAAATAAATTAATAAAATAATAATAATAAAAAAATATTTTATAACTTTTCTAATTCATGTGTTGTATTTAACTGCCTGTGAAGTGTATGTGATACATTTAACGTTACACACTATATGCAAATAGCCTCATGTGACATTCTTTCACTGGATAAAAGTGTGAGTAGCAAACAATGTGCAACTTACAGAGCATGAGCACATGGCACACTGATTGCTTTGCTTGGATGGGAAGAGGTCGTGCTTGGTGAAGGTCTCCCCTGGCTGATAAATGCTTCCATTATATCTGCAGGATCTCACTGAAGCTCTCAGACCTGCAGGGATCCTGGGTCCATCTGAGGACGGCACATCACACACACACACAGGGGTGTCACAGCCAGAATCTATTTAGAACAGTGTTTCCCAAATCCTGGTCCTCAGGAACCCCTGCCAACACATCTGATGCAAATGTGCAGCTCGTCATCACGCTCTGCAAAAACCTGATAACGACCCATTCATTCGAATCAGTTGCACTGTAGCGGGGGAAACTATCTAAAACACGCCGGACCAGGACTCAGAGCTGGAGACGCGTTTAGCGACAGACGACCTACCTGTGCATTTTGGGCAGCACTGCTGAGGCACAGCCACGGGGTTCTCACATGGCAGAGGAGGACACTTGATTGTGTTACATTTCACATGACCTGTCTAAGAGACAGCAACGTCACAGTTTACAAGCATGGGCTTTTCGCAGCACACCTGTCTCAGAAACTCAGAGCAGAGATTTAGTAGAACATCTGGAATGTCTGATGCTTGAACGTGCAATATCTTAATGTGGGTTATCAGTCATTTAACACTTTAATTAATGTATGTTTACACATTGTTGGTTTGGCAGAAACTTCATAAAACTAGTTTAAACTTTATTTTTTCATCCAACGGTTTGACAGTTCAGTTTTTTAAACTATATACACCTCTTGTGTAAAGAGTGATATTGATGTGGTGGATTGTTGCCTTGTATTTTGAAATGGAATTACTGAGTAGTAATCTTTGTGGGGTCTTTTAGCAATTTTCTTTTATCAATCAATATGAACAATCCAATAAATATATCAGTTGAAATTGAAATGTTTCATACCCAAAAACAAAATGAATCGCGAATCAGAGCCATTTTTGACCCTTTTCCACCCAAATACAATATATATCTGGAGCTGCAAACCTATTTGACCCATAAACTGAAGACGGCATGTAATAAGTTTTATATATAGATATTAATGTAATGTAGTTTGTTGCATTTATGAAACTTAAGAACTACAAAGGGAAAACACTTCCTTGATTAAAAAAACAACAACCAAGGCCTACCTTCAAATAAACCACAGAACATTGTCAATCTATTTGTGGATCAATTCTAGCAACAGAATCTATTTGAATAAGATAATAATTTTCGAGAATAAAAGCTCCAAACTCAATATGAAATTTTAATTTTTTTTTTGAAGATAAGCAAATAATTGAAGATCAGAATTGTTAAATCATCTGGTGGCCCAGATACTGATGCTGGCTGCTGACCACTGAATTACATTATACATAACAAATGGGCTACGGCAGCAGACCACACAGAGGGTGCCACTCCTGACACTTTATCAGGACCTTTACAGACATTCACCATACAACAAATAATGATTTTTAATTTTTTAAATGTGAAATAGTTGATACATTTCTGTAAAATAAATTCCTTCTAGAGGAAAAGTAAATAATGACTAATCCACCTTTTTAATTTTGTTTTTAATTTGGTGTAATGTTAATATTAAGCGTTACCTCTGTGCAGACACAGCGCATACAGAACATCAATCCAAATGGCTCCAGATAGGGATGCCAGCTGTCTCCTGGGTTGTATGTCTTGTTTTTGAAAGTACAAACCACCCCAGAACCTGGATGACAACACAATTAGACACATGAGGTGTAGAAAAACACATGGAGCAGCTAAAAACAGAAGCTTTTGTATGTGAACTAATCTCATCTAAAACATTGCTTTGAGGTATTTTGGCAGCTCTGTGACTAAAGAGGGAAAATAAGGGAGAGCAAACTGTCACATTTAAGGCTTTTCATTGTTCACACAAATGTGAGTCATGATTTCACTTTTAGTATCTCCTGCTTTTCACCGGATGAGGTGGAAAAAAGTTCCCTTTAAACCACAAAAGTTATGTTCCTACCAAGAGTGTGAGTTCAGTTTAGGCAAAAACCAGCAAAGTTCTCCTTATTTTTGACGCGTTTCCTGATTTCTCTCCAGCCTCAGACGATATAGATGAGGACAGAATGAGCATCAGCAGTCTGGACTTACCTTTCCGGAGTTTCTGCTCCGCATCTGCAAGCCAAATGATGAAAAAGAACAAAAGCATGGGCTTCATTTTTTTTTCTTACATGTGGGTGACCCAGTCTTCTAAGCGCAATAAATATGTTTCTGCGGGACAGAAACTGCAGGACACTGTGAAACAGGGATTTAAAAAAAAAAAAAAAATCTTTAAAAAAAAAGTCTTGTTGAGTCTATAGCGCCCTCTTCAGGACAAATACGTCATAGTATTTTGAAACCACAAGGATGGCAGAGGAGTGAGCACATGATCTTAAAATAGACTGTGTCCTAATAAACCCACAAATTCACATTAACCCACACAACATAACTATGGGTGAAAATAAATCATTCACTTATTCATTAATGCAATAAAAAGTAATTGCAGTTAGTTTAACGTTCATTTATTGTGATCCCCGGGCAGCTACTCATGAGAACACACCATATTATAAAAAATATTCAGTTGAGTAATAGATACCGACAGATACACAGATAAAAAGGGAATAAAATATTAAAGTATAAAATTAATAAATTTGATATAATATACAGGGGCGTCTGGCCCATAGTGGGCGACAGTGCACCGCCCTCCTTAAGCCACACGAGAAAAAGAGAGAAGAACCAGTTTATTTTGCCGGTCTAAGTCTTGATAATATTGGACCCTTTTTTGGACCCTACAATTCATTTCAATGGGCTCCGGGAGGGCTCGCCCCAACGTGATTTCGTCACACGCACTGATGCATCACTGAGACCTCCCACGGCCGAGCGGACATGGCCTAATGCCGGCGGAAACGGAAATACCTCCGTTCGCTTCTCTGTAAATTGTGCTAACTTTACCAGCGCTTAATTGCCGATTTCATCATGGAAAAAAAGTACAAACAACTTTCTCTCGCTGCAAAAAAAAAGCCGTTTCATAAAAGAAAAGCTTCGGCTTATATAACTCGACCTGACCAGCCGAACGTCGCCATAAAACAGCAAACGAAAGACAGGAGCTGGTATGAGAAGACGGACTGGCTAACTGGTTGCACTCAGACCAGTGGCATGTTTTGTTTTCCCTGCCTCCTCTTTCAGATGCTGGACACCGAACAAGCCTGGATTCACACAGGTAATACAGACTTAAACATTTCTCGTTTTGTTGTGTATTTTTAGTGAATCTTTTAAAATGACGGTATCAGGCATGAGAATGGTGCTTTGGTGGGTTTTAGTGGTGATATGCGGTAACTGCATATCACCACTGGACTATGTTAGCACAGTCCATCTGAAAAACTGACTCAAAATAAAATGTCACCAGCTGCCACTGATAATATATAATAGATAAGAGGGGAACGCTTAACAAAATATAAAAACATTTTTCAGCTAAAAGAGAAAAGAACAAGAATAAAATGAAAAATAAAATAACTTTTTTTTAGTAGTGACCTCAAGGTTTAGTTATCAAGGTGAGCGAATTAAATGAGTGCTTCTGCGCGAGTGCAGCATTTTATTAATGTTGTCCTGTTTCTGTTTACTGCTCTCTGTAATTAAAGAAATAAATTGCAAGTGTGCAAGTGTGATTGGACTATAGAAAAGAAAGCCAAGCAGGAATCACAGTAGCATACAGTCAATGGTCTCATACTGTTCTCCATTTATTAAACACATGCCAAGGATAAAACAGTGTAACCATGTTAAAATAGACATTATGTTGACAGACCCTTAAAAAAGACAAAATAAAACCCAATAATGACCCAAATTTCAACAAGGAGTCGGATATTTCCACTCCCTACTATGCTGCCGACTGAAAGCCACTATGGCTTGATAATATAGCATTTAAAAATGTACAGTAAACAGGATTTATTCAATTCATTTCACTATAATGTACATCGACACTTCTTGTCTCTGCTTATAACCTCAATGCTAAGTCTGTAGCACGGTGGGAAGCTTTGACCAATCAGATCACAGGGCAGTTTAGAGAGAGACACACAAACAATTTCCAATGCTGCAAAGAAACCTATAAAAGAGTTTAAAAGAGAGTTGGACATAATCGGTCACACGTGAGACAAGTCCATCTGTCTGTGCTGATCTGATTAAACGAGCTCAGGACAGAGAGAAGCCATCATTACACATGGCTTATTTAAAAAAATTTTTACCTGTGGATGAAACTCCAATCAACTATTTTTACAGGCATACTGCCTATCCCAGCTTTATCCAGGGGTAAACAGTTTAATTCACAGTCAGTGCAGATGTACAGACAAAGAAATCCCACATTATTACAGATTACCAAGACCCACAACAATGTCCAACAACAAGAAAAACAATAAATGAAACAAAAACCAAGTGTTTCTCTTTTCCAAACTGCACTGCATGTGTGGAACACTGTCAGTGGGACTTCCATCAAATCCAGCCACAGCTCTTTCAATACTTTCAATGGTTAAAATATATAATTGCACATCTGCATTACACAAATGCTACTCACTGGCAAAAAGGGGCATCCTTGTGGCTGAGTCCTGACAACAGTGACGGGGGTTTGACTCCAGCCCACGCCTTTTGCTGTACGTTTGCCCCACCCCCTTTTCCAGTCTGCCTCACCTGTCTCTTATAAATATAGCAGAAACGCTGCCCCCAGAAAACCTTAATAAAAGCCAAAATGAAGATATTGTAGTTGCTTGTACTATTATACTGTATGTTATCCAATCATTTGTGCAACCCTAACCCATTCACAGGTAAATGTTAAACTGGATCATTTGAGCACAGCCTCAATCAAAGAGTGGCATACATACTTGGCTACCATATAAGTTAAATTCTTAAATGTCTGAAGAAAATGACATTATTACAGAATGAAGAGTGGTCAAACATAGACACACTGATGGGCGCGCGCACGCACACACACACACACACACACACACACTCACAACAGTAGAAGAGGCAGTAGAGACTCAAGAGCCGCTGTTATGTGCTGCTGTGTCGTTTTCTCGCTTCTGTCGTTTCTTTGCTCTGATTTCATTCATGGCCTGCTCTATGGAGCGAGTGTCCCTCTTATTGGCCACAGGAACTGGGAGGAAAATTATAAAATTGTAAATTGTAAAAGATTACAACATAAAAATAATCGCCTAGTCAGACGTGTTTACATGACATTAAGAAAACCAAATTATTGTCTTAGTCCGACTAAAACCAGACATTAACATGAACTGAGTGAGTGATTACTTTCTATAAAACAGATTAGCGTGACATTTACTTACCACAGCCATAAGTGCTGTTTGCCTCCAGTGTATGTGCTGCGTCTTTTGCAGCTGAGGTGCCGATCAGGTGACTGTACTTGTCTCTGTAGTTGGAGTTGGGAGTTTCTAACTTCTTTGTCTCACTGGATGCTGCTATTTCCAAAGCAGCTTGCTCCTGCAGTGACAAGCAAAAGCAAAGTCAGAGACTGTGACAGACAATCAAAGAAAATATATGTGTAGAGCAGATCAAATTATCCTTTAGTGAGGATTTTCCATATGAAATGACAACTCTGGAAAATGTTGTAACAAACAGAGAGTCCAGTCGTACTTTTAGTCTTCGCCGTTGTTCTGCCAGCTTGGGATCCCACTCCTCTCCTTTGCGATAAGCCTCAAGCTCCTCATCCGATGGTGCAAACTCCTGCCACAGATGAGGGTGAAAGACTGTGTTGATTTTCACCTAACCTAAGCCGAACGTCAAGTTTATGAGTATATCGAAACAAAAAAAAATCAGACCTTCTTGAAAAGCATGACGTAGCGACTCTCCTCGTCCTCCCCAAAAGAGAAAGAAGTCAGCCCAGCTACTTCTGCAACATCGTGCCTATGAGCCAGGGAAATACAAAAAGTAAACAGCTCTGAACATACGATAGAATACAGTCATTTTTAACCCATTTTAAGTACAGAATACTTACAATATACTCCTCTCAATCTTGCCCATTGGGTTGTATTTTCGTTTCTGTTGTGTGCTGTCTTGGATGAAATCTGATACTTCTTTCTCCATCTTGGAAAGCGATGTAGGAAACAAAAGTCTGTGATGAACACAGTAATGAAGGGAGGCAAGATGATGCCAGAGCGATAAAGAGGGCGTCACTCTTTACCTTTTTCCTGAACTCTGCTTTCTTTCTCTTCTCATCCTCCTCCATCTTCTTCAGTCTCGCTGCTTGTTCTTTAAACAGCAGAAGTTTAAATTTCAATTGGGTTTTTTGTGAAGCATTATATATTTTCCATTACACAACACTCTCAGACACAACAACTGAAGTTTATGATACCAAAACAGCATTTTTCAGATCATTCAGGGATGGAAATTCCATTAGTTGTGTCGACAAGGAAACATACATGTAAAATGTAATGATATTGGCCACTTTTCTGTTAATTAAAACATCTCGTGGCTATACAGTACGACTTGATTCTGTAACCACTTGTTTACCTGTATTTATTAACTACTACATATTGGGGAAAGGTTACTGTTAAGGGTCCTAAATGATGTGCATCATAATTTTAGTGGATGACTTTTTACCGAGTGCAATCAAGTAGAAACATTTTGTACATTATTATTATTATTATTATTATTATTATTATTTCTTAGCTTCCAGTGTCACTAGTTTTTACTGACTTTTATTAATAATGTCTGTGTAACTGTGTTTCTTGTCGGATCATGTGTTAACCAACCTAGCTATAAACGTTTTTGTCTGCTTGACAGAGAACCATCTCCACAGGAGGAGGCTACAGCAGCAGTGTAATGATTCCCGGTGCTTACGGCGAAAGACAAGGTCGGGTTAAGGTTAGTGGAAACACGAGCATACAGACGTCGTCATAAACACCGGCGCAGGTTGTTTACACGGTGCTTTGAGCGGTAACAGCAGCTGCCTGCGGTCCAGACAGTCCTCTGGTCTACGGACGCTCACGACAGCAGGTTCCCGTTTAGCTCTGCTAAAGTTTACGTGAAACTCAAAGAGCCAGGTGTAGCAGTAGCAGCAGAAGAAAGCTCGATATATATATCTGTGTCTGTCCTTTTGGTTTTTAAACACTTCTGAGTCCCATATCGCAATCACCTCAACAGTTTCAAAACGACGAGAAACGGGCTCGTTAATAAAGCAGTGAGTAATGTACCTCGAGCCTTTCGTCGGCTCTCCTGGTCGCCGACAGTTGGAGGCTTCTCCATCGATTTTAAGATTGAACCTAGGATGTCCGCCATCTTGGAATGATGGAGCAGCCGCACCACAATGCTGTTGTTGGGGTCTGTAGCTGCACGAACTGCGCATGCGCACACGCTTTTCTTTGCTGGACTGAAAACCCGGCGACGGAAGCAGCGACCAAAACAACTACCGCCACCACCTGTACCAGTTTGGTATGCCATGTTATTTTTTTCAATACAACATGCTTTATACAGAAAAATTACCTTCTGCGACAATTTTACTGGAACATTAGAATATCTGTATGTGTTTTTTCATTGTGAACATGTGACTTCTTTTCTGGAACAATTTTCAAATAGACCTTCAAAGACATTTTTGGAAAAATAGATTACGTTCTAAGAATCTGACCTATTATTAATATTCAAAAATCAATTTTCTTTTAACAATACATAATTAACCTGCTCATTATTTTCGACAAAATGTTATATACATAAGGCAAAACATGCAAAGACAATGCCCATATATAACACTTTAAAACATCCTGATCTGGACATATACCTCAACACAATCTCAAATTTAAGAAGCCCTAACAAAAATGAATTAAGAAAATTCATTTATTTCAATTCTACAACTTTATAACTGAACAAAACCCCTATTTGAGACTCTTTTTTTATATTATGTGTATTATATGTTATTCTTGTTATTCTTTGTTTGATACCACTATCACATTACTATTCACTATCATTTTGTGATTACCAAGCAAATGATGCATTTTTCTCCCATTGAAAATGATTGGAGAGGACAGAAGGCACAGCAAATGTTTCTCCCAAATGAGATGAATGGAGAGTGCACATCAAAGGCAACAACTAGAAGTGCAATGCTGCCCTCCACAGGGGAAAAGAAAATTGCAGTTCAAAGCTAAATGCAGACACAGTTTCAAGGCCCAAACAATTGAAATTTGATCAAAATCACAATATAGCCTACTGCAAATTTCAAATCGCAGCAGGTACAATAATTCTTAAAGACATGTGTGTCAAATGTCAAACCTTTGTTTCTCACAAATCTGCACAAATATCACACAGTAATCATCTGAGCTGAAGGAGAAGTCAAATCTACTGTCAACCCAGATGTTCTGCCAGAGCAAAGAAGTGACATAAGACTACCATAGCAGCCATTTGTGCATCACAGCAGAAATAACAAGGGAGCACTATAGCACAATAACAAGCACTGTCCAAGCAGAGGGTCCACCAATGGGTTGTTGAGGCAATCAAACAAGCATATGAGATGGCATGGAATTACAGTATGATTCTTTGTAAAAATCTCAATTCATAAACAAAAACTGTAGCTGACAGAGCTGAGTAAGCTGATAGTCCTGACCCTCAGCACCCAGACTCCCATCATTCCATGATACTTTTTTGTTATTGTGATTTGGACAGAGCCGGATGGACTCCTCCCCCCGTGTTTGAAATGCTGTATAAATGCAGCACCGGTCTGCCAACAGCAGTGTCTGAAAGCCTATTGGTGCCAAAACATGAAGGGACTGAGCCTGGCGCTTCTCGTGCTTCTCCTGATGCTTGCAGTTGGAGAGGGTAAGAAACCAATACACCCATTTTCTTAGCGTGTGAGATCAAGCAAACCATGGTGTGGCAAATGCTCTGGATTCTAATTGGGGTCTGTTGGTGTGGCTCTGATGAGAAGCGCCCTAACTACTGAGCAGCTAAAATAATGTCTTTATAACATCGATTTGGTCCTTTGTGTGTTTATACCCACTCTGTAAAGCGGCCTTGGCTACATTTATTATTATTATTGTTCTTAACATTACAGTGATTACAGTTTATGAAAATGTCAAGTCTAGTGAGTATTCATCAAGAGAATGAGGACATATTTTGATTATGCTATAATAATAATAACCCACAGGCAGTGATCCAGAAATGCAGTACTGGACATGTGGGTATAGAGGACTCTGCAGGCGGTTCTGCTATGCTCAGGAGTACACCATTGGTCATCACGGTTGTCCTCGAAGATACAGGTAGGCCCGCTAAGATCATTACGTAGACTTTTAGTTATATTTGTACTCGCACTGCAAAACTTTCAGCAGAGCAAAGCATCTATTCTAAATGAGGTAAGGAGAAGACATTGCTCATTGTGACTTCCACGACACTCCTTTCCCTTCTCAGGTGCTGTGCTATGCGTTCCTAGCACCCGTCAACCTAATGAATCCTGCAGACTGTCCCAGTGTGAGGGCTGACATCTGCACTTCAGGCAGCTGGGATCCTGCTAACGGATGCAGCATTCATCAGGACTGAAAAACTTGGCTTATATTCAGTCCCACTTGGTTTTCTTTACATTCGCTGTGATCTGACAATGAGAGTGAGCCTTTACCAATAAATGCATGAAAATAAATGTTGTCTCTGATGCCATTTAGTGAGGAAGATCATCCATGTCCTCTTCATTATGTTCTACCACTTTATTCTTCACATGAGGTTCACTGGTGCCAATCCCACCCTGGACACGTCGCCAGTCCATCACAGGGACACAAAGTAACCCATTCACTTTATCTAAAATGGTGTCTGTATGTGACCTATGACCCTCTTGTTTGGACCTTGGGGGGGACATGAAAAACAGTCAGAGTGGAGTCTGCTGTGTTTTTGTTCAGCGGTGTACTGACAGGAGACAATGATGGTCAAGTGACTAACCTAAATAGCTGTGATGCAGTAGAGCTTTTGTGAATGAAGTGTTATGTCTCTTGTCGGTGTTTATGTTATCCCACCCATTCTGTCTGTCTGGACAACATTGTCTGGATCAGACAGACATCGTCACAATCCAGCAGGCTGGATGTTAGATGTTAAAGCTATGGATGCTATTTGGAGCCACTGTATTGTGTCTGGCATTGTCATCTGTGTTGAATCTGTGTGCTGTTCACACAGAGCAGCATGACCAAAGTACAAAGGGATAAAAGCCCCACAATCCTGGTCACATTTTGTCAACAGCAACACGTTAAAAGAGACATTTATAGCTAGATTGCAACTGTAGGCCGTCAGCATCTTTACCTGTGTAAAGCATCGTACATAATCTACACTATACATAGGAGAGAATAAGAAGGTACATTTTCTTTGGTGCTAAAAAAGAGGAGGCCTTATTGACAATCAGTAATCCCTTTAATATTTCTCATGGTTATCTTAAAAAGCCTTTGTGTTCAACTCCATCCATCACTGATAATGACACCACAGGTTTTACCCAGGTGATAAGAAAAACAGGCCAAAGTGGAAATCAAACCAGAGGATATATTTCCTTTGCCCACTTATGGTTTGTTAACTACCGTTTTAAAACACCAAGCATACGTTTTTACGGCCGCACACTTTATTGATCTAACGCTGCAGACAGCGCTTTCCTCTTGCCAAGTTCACCTGAATTGGATTCTCGCCCTTCCTTGAGTCGAATCCCGTCTTTCTTGTTTGGTTTTTGCTCTTACACGAATCCCGTCATCATCTCGTCATGAACACGTCAATGAAATGAGTGTTTGTATATACAGAGGCTCAGTCCACAAGCATGCAATTAAAATGTCCACAACAGCACAATAAAAAACCTTGCGATAAGACACTATCACAGAGGATATTGTTATATTTGCTAGAATTTTATGTGCCTTTCCAACCAAACTTTGACCTGTCGGTCTTTATCTTTGATAATTTGATAATTGTGTAGCCTTTTTATAGGGAAACATAAATAGCAGGGAATTACAGGCGGAACAGATAGGAGGTCACAGGGCTATTCTGGATAAAGTCATTATATACAGGACGATGCTAATCTACTTCCAGATGATTTGATGGTCATCAATTCAAGTTTAGTTTCCCACACTCCTGATCCCAGATCCATATCACCACCAAGATCTAACCATTTCTTTTTTGGACCATAACAATCTTCCACAGAGAATTTCATCCAAAGCGATCATTAACTTTTTCACTCACAAACACAAGCAGCCAAAAACATAACCTTGGCAGAAGTAACCATGTGTCTACCCAGGGGCTGCCACACGAAAAAAAGAGAGAAAAAACAGTTTATGTTGCCGGTCTAAGTCTTAATAATATTGTCCAATCAGCAGCCTGAATATCGCTGTGACGTTCAGCATCCTGAGTTTTTTTTCTAATTTTGGACCCTACAATTCATTTCAATGGGCTCCGGGAGGGCTCGCCCCAACGTGATTTCGTCATACGCACTGATGCATCACTGAGCGGCCGAGCGGACATGGCCTAATGCCGGCGGAAACGGAAATGCCTCCGTTCGCTTCTCTGTAAGTTGTGCTAACTTTACCAGCGCTTAATTGCCGATTTCATCATGGAAAAAAAGTACAAACAACTTTCTCTCACTGCAAAAAAAAAGCCGTTTCATAGAAGAAAAGCTTCAGCTTATATAACTCGGACCTGACCAGCCGAACGTCGCCATAAAACAGCAAACGAAAGACAGGAGCTGGTATGAGAAGGACTGGCTAACTGGTTGCACTCAGACCAGTGGCATGTTTTGTTTTCCCTGCCTCCTCTTTCAGATGCTGGACACTGAACAAGCCTGGATTCACACAGGTAATACAGACTTAAAACATTTCTCTGAATAATAATAATAATAATAATAATAATAAACACAAACAGACAAGGATACATATGGAAAATGCTATGCTAACAAAGGAGTGATAGAGAAGGCAAAATTCAAATGCCTGAAAATACAGACAAAAACGTTTTGTTGTGTATTTTTAGTTTCATTTAAGTGAATCTTTTAAAATTACGGTATCAGGCATGAGAATGGTGCTTTGGTGTGTTTTGGTGGTGATATGCGCTAACTGCCACTGTTTCTACCACACCACCTGAAAATAAATAACCATAAATTCAGGTGTGACAATGAAAATTTCCCTGACAGAACTGGTTCTTCATTCCTGCCATGTTTCTTTCGTTTTTTAACTGATTCGAGGAAATGTACAACTTGAGCCACAAAAGGTTTGCTTAACTTGTTTAATTCCCTCCAGTCACATCAGTGCAAATTCAACATGAAGAGGTGCATTTTAGTGCCATTGAAAACCCTGCACCCCTTGAATTTTTGCATTTGTTGTCCTGCATATTATCCCATTTGACCCGATTATGAACCCTTGGAAAAATTGTCGATAAATACTTAATTAAGATTTATTTGTGAAGGCTGATGAAATCTTATAATCAGGTTGTAGCTTCTAAGGAAATACATATGATTTTAGTATATAGGAGTTAGAATTTAGAAAATTGAAGCAGCTGCAGGATGTGACTTTTACTTTCTTTGGCATAACTCAGCATTATATAGAATCCAGAGCAGCTTTTTAAAAAATCAATTAAATGCCAGATAATATAATAATGCATTTAATTATTATTTTTTAAAATGGGTCCCCATCTTCAAATTGAAAATATTATATACACACACATAATAAAAAAATACAATAGACTGTGCTTTCATTGTAATTTATCTAATCAAATTGAGTCTTTAATTACAGTAAACTATAACCTGAATAAGAAATCTGACCGTCACTGAACATGAAATAGAAACTGTGCCATTTCTCACTGGCATTAAATCCTGTTGATACAAGGGGAGTTTAATTTTTTTCTGTAATAAGCACAACTTTGTGCAAGACTTCAAGGGAAGTACAAAATGTTTATACAGCACACGATACACAACATGTAATTTCACACCTCCAAAAGACATGCTTTAGCTTTAATGCCTGGACTCACAAGTCAGGCTCACATGGTTCTGAGTAGGCTGCTGAGACAGTAAGGTGCAATCTTTAACATTAGTGGCAAAAACACAAATGAGCTTTTAACCAATTCAAACAAAAATGCTTATTGTTTAACCTACAAAAAAGGAAAAAATTGTTAATGCAAAAAAGGAAAATGCCCTTAAAATAACAGCAGTGGGCTGATCGAAGCCTAAGAATCAGATTGTCGTAGCTTAGGAGAAAGGTGTGATTAGGGGCTGTGTCTGTTGGGACAACGGAGGCTGCGGCTAATTCACTTTCAATTCAAAGCGTAACCTGAGACTTCATTTTCATAGGTTAATCAGTGTCCCACAATTTGTAATAAAAAGTCAGACAGAAAAACATATGCAAATCTGAATCTTTAAGAATGTTTTTTTAAAAAGTCGCACATGTCAAACAAGGTGAAATGAAAGTGCATCGACACAAACAGTCTTTTCAAATAAAAACAAAAAAGCTAATTTAACAATGCATGTGCCTGCCAGGACAGAAAAAAGCAAACACATCAGAACTCTGCGATGCACATACTTTGCACATGTGTTGTTCCAGAACTGAATTACTGATCTGTTTCAGCAGACAAAAACTCTGACCTGTGACTTACTCGCAGATTGGCAACAAACGTTTGAAAACATAACAAAAACAAATCCACTGGAAAAAGAAATGACAAAAGCAGTCTTGAACTAAATATTAACAACAGTAAAACAAAAATCTTTAAACTCCTTTACATTGATCTCATACTAAAATAGAAACATACATCACCATCCTCTCATGACCTTGTGTGCCAAATGTCATCAGTCACAAAAAAAAGAAAGATTTTCAGTCCTCGCCAAGTCAAATAAAAGCATTGTAGGTGAGTGGAGCTCAGTGCACACCAATTAAGATACAATCGCAAACAACGATGCCCTGCAACTCGTACATATCCTCATTAGACTGATGAAATATTGTCCAATTCAAGAGCAAAAGACCCATACATTATTCTGGCAGCACTTTAATCCAAACAGCATACTAATATTCAAATTTGGTAAAAAAAAAAGAAAAAAAGAAGTCATTATGATAGATTCCAGTCATTGAACTGTCATCTTTGTTTAATCTCACAGACGTTAAAAAACACAACATGGTAATAATTGATTCTCATGCTGTTTGAATTAATGTGTGTCCAGCAGTGATGAACAGACTCCACATTTAAACAGCACTGAAGACACCGTAGCAGCTCTCTGTTCATAGTCGTTGACCTTGAATTTTACTCTCAATTATATTCTCAGTCAGAACCTGGTGGAGGGTATTGTAAACAACACGCGAGTAGGAGTATGGCTTAACTGTCAGTTAAAAAAAGGAAACAGACAACTGCATGCCACAGGTCTACTTTGCAAAATAGTCCTCGCCATCTCTGCGTTGAATCATCTTGGACTGAGTTCACCTCAAATGAAGAACCCATGAAATGCCCTTTTGCTTACAGAGTTACACCCAAAACAGCCAAAAGATTTTATTTTATTTATTTTATTAAACATGAATTAAAAAAAAAATTGTAGCTGTCAATTTTGAGACGATTCACAAAGTTTTCTTTTCCAAATCTTACTATACTTGTAGAACGTCTTAAAGAGGAACTCAAGAAGTCTTTCTATGATGTTGCCATTTTAATTGTTACCGTCATGTGCACTTCTGTAATAAATGTGATTACAGAATATGCTACCCTCACGTCTGTTTGTCTATGGCGTGTTATCACTTTCACTATAAAAGAGAAAATGTTTGTCTTTTGTAGTCTTAGGATAAGCCTTTAATATGTACTCAAGGTCAAACTTTATGGAAGCACCATCTTGTGCCACTGTGTCTCTACAGTTGCCCAAATGGACGTGCATTTTGAATTGTGAAGAGGAAGCTTCATACAATGAAGAAAGGAAGAATGTCTCCGCCCACATAAATCTGAAGCATAAATCAATAACCAAGAAGGAGGAAACCGAAACATCCCTTTGTTGCACTCTCACCATTAGATGTCACTAATTCCCACTAATTATTCCACACTGAATCTCAAAGTGACAGAATCTAAAGCCCCTTTTCCACCTGTGGTCCCAGCTCACCTCGCCACAGCACAGTGTGGATAAGGTTGGTTTTCCACTACAAAATAGTACCTACTCAGTCGGACACGACCATAGGATCGCTTCAGCTCACTTGGAACCTCGCCAGAGCAGGTGCTATCGCTAGTGGAAACGCAAAATAACCGTGCCGTGCTGAGGCTAGTCGAGTTGAGCCGGTGGATATGTGCCATAATATGGTCCATAATAAGAGTGGTTCTAACTATGGTGACAGGTTTACCAATTTGCCCATCATTACCTTTACAAATTCACAAAAACACTGAAACAACATACAGTAAAATTGCAGCATTTTCGCAGGATATTTTTTCATTTTGGTTGTTTTGGGTGCACATTTCTAATTGGTCATGAATATATTCTTCTCTTAATCCAACCATTTTCCACAGGTCATCGATAACACAATATGGAGTTTTAACAGTTTTGCAACTCTTGGGCCTATTTTGCAAAGTAATGACAAAGTACACTGCATATTTGGGTTGGGAGATAGGACAAAAACTGCACATCAGCTATTTGTGATATGACGACTCTATGGTGGATTGACTCTCTATTTGGCTGCTTTAAAATCAGCAAAATTGTGTGCATTCCTATTTAAATCATAATTTGATATGAAGCCCTGAGAATATGGGACTTCATTTACCCACAGACTGCAGTGTCCTTTCGCTGCACTCAAGTGTTGCAGTGAGCGGAGACCATGACTGTGAGACAATTTCCAAGGTAAAGTGGCAATGGTGGCACACTGGAACATTACTCCTGATCTCACAACCCTAATATGTATATAATGTATGGTAACGTGGAATCACAGAATAAAGTCATATAAGTAGAGATGAATGGCAGCAGGTATTCAAACACGTTATGGCTATCCATCAAACTGGGTCATCATTAGCACTAAGATAGTCCAAGAAACTGTTCAGATGAGCATATCCTCCATCGTTGGCTAGGGTTATACATTACCGACTCCTCTTAGAGTTCCATGTCAATGAAAAATGAATTGTCCAAGAAAATTCTGATACGTGCCGCTTGTCATCAGATCTCATCTTTATGAAATTAATTAAACTTCTGGTCCCATTTCTCCATTGTGAATTTGATCTTCAGCATGTGAAACGCTGGCGTAACTGTTAAGGATTCCCGATAGTTCCTTGCAGTCCAGGGCAGCTGGGTGGCTTGTATTTAGGATACTCACATTCAACGATCATGAAGGCAGGAGCGGTCATTTTTGAAACAAGTAGATTGGCCTCTGAAAACCTGTCATGATGAAAATAAATCATTTTAAACAAGGTATTCAATCAACAAGTCATAATTTAGTACTGACAAACTGCTGAGTTACCTCTTATTGAACATTTGGGGGCCCCAAGGAACTCAAAACTGGTGAAGCCCACCTCAGTTGTGAGGTATGATGAGAACTCGTCAGGTTTGAGGCGGATGCTGTGGTAATTCCTGCAGATATTATCCTGTTGTGCAAGACAAAAAATATATATAATTCAGTCAAATCAACCAAAGTTTAAAATCTCTGATGCTTTGTTATTGACATTAGGAGTTGTTTCTTTACAGTCAGCTTCTTCCTCCTCACGTAGGACTTCCACGGCTGTGGCTCTAGGATGAACATTCCTCCAGGACGGAGGTGTCTGTAGACTCTCTTGAAGAGCCGCTTGAGGCCACTGTCTCCCCAGTTCAGATGAACCCATTTGGTAACACTCAGGCAAAGGATCACGTCATACTCTGGCCGCTGAGTCATAAGCAGGGTATCGTTCTCCAGTACATAGTTGGCCTTCAGGAGAGGAAAGATGGGATGAGAAAAACAGGACCTTCACAGGACATCCATAAAGTTAAGGCTATTTGTGAAACATAAATAACACTAATAAAAATAACAATGACGAGGCCAATGGGTAAAGGTGACAATCTGGAACACAAGTTTCAGGACCATTCAGGATGAGAAAAATCAGTAAATGCTAATTTACAAGCCCTGCAGATATATACATTATTGATGAGTAGAAACAGAAGGAGAATGTTTTCATCTTAATAACGTTTATTTAAAATAAAAACAAAGACTCAGGTGTCATATCAGGAAAAGACACATTCTTAATTCACTAGTTTGATATATCACACATCAAAGAAGCAATTTTTTCCTCTTAATCACCAAATCATAATTAATTGCAAATATACTTCCCTGTCAGCTTTTTACACTTTACTTGCCATAAGAGGTTTTGTCAAAGAAAATGCAACACAGCCTGACATTTTTCTTTTAAACCATTCGGGTCTTATCTTTGGGTCTTTCACTGCTGAGAGAATACACACTGCTTTAATTAAATCCTCTAATTTATTCAGATACACTACAGTTTCTGCACCCAACTTATACACATTTCTGCCCAGTGCCGCACACAGACCCTGTGGACTCAAGACTAGTGGAGAAAAGAAACTTCCTTAGAAACAAGAACAATAATTAAAACCCATAATGAGACGCTGCTGGAAATGTTAATGTCATTACTAGTCCACAGTGGAAACAAAGTCTGATGCCATTAGTATCACCATCAATCTGGTGACAAGGACTAAATGCATCCTGTTTGCTGCATCCTTCCTTCAGTTCACAGCATCAGCAGTAGGTTTATAGAGTATGTAACTTCAGATCGATGTTATTTAAAATGTTGGAGATTCGTTTTTAAAGAGATGCTGAACATCATGTTAGATGTATATAGTGTATATTATTTAATTTCTGACTCCTACATGGCTAATACATCCACTAAACTATAACCGTTCAAATATGAAACCTTGGACACTGTGATCAGAGTAACCATTGCATTTTGCATTCAAGGCTGCTTTTGTTTTAATTTATTTTATTTTATATGAAGTTAATGCCCTTCAAGTATTGTAACACAGGCTGGACATTATAATGGAACTAACGATGCTGTGATAGTTATATCCACTACTTAGGTTTCTTTACATCATGATGACGCTTTTTTTTTTATATGTGATGGAGTTTAGATTTAGTGCAGGTTGTGTCTCGCTGTGAAGTACTAAATTTCACTTTACTTTCATCTAGGCTCATGGGCTACGGTAACATAGCAACCCCATGTACACTGCACCAGATGTCTATACAGAGAATGCAGTCTTACCTTGACGAAGGACACATTTGAGGGGAACTCTCCGGGCCGTGGGCTGGATGATTCTGTTAGTGGAGGTGCAGCGATGGGTCCTCTGGCGATGCGCAGGGACATGGGAAAAGAGCAGCTCACAGAGTGATCAGCGGTGGCTGAATCACAATCTTCCTGCTCCATTTCCTCTGTTTTGCAGCTTTGCCTCTGGGTCCCTGCCTCATCTGTGTGACAGGAGTCATTGTCATTTACAGCTGCTGCAAGGACACTTTCTTTCTTCTCTGGTTTCCCATTTTCATTCCTGTTCTCTGCTTCATTGTGCTTCTTTTCAGTGCCAGTGTGACTATCATTTCCATTCCTCTCCTCCTGTTCAGTGCATGTTTTCTCCTGCATAGCACGTCTGGCCTCTTGGGTCTGCAGCTCAGAAAGATAATGTCTGATGTTCTTTCGGGCTGCATGTACGAGACCGCCGTCAATATCCAGGCCTAATATGCGGGCAGGTTTTAGCACTTTGGCAATATAAAGTGTTAGATGGCCTGAGTTGCATCCCAGATCCAGTACCTCTTTACCTTCAAACCATTCTGGACGAAGCAAACGCACCCTTGAATCTTCACTAGCACCTGGGTTGCGGTAGCCGTAGTACTTGTTGTAGTTCCCGTATTGGAACTTCCTCTGGTTCTCCTTCACCTGGTTGTGGTGCTGCTGGTGCTTAGAACCACTCCTTGGGGTGTGGAACGACTGGGAATTTCTCTGTCCCCCTGTACCACAACACTTATCAGCAGAGCCTGACTTTCCAATGGGGGTAGAATGGGTTACAGGAGGCTCCATTTTGCCAGAGTTGCGCCTGCGCTTGCGTCTGCTTGTATGATGGTTTGGTCCTCCCAATATGGAGGAAGTGGAATCCTCAATAGATGCAGATGTCATTTCTTCCTTAGAGTTGGCAGAATTGTTAGTTGAATGCTCATGGGATTCCTTTGTGGTACTGGAGAAACTGTCTGAGTCTTTGGAGAGATCTAGTGCAGAACATGAGGCCAATGTACCTGGAAGCAGTATGGAGCTGCCAGATGTAACCTCACCTTTTCCTGATTCTGAGAGATTGATCTGTGTGGAGGAAATACCACCTCCACTTCCCCCTCCCCCATGGTGTCTGTTGCGGTGTCTCTTCCTGCCACTGCTCCTATAGGAGGACACTAAAAAGCTGCTGTCTGCTATACCACTGTTAAGGTTCAGTGGATCCGTGATGTCCCTGGGTATAAGGATCTCCACTGGGTCTCGACTCTTTGCTGGAAGAGGGGAGGATTTGGGTGTCTCTGCATTCAGTGCCCTATTGACATCCTCATCCAGCAGGCTGTTGAGATTCAGGGGGTCAAAAATGTTCCCACCTAAAAGGAAGTTGGTTGGCAGGACGGAGTCACTCTCAGAGTTCGCCCTTCGTCTCCTCTTACCAGATGATGGATGCTTGAAACTAGAGCTTGCTGTGTTGCGCCGTTTTGCTAGCTTTGTTTGTTGCTGTTGTTTGGAATGATGAAAGCTGTTCCTGCGATTGATGTTATTCTCGTTCCCTCTGGCTCTTTCTCCAGCATTATCTGAGTGAGAAAACGCGTCAGTCGTGCTGGTGTGTTTAGGTGAGGCTGCAGTGCCTGGGACAGGACATGCAGCAGCACAGTCAGGTGGGTCAGGTGGGTCTCTGGTACCCTCCACCATTACAGATATATTACTGTAACCTCCAGTACAATCTGGGAGCTGCAGGAATGAAGCAGAGCTGGCCTGGGGACTGCCAGTTTTTACTTTATCTTCATGAGCAGACATCTCTTATGGTTTCCAAGTGATACGGATTTGGAAGTATTCTGGATCTGAAAGTCACAGAACAGAGTGATGTTTGTTCAGGTAGTAATTAACGTATTTCAAATGCAATTAACATATTTCAAATGCAATCTACTGAATACAATAAATATACATGTGAATGGTGATTGTTGTTGATTGTTGACATGATGATCATGTAATTTAATGTCAAAATAATGTAACATTACAAATAAGTTAACACGCTATCATTCTTACACATTGGAGCTTTAACGACAATGATAGAAGTGCATGTATATTCATCTTCTTTGAGGCGACAGTTAAATTTGCAAAACTTTACCTGGAAACCCGAATGTTGTAAATAAATTTCCTTGTGATGCCTGATAAAAATCATACAATAATACCATCCTTACTTTAAAATGCAACAACACTAACACTACTTTATCACACATCTGGGATCCTGGAACCTTAGCCCAGGGACTTGTTTCCTCTAGAGAGCAACTCAAACACGGGGTCAGGTCAGCTGAGGTTCCTTCACTTTCCACTGTCATTTACAAACACCGTGTTACAGAAACAAGTGTCACTTTAAATTAAGACTCTCGAGAACTGCGCTATTGTTAGAAAGGGGACCTGTTATAAACAATGTCTATCCTGACGGGGTTACTGACCTCAAAAGTTTTGGTGGACAGTTGTGGTGGACAGTTAGCACGCTAGCTCCTAGCTTCGCTGTCGCGGGCCAGAACGTTGAGTAAACGTTGGGCTCCAATCTAGATGCTAAAACGCGTTGTTTGTCAGAAACAGTTAACTCGGACACGCGGCTGCCTAAAACCACTTCAGTTTGAGTCACGGACGCTTATGAGGGAGATATTACCTTTCAAATGGCCACCATACGCATACAGTCAACAGTGTAGTCACCATCAAAATAACAGTCAGTCTCACCTCTCAGTTTGTTTCTACTCCCCGCCTCCGGCCGGACTGTCACTACCCCACGACTCGACTCAAGCTAACGTTAGCGTAGCTAGCAACACAAGTGTCCCTGCAACGGCAATACAAAACCCAAACACGCAGGTAAACATAGCGCGGCTGTTCGCGCCGCTGTGTCCGCAGCAACGGCGTCTCCGACCCTCACAGTGCCCCGTCGTCCACTTCTCCAGTCAACTCCAGTGTCAGGCAGATTGGTGTATAAATGATTCCACTCGCTGATAGGGTCGGCATGGCGGCGCATCCGGGCTCCGAGCTAAAGCCGAAGATGACTGGGGCGGAGATCTGTGAGTGGTGGCCGCAAGATGGTGAGGAGAGGACGCCGTTTCTCTGAGTAATAACCAGCCTCACTGATTATCACATTGGTTATAACAAGAGGGCTGCTACCATGCATCCATTTGCTTCATCGATTAACGCTTCAAGTATTGCCACATTTATCGATTAAGCTTCACTGTTGTGCAGCACATTTGTTAACAACAGGCCACAACTGAGGCCTTAATGATATAAAACTTAACATTTTGAGACATATGGAGACTTAAAATGTCAGTATTAAAACTTGTATTGGCAAAAATGTAATATACAACATTAGTTTAGAGAAAATTCACTTCAAATGACAAGTACAATCAGAATGAGCAATACAAATAAAGAACATAAAATTCATCCATCAATTATCTACCGCTCTATCAGCCTCCACCGGAGGGTCACAGGGGTATAAAAGAGAATAACAAAACATGTTATCAAGATATTTTAAGATACCTTCTTGAGTCACAAGCCAGGGTTTTGACTGGTGGCCAGATTAGGTCATGTAAAAATATATGGGATCAAGGTAGAAAAATGACAAATAAAACAAATCACAATGACCTACAGTAGAGTTATAATTTTATTTTGAGTGACATGTTATATAGACAAGTAGACAGTTCAATGGGATATCAACAATCAATAACATACCAAGGTTTGCTTGCATATCTTCAAAAACACAGCTCTTTAAAAGGTGACAAACATTGCTACAAAACACCACTTGAACTAGCTTAATTAAACAATAATGTGGAGGTCTGATCTGCCTTTGGCCCAAGTAATTTTTTATTTGCAGTAGGTGCCCTTTTTGTCAATGCAAGCCACTGTTTATTTCACAGTTTTGCACTGGTAGTGATGAAAAATATGCCAATGTATAATAATCAGGATGTGCCGAATAGTGGAATTGGTTGTTTTGAATAGTGTTTAAGAATACTGCCCACAAGTATGGTTGTGTAAGAGTATATTTCTTTCAACTTCTCCCTCTCTAGGGTTCCCCACAGTGCTGATGTATATAATCACTTTAAAATAAAAGTCAACAAAATAAACATGTGGGTTTTGCAGCCTTAGAATAAGACCTTTATTAACAAGGGTCCAGCTATAAAGAGAGTGATGCAAAAAGAAAATGCACATAAAAACAGGCTGATGAAAAACCAACTATCGAGGTAAACAAATAACAATGACATTTTGGGAAATATTCTGTCCATATTACCAATGAATCACAAAGCTTGATCCCTACATTGATCAAAGAGTCACCATGTTATGTATACAAATAAGCATAACATATAATATTATGTCTCATAACAAAATGAGACAATATCATTTGTAAAATATTTAAAAAAAAATAATTTTTTAAATTTCTTCCCAGAACGAAGTTGTGTAGCCCAGTTTGAGGCCCACCTGCAATACCACCAGTGCACACCAGTGGGCCTCAGTTCACACTTTGGGAAGCAATGGCATAAACGAGAAATCCATGAATCAACAACTTCCAATGCTGACCCTATGTAGCCAAAGGTATAACATTTTTTAATATATATATATATTCCATATATCCATCATTTGAATTATGTAGTGTTTTTTCTTCTTCTTTTGGGAGCACAAAAAGCAAGGTAGAGATCAGTGAACATCTAATTTCTAACATAACATGTTTAATTCCCTAAACTTTTCATTTTGATGAAAAAGTTTTATGCTATAGGAGTTACACTCTCATCATTCCTCCTTCAGTAGATCCAACTAAAGCTGATTAATGGTAATAAAGAACTGTGAGTTTTTGAATGAGAAAGGTTTCTGTGAATCCTTTCTCACTGTAAAATGCTTCTTATCCTCAGTTATACATACATTTCCTGTACTTGAGTTTTCACTCACTCAGTCTGTAGTTTTCTAGTTGTTTTGTGTTAATGGTCCTTTGTCATGTAAAGATACTCTATGTTGTGCAAAAATGTAGGTCACCGGTTTGGATCCCTGTTTGACCGAGGGCCTTTCTGGAGTTTGCATGTTCTTCATGGATTCTTTCTGCATTCTCCGGTTTCTTCCCACAGTCCAAAAACATGCACAATCCTCATGTGGAGGATAAAGCAATAGAAAATGGATGGATGTGCTAAATGTGATCAGAAGGTAATTTTAGCAGTACTACAAGTAGCCACTGGGGGGAGACAAAATATGCAGTGTAGCAGACTACATGTACACATAAAATATAGAAATACTCCTCTCTCTTCTTTTTAATCTGTGTTTGATTGAATTAAAACCTAACATGTTGCTGTTAAGCTTTTCAAATATATTTGTTTTTGAATAATATAAATAATAATAATAATAATAAAAAAGAAAATACGGTATTCATTTAAAAAGCAATATTGTTGAGAATTAGTTGAGATTATGAGAAATTCTCACTTAGTGGTTGGCAAGATTAGTAAATCAAAATAACAGAGCTGCCTCGTTCCACCCACAGAGCGGCTTCAGCCCTGAAAAATGTGCAGCTGTGGCAACAAAGATGTTTATGTGTTAAGGGAAAAGATGCCTCCAGTGAAAAGAAAGACAAACACCAGCAATCCTTCAGGAATCTGGAAAGGCTTGCATTTTATTTTTCTTTCTTTTTTTCTTAAATCGGAAAACACATTGACGTCTTAAGCAGTTTATGTATTGACATTGGGCTGGAATTTCATCCGCTTTCAATCAACTTGTATGTCAAGTAAAAACTGAAAAAATAGCTTAAGGGGGCCCATTGGAACAGTTTGCTGCAATATATTCTAACTTTAAAAAACACAAGATATAATCTTCCCAAATAATAATCAACAAGTAAAGCAGGTTTTCTCTTTTACCCATTAATTTGATTTCCCACACTTTACTGTTTACATTTTCAGTATAAATCTGCAGTGTGTGCACATTTAAGATAATTTTTACTGAATTTACCACGTGTAAATTTAAGGCTGCAGCTGAATAAAAAAGGCCTTTATTTAATCAAAATGGACAGTACTCAAAAGTAGCTACATGCACCATAAAAAAAAAAATTTATCATGACATTTAAAAAAAATGTAGTCACCCAAAAGTCAAATTGCAAAATAAGACCTGCATAATAAAAGTGGATGTGGAAATCTTAAATATGGATCAAAAATAGGCATGTGCAGGCTACTGTAGATCAGAAAAACTGGATACTCAAACTTCATATTAATTGCTGTGTTGACAGCAGGCTTCTAATTGGGTCCCAGATCAGGCTCTGTTGGGTAAATGAGTCACTCCTCTCTAATCTCTATAGAAGAGGAAAATAGGAGCGAGGGTACCTGTTCCCCCGCCTCTGTCCACCTCTTTTCTCATGTAAATGGGGGTGCGGTCCTCAATCCCGGAGACCATCTGCCCTTCCTCAGGGTTTGGGCCCCAAGCACTCCAGACGTGTCCTATTGTCTGTGTGTGTCCAGGCAGAAAGTGGTGAGTACACATGGTTCTTGTGGCCCAAAAGGCTCCTCCATCAAGGGTAAAAGCCTGCTGTTCATTAGACCACATGTGACAGAGCTCGCGTGTCCTGTGTACTGAAACTTCAAGGGGATCCACCATTTGTTTTGCTGGGGAGTGCTGTTCGGATTTAATGAGTGATGTCATTGTAAGTAACCGTTGGTTGAGGGATGACCAGACAGGTCGACATGCTGTGCATGCTTCTTTCTGAAGGTGTCATCACCATCACTTTTTTTTTATCACAATTAACTCAAACACAAATAAGTAAAACATAGATTTATAGTGTTATGAGGAAAATGAGCAAGTTTGGTTCACATTAGCATTGTGTGGGACGGAGCAAAATGTCATTTGCAGTCTTTGGAAGACCTTTGACCTTTGATTTATAATGAATTGATTGCAAACCAAATGATTACAATTAGAGTTACTGACTGATCCAAGGAGCACATATTCAGAGTTCATTTATTCTATAGGCCCTATGCAGAACAGGGCATCTTTTTTTTTATTCTCCACTCTGCAACTGAGATGTGTGCATCATCTCTGACCTATATCCACAAAATCCTCATGTGAACTGAAAGGTTAACCCCGACAACGCTCACAAACAGATTATGACTTTCCATTGGGCTTGCCCGGCTCATTTTCAAAGCCGCATGCTGCCGTCTGCATTGAAATTAGTTATTGAACAGTGGAAGCTCAGGGAAACGAGGCCGCGTCAGTGGTGGAGCACACAATAAGCCAGCTGTCAGTGGGAGGGGCTTGTTCAAACCAGTGTTGTCATGGATAGTACTTTTGTGTTGTGTTTCCCTCCGAGAGCTCATAGGTGCTGCTGTGCAAGGCCCGCTATGCCCCTGACTGATATTGACAAGAGGCTTAATTGAAGACAGACAAGTGAGTAGAAGTTCACAGTTCACAGTTCAACACAGAAATGTCAACAAAGTGAAAATGGATACTGAATATCCAGGGGTTATATGTCATAATAAGAAAATAGAGAGTTGTTTGTGACATTTGATAAAAAATATTTTTGGGAGGTTATGCCACTTGCACCAACCTATACTTTTTTTATTAACAATGATAATACATCAATATATGCACACTGACTCCTCCCTCTAATCCCCAGAGGTTTCTCAGTTGCTTCCTCACACCTGTTTTACATTCAGAGGCGTGTCTCTAAGCATCTTTAGCAGCATTATAGCCAACGTCCTTGCCGAGTGTCACGTGTTACTTTAACAATGAAGACTAATATAGCCAGAACCGAGAATATACACAGAAAAATACTGGAAAGGAGCTGTTTGGGGACAAACTAACATTTATGATCTAAAACATTCTGTAGCAGGGGTCAGATAACAGGCAAACAGCCCAATGTGTTACGTGCACAACATTAAACTGCTCTGTAATCTGCATATACTGCACATGGTTGACAGTATGAAAATGGAGAGAAGAGTAATGATCCCTCCTCAGACTCATCAGTACCCAATCAATAGGTTACCCATTATCAGCAGGACAGAGGCCTACTAACCTCTTTTGGGGGTAAGTCACACAAATTCTCACTTTTCATGTGAGCATGTTTTACATGCCAAGTTACCAGCGGAGGGCTGACAGATGTTAATGTGATGTAGCGAATTGAAGAGCATTTAAAACTTAAATTTCGTGAACAAAAAGAAAAGTGAGAAACAAACATTGAACTTTGACTAATTCAATCTGATACAAAAGAGTACTTTTTCATTAGATTGCTTATAGGTTGGGCTGAGAAAAGTATATAAGACACTATACTGTATATTCCTACAGCATCTGTATATACGTTTTAACATGGTAATGGAAAAAGCAGCCTAGATCCTCTGTGTTCTCAGGGTTACAACTGCAGTGTGTGTTGTGTTTGATGCCGTCATTCTGCTTGTGTATGGTCTTTGTAAACACATATAAAGTTAATTGTATGCTGCTACCCTGATAATGGGCTCTGTCAAGCAAAACTATCAGACCAGAACGTGGGTCAGGGTGAAAAATCTTTTGTCCCACCTTATTAAATGTTTCTTTTTTTTAGCAGAAGTGTTCACTTTGGAACTTCTCTGTGTTCAGTCAACCTGTTAGTACACGTGTCACTTTACGAGCCCTATGTTGCAAAATCCCTTCCTGTGTCAATGCTGAAATGTTGTTGGGCAGCATAAGATCTTGAAAAAGAGAACTCTTTTTGTGATTACTTACAGGAGGACAGAAAAAACACAAAACTTGGCAGAGTGCGACTGATATTTGATCTAGTGTTCTTTAAAAAGAAAATAAACCTCTCAAAAACCCTGCTCTATTGATGGAATCGAGGTGAATAAACTCACCCAGGCATGTAAGACTTTTACTGTAACTTCAAATATTTATGATTACAACACATACAACCACACCAAGTACAGAGGCTGAGGGTTTATTTGTATAAATGTACAGTACGTCTGAGTTCGGTCTGTGGTAGAGTCTCCTATCAAATCAAAGTAAATGACTATTCATTCTAGTCCTTGTGTCATTCTTGGATATAGTCAGTATCGCCTTGAGCATCTCACAACTGCCCGATGTCAGCATTAACTTAAAGAAAATATAGAAAATGTGCTGTACGTATATCCAGGCGCAGGGGAGAGGTGAGAGAGTTTTTGATGATAATGGCAGAAATGTGATGTCAAGTTCAGTGGAATTCACCCACACACCTCGCCCCGTCTCATATATCATCATTTCCTGCGAGGCTTGCAAGTCTCTCTGAAGCCTCCACCCACCTCTGCTCCCTCCCAAGGCACGCTGAGCTGTGCCATAATATGATAATCTAAACCATAATTCGATATGGTTTATGCAGTCGTGATTGACCAGTGCTGTGATTATTTGATTCTAGACCAGATTCCTCTCAAATTTCTTGCTTCCATTTTGCAGAAAGACATACATCTTCATGGAGTGATGAAGAGGGAGGCCGAAGAAATACTTCTGCAAATAGTGAGATGTTGAAAATGTACATGAGATGTTGCTGTAAATGATCAAATAGACTGGCCTGGATGGAAAAGATGCATTGCCATAAAATGAGAGGACTTGTTTTGCACATTGGAGCAATGCACAATATACCCCTCTATTCTCGCGAAGGCAAAAACTTTCAAGGAGCCGTAAAAGGTGCACACAAATACAATTAGGAGACTGCAGTTGTGCAGCACAGTGGTGCTAAATGATAACAGCAGAAAACAAGCATGCTCATGCTCCAAGCAAGCAGTCTATCAAATCTTCGTTGAGAAAGCATGGTAAGTAAATTCTGCGAAAGGAAAAGTTGGACAATGAATCTCTAATAAGGTTGTCACTTTATCCAGAAAACAGGTTTATATTGATATTATACATCTTGCTATTTCTTTGTAGACATCTTATACCTGTCCCACACTAGAGGATAATTTGACTCTCTTTTGAACATCTGGCCAAATTATCCTATAGTTTGAGGGGTTAACAGACGCGATCTTTAACGTCATCAGACGCATAATGTACAGCACAAGCACAAAGCTGGTTATTGTTGTCCAGGAATGGAACCCAAACTCTTGAATATCTGTATACAAATGACATGAATTTGTGGTAGCGTGGTGTCTCACTATGAAGTTTGAATTCTGCGAGGATTATGTTGGAATCCAATGGCCTTATAGAGTTGGACCTGTGATGGACAGCTGACTCATCCAGGGACTTTCTTCTCCATGAGCTGACTTCAAGGTTGACCATCCATAATTGCAGTCACATGTGAGGAGTGACAAGCATAGACAATGATTTCAATTGTTGCTGCTGATGTTTTAAAACTTGGATTGACAAAAAAAACGGACACATTTGTCCTGCAGTAGATGTCCAAATGAAATCACATCTGCGAGGCCAGTATTATCCAGATGTTTTCATCAAGTTTCAAATGCTTTATGGACATTTTTCCTGGTCTAACTGTGGCTCGCGGCCTCTGTGTCACTGCACAATGAGCCTTGTTGTCTCTGCTGGAAATGGAAATATTATAGATTTTTATGAAACATTTTTAAATAAAATGTACTGACACAAAGGCCAGCCTCTAATGTAAATAACAGGAGGAACATTGTCTTTCTTTTTTATCATCCGCATACTGTATGAGTGAAGACCGTCACAGAACAGCCATATTTCTCTCCGACAGAGGATCGACATTAGAGGGGTTGTCAGGACAACCAGCCATGATTCACAGAGCCTCAGATCGGCCTCCACCTTAGGCTTGAAGCACTAGCCATGAGACAGAGCAGATGCTGTGACAGTTGGCCAATCACAGGTAAGATAGAGAAAAAAGATGACATCATAGGCAAATTAGGGCAAACGCATGGAGTATTTTGGTTGTCGTCCCTGCCGCTGCTTTTTTTATTCACTTTTTATACTCTTAAAAAACGACACCCGTTAGAGAATAATGTAATAAATGTATGGTTTTTTTTCTTTAAATATTGTGTCATATCCCACTGTTAAATCATAAATATGAAGTATTTTTGCTATATTCCTCCTTACATGGAACAATCATATTTATTAATCTTTTTTTTTTTTCCAAGTCACAAAAACTGTCTGGAAATACATGAAAATAACAGGGAGTGTTCTTTGCTATTAATATTTTAGTGGTGTGCGCGTACATTATACATGCAGGGGAGCCACAGTTTCTTTTCACATATCAATATTATGTTATAAAAGAGATTTATTTAAGCTAATTCTAATGGGAAATGTTCTCCTTTCCAAACCAAATGCACATTTCCTATTCCATGTATAATATCACATCATTGGCACATGTGGTATTAACTTAAATGAGTCACACTTTATCACATGTCAACAAGTTATTTTCAGCACTTTTGTTTGTACGTTTTCTTTCATATTTTCTATACATGTTTTGCACTTGAGGGTCATCATCCTTGAAGTATTAAAATTAATAGCAACATTGACAACTGCCCCATAAGTCTGAATTCTGTCAGGTAATTCTCCCCTCAGCCTTCGCACTCAGCAGCGTTTGGTCTGTCAAACGCAAAACCAACTCTGTCTGGCCGTTAGCTGCCTCCTCCCCCAGACCTGCTGCCTGCATTAATATTCAGCCTCTCAGCCAATGAGCAAAGCAGGGCGGATGACATCATGGACCTGGGAACAGTGAGCAGCCAGTGAAGCATCCAGCCTGCCGAACAAGCTTGCTTTTAGGGTCAGGAACTGGTCTGACTAGAGAATGGCAATCCTGCCTTTAAACTGTCTATAGAAAGTGTTGACGATGACTCGAACACAGCTCCAGGCCCAAAGGCGAAACGCTGAACAAGAGAATGTGAAGACATATTTCAGGTAATTCCCTCTCTGTGTATGCAATATGGATGTGTAGGCAGAGGGAGGAGAATGGAGGAGGAGGAGTAGGAGGGGGGAGGCTGTGTATGTAGGGGTGCTTTGTAGCCTTTTTTCTCTCTCCCCCCCTTCTTCCATTCTGCACTCTCTTCCTTCCAAGAAGGCAGCTGTTTCATCAGCAGTCTGTCCGTGAGGCAGCACTGGAAATGGATGCGTGCATCAGATGGGCTGGACTATGTTTTGTATGACCAAGCAGCTCCCCTCTGCATAACATCATCTCTGTATGTACTCCCTTGTGTCTCACACATAGCATCTTTATTGATGGGGAGGTGTTAGAATCAATGGTGCTGTTAGAACAGGCCCTGTATATGTGTGTGTGTGTGTGTGTGTGTGTGGAGAAATGCAGCAGCTGCAGTGGCAGCAAAAAAAAACACTGGAACACAAATGAAGCAATGCTATTTTAGGTCTTTGGACCCGAGGCTGACTGATGCATCTGAGCTGTGTATGCTATGTTTGGGGCGGGGGGGCGGCGGCGGTTGATGGATGCTTGATATGTTGGTGGATGCTCCTTTGTTATCTCTGCACTGCCTCACTTATGGTCTTCCTAGGGAGGGTTCTCATGAAGGAAATGGCTTTTACTCCCCTGATCACACACACACACACACAGAGAGAGCAGGGACTCTCAGGTGTCTCTGTCTCCCGGCTTCAACATGGATGTGTGTAGCAGTTTCATGGCGGCTGTGGTGACAGGGAGATATACAACATCTGGTCACCTGACTTCATTTGGGATTGGAGTGGGGGTGGGGGCCGGTTCCTGTGAAAGCTGAGCTATTCTGCCTCGGATCCTTTCACAGGCGTCAGTGTTGGTGGAGGAGGATAGAGAGCTGGATGTGTGTCTCTCTCCCCATCACTTGTTTTAGATTGTGCTGTCAGAGCCAGTATACAGGGAGGGAGGAGCACCGTCATCCTCCGGCTTGTGAGGAGCAGGGCCCACGATGAGAGACCTGTTGCCTGGCCTTCATGTGGAGGGATGTTAGGGAGTCATGTCAGTGATCGAGGGAGGACGAGATGATAGTAGAGGGGAATTGGGGGATGGGATACTGAAGGTGCTACTCCCTTCATATCTCTGTTTTATATGCTATGAACGTTATATCAAGTGGCTGAAACATAAACTGCAGGCCACTCCTTTGTCATTTTCAGCGTAAGAATGTCAATTTGATGATCTAAACTGTTGCTTTTCTTAAAAAAACAACAACAACAAACCCCATAGAAGTAGTTTGTGCAGTGCAGCACATTACAGAGCACTGGTCTTGGCAGGAAAGACACCAGACCTACAGTAGTAATCTAACGCAGTGCCACAATCAGACAGCAAGCTGTAGAATCGAAGTGTTTTGGTATATACATCCTGCTGTTTAACCCGTCTATGAAACTGCCATTGGATATTTGGTTCACTGGTTTTGTTTTTACATATATTGTGACTGCAATTGGAGTAATAACTTTTTGAGTCCAGCTTCAGTTCAGTGTTTACTAGATTAAAAACAACAACAAGTGGAGCACAGCCACATGGAATAAAATGCAACCTTTGATGGTTTTGTTTCAACTTGTGATTTCAATTTGAAAACAATTACTTTTGTACATCTCTTGAAGGTCATAGAGACAATGAAGAGCATTGTGTTTCATTTGTGTTCTTACCTTTATAGGTTATAGGTTTATAAGTTAGATGATGTGACAGGACTGGTTTTATTCTACATCGCTGAAAGTAAAAGTACTTTATTGCACCTTTACCATGTGTAGTGTAAACACAACATCTGTGGGCAAAATCCTCGTCTGCCGTGGCTCAGCTTGAGCGTGAGTGTTTTCACAACTGACCCTGATGATGGCAGAGAGGCAAAACTGCATTATACTTTTATTAATCATATGATTTCAGGAGATGACAAGCATTATTAGATAGACCAGCATTACCAGATTGAATAAGAGGAAGAACTAGATTACCAAATCATCACATTGGGTTTAGGAAGTTGCCATGACTTTTTCATCCTCCTTCACTAACTTGCTATTGTTAGTACTCATCTATTTATTATGTTTTTATTAATGCATACAGATCATTAGGAATGCAGGATGCCGATATATCGGGAGTGCTGGGGCCGATTACCGATATACTTTTCTTTGTGCAGAGGTCATTAAGTCTCTTCTATAGTGAAATTAACATAATATTGTTCAAAGATATGTCACAGCAGATGTGGATATACAATATCTTCATTAGAGCAAATAAATAAGCATCAAAACAATAATAGATGTAGGTGGCGCTAGCGTAGAAGTCAAAGAGGTAGCAGCCTTTTCAGCCGATATCTGATAATACATAGAAAGTAGAAAAACACAACACAACTGATTATTAAAAGTGAAATCAGAATTCTCCTACCAATCATCCTCAAACAAATGGGAAAACAATGGCTGCTCAAAAATATGTCCCGGCTCATATTTTTCATTAGCTTTTCTTTCTTACGGCCAAAATTCTAAAATCGTGATACAATTTTCCGTTTTATATTCAAACATGATATCATTTCTATAAAGTCATTCCTTTTTTTCCAGCCTGTCTGCCTGTGCGCCTTGTTGTGTGTTAGTGTGCCGTTCTGGGCTTCCCCACAGTTTCCATTGGCCGGCGTAACCCAACACACGCAGCTTCTCTTACCTCACCTCAGTTAACAAAAGCAGTTGACACAGGACCTCATCTTAGCTCGTAGCCTGCTAACCAGGCAGCCTGAAATATGATAGTAGGACACACACACACACACACATGCACACAAGTAGGCCTCCATCTGTTGAGGACTTATTCCGGGTGAGTTATGCTGCTATTGTTACGTGGAGTTCTCACTGAAGGCTCCATGTTGACAGTTTATAAAAGGTGCCGTGTCTCATGTGGGGTGCTTGCGTGTGTTTAGGGGACACGGCTGTCTAGAGCGGGGAGCCGGGGTATTGTGGTAGGTGTGTCCGAGCTGCAGCCTGTGCGCTGTGGATTAACATGTAGGATTGCAAGCCATCTGGCCATTTTGTCTCAGACAGGGGAGGGAGAGTAAGAGAAAGAGATGGATGGAGAGAGACAGAGAGACACACTCACACACTAACACATTGACACAGCGCCCTCCGTAATCTCCCTACTTGATGTCTGTTGCTTCTTAGAAAAGGGTTATTTGTCTGTGTCCACAGCAAATGTAGATTGTGGCTTTAAAATAGCCACATCATTATTTTGGGAGGAAGTAAGAGGTGTCAAAGCATCCACAGTGAGATGACGGGGAATAGAGAATACTTTCCTTTTCCTGGAAAAATACCAGAAGTATGAAATGTGGTTCAGAGAGTTTAAAGATGTCATGGGATAAAGAGTTTGCAGAGAGTCATCTGGACTTTAAAGATGAACAGGCTGCACGATGTAACATGCTGGAGAGGCTGTGAAGAGGGGAAGAGTCTTCACAGAATAACAAAAACCTGATGACCTCAGATAGGGTTTACAAAGTGATCTAAAAATACTTCTGTGCCTTTGTAAAGCACTTTACATATGTGTATGAATAGTGCTATACAAATAAACTTCACATACGTGTCCACATCTGCTCTCATTTCAACTGGGTGTTTGAAGGCAGCACACTTTGGTTTTGATTAGGATTAAGATTAAGAGCGAGAAACTAGATGTGCTGTGACACGCTGTCCTCAAACATGAAGGATTTGACTTTCTAAATAAATAAACACAAACAGGCGTTACTCTTTTGTGGGCAGTGTATGCCCTCACGCTGTTTTGTCTCTACAATTGGGGAGTTTTAACCCTTTCAACTTGACTCTGAGAAGGTGCACCAGCTGGTGTGGCAGGAGGCAATCTACTCCCCTCTCTGCCTCCGGCTGGCTCTCATACACACATGCCCACCCATGCCACACTAATGCAAGAAAACACCTTGAAAGCTGATGGTTTCCTGTGGCCGTATCAACCACAGGAAACCATCGCTGACGTTTGCCTGTCATGTTGAAAACGGACACATTCTATGGCCTGTTACTTACAGTGTCTCCGTCTCTGCAGGAGTTTCTTGCATCGATTTGGCTCGATTTTCTTTTATATATTATAGTTGCACCACAAACCATCAAATTAGAACATATAATACCAGGCTTGAAAGATTCAGAACTGATGAAGTCTCTTGAACGAGAGGTGAAACGTCATGAAATTTATAAATTCAGTTGCTACTGATTCATTGATAGTGATTACATTTAGACAAGATATTATCACAATTTCTGATTGTGAATAGAAGACTTCAATGAAAATCATCAAATGTCCTTCGAATGAAAGCCGCTCCTTTTGAAAGAAAGATAAATTGTCATAATGTCTCTGACGCATTTAAATTAGCTTTAAAATAATTTATAAACAGCTTTGGTGCACTCAGCAGAATAAGATGTCCATGGTTCTTTTTGATAGATTTATTCCACTGGTAGCCAAGGATGTTCAATAGAGCAATGTATTGTTTTGAATTGAATATTGTTTCTGCTTTTGCTGTTGACGCATGTCACGGTGCAATTACCCACACTGTTTTATACTGAGAAGCTGGTACAACAGTCTGCTGAGAATAAGAGCGCTAATGTGACAGGATTTAAGACGCGAGGGGGGGGGAAACAGTTTGTGTGATATAAGAGAGCACTGGGTCCACTTCTGCTGAATTAAATATTAAATGACACTGAGGGGAAGTTTGGGAACGGATGACGGTGGAATGACAGTCTTGGTGGATTGTAGAGCTGCACATGATTCATAATTACTACCATAAAGACAGACATACCCAGATATTTTTATATATACACACACACATCAGTTTTAATGGGATGAAACGGAAACAATCTTTTTCTTTGCCGTTTTCGAAAAAGTTCCCCCGTAAAGATGCCATTGTTTCAGGAAATACCTCCGTCCACACTGAACCCGCTGAAACGCCAGCACTGCAGTCGCTCTGTAACGTTACACCAAAAAAAACAGAGGAGAAGACGACGTTGTAAACATTCGATATAAAAACACAAACGGAGCCAGGGAGTCTGTTTGTTTTAGTCTCTTTATTTCACCATTCAACACATTTTTCCCCCCCGTGTGTGTTCACCTCAAATGACACCCGTCGATGTTTACAAAAATATAAATGTAAAACGCCCTGTTATCAAACAAGCCGTTCAACAAAAAATGTAGAGAAGTGACGTTTTCACCTTTTTGGTCACAGTCTAAAGACACGTCGTACACGTCGCCCCCTCTCTCCCTTTTTCCCCCTAGTACAGCAGCAGTGGCTGCAGCCTCACAGCAGCAGCAGCTTCCTTCTTCTAAACTTCAGTCAGGAATATTATTTTTTTTCCACTGACAGGGACCATAAAAAAAGGGAGCACCGTGCAGCTCGATTATCTCGGCAAATACGGACCGGATTAGGTCTCGGCGTCGGCAGATACTCAAGTCAAAACAGACAAAACGGCAAGTTGAACATCTGCAGCACTGCAGAATTTCACAATACTGCCATTAAAAAAATATATGGATACGAGGATTGTTATCTTGCATTGTGTGAACAGAGGGACAGTTGCTGCTTTGAATCCTGGAGAGTAATGAGTGCGATCGACTCAAGAGCAATGATGTCAGTTTTGACAGCCTCATTAGTGTTCACAGGGTCAAAGGTCACAGTAGAGTGTTTAAACCAAAACCAGAGATGCGCTGATGTCATCACCAACACTGTGGAAAAAATCATCAACATCTCAACACAAACTGCTGTTTTTATGCAACGTACAGTATAGTAAAAAGCAGAAGTACTACAGGCAGAAATAAAAAGCAGAAATAAAAGTGAATCCAGATGAGTTTGAGGTTAATTTATTATGTTTAAATACACTCAGCTGTAAAATACTCTCAGGTCAGATCTCTAAGGAATCTCAGAGGTCAGTCATTGGTCAGTTAACATGGAACCATGCTCTAGTTGGCATATTGTGAACGGGTATAACCCTTTTCTAGCAAGACGAGTAAAAGATGTTCCTGTTCAGCATTTTCATCTTCGTGGCCCTGAGGCTCGTGTGTCGGCTAAAAATAGACGGTGAAAGAAAAAAGTTTGACGAAGAATTTGTTGTTGAAGAACAAAAACCCATGATTCCACTGCTGTGAGGCAAATTAACAAATAATGAGTTTAAAAAAACAACAACTTAATTCAGAATCTATATAATTACTCGACGACTTTGTTCGTTGTATGAACCAAAGATTGGCAGCTGCATGCAAAGCAGAGTTTTACAGGACCAGCCAGAGGCGCAACCTCCACAACCGACAAAAGCTAATTTTGCTAATTAACAGACATTTCAAACAGGACACTGAAGTGTCTGTCACTTTGAAATCCACTCACTCTCCAGCACAAATGTCCATAGAGAAAACCTGTATTTTTTTAGCTCGTTTAAGTTCGTTTTACTGAGTTAAATCCAAATGAAGGATCAACAACTGCTGTGTGTCTGGATGTAAAACCACAGGTTTTCTCTATGGGCTTTGGTGTGGGCCGAGTGACACACACATCAATTTTGAGTCAGCCCAGCCTGTCTAATGGCAAGATAAAGCACCAAACATATAATTACGATAGTGTACACTTAAGCATGCATCGATTTGATCTGTTTTTCCTCTTGTGCCCTCTGGCAGTTTTCCCTGTGTGTGTGTGTGTGTGTGTGTGCTGCTTTGTGACGCTGACTATGTGTTAGTACCTCAAACAAACTCAACTACCCCTTTAAAAAGGTGCCTGTATGCATCTTGTGTGCTGTTTATGGGTAAGCCCACGAGTGGACTCACAATGTTTCCATTTTTATATCCTAATAACAACAGTTACCAGTGGTTAATGCTCAAAAGACTCTGTTTGAATACTTGCTTAATACTATTATGTAGACTTGAAGGAGGTCACGTCTTTTCCTTGAGGATGCTGCAGTGGAGGGTTTAGCCACATGAGGTTTTGATCTTGTGATCACAAATTGTTTTAACAGAATTGAACATCAAGCTGCTCCTCCTCCTCCTGCTCCTCCTCCTCCTCCTCCCTCTCCCTCCATCTGAAATTAAACGGGGCGGCACCAAATGGGATCTATAGCGTTTTATGTCTTTATTGTGACCTTGGCGGGTGACGTGCGAGCGAGAATTGCTTGTGCGGTGACATTTTGACACGTGTGTCGTCAGCCTTCAGTGCTTTAACATGAAGAGTCTTGCATTTCTGTACATAATGGTTTTCAAGTCAACTCTTGTCTTTCTGCCGTAGCTATTTTTAAAATACGGACAGTAAATCCACGATAAATAAGATAAGAGAGTAAACTGTGGTTTCGGAGAACCACCCTTCCATTCCTCCTTATCCTCTGAATGCCCTCTAGCTGTCCATCCCATCCAAGTAATCAGCATCCTTCAAAGACGCACAGCCAAAGCCCAAGCCAAGTCAAACAGGGAGTGTGTCCAAATCAGGGGCACGAAGAGCCAGACTTATGGAGCCCTCCCCCCCACTGTGGGGGCCATTACTGAGCTGCCATGGGCTCAAGATTAGAGTCTTGCTCCTGCGTTAGCCGCTCAAATTCAGCATTAATGTTTGAAAGAGAGAGAAAGTGCGTGCTCGTCATGGGCAGATTAATATTTTATTGGAGAGAAATGTGAAAACATCCCCAGTAATATCTTGATGTTGTTGTTGCTGTGGTGGCTCTCTGTGGTTTCATTAGAGACGTCAGCGTTCTGTCAGAGCATCACCTCCTACCAAAGCAGGCCACGCTGACTGAAGGTTGGAGCCCGTCATTTTCTCACAAATGAGAATCTCGTGGATCAGAGTTACAGCAGTTTTTTTTTTTCTTCCGATTTGTCACGGGTGACAGAAATGTGTGCCTGCTGTAATATCTGAGCCTCGTGTAAGAGTATCTTCAGTATCAGGCTCAGAGTAGATTTATGATACTTCTATGTGTGTTTCAGGAATAGGAGCCACTTGGTTCAGGGACAGTGCACTCACTCACTCACTCACTCACTGACTGTCAGTCTGGACATTAAATAGGTCAGTGTTGTGTGCGTGAAGAATCAGAAATGATGACAAAGTGCATTTTATAAAATCATTCAATAATGACCATAATTGTATTCCCTGTAATGTTGTGCTATATGAATAACATTGACTTGTGGCTTTCCCCCACTAATTGCCACTGTTGTGTGATACAGAAACCTAATTGATTACATCCCTGTGACTCATGTCAGGTCTTGTGTGCCATGTGCTCGTGTTAGGGAATCCACTTCTGTTGCGTGGCTATTAAAATTGCATGGGGGAAAAAAAAAAACTCAGACTGGCAACAATGTGCTTGCAAGATTACGGTCACAGATTAGCAAAGGCGTCAGTCACAGCTGCATTTTAGCCTCAGCCGAGCGGACGAGGTGGATTTATACACTTACATATAGGCTATATGGAACACATACACATACAAAAATAGCAATAATAATGATTAGCAGTTAAGAGTTTAATAGAGGATTTCCTTCTTTACCTCAGGTGGTGCAGTATTCATACTTACAGCTATAACCTACATTTGGATAACACCTCATACAAGTTCTCTCCATTATCTTTCCAACTTCCATTTTCTTCCCCGCCCTCAGGTGTTGTGATAACTGCCTTGTTAGCGAGTCCTCGTCGCTCAAGCATGTCAACATTGTGACACTCCTCTGTCAACGTTAGAGTAGCGCCGGGGTTTGTGTTGTCACTGCAGACACACCTTAACCCTCCAGTCTGAGAGAACCTGTTTGCTGCAGATGTCTGGACTCTGACCTGGAGCTCATCCAGCAGGCTCACCTCCACCTCCTCCACCTCCTCCACCACCACCGACACCAACATTACATCATGGTAGACCCTGGAAATTAAAAAAAAAAATGTTTTGGCATGTTTAATAGCTCTGTGTAGCTGTGTGGTGGTTATACAAAAGTAGTGTTTGCTTAAGTGCCAAGATGGAGTCATAAACAGTGACTTGTATTTATTATCACTCCGTCTGGAGTAAGTCATCTTTTATTAAATAGATTGGATCAGTATTTAACCCTTTTCTTCCCCCATCCACTTTTTAATCACTATATAACTTACTGTTTACAATGTGCTGTATCTTGACTTGGATAAGAAGATGACACTTCTTAAAGGCTCGCATTTCAAAGGCTGACGTCCTGCAGTAGGGCTGCAATCGCTGTCATTTTTTAAATATTAAATATTGACTTGACCTCCACATCATATTGTACAGACAGAAGAACACGTCTTTGTTTTGCACAGATTTAAACACACAGTAGAATAAATAAGAATTACGTTAAAAAAAAATACCATTTCCTCTAACGCAATCACAATTTCAGTCAAAATAATGATATTATAATAATTGTGATAAGAGTTATACAGACTATAATATTGAGTTCTCCTGCTATGTTGATAAAAATCGGATTATTAACACATTCATTTATATTTACAGTATTAAAGAGAAGAAAACATGTCACGAAAGATACTTTTCAGCTATTTTGGAGATGGAATTTAAATATTTGGACTTCACTGCTTATACTGTAAACAGTAATTATCCAATTTGTAATACAAAAAAGAATCATATAAATGTCTCATACAGGTTATCGGCAGAGGTTCCGTTTTAAACATTATTGTGAAGCGTGTTCCGTAAAATGAACCTTCAAAGCAGCAGATGGGGAGGCACAGTGGCGTTGCGCTGTAACGCTGTTACTGTAGACGTATCTGATTAAATCACGGCGTCCTATCATGTTACATCGCTCCGCTAATCCCATTCTATCGCTCCAAACCAGTTTTTGTAGTCAAAGGCCAGGGTGTAACCAACCAGATTTAGCCTTGTTTTGGTTGTTCTGCAGAAATCTAAAGGCCACTGTGAAGGCACATGTGCAAGTTGTCAGAGGCAGCATTGCGTCGTATAAGAGCTGAGGAAGGCTCTTTGTTTGCTAATGTAGGTCCATGCTGGGATGGCCCGGTTTCTGGGATGCCTGTGCTGCACATCACATGATGGGTTTGGCCTCGGGGTGAGGCACTGAGAAAGTCTGAGATGTTGTTGGTGGGATGATGGGGGAGGTAGAAGATGAGTGTTGAGAGTATGTATTCTTGCCAGTTTCTTTTGAGAATCAGCCGAATAGATTCACTGAGCACTGGACACCACCTCTGTCCTGCACAGCCTCTACTCCAATACCAAAGAAAAACAAATATTTTTGCAATTTTAATTTCAGAAATTCTCTTCTTTTGTAATTTAGTCTGTTGCACAAAGTATGAGTTGGGTTAGCAGAAAGAATTTTCACTGTGGCCCCAAAAAATCACAAATGACGATAGAGCTTCATTACATGATGAGAGCCCTTTATAAACTTAGATTTATATTCTAATGACAGAATGATAACCTAAGATATAAATGACTTACTAACTTTCTTAGATTAAGAGTGTTATAGCCATGTGAATGTGTCATTGCCACATTTTTCTGACTAATGACTATTCTGTGACCACAGTGTCACACTTTTATCAAATAGCAGATTTTAATTGATCCAGAACAAAGCATTACTCCCCACTTTCAGCTTCAGATATAACGATTGGCTGTAATCTCTCCACTGTAAATAATGTTTTCAACTTCAGGTCAGTCAAACAAACTGATTGAAAGACATTATACCGAGCTTTGAGAAACTCGGAGCGATAGTTTAGACTCACTTAGAAAAGCAGTCTAATGAATCAAGGCGAGGTCAAGGCAAAAATCCAGAGTTAAAACACGAGAAAAGAAGGCGAGAGATGAATTTGAGTGTATTTAAACTCCTTTACAGAGGAGCTTAAATACAGAGAGGTGAATTGGCAACAAGCGTGGTTGAATTTTGGCGGGAAAATAGTCCAGAGACACTTTTCCTTATGGTTATAGATGATGCAGTAAAAAAATGAAATCATGCATTGAAATCTGTCAAATCTTCCCCTCCTCCTCCACCTCTCTCCCTTCCTGTCTCACAGGACATTGTGAGTGCCACTAAAGATGTCTGATAGTGTCGATATTGAAGAGAAACCACCAGCCCCCCCCTTGAGAATGAACAGTAGCTCCCGAGACTCTTCATCAGTGAATCACGCCTCTAAACCGCTTCCAATGGCTCCCGAAGAGAAAAACAAGAAGGTCCGCCTGCGCTCCATCTTCCCCGGCGGAGACAAGAGTGAGTGTCCGCCTCCGTGTCACTTTGACGTTTTTACGGCGAGCCGCTCGTAATTCACGCCACGTGTTCTCTCTTCATCTCCTGTAGCAAACAAGAAGAAGGAGAAGGAGCGTCCCGAGATTTCTTTACCTTCAGACTTTGAACACACTATTCATGTCGGCTTTGATGCGGTAACGGGAGAATTCACAGTGAGTATCGCTTTCACCACACACAACACACACACACACACTGTAGGAAATCACAGAGTCAACTAATACTGTACATTGTCCATTTTACAAATTGGGTACATTTAGTTGAATGACTAGTGTCATAGAGTTTGGTGCATGTTTTATTCCTGCATGAACCTGTGTAAACAATACCATGCACAGGATTCCCTCATTTTTTTATTCTCTCCATACAATATTTTGTGAGTCATTCATAAACAATGTCTACTATGTTGAAAATTAAAATCAGCCCCAATGCAAACATAAGCAGCGATGTTCTGTGTGTTTAGCTCCTCCCCTGGACACACTCTGCATTTTAGAGCAGAGAAAGTTGCTGAATTTGATTGAAACCTCATTTTTAAACACCTTGCATCAACTTTTGTAATCGCTCCAGTTTGCCAGGGTGGTGAGTAACACATTTTCCTGTGGTGACAGTCGGAACAGATGCTTTTTCTTTCTTTTTTTTATCACCTTAAACACATTCTAAGTGCGTTAAAAGTCTGCTTTTATAGTGATGATTCATTGTATTGTATTGTGTTATACACACTACACACCAGACTGCTGCAGAGTTGGTGCATTCAATCAGTATATTATATCACATCCATATACGATCACACTTTTAAATGTGTTGACCGACTGAAATTGACAGAAAAAGTGTCTTTTGACACAATTGTCTTGTGTCCGGATACAAGAAAA
Source organism: Solea solea (assembly GCF_958295425.1). NCBI lineage: Eukaryota > Metazoa > Chordata > Actinopteri > Pleuronectiformes > Soleidae > Solea > Solea solea. The sequence continues at coordinate 7,541,756 of NC_081137.1, read as the reverse complement.
TCCCCAAATCCATCCACTATCGAAATAAACAGGCAACAGGAGACGACTGAAACCTTTTACTGGAGCGTCATTTAAAAACAATGAGGGAGTTATGTCAAGCAATAATTGTCAAATGTTTTTTTTAATGCTAGTTTCCCTTCAGGTAGTTATCAATGATGTTACCGTGTTGTGAACTAGGACGGGACGGCGAGAGCTAGAGGCCTCGTCGTTCTTCCTCTTTCAAACTTAGACTAAAGGATGTGTATTATTATCGATTTGACTTCCAAATGTACAACACTGAGGCCGTGGTGTGGAGAACAAGCAGTTCCCTGTTCATTCAATGGCCAGATCACCCTGATTACGCTGGTTTTGTAGATTTCCATGTGGATGCTTTACATTACTGCTGATTTCCTCCTCAGACACAAACACAACTTGACCAATGTCGCTTAAATCTCAAGTTTCACTTCCGATCGTGGTGTGTTTGTGCAGGGCATCCCAGAGCAGTGGGCGCGGCTCCTCCAGACCTCCAACATCACTAAGCTGGAGCAGAAGAAGAACCCGCAGGCTGTGCTGGACGTCCTCAAGTTCTACGACTCCAAAGAGACCGTCAACAACCAGAAATACATGAGCTTCACCTCCGGAGGTGAGCAGCATCAAAATCCAAAAAGAGGCAAAAACAGTCCATTTAATGTATGTTAATGTATAATAAAAGAAGATGTTCAGTTCGCTGTCACTGCAGGAATGTTTTCTTTCTCGTTACAGACAAGTCGGCGCACGGATACATCGCAGCAAACACTCTGGTGAGTTCTTAACTGTTAGTTAAGCTTTAATAATACATTTCATTACTTCTGAGAGTATTTGTTAATAAAAAAAACGACATAAAATGTTACTTTGTTCAAATATATGCTGGTTAATGGCCTCTAGTGACTACTTAATGCTCACTTAGAAAAGAACTCTATTGTTCATAGTTAAACGTGCAGCTCCTCACTGGCAGTGGCTCCTCGGTTTTGTTTTTTTTGGGGGTTTTTTTTTACGAGGTATTTTATTGCTGCACTGCATTTGTGGATCATCTCCAGAGTGTCTGGTTGTTACAGTAAAAAGTGAACAATTACAAATCAATCCAGACCCTGGTTCTTAGCTGTGCAATAACTCACTCTCTCAACTCCCAAGTATGATATAGAGGGACTTTTATTTCTCATGATTTATGTAACCGTGTAATAAATGAACAGGTAAGTTACAGCATTATGTGGCTTTATTTCACTCTCTTCCTCCTCTGACTGCAACACAGTCAATCTTCCTCACTTTACTCTCTCCATCTCTGTCTGGGAATCTCTGGTTCTTGACTATGTTCCTGTCCTGCTTCACTGGGGAGCTCTGCTTGCATCTAGAGGGACTCCCACTGTGCTGACCTCATTTCTGGCTCTGACCAGAGTAATGTGTCTCTTTGACTGCCGTGTGGCCTGTAGAATATGAAATCCTAGTCTGTTCAGCCCAAGGCAAACTACGCTTTGTGCAGGGCTTCTGCATGAGAGAGCTCTTTTCACCAGTGAAGGTCAGGTAGATGTGGCATTCAGCATCTCAGCCCTGGACTGTCACAGTGGACCGCGGCTGCAGGAGTGACTCAGCTGTTGGCTTCGGTGCCACAAATTGGGCCACGCTGTCTGAGACGAGCAGCAATGCGGGAGACGTGCCAACAGTTAAAGTGAGCAAGTTTTCTGAGAGAAACATTCATTCCATTCTGAGCAACTTCCTGCTCTTTGTCAGATTTATTTTTTAGGTATATGGGATAGTATGTAAGAATTGGTGACGTTCACTGGTGAGACTGGTGTTTAACCTGGGGAAGACACCGAATGAGTGCGTTCCATTTTTGCCAGAAAAAGCGTTACCTTCAGAATAAAAGCCCCAGTTTTTGTAATTGTTATTTTGGGACCATAACTGTAATTGAAACACAAGTTTCGATTAGTGTACTGTATGTTCTGGCTGGTTTGTTCCTTCAGGCAGCTTCCATAAAGCAAGGCCCTCGCTACGGAAGAGGATTAGGGCCAAAAAGAGAGAGATTAAATTATTTATTATGACTTTAATCTCAGAAAACTGACTTTTTCCCTCATTTTCACCTGCTACAATCTACTTTTATTTGACTGTTATCTTTTTAATCAAGGATTAAGAAAGAATATTGCGCATAATGCACTGGCTTGATGGTAAAGAAACATCCGTACTAGTCGTTTTGTGAGATATCTGGTTTTTCATTCCCTTCTCTGAGCAACCGTTCAGCAGTAGATTCATTTTTTTTTTTTTAATCTCAGCAGACAGTGTTGTAGAATCTATTCTGTTAACTTGGTATTTGTTTTTTTTTCTGTTTTGCTGTGTCATGTTTCCACTGTTTGATATTTCCACACGAGCCCTGCGACCAAATATCTGGATGTTTCACTTCAGTGTGTGTCAGAGCCACATCATTAGTCTGTCAGCTCACAGAGACGGCGCATTCACAACCTGACAGTTTGTTTTTTCCCCCCCCGAGTGTGAGCTTTATCCCACGCTGCACTTCACATTTCATCTCTGGTGTGTTTCTGCTCAACTCCACAATGACGCACAATCCACAATCAGTACTAATTTAGGATTTGTTTTTAGTACGAATGGATAAAAATGTTTGCAGGTAAGCTCTAAAATCCACAACAACGTTTTGTCATTCACTAAGAAAAGACACAAATATTATAAGATATAATAAAAATGTGATATAATGTAGATGAGTGTTTCCCAATCCTGGTCTTTGTGGACGTTCCTCTGCTGAATCTGGTGTGTTGAAGCCGGGAAACATGCAGGGCAGTGTGTCCTTGGGAAACACTCATCTCGATCAACTTCAATAATATAATAGTAATAGTAACGAAAGTCTACAATGATGAAATAGCAATACATACACGTGAAAAAACAGGTGTAATCTTCTAGTTTTGGTGGCCTAATAACTGGGTTGCATTGGAATTCAGAAATAATACATTGGACATTTTAAATCCACTGAATGTTTGTGCAGGGACAGTCCTCACGTAGCTATTGTGTCTCTCTCGTGTCCTTGTCCTCATGCTTTTTGGTGAGGAGGACAGTTTTGGGACTGGGTGTCCATCCCTCAGTAGCAAAAAAACAACAACCCTGCCCTCCAACCCTCCCCCCTTCTCCCCCTGAAGTCCACTTACTCTTATAAACATTGTGTGGGTTTGTTTTGAGTAAATCCTCCCATTTTCAACCTTCACATTCAGAACCGGCTGCTGTCATCTGGGCCTCCTGTCAGCCTTAGAACCTGCAGCGCATTATTTGACAAGGTAACTGCTCCATATTACTTTCCACATGATGTATCTCTACCATTGGCGATCCTAATTTTCTGCGGACTGGCAAATGCAAAAACACAAACTAATATTTGACTTCAGATCACCACTCTCTGTACTGAAAATCCATGGGGGGTATAATTTGTTTTTGATCTCATAAATGTGTTTATAACCTGACAAAAATGGCAGGGCAGGGGCGCATGTCACAGAGGGCTGTGATGACTGTCACAACTGCATGTGTGAGCTCATCTATTCCTTGCTATTGTATTCACATCACCAATAATATCCCTCTAACTCCATCACTGCATGCCTCTGTAGAAAAAGACTGAAAAGAAAGCTTACAGACACACTCATTCCTGCACTGCAGTCTTGGCTCAACCCTCCATGGAGAAGGTCAGAGGCCGTTTGTGTGTGTGTGTGTGTGTGTGTGTGAATGAAGCAGCGAGCCTTCACTCCAGCAACGCCCTTTTCCCTTTAATCACTAGAATGAAGCTGCACTGCATGACAAAAAAATCAAAAAGGAAGATGATCCAAGGCGAGCAGAGCTTTGGATTCAGGGAGGTAAAGGCCGCGCACTAGGCATAATAAATATGTCTGAGGCATATTAATCATGCTTATAAAAAAAAAAAAAGGTATCTTCCATATGAAGAGGACGTCCACACGGCAAAGCTGTGGCATGTTTTCTCCTATATGGCACAGTTAAATCTCATGGCCCACCTGACCCAGCCCCTGAACCAAAAACAAAGAAAAGACACTGGGATAAACAGCAAAGAATGGCAACTCCCCCTTTTAACAGCACTCTCTTTAGTTCTCACGTGACCCATAGTGCTTTCCTCCATCATTAACAGACTGTGTCAGGTGTCCTGTTCCAGCATCATGACATGTTGACTCTGTTTATGATATAGCTGATATACTCTATGAGTTCTTCACCTCAGTCTGCACATGACTGGTTTGGGGTTTTATTGTGGAAACAGTTCCCAACAGCAGAGAAAGTCATCGTTTGTGTTCAAATTTGGGGGAAAAATGAGAGGATCAGTATCACAGCAAAGGCGTCCAGATTGACCAACACCTCTTCTTTCCAGGGTGCCAAAACATCATCGTCAGAGCCCCCCATCGCTCCACCTGTGTCCGAAGAGGAGGACGAGGAAGAGGAGGAAGAAGAGGAGGAGGAGGAAGAGGAGGATGACGATGACGAATTGCCCCCCGTCATTGCACCCCGGCCCGAGCACACCAAATCTGTGAGTACATGCCGAGAGAAATCCTTCGGCTGCAAATCGCGCCGCCGCCGCCGGCCGCCGCCTCTCTCTGCGATTCTGTGACTCTTTTCTCCCCACATTCAGATCTACACTCGCTCCGTCGTGGACCCACCAAAGCCTCCCTCCCCTGTGAAAGAAGTGGTGACGCCACCCGAGTCACAGGTCCAGCCCGAGAACACGTCCAACACGATGTACCGCCACACCGACCGCCAGAGGAAGAAGTCCAAAATGACAGATGAGGAGATCCTGGAGAGACTCAGTAAGCATCTTTCATTTATCCCTTTAAATGTTAAGTTGTAGTTTCACCCGAAATCTCCTCCAATTTTAAGATTCAAATTCTTAAAAGGATTACAAAAATGCAAACTTTAAAGTGTGTCTGTTCTTTCTCTGATTCAGGGAGTATCGTGAGCGTGGGGGATCCCAAAAAGAAGTACACACGCTTTGAGAAAATAGGACAGGGGTAAGTGTGTCAGATTTGAGGAGCAGTCAGTGGAGTGACCACTTCAGATCAGGCAGAAGGAAACCGGGAGAAACGAGGGGAAGTGTATCCTCAAATGGCCGCATCAGCTTTGCCATCTCTCTCTCCAGTATCTAGGTCCTATCTGCTCTGACATGCTCGCTACACTGTCCCTGCATTTGATCAGGAAGTGCATATCTCAAACAGTAGATAGCTGCCTCTGTACTCACCTCTGGGTTATCTGTTAGTGGCAGAAACTGTGCGTCATCATTCAAAGCTTGTGAAAGTGCACAGGTGCTGCTGAGAGCAAGAGAAAAAGAGTTTAGTATCGGGCCGCATTCCATTCCTTTGAACAACATTTGGAAACTATAAATTGGAAACAGCAGTCGGCGCTTTGTTTAGCTCAAGGCTCGACGACTGATATCCTCTTTCGCGCCTCCAGCTGCTTCTTTCGCTTTTTAACAAACACGTCACACCTGCTTTATATCAACCGGTTCATTTTAGAAGTGATTTTATATATATTTATATAGATTTTATATATAATTAACCATAGCGCAAGTTTATTATTTACGCAGAACGATCGAATGACTTGTTTTTTCGGAGCATACAAGTGTGACTGTGTGTTCTCACAGAGCGTCCGGCACTGTGTACACCGCCATCGACATAGCAACTGGCCAAGAGGTAAAACCTTCTCCTTCTGTGTATTTTTTTTTGAACTTATCGCTCACTCTGTTGTTGTGAACTATAACAATCCCTTTCCTGCTTCCTCAGGTGGCCATCAAGCAGATGAACCTGCAGCAGCAGCCCAAGAAAGAGCTGATCATCAATGAGATCTTGGTGATGAGGGAAAACAAGAACTCCAATATAGTAAACTACCTGGACAGGTCGGTTTGGGCTCATTTATATGATTCTTGTTCAAAGGACGTTATAACTCAGCATATCCTTATATTTGAAGAGATGTTATTCTGAACTCCATTTTAGTAATAGTAATAAAATAGTTAGCAGCTGTGTGAATGAACTGTATGATTAAAGGAGGTCAGTGATTGTTGGTGTCAAAGTGACATTGAAGTATGAGCCTCCTCGTCCTTGTCTTCTTCCTCATCTCCTTCTTCTACCTTCTCCCTTTTAATGGTAGTCAGCTTTTGTCTTAAGGGGCATTACTGCCACCTGCTGTTGTCACTATTGAAGTAAGGGGGTTTGAGTACATGGTGTGTTCAATAAGTACCATCTGCATTTATTGTAGTAAATAACGGCATTCTTTTTAGGTTAGGCTCAATCTGTCTGTAATCTGTCCAGCAACAGCTGATGACACAATGCATTTTTTCCCCCTCTCCATTGTGTAGTTACTTGGTGGGAGATGAGCTCTGGGTTGTGATGGAGTATTTGGCTGGCGGCTCGTTGACAGATGTGGTGACGGAGACCTGCATGGACGAGGGCCAGATCGCTGCGGTCTGCAGGGAGGTGAGAAGCCTACTTTAGACCTCGGCAGGAACCGCCCACCAACTCTGCAGCTATTGTTGCTTTGAATAGATTTGAATGTTTCTCTCCTTGGTTTCCTCTTCAGTGTCTTCAAGCTCTGGACTTCCTCCACTCCAACCAGGTGATCCACAGAGATATAAAAAGTGACAACATCCTGTTGGGTATGGATGGATCTGTCAAGCTTAGTAAGTCTGTACTTTATTGACATGAAATCTGAGTTGGTTTTAGTGTTTTTATTATTATTGTCATCATTAAACATACTGGAATTCAAAGACGACACACACGACGTACAAAGCAGAAAATGGGCAATTACATATCTATTACCACATATCCAGACAGTGGTAATGACTTACATCAAGTTCATGGAGATAATCTAACATCCAACACCATCTGCGGTCCACGCATATGTATCATGCCTCCAGTATACTCTTTCTTCCTGGTTCAAACTTGTACTGACACAAGCTGAAACTCCCTCTGCAGCCGACTTCGGCTTCTGTGCCCAGATCACTCCAGAGCAGAACAAGCGCAGCACGATGGTGGGGACGCCTTACTGGATGGCACCGGAGGTGGTGACTCGGAAGGCTTACGGCCCAAAAGTGGATATTTGGTCTCTAGGAATCATGGCGATAGAGATGGTGGAGGGCGAGCCACCCTACCTGAACGAGAATCCACTCAGGGTAAAACACAGGCAGCATGTGACTGTGCTGTGCAGAGATGAAATATTTCTGTTTGACCACATTCTTCTGTCCAGGCTCTGTACCTGATCGCCACCAATGGGACTCCAGAGCTGCAGAACCCGGAGAGACTGTCGTCTGTGTTCAGAGACTTCCTCAACCGCTGCCTGGAGATGGATGTGGACCGCAGAGGCTCTGCCAAGGAGCTGCTCCAGGTAAAACTGAGACACATACACAATCTTGCCAAATCTTATCTTATATTAATCCGAAGATTTACGGACTACTATGAAATGTGAACGCAAAACACACAAAATTCATTAACTTGATGAATTATCATCTCAAATACTCGATTGAAGACATAATATTTACAACAATGTACACGTTGTTTATGCACACCAGTAAAATATCCAAATACCACTGTAGAAAATAGCTCACCTTGAATTCTGGTGTTGCCCTGGCAACATGCATGCATGCAATATCAGCTACACATATTAACTAGTACTGTACCGTGTGAATAATGTGGCGTCAACTGGGTCGTTTTATCATTTAGAACTAAATGTAGGACTGATGTGGGATGACAGAACGATTGATGCAGTCTTCATTCATTCATTCATTCATTGCTTTATACTTCAGGGTCTCACACTCACACCTACGCTCCATCCAAGTTTCCTCATCCCCAAATCTGCATGTTTTTTGGAAACTGGAGAACCCAGAGAAAAGCCACGCACACACTTTTAATTTATTTAAAATCAGTTAAAAGTGTGAAATCTACAAATATAACAAATATTCATTATTTAGTCATATGCAAATGAAATGAATAATGCATTTGAACGGTGTTGCTTCTGCTCCTGCTTAATTGCTACTTAACAATGACAAAGACAGGTTCTCCATCAATATTTGATGTCCCACCTTTTCCATCCTCTGCTCTCTGTGTCGTGCGCGCTGCAAACGTTACAGAGCCGTGGTTAAATGTCAGCCTCTCTCTGGTGTCTCTGTCCTGTGCAGCATTCCTTCCTCAAGCTGGCCAAGCCTCTATCCAGCCTGACGCCTCTGATTGTAGCCGCGAAGGAAGCCATAAAGAACAGCAGTCGCTAGGACGTGCCCTCTGTCCGCACCCAAGGCCCGGAGCCCCGTCTGTGTTGTGTGCGTTCATGGGGCCGGGATCTGGGTGTATGAGGGGCGAGTGACCTGATAGTGATGGCACAGGGAGGGGGTTTGTGTGACTTGCAGTGACAGCACAAGAAGGACTAAAGACCCCCGGGCCTCGTACGTGGGATGGATATCTGGCCTTGCAGCCTCTCGGCCCATGCTGCTGAAAAGACCTTGCCTCTTTGTTTACTTTTCCAACACTCTGTGCGTGTAGAGCAGTCCATCACAAGCCTCTGTGTGTGTGTGTGTGTGTGTGTGTGGGCGCGTGTGTGAGTGCACATGTTTGTGTCAATCGTCTTGTTAAAGGAGGCCGTCGCTCCCTGAATCCAAAAAAAAAGGGTTGGAAAAAAAAACCTCAGGAGCGATGAGGAGACACTGACAAAAGTGAGGACGTCTTGCACCTGCAGTGACCAGCTGATGTGAGAGAGAGAGAGTGACTCCTGACCTCCGACCTTTGCCTGCATGACTATGGCTCTGTGCAGAAACACCGCTGCTCCACTGCAGATTGTTCCATCTCAACCTACGTGTGTGTGTGTGTGTGTGTGTGTGTGTGTGTGTGTGTGTGTGGAGGGGTGCAGCTACACTGGGGAACGTCATGAATAATTTCACAGGACCTCGCTCAGCTTTAAACCTCCCTCAGTAATCTGCTACAGGTCATGTGACCCAGCTCCTTAGAAATAACAGAAGGTCATGAAGGTCACACACGCTTAATAAATCCATGTACAGATCACGATCAGATTTGAAACATGTAATAAAACGGACATTTTGAAGTAGGAATTATTTAAAAAAAAAAAAATGTAAGAATAATAAATGAGATATTTCCATCTAATTACTTCTTGCAGAAGGAAACCCTAACCCTGGTGTGTTTGCGTCAACATTGAATCACCAAAAATACTAACACTTAAACTGTAGTATTCACTGTGTACAAGCCTCACCATTCAAAATGAACTGGGTACACATTTTGTTTGCATCTAAATTAATGTTTTTTTTTTATCAGGCTACATAGTATGACATTGGAGGAAAACACTTAACTGATAAATATTCAGTTTTACTCACAACAGTCACAACATTTCATCATTTCATTTCAGTGGCAAGTTGTGTAAAAATGCGTCTCCAGCATCCTTGTGTCCTTAAGCAAAAAAAAAAAACAACAATTAATGATGGAAAAATCAAAACACACTGTATATTAATGGTCAGGTTAATCAATAATCGGCATTTTTATCCATTATTTGAACAATTCTAATCTAAGCTTTAATATATATATACGAGCAGAAATGTGAACGGGAAAATGTTTCGTCTTAAAATTGTAACTCATAGATTATGTTACTGCTGCTACATGTTTGGCCTGCCTAAGCTTGACCTGTTTTTCCAGGTGAAAGGTCACCAAAAATGTGGTCACTATGTTTTTTAATTCTGTTATCTTGAGGTCACGTTATAATAATAATAATAATAAGAAGAATCAAGATCACATGGCTTGTTTTCTTGTAATAGTGGGATAATAAAATTAAAAGGTTGTTTATGAATAGTTTACAAAAAGGAGAATCGAGGTCAAACACGGAAGAAAAAAAAGCCTCGTTACCATTAATTAGACTTGCTATCACAAGATAACACGCCATTATCTCGTGATGACGAGATTATTATTCTGTGATTGCAAGATAACACAATGAAATATGTTTTTATTGTGAGTCTCTGGGCAGATTGTACCTTGTCCTAACAAGCACTGAGAACAGGATGTAGTATTTCCTCCCACAAACTCATCCCTGTACAGACGTTATCTGTTTGTCAGTCATTTCCAATGTAGCACCCCTCTGTGTGTGTGTGTGTGTGTGTGTGTGTGTGTGTGTGTGTGTGTGTGTGTGTGTTAGGGGGCTACCTCAATCTGCACTAGAAGATGCCTCACCTGTGTCGTCCACCTTAACTGTGAGGTGCGGGGTAGCTGCTTAGTCATGTCGTACCTCCGTTGTGCACCAGATGTACAGAAGATGAAGGAGTGATGTAAGGCGGGAGGATGCGACAGAAAACCATGCATGTAAAACAAACTATACACTGTATCTCATCTCCACATAGGTTAAGATTGTTAGGATGTGTATGTATGTATGTAAATACGATGGGAACCCCGCCCCCTCCCTCCCTCACTCCCTCCCTCCCCCCAGAATTATGTAACTTAAAATGACAATATTCAGGTTGCTCTATGGTATGTATCAATAAATGTTTTGCACCCTGGAAATCAAAAGAAGACAAAAAAAAAACCCGAAACAACAACACACACACGCCGTCTGTGCACTCCTGGATCCAGCTCTCCTGTTCATTGGACGCTCCTTCATCTGGACAGATGCAGCACTCTGTGTGCGGGACCACACAGTCTGTCCCGAGAACCACTGCTGACTGTTAGTACATGTACGTGTGCGTGCGGTAGGTGAGTGCGTGTTCCTGTCAGCGGCCCCGGGGATGTCTCGGCGTCTGCCCCGTGTGCCGCACAGGTCTGAACTATGAGCACAAAGGTGCATTTTGGGACAAGAGACACCGCAAACGTGCCCCTGTTTTCTGTGGTTGCGCCTGTACATTCCTATCTTCTGAATGTGTAAACCTGTACACGTGGTGTGAAAATTCCTCTATTAATGTGTATCAAGAGAATGGAACAAAGACAAAAAATGTTACTTTTTAAATTATTATTATCATTATTATTATTATTATTATTATTACTCTTATTATTGTCTAGCTTTGTAAAACTGCTGATCCATCTGGCATACCTCAGCAGGCCTTTCCCCCATCTTTGAAAAAGGACAAATGGTTGACGGGGGGGGGGGGGAGAAATACGGTTTTGGATAAACTATTTTTAATTGTGGTTGAAGCAATAGACTTTTTGAACTTTGAATTGTGCATGGCTGTGTCTTGAGTGTAAAAAAAAAAAAAAAAAATCAAACTAAATATTGCAGTTTGGGAACTGGACTGAAATAAAAAGAGGAAGAAAACCAGATATGTGACATGAACTTGTAGGCTTTTATAATTATTGTTGCTTTTTTGGTCATTTATGATTTTGCATATTGTCAATATTATTCATTATTCATGAGAAAGGAACATTGATGTGTGAACAGGAAGAGAAGATGAATTTAAAAAAGTTGTACATACTGCATAGTAATTTTCTCTTAATAATACCAATGGTAAACAATTTATATAAATATACAAATGATACAGTAAGACTATATTATATTATATGCTGCAACTAAACAGGAATGATTTGCAAATATCAAGATAAAAGTTGTATTTAAGTTGCACTTAAAAAAAGAAACAGGAAGCGACATTCAGTCTGTCCACTCATGCCTTACATACAGTGTAATGATGGAAAATAGGTTTAGTGCTTTGAAGGCACAGACGGGGGTCACATGGCGGTCAGCTGAGTCGACGTGACGATCCTGAGGCTGATGGCGCCGGGCATCTCGTCGGCCATCTGCCGGCCTCGCTTCCTCAGCTGGAGCCTCTGAGGCACGGCGGGGTCCTTCACCGAGCCGGACAGCATCACCTGACCCATGAACTCGTCCTTCACAGCGTTACTGTTCCACACCTGAGCAAGAGCAGGTAAGACCACTTTTTAGGGTTAGGGTAAGTATGTGTATGTGTGTGTTCCTGTATTTGTTGCTTTATGAGGACCAACAATTGTATAAACCATACACAGTGAGGACATTTTGGTCTGGTCCTCACTTATTTAAATGGATTTTTCAGTGTTAAGACCTGGTTTTAAGGGTTAGAATTAGGTTTAGGTAAGGGTAAGGGGCTAGGGAATGCATTCTGTCCCCAGTAAGATATAAAGCTTATGCATGTGTATTAGATATGCTGGTTGCCATCTTACCTCCACAGTTATGGGCTTTCTAGGTTTCTTCCTGTAGAAAATGCCGCTGGTTGTGAACTCTGGCTCTAAGGTGTCCCTCTTGATGCTGGACTTCACTGTCCGACCCTCACAGGTTATGATCACATAAGGGTCGGCACCTGCATGAAAACATGTGCAGATGCTGCTTGTTACAGTAGAAACACACTGGTGACATGTCGTAGGAAGGACGGAGGGTAACGTGGCCCCTCACCTCCTGCGCTGTCCTGATTCTGCAGTCCTTCAGCTCCATGGACGTAGACATGAGTCACAGCTTGCGGGTATCCGAGGAATGAACTCCAGCATTTGACCTTTGGCTTGTCCTCCGTCAGGTCCCTGTGAGGATTTAAAGGACAATATAACCTCATACTCTGATTGATGCTGAAGTCAGACTACACATTAGGTCATCACAGAGCTAATCATCATCACGAGGAGGAGGTGCTGGAACGGGGCGAGCTTGACCTTGTTAAAATGAAAGGAGCGCCAATGTGATGTTATGTCTGTCTTGTACGCTTGGACTCGTTATAGCTTCGACGACCTGTGAGAAAAATGTTACTAGATCCTGAGTTTCAACTTACCGGAACGCCAGAAACCAAGCTAAATATTGCAAAACAACGTTTTTTTTTGCCAAAAACAGCAATGGGAGCATGATGGTAATTTATACGTGATTTAATGAGAACAGACTATAACCGTTATGAGTCATATTTTATAGCCTCCACTTTCCAAAACACTCATTTGTGTGCTTTTCTTGGACATTATTCATCCACCGGTGGCTGAAATTGAACAGGCAGAGAAAAGCGATGTCCTCACTTTTGCACAAGTGAGAGGAAAAGGCCTGATAATTGGAAGATGTGTGAACGTTAATCCTATCACAGCCGTACCTGCAGCCTGAGTCCACATCAGTAAAAACTCGGATCATGTAATCCCCCAGCGTCAGAGGTTTGAAGGTGGTGGGGATGATGACGTAGCGGCCTTGCTGCAGCGTGCACCTCATGAACACTGTCCGAGCGTTGATGTAGGTGGACGTGGACACACACTGCTGTGTCAGGATGTCGTGCATCCGGTATTTCCTGTTCAGCTCCACCTGGAAAAGAAAAAAAAAACACATCTGGTATTTACTTGACCAAATAACGGCCCAAATTAGTTTTTTGCAATTCCTTTTTTCGTTTTCAATCTGGCACGAGGGCCTCCTGCTCCAATTATTACAGAAAAACCTACAACATCATCAAAACAATGTACCTTAAGTGTGCAGTCAAAATTGATACTCATAATATGTGTGTTTGTACAGATATTGTCCATATTGTATATAGGGTAATTAAGAGTTACCGTGACAATAAAGACCCTTTTGATTTGATTTGACATCCAGTCCAGCAGGTGGCAGCATTTCCCACAGGTGGTGTTTTTTTTTTTCTCTGTTTTAGCAAAAATATTTTGAAATAACAACAATTTCAGCTGCCATTTTTCTTTTATTTGTCCAGCGAGGACATGAACGCTGATTAATTACAGGTGGAGCTGCTCCTGCACAAAGACACACTGATTTGAAAGCCTTTATGTACTTTCCATGACTCTGTACATTCCCCTCTGAGTCGATCTATTTGGAATGTTCCACTTCCTCTGTCGGAGGCGGAGCTTCTTCTACGCAGAGACAGAAACGGGAGGAGGACGTGGACAAACGTGTGGTAACTGCTGCAAAATGACCCACACATGTCTTAGATTCTCTGTTGACGCTCTGTTCACATCCGACCACAGGTGTTCGGATTACACCTGCTAACGTGACGTCACGGCTCCACAGCAAACACACGATCAAATATGAACTTCCCTACTATAGTATGTCATCAAATAGTTGGAAGACGCTCTTGGTGGTTTTCAGTCTTCACTGTGGCTGTGGAACCGTAAACCTTCAAGTATAAAGGAATTGAACCGTCAACATCAGGACTGCCTTTGCAGCGAGAGGACCCGGGTTTGAGACCCAGTTGGAACCAGGATCTTTCTGCATGGAGTTTTTCATGTTCTCATGTGCCAAGCTCAGCTGTCATAGGGTGATAGGCGGGTGCACCCTGGACTGTTCGCCAACATTCAAAACATGCAATAGGCCGATTAGGTAAATTTCCACACTGTTCTACTTAAACATTCACTTTGTGTAAGATTCAAACCCCTGACCATAGGAACTCCAGTCTTTCATTGAACCACATGAGCTATATGTCCTTGTATGCTATTTCATAGGTGTGAGTGTGAGAGTGAATGGTTATTTGTCTCTGTGTGTGTGTGGCCCTGTGATGGACTGGCGAACTGTCCAGGGTGTGCCCCACCTATCGCCCGATGTAGCTGAGATTGGCACAGCACCCCCCGCGACCCTCTGTTGGAGGATAAAGTGGTAGATGATGAATGGATGGATATTAAACTGTGAGCTTGTGTCTGTCGTTCTGTTTGAGCTTCACACTGGTGGCCACACAACATGCCAACACAACTTCATGATCTGATGAAGTAGATCAGCTGATTGAAGTGATTCTAATGTTTGAAAGACTCTGAGAATGTTAAAAACTCAAGAACACCAAGAAATTCACCCTCTGATCATCTGCAGAAATAGCTCAGTCCATCAGAAGATGACTTGTGTTTCAGAGGTTGTGAGTTCAACTCTTACTGTCAACTGAACATGTGCACTACTTTCAAACTTCAGACCAAAATACGAATTTAAAAATACCAGCAACGTGTTGTTCAGCAGCTCAGTAAGAATATCTTCTGCTGGAAGAACAAGACTTGTATGTCTGAGGTTGTTGGTTCAAGTCTTATGATAACCACTGACTGTTCTCAATTCACAAAATTCTGACCTGGACGAGAAAGTTAAGTACACCAAGTAAGTCAGAGAATCATCATCAGCATCAATAGCTCACACCGTCAGAAGGTGTCTTGGAGCGCTTAGGTTGTGAGTTCAACTCTTGCAATCAACTGAACTTCCTCCAACTTTAGATCTTCAGACCAACATAAGAATTTAAAAATACCAGCAACATGTTATTCTGCAGGTCAGTAAGAATAGCTCGTGCTGGAAGAATAAGACTTGTACCTCAAAGGTAATCAGTTCAAGTCTTATGGTCTAACTGTTTGAGTGCGACGTATAAAGTAAACAGTCAAAAGCTCTAAGAGAACATGAAGAAGAGAAGTTGCAGGTAGCTCAGTGGACAAGAATGCTGCTTTGAAGTCCAGAGTTCATAGGTTCACTTCTTGTGAGGACCAGGAAATTTTAAAGGTTAACATCCAAAGTGAAAATTGAAAGGGGACCGAAAGCCCTAATTGTAGTAGGATTTGGTGGTGCAGTGGTTTTGTTCACAACCAGAGGAATGTGTGAGTTACAAGGTGACCGGTTCGATTCCACAGCCTTGCAGGTTCCATTCCGCAGCCTTGCAGGGGTGGGGCAGGTTGCAAGAGGTGAGGTTGGAGCAGGGGCAAGGCAGGTAGTGAGGTGAGGTTGGAGCAGGGGCAGGGCAGGTGGTGAGGTGAGGTTGGAGCAGGGGCAGGGCAGGTGGTGAGGTGAGGTGGAGAAGGGGCAGGGCAGGGAGTGTGAGGAGAGGTGAAGAAGGGCAGGGGGTGAGGAGTGGAAGGGGTCAAAGGTCAAATACTTTATATTACACTGTGCAGCAAAAGGTAACCACATTAAGACACTTAGGTGGTGGTGGCCTTCGGCCACCACCACCAACTGTCTTAATGTGGATTTAAGACAGTTGTCCTGGGGGTGGGGGCCTTCGGCCCCCACCACACAGCCAACTGTTTTGCTTGCTGGACTCTACGGGTGTGGCCACGACACCCTGTGCGACTCAGCCAGATGCAAGGTGATACATGCTGACCACGGGGGGGTACGACGCACTCGGGGGTGGTACGACGCACTCCGGGTTGGTCACCTGGTGTGCTGCCTGTCAGGGTCCTGGAAGCTTGACCGGGGGGTACGACGCACTCGGGGTTGGTCACCTGGTGTGCTGTGTGGTTGTGTCAGTCAGCAAGAGGTTAGGTTCTGTTCCAGTGAACAACTGCAGGGTTGGGAAGTGAACCTGCCACCTCACTGTTTTGAGACACAACCTTTGTGATTTGGAACAAAGCCACCTCGCCACTAAAGCTGCCTTCGTCTAAGATTGCTGTCTGCTTATAATCTTGAGTTTGGATGTAGACCTTCAAAAGCACCTGCTCCTCACAAGAACTGAACCTATGACTTCAGGACTTCAAAGCAGCGTTCTTGTCCACTGAGCTACCTGCTCTTTTCACAGTTCCTCAGTTTCTCTTAGAGCATTTGACTGTTTACTTTGAACACTGAACTCAAACACTTGAGTTGATCATAAGATTTGAACCAAGAACCTCAGACATACAAGTCCAGTTCTTCCAGCAGGAGCTACTCTTACTGAGTTGCAGAAGAATACGTTGCTGGTATTTTTTTTAAAGTAGTGCAGAAGTTCAGTTGACAGTAAGAGTCAAACTCACAACCTCAGAGATACAAGACATCTTCTGATGGACTGAGCTATTTGTGCTGATGACCTTAAAGGGAATTTCTTGGGGTTTCTTATGTTTCTCATCCATTATTATTTTAAATCTGGCAGTTGACTGCAGGGTTGTCCCAGTCCAGCAGTCGACAGGTTCTGGTCCACAACCACAGGACTGCTCTGAACATTAATTATTCAGGAGGTTTTGACTGGTAGTATTGAAAATAGGATTATAAAATGTGGTCGTCATCTCTGCCTCTGTCTCAGACTCAGACTCTGACACATGATCAGGTGACATACTAAACTATGACTTTTTTTAAATGATTTTGAATGACATACTATACTATGAGGGCCACACGGTGATATAGTGGTTAGCACCCTTGCCTTGCAGTGAGAAGACCCGGGTTCGATCCCAGTAGGAACAAGGGCCTTTCTGCGTGGAGTTTGCATGTTCTCCCCGTATGTGTGTGGGTTCTCTCCGGGTTCTCCGGCTTCCTCCCACAGTCCAAAAACATGCAATGTGGGGATTAGGTAAATTGACCGTGAGAGTGAATGGTTGTTTGTCTCTAAAGCGGTAGATGCTGACTGACTGTACTATGACTTTTTAGGTGATTTTAGACGACATACTATATTATGATTTTTTTGTCCATCTTTGACCAGATGGACAAAAGGTGCGCAAAAGAAATATCATTAAGAAAAAAAAGTAAGTGTTGAACAAATTCGCTTTTATGTCCAAGTGTGAAATGCACTCCATTCTCTACAGTAACAGTCTGATGACAGTAAACAACTGTGACTTTTTACACACAACCTTTGAGATGAATCATCTATGTTTATACTTTTAAGATAAGAACTACAAGTGGATCCTTTCAGCAGCTTGATGAAGGGGAAACGTTCGTCCAGCAGGTGGCAGCATTTCAATGAGAACATGAACAGTGATTCATTTCAGATGGAGCTGCTCCTGCACAAAGCCACACTCATGTGAAGGCCATGGTATACTTTCCGTGACTTGGTACATTCCACTGTTCCCCTCTGTGTCGATATATTTTAAATGTTCCACTTTGTGTTTATCAGTCGGAGCTTCTTCTTCCACATGGAGACAGAAGCAGGACGAGGACAGTGGAGACAAACATGTGGTCACTGCTGCCTAAATGGTCCACACATTTCTTAGATGTTCTGTTGACGCTCTGTTCACACCTGCTGTTAACATCCGCGTGATCCGATCACAGGGGTTCAGATTACACCTGTTAATGCTAATGTGACGTCACTGCTCCACCTTTCATTTCATTTCTCTTCACATACAAATGATGTTGTTTTCTGATGGTTACAGAAAGACAAAGAATCCAGGAAATGTTAATGTTATTATTTTCTCCATTAATCGAGTATTTGTTTGGGCCAGAAACCCTAACCCTAACCCTTGACTACCAGGGCCAGCCCGAGGCATAAATCAGGGTTCGTACAGAGCCTTGAAAGTCTGGAAAATGCTAGATTTTAAATATAGTGTTTACTAGGTTTGAAATGTGCTTGAAATTTCCATTAAAAAGAACATAAATGTCTATTTTTTTTTTACGTTTTTTTGTTGTCCCAACACTAGCTTATGCTTCCATTCCCGATCACAGGTAGTCTTCTTCTTCTTCTTGTCTTGTCCCGCACAGGTCACTTCCGGGTCACGTAACTTGCATTTATCAAAATTGGATTAAACAGGAAACGAGTCGGTTTTTTCATTTTGATTTTGTAAACGAATATTGAGAAAACAATTCATTTTTTGGTTTTTTTATTTCTGGTTTTATTTTGAAAAACGAATGAACGAATGATACACGGATTACCCTGACCTGTATTCACGTGATTTGCTATTTTTCTTATTTTATTTTATGTGATGTTATCTTTGTTTTGTATGATACAAAACATGATGGATGAGATAGGGTTTAACATATTACCAAACATCACTGCAATAGTGTTGGAATTATATAAACAAAAAGATGATTCACTAGGTTTCTTATGTGTAACATAAGATGTGCCTGCAGAAGAAATAATATAGTCTGCTGCCCACATCTGTTCTTCTGCCCCCTGGTGGCAAAATGTAGATTTAAAAAACTAAATTCCATTCAAGCGTGTATTTTTCAGTGTTCTATTAAGATCAGATTAAAAGGACGATAACTTGACTGACACAACATGTGTCGTCCATCACACAGAGGAGGAGGTCACATGTGAGACGCAGTGACTTTACATGACAAGGGTTCATTCAGGTTATGTTTTGAAGCTTGCAGCAGTTCAGCAGACCACATGCACACACAGCTGCCCTTGTTTTAGTCACAGGCCCTCTGCTCGTCGTATCACCAGCATTTATTGCTCTCCAGACGTTGCCCCCTTTTTGGCAGCACTTGTGTCAGTATGACAAGAGTGTGCAGTGTGTGTTTGAACTTAGCCAGATCCCTGATGAGGAAATTGCTCTGCGAGGAATGTGATGGCACAGGGTTGCATGTGAATGTGAATGTGACAATGGGATAAAATGTTGTGTTGCCTGAGTTATCTTGAGATGAAGTGATTCGAAATTAAAAATGATATCTTTATAATCCATCATGATGTTGCAATAAAAACTATTCAGGATGACACTGCACACCATTTCAAAGTAAAAGTGCTCGTTTTGATATATAACTCACAAAAACAAACATCACGATGGTGCAACAATCAATCTATAGATTGAAAAACACACAGCAAAGCTTATATACCAGGGGTGTCTAACTCATTTTAGTTCAGGGGCTATGTACTGTGCAATTTTATCTCAAGTGGACCAGACCAGTAAAATAATAGCATAATAACCTACAAACTACTCCATGGGGGTGGAGTGGCTCAGTGGTTAAGACTGGTACCCCGTGTATGAAAAACTTCATGGGCGCAAGTTCAACTCCACCCCTGGCAGGTTGTACTCAATTCCCTTGTCAGTTGCTTTGGATAAAAGTGTCTGCTAAATGATATGTAATGTAAAAACAACAAGAACTCTCTGATGTACAAAGGATATTATGAACAAATGGACATTTCCTGAGAAAAATAAGTACAGTTTTGAGAATATTATGTTTGATTTACCATTTATACATGTGCATTATTATAAGATACTGATACTGAAATTTACAGTATTTCACATAAGGATTATTTTCCAATCAAATTTTCAGCCGTATGTTTGACCCCCCCGTTATATACTATTAAATGTTAAATTTAATACATTAAATAATGTGATAAATATAACCTAGTGTATTATTATTATTATTATTATGAATTAATAATGTAAATGTGTGTGTTTTTGTGTTAAATTTATTAAAGATTTTTCTATCTATATATTGATTAGCACATGTCTAAAATGATGCTGGAAATCAAAATGATTGGATTTGACGTTCTTTTCAAAATAATATTAGGTTTAACACAACTGCCTGTCAAGAAATGTTATATTTATGTACAAAAAGGTTTTAACCTTTAAAAAACAGGGTCCCACAAAAAGGTTTGGGAAACACTGTTAGACGTTGTGACACTGCTTTTACCTCACTGAGATGTGTCCGATTCCACTGTTTCTCATCTTGAAACAATCAACTAAAGTATGTGCATTCTACGACGTGATTCACTTGTTAAATGATCTGTTTTTGTTTCTGATAAACCTGTCAAGTCGAGTCTGTCTGACGTTAAAAAAAGAAAATATTCCAAAAATATCAAGAAGCCAAAGTTTTTGACCAAAATTGAAGCCAAAACCTGATGAAAAGACTCTGTTTCCCCCAAAAGAAACAAATCCTTGAAAAATGCCTTTGACCCAGACGCTCTACCATTTTCCTCTCTAATGAACTCATCAGTTAGTTGTGCAACATTTCACAAACACTTCAAATCTTTTCCTGTCCCACGGTTCTTGGTGCTTACAGGGATTCAATTACTTTACTAAGACACAAGTGATGGACACATTACCTTGAAGACACTCAACCCGATGGTTATATTTTCTCCTTGACCAACATTTCTGTGGATCTTCATGTCCTTCTGTTGCAAGGAGATTAGAACTTCGTCGACCTCCTTTGTGACATCAAACAAATACTACAAAAGAAGAAGAGGAAGATGAGTGAGTGAACAGACACGGGCTTCAGCTCAGGTAACGATGTGAAGAGAAGGTGCAGGTACCTGGGGATTTTGCAGAAAGGTGCTCTTGTGGTTGGCGCAGCCACCGCAGCGGTTCAACAGCGGATCTGCGTTTTTTGTCCAGCTCCCAAAGTGCACAACCTCATTCCAGGTCTTATGAATACTAATGGCTGAAGTGTTGATGAGACGGCAAACGTCCGCCTCTGTGAAGAACTTGCACCAGTCTGCGAAAAACATCCTGGGGAGGAAAACAGAACATGTGTCACGATAGTGCACGTTGAAAGAGAAAGGTGGAATCGTTGGAACTTCACCACTGACCAGAACTCTCCGTCATCCTCCACTGTGATACCAAGGTTTCCTCTCTCGGTGTCACCAACCTTTGACCATTCCTCAGAGCTGACGAATGACAAACACACACGTACATAAATAAGTTAGCAAATGCCTGTCCATGTGTTAGAAAAATGGAAAACTCTAATTTACAACATCATTAGGGACACAGACAATGTTGTTAGCCACTCCTACAATGACCTACGACCTTTGAGTAGAATTTTATTTAATGGCATCTCCACCTAGTAACAAACGACCAACTTTTTACAGTCAAGTCTTAAATCTACTGGTACAGGGAAGACTAAATTCACCTGTCACTCCAGGCTCCATTCCACTCAGTCTTGCCCCATGGGTTCCTCATGCGGATCAGAGGGATAGTTTCGTTCTTAAAGTAGGCCAGAAGCCCGTGACCCAAACGCACCTTCTGCACCGCAGTTACGGAGTACGCATGACCTTTCACCAGCCCGTTTGCCATCTTGTGCTCAATTTCGTGAGGTTCTGCCTGAAAAGAAATTGCAAAAACAATGAGTACATCACGGCCTTCAGAAGAACGCACACACATCGTCAGCACATTTCAAACCTTGATGGAGCAGCTTATGATTCCTCCACGATCATAAACCTTCAGAAGATCCTCAAACAACTGGTCCTGTTTGTTCTGGTCTTTGTAGTAAGCTCCGTCCTCCAGGCTGATGGCTTCAGCCACAGCTCCACTGAAATCCACCACTGCGTCGCCCGTGTTTCCCCCCTCCAGGGATTCATAGCAGCCAGAGAGTCTGGACCACAAGGTCAGTCAGAAGTTACACATGTTACAAAAATAAGACAATAAGAAATGTGTAATATTCAAGCAAACAACTGAGGGATTTCTCTGTATTTGTAATTCACAACAATAAAGCATGATTTAAAAAGTTGATGTTTTGAGCACGTATAAAAGTATAGCAAGTGTTTAACCTGTGCCAGACCATACAGACCATAATGATAACAATCATCACTTCAAACATGTTGAGGATTATAGAGCCGTTAAATAAAGGTTTTCCCTTTTTTTGTTATCAGACATGCAAATATCATATTGAAAAGACATGATATGATCCCTAAAATCTTATTTAATATAATATAATATAATATAACATAATATAATATAATATAATATAATATAATATAATATAATATAATATAATATAATATAACATAACATAACATAATATAATATAATATAATATAATATAATATAATGTAATGTAATGTAATGTAATGTAATGTAATGTAATATAATATAATATAATATAATATAATATAATGTATGTAAATGTCCATAACTGCATGCATTACTGACTTGGCATAGGCCTTTTCTAGCAGAGCGCTCCAGAATTCATTGTTGGTTTTTGAGTGACAGTAGATGAGCTCTCCGTTGATTGTAGGCAGCCGGTCGTCCACCACCACATCCAGCCATTCTCCGAAAACCCAGAACTGAAAATGAAAGATTCCCGCATAGTTTTCTGGATGTTTGGGATCCCATTCCTGCCCCTTCCAGTCAGGAATCACCTGTAAACAAAGACAATGTAAACATGTCAGTGTGATAGTAGTGACATTTGCAGCTAGTGCAGCGTATTTAATCCACTATAACACCATGATAATTGAACGAAATGTTATTTATATATGTATATATCTAAATGTCACAGTATATGAGTCCATGTACCAGCAAAAAACCATCAATCACTTCAACAAAGGAATTCAAATTTGCTGTCAATTGTAAGTAAACCCCTTGGGCAAATTCCTGTGCTGCTACCTTGAGTCAGCTTGTTTGACCAGAGCTACAGCACCTACGTTTACCAGCAGCAAGTAAACTCACCTTCTTCCAGAGGTTTGGCTTCAAAGCCAGGCAGGAACAGGCAGCCACATACCAGCAGTTTCCCACAACTCCCTGGTTCAGGTCGTGGGAGCTGATGCCCTCAACAAACAGATGGGGTTCATCAGTGCTTATTTCCTGCAATAGACAAAGAAGTGGGAGGGAGTTATTAAACAGAAGTGTCTTAATATACAGGTTTATAAATAGGGTTTCACTGGCCTTGACTGAAAACGTCCACAATAAATGTTTGTGACACTACTTTACATGTAGCTGTGACAGGAAGCTTGAAGTGAGGGTGATTTATATACTTAACGATACACACCACAAAACCCCTTTGCATTTACAGTGCTCTCTAATAGAATTGGAACAGTGAAAACATTTGGGTTTGACATCAAAAGATAAATATGAGACAAAAGACAGCTTTTACTTCCAGGTATTTCCATCTGGATCTGATACACGGCTTTTTTCAGTGAGCAAAAGTATTGGAACATGTGACTGACAGTTATTCAAACGATAAATAGCACTGAATGTCCACGCTCAGTTTCAGATTAGTGGAACCAACATGATACCAGAGAGCTGTCTATGGATGAAAAACAAGCAATTGTGAATTCGAGAGAAGATGAGAAGCATTGGCCATAGCCAGTACAACCATTCGGAATGTCCTGAAGAAGACAGAAAGGTAGACCAAGGAAAACATCAGCAGTTGATGACAGAAACATTGTGACAGCTGCAAATAAAAGAGCCTGAAACAACTGTGAGTGACATCAACAACAACAACCTCCAGAGAGCAGGAGCGAAGATATCACAAGCTACTGTTCACAGAAGACTTCATGAACAAACGTCCAGAGGATACACCAGCAGATGCAAACCACTCCTAAGCAAGAAGAAGAGGAAGGCCAGGCTGGAAAAAGTACAGAGACGAACCTCAAAGATTCATAGACTGGTGAGACAAAGATGAAGTTTTACCAAAGTGATGGAAAGGCTAAGGTTTGGAGAAAGGAAGGATCTGCTGGATGCAGTGATTGAAATCAAAGGATTTGCAACTAAATATTAAGTCTTATTCACTTTAATCCTTTTTAAGTCTATCTGCTCCAATACCTTTGCTCACATGATGTAAATACCTGGAAGTAAAAGCTGAAATAATCATCTTTTGTCTCATATTCATCTTTTGATGTCTAACCCAAATGTTTTTAGTCTACGGCAAAAATAAAGGAACTGTTCCAATACTATTATGAAATGTATTATTATGAAATGAGAGCTGCATGTATCAAGGACACTGAAATGAATGCGCTCTCTTTATGAATAATTGCATTCCCTGTTGGATGTTAATGACGAACTGAGTCACTCACCCCTGGACGTTTCCACACCACAATACCAGGAGGCGGTTTCCTGAAATACAGCGATGAATTGGTGGCTGGAAATTCTGGATCCTCAAACAGCGTCTTGTCCTTGATGCAGTTGTTCTTCAGCTCATTGTAGTGCTGGTTTTTGTACGGCGTAGCAGAGGAGAACATGGTCCAGATGCTGAAGCCTCACAGCTGCAGAATGATGACAGACACCGGATGTTTTATTTGCTGTTTGTGTTGCGTAGTGTATGTGGGCAGGATCTCCCTGTGGCCTCTGACACTAAGTCATCATATTAATGTGTGAACTGTTTATTTCCCACAACAGATTCGCCACTGACCAAGTCACCCCCTGATGACAACACGTAAGACCTTTTTTTTTTCTTTTCATTTGTTGATTTGATTGAAAACATTCAATATACACTTTTGTAAGAGCCCATTTGTACGGTGGCCTGGAAGTGCACACCAGTATTACAAAACTTGAAACACATTTACAAATACAGAAACAAATTTAAAACACTTGAAACAAATTGACAAATACAGAAACAAATTAACAAAACTCGAAACAAATTTACAAAACTTGAAACAAATTAACAAAACTCGAAACAAATAAACAAAACTTGAAACAAATTAACAAAACTCGAAACAAATTTACAAAACTTGAAACAAATTAACAAAACTCGAAACAAATGTACAAAACTTGAAACATATTGACAAAACTCGAAACAAATTAACAAAACTCGAAACAAATGTACAAAACTTGAAACAAATGAACAAAACTCGAAACAAATTTACAAAACTCGAAACAAATGAACAAAACTCGAAACAAATAAACAAAACTTGAAACAAATTTACAAAACTTGAAACAAATTAACAAAACTCGAAACAAATGTACAAAACTTGAAACAAATTGACAAATACAGAAACAAATTAACAAAACTCGAAACAAATTTACATTTTCCGAAACAAATTTACAAAATACAAAACACTTTTGCATAAAGTTGAAATTTTGTTTCGAGTTTTGTTAATAAATTTTTTTCTGTATTTGTAATACTGGTTTGCACTTCCAGGCCACTGTACAATTGTGTTATGTTGGTGTTGGTGTTGCAGCTAAGCACCTCCCACTGCTTAGCTGGAACATGTGATCTCTTTTTCCTCGAGGTAATTTAGCTTGAAGCATAATCCATAAGAAACTTGTGTAAGAGAATTGGACAATATATATTTTTTACATGTGTTGGAACAAACAAAGCAGCAATTGCCTTTTTTGAATAGTCACATATACAAGTCTATGTTCTTGTTTTCACTACTATTAGTAGGCTACTTATTTTAATACATGAAGTGATATAGTTTCTATAGCATGTAATGTTTAATAGCTATTTTTACCTGCGTGGTTTTTCTGCCATTATGTTCTTTAATACAGTGTTTTTTCAATCCTGGTCCCACTGCCCTGCATGTTTTAGACGTTTCCTTGAGCGAGCTGAGCGTTTGAATCAGGTGTGTTGGAGCAGGGCAACATCTAAAACATGGCAGGGGCAGTGTGTGTCCCTGAGGACCAGGATTGAGAAACACTGCTTTAATTCATCTAAAAAAAAAAAAAAAAGATGAGAAACAAATCGCGCTCTGTGTTTTGACAGCTTTTGCTAAGAGAAGCAGTAAATGTGTCTCAGGCTGCACTGTGTGTCATAAAGCAGTGATGAACAGTTGTTCCCCCCCAGAGAATACAGATATTTTAACCCTTGACCTTTATCCCCTTCACACTGAACCACGAGAGGCTGCATTTAGTCAGTCTGAGCCAATTCAGCATATTAGACACATTACAAAACAAGCAAATTGAATTGACAGGAAGCAGCTTTTGGCTGAGAGTTTGTTCTTCAGGAGAGATGAGGTGGAACAATAAGCGATTAAAGGTCTGGGTCTGGAGTAATAATATATGATATTATACATGAATGAGTCTATATTTAAACAGTTGCACAGCCGCAACCTCCAAAGCAGAAGCTAAAATACACAAAACTGCATTGTTTTATTATTTGTATATGAGTTGTATAGAAAGAAACCCAGCTCAGGTGACGTACCTGACTTTATCTCCCTCCCACACACTAGTGGCCTACATGTTAGTGCCTTGTCAGAGCCACACCTCGGGCTGTGTTTGTTCTGTCGTGTGCAGGACTTTATTCCCTGTCATTGTTTTACTGTTCAAATGTGATACTGTGAAGAGGTTATGTCGGTGTCACGGCTACGGCGCAAAAGCGACTCGGTTTGTGAGCTTGTTGGTGCTTGTGAGTGAATGTTATCTGTTTGAGAGTTCCTGGCAAATGTGGTCAGGCAGGTTATTTTTGGTTGGTTATTTGCTCTTCTGTAAGTGGAACACAGGTCTGTGAAAAGTTTCATACACAATTTGTTGTTGTGCTTTATCTTTATCGGACAATGCCACGAGTGAGCGGCATGCACACGTACAAAGTGGTAACATTTAACACATTTAAAGTCCTCGTCAGTGAAAGAAAACAAGAAAAACATCACTTTTGTCTCATCTAAAGTGTTGAGTTTGGTAATTACTCGGTGAAAGTACAATAAAGTGGAGCTGAGCATTTAAAGGTGACCTGAACTCGGGTCCATGCGTGTGAACTTGTACTTCAAGTGTTAAAAAGCAGCACTCACCTGTGGTTGTCGCGATTAAAGAATAAAAACACCTTCTTTGTCCCGTGAGATGTGTTCAAATGGAACCTGCATTGGTTTTGTAACATCCGTCCCGTAAAGCAAACTGCGTCTGTGACGCCCCTACTGAAACCCAAGATTTAACCTCAGGCTGTGAGGACTTCCCTGAATACATTTACCCAAACTCTGTCTGAGAACTGGTCTGACCAGTGCCTCTCTGGAGCAGGAGGTGTTGTGCAAAGGCTGATATGTTGATTACAACGAGGAGGGAAGGGAAAAATGAAACGGAACACCTTCTGCCTCCAACCAAACAACTCCAAGGTAAAACAAGTGAGAACTTGCCCTGGTTACTCTTTCAATTACAACAAGGGCAATATTTCCCATATCTGTGCATAGCTTATTACTATTTGGCAGAAAAGGGATGAATTGGTAAACTAAAGTTCCTACTCCAGCCTTGAAGGGTGAGATGAAGATGAGATGCTGCTTAATCCTACACGTAGATAGACAAAGAAATCTTTCACGTACTCCACGGTCAGTCATGTTAAACAAACATAGCGAATAAGCCATGTAAAAACCCCTTTACTGTCAGTGATCTGTGTGATAAGACACGCTGGCTCAAGCAAAGACTCCAGCTAAGGTAAAGAACAAGGCCAGAGAGGAATGCCAGGATGAAGCCAACAGAAATAAGAGTAATAATAGCAAACAGTGATTCCGGGAGTTTACAGACAAGATGAAGGAAAGATTTGAGACATTTCTAAAAATAAAAGTCAATTATTTGGATTAAAGGAGACCAATGCAGGGTTTCTGAAAGTTCAAGAGTGTTTAATAAAAAGAAGACGGCAATTTCTGTCAGAGTGCAGCAAAGCCCACTTAACCCTGGTGTCACTTCCACAGGCGTCAGAGCATCCGGTAAATGCAGGGCGGCCAGACTGAGGCCTGACAAATAAAAAACTATGCTCCTTGTTAGCTTATACTGGACATTCATACATTGGTTTTCATTTTGCAGACACAAAAAAAAACCCCTTGTCCAATAAACTTGAGACTTGCTCGACTAACGACTTCAGACTTGATTTAGACTTTGTGTAAAATGAGTGCGTGTTGTTGAGGTTGTTCTTTATATTTTAGGCTCTGTTTCATTTTTAAGTTAATTATATGTTGTTTGCTTGATTCTTTGAAGAATGACTTTAGACTTGCACATGTGTGACTCACTCTCAGCTCTGTAAACATACTTTACAGACTTGACACTTGTGCTACTGAAGAGGATTTGAAGCCAATAAAAAGCTGGATAATGGAAAATGAGATGTAGGCTCATTTTCCCATGGACTCGCATTCAAAGTGGAGTG
Source organism: Solea solea (assembly GCF_958295425.1). NCBI lineage: Eukaryota > Metazoa > Chordata > Actinopteri > Pleuronectiformes > Soleidae > Solea > Solea solea. Next base: position 7,513,508 of record NC_081137.1, on the reverse strand, counting down.
GAGTTGCCCCCTTGTGGCTATTCAGTATAATCTTACTTGAACACACTGAAACTGTGTTTGGATTCAATTAGATTTTGGTCTAATGTCAAAAAGGGGCCAAAGAGACAAATATTTGTGAACATGAAACAATTTCTGTTAAATCTAGAAGGGGAAATTCAAAATTGATCCAGAGGATTGGAGGTGAAGAACATGTACGTGTGTAAACTGCAGGGTGGCTGTTGGTCGTGGAGCTGTGGTTAACTATAGATGCTACTATATATATATATATATATATATATATATATATATATATATATATATATATATATATATACATACACACACATATACATACATATATATATATACATACATAAATACACATATATATACATATACATATACATATATACATATACATATATAAACATATATATATAAAGAAATAAAAACTGACATTTTAAAGATTTTAAATTTCAACGTCACTCAGTATGTACACAGAGCAGAACAGCACCATCTTGTGGCCTTTTTGTGCTACTATGGCTCCAACCAGTAAATCATGTAAATCACATGCTCACATGTTCATTTTGAGTTAAGAAAAACACTGTGATGTTCATGTTAGGACTGAAATATAATACATAAAAAAAATACATCGATAATAAGAGGTAACTTAGTGCAGACAGAGTCTTCCATTAGGAGACAGGAAAATACCACTGAAACAGAATAAGATTTATCCATTTTACCACCATCACAAAATGTATCAAGATCGATCAAATCTAACAAACTAATCTGTTTATTTTTCAGGTTTTCTGTAATATTGTGGTTTAGTGACCCTAAAAATATACTAATATATGATATGAATAATTATAATACAATGTATTTTCTTATGAGATACAGTTGATTTTGTGTTATTGTACATTTTGTCTGGTGGATTATCACTTTCTGGTAAATCCTAACCAATTGTGTGGTTATTTCACCTGCAGTTAGTAATATTTGCTTTTTTTCCCCCAGAAAACCAACAAAGTTGGACAACTATCGACATTAACGCTGCATGAAAGTGTTTATAAATGTCAAATCATAGGACACACAGTCTGTAGCCAGTAGATAACAGGCCTTTCATATTGTATTGTACAGTATGTGTTGGTACAAAGCATCTATATGTTCATATTTGCTGCAGTAGAGGGCGCTATAGCCAAATTGTTGTATTCAAGGCCCACAATGTCACATCCAGGGACATTACAGAGAAAATAAACATTGTGCACAAACCTGCAATAAGACTATTTAAATATCAGTAATATTACAATAATTTACTAGATGCATGATTTAGATGTTTCCCTGATTTAAATAGTCAGCTCATCAGCAAGCACTGCACAAGCCTGATAACAAGCCATTTACATGTTTTAGAAACATCTAAAACATGCAGGACAGTTGGTCCCCAGGACCAGGGGTTGAGAAGCACTGGACTACAGCCACAGAAACATGAAGAAAACCATGTTTGTAATTATAATTTGCCTTCTGCATTCACTGGAACAGTCAGTCATGGACTTGTTTTCATAAAAAAAAGTGTTTTAATTCATAAAGCACATCGGTTTAGGGTGTAAATTAGTCAGAATAGCTTAAAAAGAGCACATGATCATGTTTGGCCACTGCTGATGTGAGAAGCACTTCTGTTACCATGGTGACGATGATGATGCTGGGGGTTTTGTGTTTTGACTATTTTCATCGTTTTAGGTGATTCAGCAGGCTTATGTAGTGTATGCACACATATAAACGCCGTTTCTTTCCGGCCTTTAGTCATAAGTAGCTTCTTTATATCAATGATATTAAACTAAAACACTCAATCCATCCCTTCATCGTCAGTGCATCAGAGCATTCTCCAGATTTTGAAAAGACATTTCAAGATACTTTTAATGTAAGTAGTGTTTGTGGCTACAGCAACTACAATTGACTTAAAAATTTTGATTATGCATCGTTCACTTGGATCAGGAAAAAAAAATATGACAATTCAAGACCAAAAGTGTGAAATACAACAGTTTTAATTTGCAAAAGGATACCGGTTAAAACACTGAATGAAGCACTGAAACAAGCCACTGTGACATTGCAAAATACCACAAAAAAAGGACATTGTAATATCCCAAGAAATAAAGGTCATTCAGTCGATCAGAAAGGCGTATTTACACCAGAATAACGTGTCCTGTGACCAAAATGCATTTGGAAACTTCCTCAGTCAAGACATTTAAAATGTTTTACAAACTGCTGTCAACAAACAACAAGCCTTCCACGTCCGGTCTTATTTATCAAACAACAGTTATCTAAAAAACAAAATAATAATAATAATAAAGAAATAAAAAGAGGCACCACTGTAGGTGATGAAGTGACACCGTCCATCTTACATGACGGCGGCCGGTTTACACGAGACAACCAACATCTTGTGTTAATGTTTAAAACGCTGTAGCGCTGTAATAAGATGTAGAAAAAGACCATTATTAGCATGTGAGGTTATACAAAACTGAAAGCTCGGAGGAAAAAAACGACAACTACTGTGGCATTTGTACAAAATGGTGGGTAAAGTGAAGTGTCCCTGCTGATGTTGTTAAGCTGCTGTGCTGGTGTGACAGCGCTCCCTGCAGGAGAGAAGTGTAACTCGGTACACCAGATTTTTTTTTTTTTTTGTAATTTGTCATTAACATATCCAGTAAGCAATTAAAAAAAAAAAAAAATTCAGTCCCTTATCTTATTATTCTAGTAGGTATAAAAAGGTCACACTCTACATTAAAGAAACTCAACTATTCTTCAATTTGAATGCATAGATGTTAATTCAATGAACGCTACGCGTGCAGCATTTTCATCAGAACATCGAGGAAATTAATTGTGGTCACGATTTGAACGGCGGCAAGGAGACAGTAAAGTGTCTGTTGCTGTGATGTATAGAATAAGTGGCTCCCTGCGTTGTGCTTAAGCATTGTCCAATTTAGAGGATTTCTCAGCTTTGATTCCCTGCAAAACCTGAGAAAACTCTCCTGGGCAGATTTTGTGAGACAAAAAAAAAAAACCTACAAAACAGAGTTGCACACAGAGGCTTGAGTAAAGTACGCAAGTAGAAAAACAATCCTTGATAAAAACGAATAGACTTTTTTTTTTAAATTTCAAACCCACCCATGGATTCCGACAGTCTATGTTGAGCCATGCAAAAAAAGAGCAGGAATCCCACTACAGATTATTCCCTCAGATGAGCACGATTGGAATCTTTTGTAAATCGTCATTTTCGATGCGTTTAAAAGCAACATGCATAAATCTCCACGCGTGTGCTGCGTCTGGAACTGAACACACGTGGTCTTCCAAGTCGAAAAATCATGCTTTGGCTTTGAGACCTTTTTATTTACCATGGAGTTTCACACGTCGTATACTGCAAACGCATCACCATCTGTGGTGGTGTCATGATGAAGCTTCTAAACAGGGAGTTTACTCAGACTTGGACAATAAAACTATATGTAATGCGTGGCCTAATTGTTGTTTATCCTTTGGTTGTTGTTGACGTTAGGTCCTTAGTGTTGTGGTCATTCACTGATACCATGCACCACAGTTTGTGACCATCTAAAACACATACTATGTATAGCCTATTGTTCTACACGGAGCGGGTGAAAATAGAGGAAACACCAACATGAAGATTTCCCTTTGTATGTGAGACCGTCTCTGACAAAGTGTGGATTTTAAGGCCTCCAGGCTTGCAGTGGTTTAGAAACTCTGATTTTTGTTCTCTCGTTATTAATTATTATTATTAATTTTAATTCCTCTAATAAATACAAGCTGGGAACATGAATTGTCATCCAGGAGGCCAAAGGACCTCTGCACAGGGACTCCATTTTGGTTGCTTCTTTCATCATACCCTGTATTATGTTGAGCAAACGTTAGACAAGAGAGAGTTTGGTGGAGATACGGAAGCACAGCAATGGACAGAGAAGTTATGGTGGATAAAGCTATACACAGTATTTACAGAGAGTTGCTCGACTTCCCTCTGACAGGGAACCCGTTGACCTTTCACACCGTTAACCATGGGAGTGCAGAGAGACAGTAAGACATGGAGGAACATCACGAATACAAGCGATACAAAAGCGGCGTTGCTTTCGTCTAACACCCCTAAAAATACCAATTTGCTGCTTGAAATTATGTGACATCCTTCAACAAAATGTCAGAAAACCAAAGTGAATTTTGTTACGACACCGTGAAGTCTGTGGGTTTCGTGAGCGTGTGCACCCATTTTTTTTTTGTGAAATAGAGTCTGACCTGTGTGTAGAAATGATGTCTGAACAGTAGTGAGCGTGAGTGTTCCAAATTTGGTCGAAACTGCTTTGAAAAAGTGGTTTGTGGCATCGTCAAGCAGCAAATTGTGTCACGTCGGCTAAGGCCTTATAAAGAGATGTGGAGGGATCCTCCGAGACAACAGGTGGCACTGTGAGCGGAAGGTATAAAAACTTCAGGCCAAGAAGAAGAAAAGACGGCGGCTGCGGGAGTCTACATCGATTCACCCAGGGAATCGTTATCGTCATCCAGAGATAAGGGCAGGTAGAGATCCTGGAACACAACAGGGGAGAAAAGCGTGTAAGAGTTACTGACATCTAATGGTGAGACTGAAAACTGCAGCAAACTGATGAAAACCACTTATACAAACATACTTAAGGGTAGCATAGTCACTCTCTTCCAATTAACCCTACACACTGGATATGAGCATTAAAATAATGATATTAAGAAAAACAGGGTGGCAAGATGCGGGGTTATAAGGGTTGGTTCACACGCAGTTGTCAAAACCAACTTAACGCAACATTTTCATATTCCCGCTACTTCCTGTCATCTTTCCTTCCGACACTACTTCCTGTGTCCCACCTACTCTTTTTTTCATTGGCTGTTGGCAGCACGAGTTTGCAGCTGGGTCAGTGATCAGCACACACTACCCCATTGTGTCCAGAGTTGGCTCAAAAAAAAATGCAAACATGTTTGATTGACAGCATCAGCGTTCCCCTCACACACTCACAGGCTCCTGTGCCGACTCGCGCTTAAGAGAAGAAGACGTGTGCAGGTACCTTCTGCTTGTTGCCGATGCCTGGACTGGTGGGGGTGGAGGTGGGGGAATGCTTGGAAAGTGGGGTGGACAGCTGGCTGCTGGAGCCCGTGCCATTGGCTGAGCGAGTCCACACATCAGAGAGGATGGAGGGGGGGGGGGAGAGAAAGAGGTAAACAGAGGAGAGGATTAGAAAGTGTGTAAAAGAAGCCTGAACCTTCTTTCCTGGCTCTGGAGAAGAGTCATTCCTGAACCGTGGCCTCATCTGGCTGCGGCGTAGAGGGCCGCTGTCGACGAGCCGTTTGTTGGACGACATTTTATTCAGTCACTCTGCGTCCTGCCACGTTGCTAGGCTTCCCTCTGTGTGGAACATTGTGTTTATATCTAAGAGTGGTGCAGTGTGATGTAGTGGAGGGGTTCAACCAATGTTAAAAAGGGTTTTGTTTGTAAGAGATGAAAAGCATTAAATAAAAGCCACTAAGAGCCAGATGGCCTGTGGAAGTTTGAGCCAATCAGAGTTGAAAATACAACGTGAATAAAGCTTTATTGTCAACAGACCGAGAGTCACTGGCTTCATTTAAACACTCGGATAAATAGTCATTCAAAAGTAGACTTAACAAGCGACATAAATACATTAAAAGGGATAGTTTGGGTTTTTTTTTCTGCTGTACAACAGTCCAGAAAAGATCTTATTGTTTTGATGTGAGCGAGGACAGCAAAATTTATTTGTGATAGAATTTGGAAATAACATTTTCACTTTACTTGATGTAAACATGAGGAAAAACCTCCCACATTTAATGTCCAGCTGGTTCTAAACCAGTGAAGATCGACCGCACTGTGGTTTTGTCTTTAGATTCCTACACTTAGGAGATTTATTCATCTTCACTGGAGCGTGACGTCGTTACTGTTACTTTGAGAAATCACTGTGCGTCATCGTCACTGTGGGCCTTCATCCCAGCGCCAGGTCAAAGACGGTTTTAAATGCACAGCGCTCTTTGAACCCAGTGCACCCTCAAACAAGTGGGCTCTTTTTTCAGAAACTGCTGACAATATTAACTTATTTATATTTTTACAGTTTAGAAAAGGGATAGTGAGATTTTTTTATCCTCAACTTAAATTTGTCTTAAATTATTTTAAATGTTAGGGACGCACGATTTTGCCGATAAGGATAAAAAAAAAAAAAAATAGCTGTAGGGGGCACTAGCATAGAAGTCAAGGATTGAGCAGCTTTTTCAGCCTATTATTTCCCATCAATAATCCCTAATAAATGCGTATTTTAATAACTTGACTTCTGTTCAGTTTCTGGTGATCATGATCATGTCCACAAATTGTATTTGATCCCATGACACATCATGACACACTCACTTTTCGATAGCAATGTGGCTATAAATCAATAAAAGTAACATCTGTGTTATATAAGCTGCAGTTCATTTCTTGGAGGATAATAAAGTTGATTTCAGTCTTTTAACCCTACAATGATCCACAGGAGGCGACGTTCTTCACTAGTCCCAGTGAATGACCTGACCTCCCGGACACTCCAGTGGTGTTTAATGCTCTTCCCAGCATGTTAACCGACCATCTGCTGTGTTAAAGCCCAGTCGTCAACAAAATCAATGATCAATAAAACCTCCACCACAGATGGAGGCCTGAGGGAACCTGCAGAGCTGGAGATGACAACACCAACCACGTAACATGTAAAGTGGACTTATTTTGTCCACGGTCCCTTAAATTAATGAAAGCCTCGAACTGTTTAAAGATGTAACTACTAACATAGTCATTTTGAACATTAAATTATTCAAGCATCTCTTTCTCTATATCATGGATAGAAATGTTAGAAAACACTGTGTGTACGTATTTTATTCATGGTGTAAAAAAACTGGTTATCATTATAATTATAATGAATTTCATTAGATAAGACTGGACTTTATCACATATCAGGAGTAAAAGTAGGATGAAGGTTGGGCATACCAACACACCTGAAAATGTGCATCACGTTACGCTAGTGCAGCTCAGAAGACACTAACAAAATAAAAGCAGAAAGTTCTTTTGTGAGACCGACAATGAGGTGAAACCGATACCAAGAGTAAATGCTAATGTGGCTTTTCGCTCACAACTCACAGTCAAGCAGTGGCCAATTAGAAGCACCGTGTTTCTGCCCATGAAGACTAATTTATCAGCCTTCTCTTTAACTAACATTGTGGTGAATGACGCTACAGCTACATTCACTTTTCACTCAGACACCACACCAATCATGTGTCATACTTTTCCTGCAGCAGCACTAGACTGGATCTATCTAACAATGAGAGGTAAGGCTTTGCCCAAGATCATACAGGAAGGGTAATGGTGTAGGGGAGAGAATAAATGGCTCACTTGATTCAGCAGGAGACTTGCAGCGCCTTACTGGACCGGGACTCTTTACTGAACCACGCTGAGCTTTGACTCCTTTCATCGCCCTGCATTCTGTGGGAAAACAAACACAATATGGCATTAAACAAATGATAAATAAACAGTAGAAGTGATCAATTGTGGAACGTTGGTTCTAATTCAGTGTACAACATCTGTCGCACCCTGGAGAAGTGATTTCCGTGAGTGTGCTACCAATTCCAATTTACAAGGTCTGGAAATGTAGTTCTCTCCAACCCGGTGCATCATTAAAAACGTCAATCCTCACATGAGGTGGGTCAAAACATAGATTTGATGATATCGTCATCCTTCCTTGTGCAATATGATAATCAATATGCCAAGACAAATGAAACGAAGGCCTCCAAGTTAAAACAAGCAGCACTACTTCGTGCCTCCCAGAGGTGGCGCTGCTCAAATAAATGAGGGAAACTTCACTTTGTTCTCCAAAAATATCAATCTTCTGAACTGATATGAATCGAAAAATCTATTTTTGTTTTAGCCTACATTTATCTTATGAAATATGTACGCAGTATACAGTGTATTAATGAGGGTAGACAGACTGCACACACTGCTTCTTCTCCCTCCGTTTGTACATCCAGCCTCCGCCACCCCCGCTTCGTTCCCACTTCTGATGCTAATTATACTCTGTCCTCCCTCCATCTCCTGGGATCGGTACCATGTCTGTCTTCTCTCTCTCTCTCTCAACCTTCACACACCACTGGATACACACACATGCATTTGTGCACCATTGTTTCCGAGGTGAGGCACCACGCCTTTGACAGTACTTCAGACTGGCAGCTTGTCTCGTCTACAGTCCTCACTTGTAGCCGCGAGTGCGTCTGCATTTATTCCCTTTCAGCGACACGTGACGTCGTTGCTGCAGGTAAACATGTCCGTCATGTATATCTGTGTCCACGTATTTTTAAAAGTCATATGGGGAAAAAACAACTCCAGGGAATTGAAATCTATTTTTATAATTCCGCCAAAAACAAAAGAATGACTTTAAGAATCATGCGACTATACAGCAGATACTTCATTTCACTTACCTGCAAGAAACAAATATTACTACAACAATACTTGTCCCATTGTCATGGTGTGCCTTTTTATCCTTCCTCTGTGATGACCTAGACTTAAAAACTCCCAATATTCTCTTAAAGATATGGAATGTTTCTGTTTTAAAATGTTTTTGCACAATTAAGAAAATCTCAGATTTCTCACCATTTGCTGCTTTCTTTGCTTCAAATAAACAGGAGAAAACAATCATTAGTTTTGGAGCCAAATGGTTCCCAACACTCTTTAAATGCATAGAAGTCAATATTTCCATTTAAAAGGGTGACAGTTTAATTTTGCCTTTTAATAACGTCACTTTTACAACATCAGAGTAAGGAAGGAAGGCCATGGTCGCCACTATATTTTCTCAGTCCGTTATCTCCAGATCACGAATAGTGAATTCATTATCCCGGGATAATAAGGCTTGTTGTCTGGTGATAACGAGATAATTGTGGAGATCATAATCACACGGATTGGCCCCTCCAGCACGGCCACTTGTCGGGGAGGAATCAAACAACTTCCGGTGTTCTCGCGCTAACACCGACTACTAATAACTGCCCAGTTCTCCATACAGGAGCACGGATTTATCTCCCGTCACGTGGGTTGACCAAGACCATAGTCGTAATAAATCTCATGTGACACCGTCGTGACGGGAACTCGGAGACGAGCGGCACCGCGGCAGTGAGACGAGAGGCCAACATCTCTACAGCAGCTGACCGTGCGTCATGTGCCTCATTACTGCACCGCTTTCCCAGGATAACAAATTCATTATTCTGTGATCTCGAGACATCAATTCTCATCGTCCCACACTGATTTTTCTTAGTGTTTTCATTGAGAAACCCCTAGTGGCAGAAATGGTACATAGTGTAAGTTTAACAGCAGCAGATGGAAAAGTATAAATGTGCAGCTTCTGACAATTTTTTGGGAACATTTGGACCAAATTTGCTATAATTTGAATGGAAACCGAGTTTATTTTTATTTATTTTACTTATACAGAAAGAACACGTCACTGCATGAGAATTGACAAATATACAATTTGATCTGTTGTAATTAATATAACCATATTCGAGCTGAAACAATTAATCGATTATTAATAAATTATTGTTTAAGCCTCTTAAATTAATATTTTCTTAATTTCTTTGCTCTAGATAACAAAGAAATCATTAAAAATTAAGGCATTTGAGAACACCGATCAACATTTTTTTTAATTTATTTTATGGACCAAACGATTAATCGAGAAAGTAATCGACAGATGAATCGATTATGAAAATAGTCGTTAGTTGCAGCTCTAAAACAGATTAACTTTCTATATTTCTCTTCACTGACCATAGAATCATCCAGATGGATACACAGCTGTAATATATGGAGTATCACAGACAGGACATGGCTCGCTCTTCCTCAGCTGCACTGAGAAAACCCAGTGATGTCTGGAGCCATTTTATGCAGCATTGCCGCAGGGTTATTAGAGAGAGAGAGAGTGAAACAATTTAGCGTCGGTTCCACTGGGGGAAAAATGCAGAAAGAATAAGGACCCAGATCGTTATAAGTGAACTGCCATCTCCATCCTAACATGATGTGACAAGGGAGTAGGGGAAGATACGGAGTGAAGGAAACATGATTTGAGGAACTGCATCAGCGCTGTGTTTAGATTAAATGACATTTATACAATATCAAGTGCATTTACGTTAGGTGAAAGTGGACCGTTAAAAATAGGGTCTTTTTCTTGGTCTGGGGAGAGCCGAGGGACACACTCGGTGGATTGGTTTCACATTTTCTCTCCTCGACTTCGCAGCAGTATCAGCACCGACGGATCAGCTGGCCTAAACCTGTCACCAGACAGATTAATGTCTCTTTTTCCCCTCTACCTTTTCCTCTCCCTGCTGCCGGCTGCTGATAACATGATTCCTCTCACCCACTGCATTCCCTCTTACATTCAGAATTTTTCTCCTCCCTATAAATAAGCACAAAGCTACACATACACATATAAAAGCCGATTATGATATTCAACGTGCTACCACAGGATCCCAGAGTATATACACCCACATGACATTATTTAGATTGAATGACATCTTCTAACCTTCTTAATTCCCTCAAGGATTGTTCAAAAACTAAATGTATGAGGTTCTCCATCAACTCTTTATAATATTGAATACCTTTCAATTGTCTATGATTTAACACAAAATAATACACTTCTTCTTTTGTGCTACAGGGTTAGAAAATAGACACATGACATAATGTATGCATCAAGCCAATATTAACGATTATTAGCCCTGGTCTTGTCTCTTCGTCTGAAGACTTTTCAGCCAAAGGAAAAAAAACAAAACAATCCAGACTGGCCTTCAGCTCGATGCCTTGACCTACTTTAGCCTGCACAGAGCGCCTCGTTGATCACTGCGTCTATAACTGGGTTTAAGTGGAACTCATGAACTTGTACTGATGATATACAGGACATTCTCAAGTCTAATCCTTCACAAAAACTTAAAGGGTCTCGATGTGGTTGGGTTAGAGTGTTTAAAGGTGCTTATCTTATGAGCATGGTGAAAAATCCCATTTCAACAAGTCTTTTTTTATATATACACATGAGGGTTCTAGTGTTTCCTGCAGCACTCAACTGCCAGACCACTACCATGAAAAAAAGAAAAGACTAGTTCACAAAACACAGAAGGGTGTAGTGTTACTTTCTGGTCAAGACACGAGTATACTCCACTATACATTCACAGAACTATTCCAACTACGGCTGAATTATTCTGTGATAAATAAAAATGTGCACCAACACTATTTTGCTCACCGTTCTCATCCAGAGAGAAGTCGTCCTGGGCATAACGGAATTTCTCTGGTCCACATGCGATGAAGACGTCATCTTCCCCAAAGAAATCCTGCAGGCAGGTGACCTGTGAAGCAGGGACACAAAAAAAACAAAACAAACTTTTTCAAACATTTCTGATCCCATGATGCTAAACCAAAGAGGAGTTTCTTGTTCTTCTCATTATACGAGCACAATCTCTCCATCTCTGAAAGTACCACAGAGTTTTTATGGAGCTATTGATCACTAACATGAAAAATCCCTTTAAATAGCCTATAGACATCCCACTGTGAGAGCTACAAAAACCAGGGTGTGCAGAGCCAAGCGGGAATTTCCCCGTATATATTTGTGTTGATAATTTATAATTGAATGCATTTAAAAAGACAATTTTGGACCAATACAGACACCATGTAGCAACTGCAGTGCAGAGAAAGCACCACGTAAGATGCGGAGTTAAAGTAAAGTCATGCTTGTGTTTTATCAGCTGCAGGAGTCGATGGAAGACGTTGCCTTTTACTCGTCATGTTCACATGCCTTAAAGCTCCAGGAGCTGCATTAACAAAACACATAAAAAAGGTACAGAAAGGACCAAACACAAGATACGGTTACACCTTCACTGTAATGTTTAAACGATTCAACCTACTTCCCCCCAGGGGCTTCTCACTATAGCAGCTGTTGACACAATATGGCCTGCTTAGTGGACAGATGTCTCTGGGCCACACCTTCTCCTCTGCCCTGTTACCAGGCCAGACACGCCCATTAAAGCCATTCAAACTAAAAACGTCATTTCCTGTTTTTCTCCTCCCCGGTGCAGATTGGTTACAGAGCACCTCGGTCTCATTTTCAGTTCAGCTTTCAACTTCTTTTGAAATCCGTCCTTTGTCACCTGAATTATTGGGTCATGATGAAGTCATTGAATCACTTTCTGGGGTTTTCCTAATTTTCAAAAAAAGACACCACCGGTTCTCAGTGAACCCGTATGTGGGTTTGTGTGTAGAGTCCACGCACTGAAAGATTATCCTCTGTTGGGACAGTCGCCAGGACAGTCAAGACGCATCATGGCGTCCTTTGTGATACACATCCCAACTATGAGCTGCAGATAATTTGGGAACACCCCACCCCAGCAGCTGCCATGTTGGTCCTCTGTCCTGCTAGACGAGCTAAAAGTGTGCGGTGGTGACTCGGTGGCGTGGCATCCAACAGCTGTACCCCTTTCTGTGTCCCACAAGATCCTCGCTGAGGGACGGAGATGGTGTTCTGACTCCAGGGATCAAAATCTAATTGGTTTTCCAGCCGGGGCTAATTTACAGGCTGCACATTTGGGTTTTCTTTTGTATTCATTGTCGGAAGATTAGATACATGTTACTTTCATTAGGTTAGAACTGTTGTGCTTCAGTAACAAGAAAAAAGCATGAGGAAGAAATGCTCCTTTTAGCCCCACAGCCAGCGGGTGCAGGAGACTCGATGCCAAACAGAGACCAGTCCATGTTTGCATGGCTTTAAGAACAGAGCCGATTAAAAGGATAAAGAGTTTATCCAACAGACCGTTACCTTAATCTCTCTCTCTTAACAGAATCTCCATTAGAAATTCAAGAACATTCCGTATCTCTGCTGGTTTCTGTGTGTTGAACAAAGTCATCACAAATGTTTGGTTTGAAGAAGTTTATCGTGTCTCAAACTCAAAATTTACTTTGCTTTTGACGGACAAGATAAAGCATCATACATGTCGAACATTTTAAAGCCCAGTAACACAATTGAAAAGGTAACCCTCGCCAGGATAACCGGGTTCAATCCACCCTTCTTTGAGTCTTTAATATCAAATTTAATTTAGAAGCACTGTTAATCCAAAACACGGTGCACAACTTGGAAGGGGCCATTAAGTGGTTTCAGAGATTATCATGGTATAAAAGAGTCAAACTGCTAAAATTTCCCATCATACCATGCCTAAGGTATGACCCTGTTGTGATGACTTGTCAAAAACAGGTGAGTGAATGATGCTAGGAGTCAGTCAGCTGTGTTTTTGATAGCACGATGGATGAAGGAGGCGGCATTTAAGAGGTTGTAATAGCAGTACTGTGATATCATATTTTTTGCTCAAGCTTATCGGAATCTCATACTGTTGCATATAAACTGAACATATAATAATATGTCTCTTTGCTCAGATAAGGGCGGATTTGAAAACGAGGCCATCACATGGTGAAATACTATTATTTCCTTCACTTTTGAAACTAAAATATTACAATACATCATCTCAAAAACAAGAAACAGAGACACAATTACCTGCAAGTCCTGAGCATCAATATCAAATCCCATTCTAAAATCCAATAATTCAGTTCCCCACAGTGATCACTAGTGATCTAACCAGGTATAATAATGATAATTCATACAGACTGAAATCTTGTTCCACATTGTCTAACTTCCACAGAATAATTACAAAAAAGCCTTTGTAATTTGCCAATTGCATAGTTTCAACAATTGTTTCTTGTGTGGGACGTTCATCACGGGTTAATGGTCACTGTGACTCTCAGTTCATTTGTGCTTCTGTCTGAAGTTGATAGTGACGCCGTGTTTTGCTTTGCATGCAAACAAACCACAAGGAAGATGCCAGCATCTCTTAGAAACATGGCTGCGGTGAAGGAAGGGCAGGCCAGCTCGGCAACATTTGGATTCAAGTTGAGCGGCATCCTCGCATGATTTGAAAAGGTCACTCGGCCGTATCGACTACAGCCACCTGGTTACACTGTCTAAGGAGGAGGACAAGACAAGGCGACTTCAAAATTACCCTATTGCATATTTTGCATATACAGACTGCAGGTGCCCACCACCGGGCCAATCTCTAATCTCTGCCTCACCAGCTGTAAAATCACCTCCTGAGAAATAAAATGAACCAACTCAAACAACCAAGACATATAGCTGACGTGTCTCCACCTCAGCTCATCCTTTCAGCGTCACAGTTAAAGCACTGATGATCCCCCGAGGTCCAGTTTCTCTACACTTTGACTCCTCACTGTCATGACAGTTGATCTCTGTGCTGCGGAAGTAGAGCGGTGGAGTTTTGCGTCGTCACACACTCCGACTCGCTGCCCTGACCCGAGCGGCTCATCTAACCTGACATCATGTGACAAAAGAGGCAAAGGAAGTATCAGGCCGGCACACGATGAGTCGGGAGAATCAAATCCCCCACAGACGAGTAATCTCTGATTAGCCAAGCCAAGTTTATGTTCTATTTTCCGACAAAATGAGCTGGAAATAGTGCTAAACGGTTCCAAAACTGTTCTTTCTGTCCTCGTCGTTGTGGTCTAATTAACTTACTTTAATTAAGTGGAATGTAACTTTAAATAAATGAAAAAAAAATCTAAATTTTTTAGTCTCTGAGCCATGTGGAAACAGAAATATATAAATATTAAAAAAAAAAAAAGATAAAGGCTGAAAAACAGCCAACTAAGACCTTGCTTTTCAACCCATGGGGAAACTCCCACGCAATTTCCTTCACTGTACACACACACACACACACACACACACACACACACACACACACACACACACACACACACACACACACACACACACACACACACACACACACACACACACACACACACACACACACACACACACACACACACACACACACACACACACACACACACACACACACACACACACACACACACACACACACACACACACACACACACACACACACACACACACACACACACACACACACACACACACACACACACACACACACACACACACACACACACACACACACACACACACACACACACACACACCTGATCAATATCAGCCGCTGCACTGTGAGTGGAATATTTCTCTAAAACACACACAGTCTCCATTTTGTGCTTCTCTGAACAGTGTTTCAAATGCAAGCACTGAAAAAACAGTCAGTGCTCATCCACAGAACATCTACTGTTCCATGATCAGACTTTATGAATTACAAGCACAATATAAAACAGGTTTTTTTTTTTTTCTAAAACTACAGCACGGGTGTGTGAACACAGTAAAAATGTAATGTGGATGAAGGCCACCTTCATCTGCCAAGCAATACAATCACTGAGGGAGCATTTGTGTGTATACACCAGCAGAGCAAGGGCAGACGGGGACCAATGGCATTTATCCATGAAACTGTAAACACGCCTCATGTGTAAAGTTGATGTAAAACCCTGTATTTTGTCCATATTTGGGCACCAACAGTCAATGTGCGTTGATTTCCTGTCGTCACCAGTTGCCCTCCTGACCTGCCCGTGACCTTGATGCAGTAGCAGCCGCGTGTCTGAAGCTAGTTAACGTTCTTGCGGATGCATTTGGAGCACAGATGAGCCAGTTAGGCATCGATATCTGCACTGTCATAGGGGAGCAGCTGGTGCCTGATGTTGCTGTAACCCCCCCTCCCTTCCCCGACCCCAAGGAAGCAGGCTTTCCATTTGGTTGACTGATGTGGCCGTAACATTATTAAACCCTGCCCCCCCCCCCACCCCGGGTCATGCTCACTTGTTGATGTGGTATTAGTGCAGGAACGAGGAGCTTGAGAGGCGCAGAGGACGCACATAAGCTTCTGGTCGAGATGTGGAATCACGGAGGCCACGCCCCTTCATCAGCCTGACAGTCTATTGCTGTAAAATACTGTGTGTGTGTGTCACTGATGTGTGGCTGTTGCCAACATAAAAGAGCAAGCAGGTAAGACTTGATGCAAAGAGCACACTCAGCTTAATATAACCGCTGTCCCCATCTGAATCCATTACAGTGAAGCCTATTGCCATGACAACTGCTTCTGCACGGCGCAGAGCAGAGCAGGCAGACTGCTTTAGTGCGGATAACCAGCAAAAAAAAAAGCTGACTTTTCTTCCCCCATTACTGAACGTATTTAAGTTGTTAAGAAGCCCTGTGAACCCCTGCTTCTCTCCATCTGCTACCAAGTGAATTCCTTGTGAACATGACTTGTTAACTTTTAAAGCAAACTGGGATCTTTTGTTCTCCGACAATAACAGTGTGACCTTGTGCCTGAAGCATGCCTCTTTCCCCCCCCCCCCCCCTCCCTCTGCGGTACTTTGACATTTTTTTTAAGCCTTGAATAAAAACATTTATTTCAAACCAGTTCAGAATAAAAGGAAATCTTTTACAAGGATTCATGAGGACATATGCCGCACCAACACAAGCTTTGATATATTTGGCATTCATAAATGAAAAAAAAACAACAGTCCATCGTGCAGTTCTGATGAAGCCCAAAACAACAAAATGTAAATCAGTGTAATTCTGCTGTGCAGACACCTCACTCCCAGAAGGAATACAAACTAGGGTGCCAGCAATTAAATAAACCATCTGGTTTAAAATGTAGCCGTTAGAAGCAGTGCAGGCAAATCAAGAAACGTCCTTTTCTTTGTTGTTAAGCCGAGGGAATAATTGCTCCCTATCAGCAAAAATAAAATGATCCTAATTTGCTCTTAGGAAGGAAAATGACTCTAGGATCCACTGGCCCCACCCTTCCCGGGGACGTGAAAAGCACCAGTGTTTGAGGGGGAAATTGGAGTGATTCTGCTCACTGACAAAAGGAGGAGGGCCTGCTGTTTTTACAGTCTAGACATCACTAAAGAACCCCGGAGAATCAAAACGGAAGAAAGAACACGCTAGAAACAACCCGAGTCACCTTTTCAACACAAACTAATCTTTAACAACTCATCACGCGTTCATAAAACATGACGTGATGCGTGTTTTATCTTGCACCGGTTGTAAACTCGCACATCCACAACAGGATGTGGTATCTGACAGACCGGTCCACACCAGCTGGGCTCTCTTTGTGCCGGGGATGTGGTCTCCTAGCAACCGGTCCCAGCAGCTATTGCAATGGAATGGGAAGGAGGAGGATGAACGCAGAGTCAGGGAGGGGCGGGCACTGCATCAATATTTCTTCTACCATATCACCTCCACCACAGAGCAGCTGCAGCGTGCCCGAGTCTGCACACAAAGGCACCGCAGCATTTTGCACACGCGGTCGCCTCCCAGCACCAGTCAGAGATCAATAGATACTAATGATAAAATAATTAAAACTATAACATACAACAATGATAACATGATTGATATGCTCTGACTGGGAAAGCCTGAGGAAGAGCCTGTTGTGGGTGTGTGTGTGTGTGGATCTCCCGTTATGGAGATTGTTGAATGTGCCATTTTTCTTCTTTTTCCCCCCACTGATGGTGAAGAGATCTCCTTACAATATGATTTAAATTAGGTTATACAAACAAAGCTTAATTTGTCTCAAAATGCAAAATATCATGTCAGCAATATAAGAAAGAAGAACCTAATATCCTATAAGATGTGTCCTAAAGTACTAGCACCAGTAGAACACTCAGGATGACGAGGCTGCTCTCTTGTGTAAGACAGAGAGAGCATTAAGATCCAATTCCTCCAGGACATGTGATTTTAGCCCTTTGTTAATAAGGAGTTAAAAGAATAAGTGCATCACCGTCAAGAGCTCAGCAGGACACAAGCGTCCCCCAGTCCATCTGCAATGAATAATACAGGACCAAAGGTCCCCGTGTGAGAATTAGTGAACATTTAACCATATCAAAGTGAGGACTGGGGAACAGATGTTACGCATACATACAGTATCCCACACGCGCGCGTCTCATGCACCATGTCATTCACAAGAGTCTGCAAACCACCACTGATTCACCACCTACGCAGCAAAACACAGTTATGCAGGGGAACCATGCATCACCATTATCCTGACATTATTAAAGGATATACTGCGGTCGTTCACTCCCCACACGCTTACAAATCGGTCACTCGGCGGGGTGGCCGTCCCCTGGTTTGGTCCATCAAAGTGGACCAACATTAATAAAACATCACGTCCTTTAAGCTGAGCCTGTGTGTGGAGATAACAAATGCTTTCCCATGGGAGCTGCTTTGAGCAATTGATTGACTTTCTATCCATTTTGTGCTTTTGTTCCAAATAATCTTACATCCGTGTCCCGATTCAAGTCTATACATCTTAATATAAATACAACATATGCTATGTAACAATACATTCAGCCTTTTAGCCCTGGCTTGGCTCTCTATCTTGAGTGATCTCCTGTTTGCATGTACTATCATAGTCTGTCTTTTGTTTATCGCAATGAATGCACTTTGCATTATGTGACAAACCATCTTTGTAACACAAGCTCTGCTCAAACCTGCTCTTCATTGTTGCTAAAAGCAAAACCTCATCTTGCTCCTTCAGGTAAAATACTCCCCATCAACCAGGGGCTATTTACTATGTGGAGAAACGTGACCGGAAACCAACTGTGGTAATAAAAAATAAAAATCAACTGCAACATTATTGCAAAAAAGCAATTGCCAGTCTGTTAAAGACTGAATAAAATGTTGGTTATTGTTTTAATCTCCTTAACATGAGACAAAAAATAATTAATTGCATCACAATATATTATCCTTATTGAATTATCGCACACACACACACACACACACAAACACACACACACTCTAGTGCATATTAAAGAGGACACGAGTGCATGTGTCTCACTGCTTGCAGCAGCCAATGGAAACATTTCGCTGCAGGTTCCTCTCATGAGTATTTCATGTCCCCCATATTTCTGTTTGGCTCCCAAAGTCAAAAAGGATTCCATGACCAAACTCTAGACAATTGGCAACACTACTCAGGACATGGATCTCACACAGAATTGATGACGAGGGTCCAGGTGACCGGAAGCTGGTTCTTCACGCTCAATTCCTCATGTGTTCTAAGAACTGCGAATAATTAAGAGTAAATTGAGTTTGGCCGACTCTGGTTTTGTTGTGCATGTGAACATTTTCTCAGTGTGTCGCTTGAATACCTGCATGCACCAGTGCAAATATGGTAACAAAGGGGACAAAGTGATCAAACACAACAATACAGGGGCTCGGCTTTTCGTGCATCACCATAGTGGGGAAGAAAGCAGAATTTGCAGATGGCCTCAAAGCTGACAAAGACCAGAGGACAGGATACTAATGATCTGAACCACAAGACAGGAGACCGTTATCTCAGACTGAACAATGAAGGTCATTGTGTCCTCAGGTTGTTCTCATGGATGCTCCAGGTTCTCATGGACTTGCCGGGTCACTGTTGACTTATGTTAGGAGGGGACAATGACAACCTGTCCTCTACAAGCTGCACTTTTGTGCCTTTGAGGTTCACAATTTGGTTAGGTGTTGGCGAATTTATAAATGACAAACTGCTCTCATCTCAAACCGCACATTTGCCTTTTGTTAGTTTTGCTTACATGGTGTACTGTACAGTCTTTATTCCAGTTCATCCTACAACAAAGGGCTCTGTGCTGGGCTCAACAGAAGCACAGAAATAGGTCAATTTGAATTTGAAATTTGTGTGTGCCATATCATGACCTTATACAAGACGACTGACCTGCTTGCCGTCCAGTGTGTAGATCCTCTTGACGATGCCGCTTTCGAGCTTGATCGCCTCGGTGATGTCGGTGAGGACCTGCTCGAAGGAGTGAGCCGTTTTCTTGTTGAGCAGAACCCGCACGGCTTTCCGCGGCTTCACGCCACTGCGCATCACCGTCACGAGTTTGGGTCGAACAAAGTCCCGGCCCTCTCCTCCGGGGGCGCCCGCAGCTCGGGCAGCGTAGGCCTGCATGTTCTTCTGGTTCGCCACGGCCTTTACATTCACAGACCAGTTGGGGTTGACGTTCTTTGTGTAGTCGACCTTCTTGTAGAGATTCTCCGACGCACAAACATAGCTTTCCCCTGTGGTGGTGAGAGAAATTGGGTTAGTGTGATGTAACTCATTCAAGCTATGCAACTGACACCCGAGAGTCCCAGAGGCGTCTCTGGATCAGAATCATCTGAACCTTCAGGATTTATGAAACATCAACACCAGAGGGAGAAACTGAGCTCGAGTACATTAGATTTCATCTTAAATTGATCTAATGACACAACTGAGTGACTCTCCTTTGATGAAGCTTAATTCATACTGTATATGGTGTCATAATTATTGGTGTCTTATTTTCCCAACCTGGGTGACAAAATGTTATTGTCCCCGTTTCAAATATTGTTTTTTTAATCTCTAAAAACCACAAACTAAACTTAATAGATCCCTCTTGTATTGTGGTGACATCACTGGGATAAATGAGAATATAACCCGTGTGAAATTTATGCCGTGATTTTGTCATCATGGATCGTACATCCACGTTTTATTCTTGATATAAAGAAATAATGATATCACAATTTTAAAGTTTAAATTGTGCGTCATTGGCTTGTTTTGACACATTACAAGAGCCAGAAGATTTCACAATATACTGCTAATTATTCTCCGACAGCATCATCACACTATCTGTCTCATCTTTAATTCTCCTCGTCATTCATGACCTTACAGTTTTCCAGCAGATTGTGCTGAGGAGCCAAAGTAAAGACAAAAGGCAGCAGGGGGAGAGTGATGGAGAGACGTTTTGGCAAAAAAAAAAAAAAGGGTGGGGTACTTTAGAAGGCAGCAATTAGGGCAAGTGTGGAGACATTACAGCAAAGACAAAAGGCAGAACAACAGGATTACATTGTGCAGAAGAGATTGAGCAATTAATTACAGCCCATAACAGGAAGCACAATGCAAGGCCCCCCTGCATGCATGTACAACACACAAACCCACCAACCCTCACACACGCCCATCTCTCCTCAGCAGCTCAAGTTTCAGAGGTCATCGTCTCTTTGGAGACAAACTGCGCCGCGGATCATCTCTTAGTTTCACAAAAAGTCCTGTTTTTCCAGCAATTTAATCTTTAAGTTGCATCATTTTGTCCTAAAACTATTCCAAAGAGACTCCATGTTTAAATTGATTGAAGGATTTGCCAGAGTAAAAACAGGAATCAGCAAATATGGATGAACATTTTAAATGTGTGCTCTTATTCTTAAATAGTTTACCAGCTTAGTGTAAGGCGTTGCTCTATACAACCAGGCTTGCATGCATCACCCTGTTAGATGCCAAGAAATTAATTAATTCAGTTGGCACAAATGTTTGCAAATCATCTTTGGCATCTTTACACGACAAGAATCCGAGCACATGATGATCGTGCTTCTTGTTCTGGTCGTCCCTCTGAGACCAAAAGACGATTGGTTACTGGAGGCAAGTAATGCAAGTTAGCAGAACAGCGTCTGTAATGGCCGACATGGAAGGAGCAGTTGATGTTGTTGCTGTTGCAATTTGTCGGTCAAAAAACAAATCGACAGCAGCGAGGAACAGTCTTGTCAAAGAGCTACGTTTGGATGGTGAAGTGATGGAGCCAAAGGCATCAATGAGATTTGATTGGCAAGTGCATAGCATTATTTGAACAGCTGATGTTCACACAGCCTGTTGGAAACTCTTTTATGGTCTCTTTTAGGACAAACTAAGCTGCAGTTCATCTCGTCCTCCTATAGATGTTAATCTTTAAGTTGCATCATTTGATCAGGTCCTTAAATTATCCCAAATAGACTCCATGTTTAAATTGATTTAAGGATTTGCCAGGGACAATTTAAATATATGCAAAAGCTTTATGTTTTACTGCATTGAAAGAAACCTTTCAGATTAAGGGCGCATTCACACCAGGGTTGTCCAGGGGAATCGGTTTGATTGGGCGGGGAAGGCTGAAAAATGTCATACTTTCATTTGGTTTGGTTTTACCCAAAATGAGCACTGACCAGGAAGGGAAAAAAAAAAAAAGCCATGAGGAAGAAGAATTAGGCCAGGACCAAAAACAGAACCCAATTGGTTTTTCACAAGAAGCGGCCCAGTTAGTTATTTGCATTTCCCACTGTAAGTGATCTCCACCAGGGTTCACTTGCAAGAAAACCGAGACCCACAGTCTCAGGCGGACCAGAGTTCGCTTGTTTGGTACGCAGCAGAGTTCGGATGAGCTTTCACAGCTCAGTCGGTTTAAAGTGGACCAAACAGGTCTGGTGTGAAAGCACGAGTCTTACCAAGGCAGAGGTAAGACTTCAAATCTCAGAAAACTGGAAACACAAAAGAAGTGATCCAACATCCCATGAAGGAGATGCATTAAAGGTGATTAACAAGTCCTGCTAAAACAACGCTTACCTTCCTCTAGTTCATCCAGTGTTGAGATCCTTTGTGCGCCATCAATAGTGAAGATGAAGCGGACTCCCTGTGGCAGGTTGATGTGGTCAGAGAGAGAGCGTGTGAGGTCAGCCAGGAGGGCATCAAAGGTGCGAAATCGATCGTTGGCCACGGCGTACACGATGCCCTTGAAGTAGCGGTCGCCGTTCCGGTAGAAGCGCACTTTTTTGGCCTTCTTCTCGTTGCTGAGGGCCTGCAGAGTGCGCGTGCGGTAAAAGCTGCAGTGGGCGCTGTGGGTAGGGCTGGGGAGACCATTCATGCGCCCGCCCCGCGGGGTACGGGATGCCTTGTCTCGCTCGTCAAAATGTCCAAAGTCTAGCTCCATGGTGACGGACAGTTGCGATGGTTGTGACGGATGCGGGGTGGTGGTGACCAGCTCCGAAGAGTCTGGAGAAGGAAGGGAAACAAGGATGCATCATATAGTAAAGCAGTTAATTGATTTTATTGATGGTAAAACACTGGGATTTGGGTTGTTTCAAAGATAACCAGGGACTTTTCAAAATGGCAGGAATATAGCACCTGTTAAGTAATCAACCAATTTTATATACATGTATTATAGTATGGCATGTTATGGTCATTCCAAAATCTTGGCCATAAAAACACACATACCCACATAAAAATGGAAGTTTTATCTCCTTTGTTAATTTAAACAGTAATATTAAGCAGAATAAAGCGATGGCGTCATGCACATGACCTGTTTCGTGAAACTTCACAAGACATGTGGCTCATTAACACCTTTTCCCATTAATATCATTTATACAAAGTCATCACGGTCTAATATCAATCTGAATAGCATCATTATGGTATTTGGTGTATTACATTACAAATATATAAAAATTAGTTGTTTTCTGTAGCTATTGTGAAATAATTGTACACTTTATGTACAGTATTTCTTTTATTCTTTAGGTGCATGAATAAAACTGACCCTGAATGTGCTTCAATGCATTTACATAGAGCTGAAACTATTAGCAGATGTATCAACTACATATTGACAAACAACCATTTTTAATTACTTTTAGCTCATTTTTTTATACTTTACATCATGTGAGGTTCTCCTCAGTAACATCTAGTGACTCTCACCCCATTTTGTTTCATGCATTTAAAAATCAGCCACCTACTGTCTCATAATGCTTTATTTGTTTTACTGACTCCATCATTGGTGATGGAGGATATGACCCAGTCATGGTAATACAGCTGACTGACTGACTGACTGACTGACTGGGGTTTCATGACAGGCTCACTGATAGGGGAGGGACTTCAGCGTAGAGGCTGCTCCTCAGCTGACAAAGGCCAGGTTCCAGGCCCATCTGCTGCATTAATGGGCAGAGCTAACTGTGACCCTTCCCCACTGGATCATCAACTAGGACAGTCCATTGTCTCCCTTCAGTGTGACATCATCACCTTCATTACTGCTGCTTATTCTCTTGCACGAAGAGAGGACATCAATTAAGATCTTGAGCTTACAGGAGATGCCTTAAGTTACGGTTTTATCACACATCACAATAACATTACTCACAATAAGTCGATTTTGGGGGATAATTATGCGCGAGTGACTTCAAATTCTGCCCACCTGGCCAACATACAGTCTAAGTGATTTACTTTTAAGTGCCACAAGGGGGAGTCAGTCAGACCTCATGATTTAAAATGAACTTTTTGTAACATTAGTAATGTTTAATGCATCCCATCTGTGCTTTTATAAAAATGTGCACATGTTGTAAAAGCTTACTGAGAGAAACAAAATGGAGGTAGATTATGGACAGAAGCCTCTGCCCATTAATGATTTCCCAATTTAACAAATCTGTGCATCATAGCATTTTGACTATCACAATTATAGAATGAATGGCAATTACTTGGCCAGAAAAATTGGGACAGGAACCCTGTATCATCTTATGCTCATCATCATCATCATCATCTGCTGATGGTCAACACACTGCAGACTTTGATCATTAACTCTGACCCACATGTTCATTATCGCTGCAGTGACTGTCAGGATATTTCTGGTGTTCCTCCTCGCTGAGCCACCCACCCAACACTCAATCTGACAAACCAGCAGCACACCAAGCTGCTGCTTAAGGCCCCAGTCTTCATAAAACAGCCCCAAAAACACTTGAAATGTCTCACATTTAAAAAAAAAAAATAATGTTACATTAAGGTAAAGACAACCATACAAAAATGCAATATTACGTCAAAAACTTGAAAAAAAAATGCTTTTGGTTCGGTCAATTCTCGGTGCCGACGATGTGTGAATGATCCAAAACTGACAATAATCAAGTATTGATGATGGCGATAAGGAGGATTAAATCAAATTCTGCTCAGGGCCTCATCAATTCTTGGTCCGGCTGTGGAGAAGCTCTCCACCAAATCTGATTCAGCCACAATCTCCATCTACCAAACAGCTGTTTTCAAACATCACATTCACAAAAGGGTCAGTTACACTACAACTGTTTTATTTGTGGAGGAGGATGAGTGAGGCCACATGGCAGTGGCTCAAAATTCAAGTTTTTCCATCAAGAAAAAAAAAAAGGAGGAGGAGGGGGGCACCACACCTCCTCCTCCTCATCATCATCATCACAATCCACCTGCATGTAATCACCTTCAGTGCTTCCTTCCTCTCTGTAAAATCTCCTATAATGTCTCAACTTTAACATTGTCACATCACACGACTTAAATGTCCCCTTTAAATCACACAAGTCTGCGGATAATCCCACTAAGTCACGCACTTACCTGCGTCGCTTGCTTGCGGAGTGAAGGGAGTGAGAGTGAGGGTGTGGGTGTGTGAGTGTGGGAGTGGATGTGAGTGAGTCGACACTGCAGGATGGGAGCACGCCGTCTTTCCCCTCGCCTTTGTCTGCTTCAGTCTGAGAGCTGAGCCGCTGCCTGCCTCACTAAAGGAGCCACTGGGTCCTAAAGCCAATGAGAGTGAGACCCGCCCACTGTGGAAATAACTCCCGGTACCATTCAGTCAGAGTGCTGAGGGGTGGAGCTGACATCTGTCTGAGCAAAGGTGCATGGACTGGTTTAAATGAAAGATTATTAGCAGTGAAGACTAATGACATGTGTGCAGAAGAGGATTAGAGACACATAGGAATATTTTTTTGGAAACAAATTCGAAAAATACCAAAAAAAACAGTCAGAATTCTCACTATAATCTGAGAAGTTTCCAAAAAAAAAAAATTATTTGGCCCTAATGCTCTTCCATATACTTGCATGTATGGAATGCGTACTTCTCATAAACGTAATTCCTACAACAATTGTAGCTTTAAAGATCCAGTGTGTAACATTTAAAATAAAATTTGTTTGGTTTTCGTAGCCTCAGAATAAGTCATTTATATGAAAGTTCATATGTAAGACAGAGTGTTTCATGTTTCTAAAGCCGCCCGAACAGACAAACTAGTGACAGAGTGCTTATTTTGGATTTTGAGGCAGGATATTACGATGCAAATGCAATGCAAAACAACTTCCTCTCTGGTGTACGGAGGCCACTGTAGCTCCCTGACACACACCTGAGGAAGGTCACGGTGAGAGGAGGGCTTACAATCTGCAGTCCCACCATTAGATGTCACTATTTCTTGCACACTGGACCTTGACTAAAGGCTCACCTTAATGATGTCTGCTTAAATGTACGGTACAATATCTTAGAAATAGCAACAAATTCAACTTTATTAACCGCTCACACTCCTGCACTAAAGTCCACGGAGAAAATATACGTTTATATATATATATATGTATATTTTTATATATATATATACAGTATATATATATATAAATATATATATGGGGACACAGGAGAACTAGGTTACTGCTGTCTCGTTTGGTACTTTTAAATTCAAATGTAGAAATTCAAATAGTTAAGACACAAGCTGACATAATTGAACGTACTGATGGAGGCAGCAGTGGATTCAGTTTGGATATTCTTCAGGGATGCTCCTGCTTGGGTGTTATTTCTGGCGTATGTCTGAGTGGGCTCATGTTTTAAACACATCACACCCAAACATACTGTATCTCTGAAAATAAAAATGGCCTTATTGTCCTCTAAGCAGCTCTAACCAGGACAATTTAATACGTCCTTGGGTCAGAGAGCTGCAGCTGACTCACCCTGATAATCTTGCTGGTCACTTAAACAAGCTGTTCAAGCTTATTCTTATTAGCCAGATTTAGGTTCCCAAAACGTGCCACGTGCAGAAGAAGAAGACTCAATAAGAACCTCTTTAGAACAAAGTCAATATTGTAGAGCAAACGTCAAAACAGCTTGTTTTTTATTGAAAAAGTACAGATGTTGTTGGACTTCATTAGAAACTGCATCTAAAAGTTCCTCTTCCTCACTGACTCATCACTTTCTCACCATCATGTTATATTAAATTTCGGGGGTGTGGCTGAGAGCGTCTTTCATCCATGTTACTCTGTAACCGGTTTGAGTAAAAAAAAAGAAGAAAAAAAGGCCGTGTGTAGTGTCGTGTTCATTTCACTGAAAGCTCTGTCAGGCTACTCACAGTCACAGGAAAGGTGAGATGTTCAGCATCGGACTTGTCATGTGATACTCCCATTGGACCGAGAGGTGTCAAAGAAAACACAAATGTAACATTAGGCCAAACTTCACTCAAACAAATGAACTCCTCTGTTGTGAAATTCCTTGAAAAGAAATGACTTGTGGGTCTCGAAACTGGACCAGAGTGGAAATGAATGAGGTTACAACGAGTTCATCTTCAGTGTAATGTGTGATCAGGACTGACCTGAGGCCACATGATGTTTTTTTTACCACACACTTTGTTTTTATAACCTCTGGTGTTAAAATATTCTTTCTTTCTTAGCCTTGGTTTGAAATACTCATTTATTTCAGTCACCATTCATCTATTGGCCTTTTAACAAGGTGAGTGTTTCAATTACAATCAAGGGGTTTTGATGTGATTTATTTTACTATTTTATTCTCATAATTTTTTATCTTTCACCTGTTTCAATTAACAACGTGTCCCACTGGGAATAATAGAGCTATTCTATTCTATTCTATTCATTGGATTATAAGAATATGAATATCATGCAAATATTAGTATATGGAAATTGGGGAAAATCATTTTCCTCTTTACATAAATAGATGGGACTTTAACTGGAATGAGGGCGCACAATAATGATGATTCATACTGTCACAAATATGTTGATTAATACATTGATCTACTGAAGGCATCACTTTCTAAGCCACCGCTTCAACAAAAGCCAGAGCATAACAGGTCCTTGTTTTCCAGAGGCAACAAAAGTAGGTGACTGGTTTCACAGTTACGCTGCGTTCTATTTGTCGTCTATTCCTCTCCCCTCAGGCAGAAAAGCTTCACTTTAAAACTCAGCTGTTGTCACATTCTGGAGCCTCTCCTTTGCATGTCAAGCATAACTCTAATTCACTCTGATGGCTGGCTGCTCTGCACCTCCCTCCACTGAGCCGCTGCCCACTGCCTGCAGCCCGAGCGAGGGCAGAGGAAGAGAGTGTCAGTGCAGGGGGTAGTTTATGAGGGAGGGTGGGGGGCGTACGCGAAGAGAGGCACATTTGTACACCTCGTCGCTCTCAGTGGGGCGCTGTGTCATGTGACGCCTCGTGCCAAAAGTGAACATGTCGCCTTCTCCAAATCTGTTCACGTAACATCGTTGTTTGTTTTGGCTTTGAAATAATCGATGTTACTCACAGAGAGTGAACATAATATCCCTATGAAGGGGAAGAAGGAAGTGAAGACACTTGATATCTGTGTCTACTCAGGTTTTATATGTTGTGCCAACAACACTGAAAAAGGAGATATCCTTCCCATTTAATATAATCGCAACTCTAGTGTATTTAATCACATACAAGTTTATTTGCGCCACATTTCTCATGGATTATGGATAAATGCATTATTTATAGCACTAAAATACAATAAAGGGTTACATCAACACAACTTTTCCTAAAAGATAAAATCATATTCATAATTACGACCACCTGAAACTATAAACTGCAGTTTTTGTTACACCATCATGTTTCTACAGTGGCCCTGAATGGCTCGAGAGCAGAGGTCTCAAACACGTGATACACCGCCTCAATCAATTTAATGTGGCCCACCAATAATTTCTACATAGTTATATTTATCATATCAATAAATCTATTGCATATGTATATATTGTTTTAATTACAGTTGATTTCATTTTTATTATTATAAATATATATCTATATTGTGGATTATATTGTTTCGTATCAAAACAGAAGAGACTTTTACTTTGAAATCCTGTGAAAGATCATAAACATTCAACCCAGGTCATTTGAGTTTGAGATCATGCTCTAGAGAGAGATTTTTACTACTTTTACAATAATCATGCCAATGACAAATTTTGCCAACGTGGTGAAATTATTCAACATGGGCAAACTGACATCACCTCAAAGTGCTTTCATTACTGTCATTACTGTCAACTGCCCTTATAATAACAGAGAGTGTGAAGTGATTTAAATTCTGCTCAGCAAATGTCAGGATGTGAGGTGGAGCTGCGTCGTCCCAGCTTTACTTCCTGTCACTGAGGACCTGTGTTTAATGTGCTATCCTCAATTCTATCCTTGGAGAGAATTTGGAGAGAATGCAGCTTATGTCAAGATTCAAGTGAGGTTACGAAGGGTTTCCAGGGCAACAGGGACAAGACATAAATATGTCAAGGTTGCTTTGTATGCTGATGTCAATTTAAATCTGTAAATGACTTTTGCAGAGCTGCATTTGCCTTTCTGACGGTCACAATTTGCTTGTTTAATCCTCAAAATAATGAAAATCTGGCCTTTCAGAAAGAGCTGTGTGCTCACTGTGGACATTACAGGGCGACGTGGACTGCAGGATAAGCATAAGTGGTTCACAGCTGGTGTGAGGGGGGAAACACGAGAGATGGGTGGAGAAGGACCGGCCGGCCGGCGAGGGGCTGAGAGGGGAGGGGAGGGGTCTTGTGGCGATATTGTGGGGGGTTTTGCAGCCATGACGACTGATGGCGGAGGAAGTAAACAGATGTCCACAAGCTGGCAGACAGGCCCTGAGTGGACGAGCCACAGAGAGACAGGTGGACACTCTGGAACACAGTGGGACTGTAGTGACTGTGGAGCCAATATCCAGACTGTGGATCTGGATATAGAGCACAGACACTGTGGTGTTTTTATAAATAAATGTCATCGTGAAATTGGGATTGAATTTAATATGAATGGGATTCACGTTTGAGGTGACAAATTAAAGTTTATACAATGAAATGTGAATGTTTCTCCTTTGAATTGGAATATTAGGTCACCTCTCTTCCAGTGTGTTGTGATTCAGAAGTGATGATTCAATGATGACTAATGGTGACAGTAGTGACTGCAATGATGATGCAGCAAGAATGCAGTCGTCTCCGGGGTGAAACATTAAACTGGAAACATCACTGACAAGTAAATCTGAAGCACAGAAAGCAAGAAGAGACACACTGTTGTCCTCAGCAACACCAATCTGTCAACATGACCTTCAGTGGGACACTTACAACCCAGCTGTTTGGTTCACAACAGGCTGAGGGTCCAAGGTGAGTCGACTCTGTGATGCCTCCAGTGTCATGAATCATGAGGGAAAGAAATTCAGTAAGGCTATGATCACTAGACTCAATACTGATTTAGATCAGATATGACGGTTCATATTTATAACTTTAGGGGTCTTGTATGTGACTTTCATGTCTGCAGAGTAACATCAATGAAAAGAGTTTGGATATGAATCACTGAGATTCCACAACACTCTAAAATCAGCCTGCATGGGATATTGATCCTGGTCCATGAGTGTTTTATTACGTAAAATTGTTAAAATTACATTTCTACACACACGCTGCACACAGCATGACTCATCATGGTGTGATGATGGTCTTCCCGTAACAAAAGAGATGAGCAGAGCAGACCCTGTGCAGTACTGGCAGCATCTTTAAACAATGTCTCATTGCCATGGAAGCTTATTTGTTGCTGCAAAGGCCTTGAGAGGCTCCTTTTTGAGCCTAATCAGCTGCAGCCTCTCCAAGAAGAGCACAATGAGCAACACAGGATGACGTCATGTGATGAGAAGTCCACAGAGGAGCCTTTTCCCCCTCAGAAACACTGTCAGGCTCGTCGTTGTCAATTAAACCGCTGCTGAATCACGGAAAGTGTCACCATCCTCATATGTTTTGCCGTTTTCTCATCATCTCACCCTCCTTCCATCTGCTGTCTCATGGTAATCATACAGTGCAGTGTGAACATCCGAAGGTGACTCCTAGAACAAAACATGGAGGGTGAAATAAGACACGTTTAAATGTGGGCCGCTCAGACAAGACAGGTTAGAATTAGGGAAAGAGGATCCAAAAAAAGTACAACATGACCTGGATTTTCTTTATGTTCTTTCATGTCAACACGTGGGGAGTCACCATTGTGCCCACTCAAGTAGCTTTGTCTGCTCGGCAGATTTTCTAATGAGGGGCTTTTGGAGGAGGATGACAGAGCACTGTGCCTGTTCTGGCAGTGGAGGAGGGGCATTTAAAGGAACTGAGCAATGCTCGGTCCATGGATACGCCTAGTTGTAGACAGGCTACCACCACACACACAGAGATGTCCTGCTGGCAGCTTGGTAGTGCCATTAGGACTAAAAAAAGGGTGAAACTCTCATTATGTTCGATTCACTGAAAACCCCTAATCTAGGCTCTAAATGACAGGGGTAGAATCAAACCGAACAGGGCAAGAAGGCAATAGAGCTTCAAATTAAACTACTCGGATCAGTTGTGTTTGCACTTTACACTGTGCTCCAAATATTCACAAATAACAACAACGCTTTATATTGTAATAATAATATCAGTGTTTCTCTTCTCTTCCATTTCCATAAACTGTTACACAAATATTTATTGAAGGGAAAAAAAGGAAGTCTTTAAATGTGGTTCATTCTCAAACATCTGAAATGTCAACAGCCGTTTGATTGTTGTGACTGAAAATCACTATTAGGTTTATGTTTTCAACTGCCTATTAACACAAATAATTATTTGGCCAATCACATGGCAGCAATATAATCCATTTTGGCATGTAGACATGGTCAAGAGCATCAAGAAAGGTGATTTAAAGTTACTCTGAATGTGGTACTTTGTGAGCATTTTTAGAAAATGCTGATTGTCTGGGATTTTCAAGCACAACAATCTCTAGGGATTACAGAAAGTGGTTTGAAAAGGGGCTAAATATCCTGTGAGCAGTGGTTTTGGGGATGAAAATGCCTTGTTGATGCCTGAGTTTTGTGTTCATAGCAAGGCAACAAATAAACCAAGGTTTGAAGGAGACCATCTCTGAACCCACAACACATCAAACCATGAAGAAGATGGGCATGTTATGATGTTAGACCACCACCTTGAAACCATGGATTTTTCTTATGTAAACACTTTAAAGGTGCCCTATCAAAAAAAGCATAATCGAATACAGTAAGCATGAGTGTTTTGGTTTGATTGTCCCACTTTACTTAATCATGTTTATCCATTTGTTCTCGCGCTAAATTAGTTCACCAGAATATCATTCCACAAGGTGGAATACAGTAAATTCAAGAGAATTAGACCAGGTTCAGGTAAATCTAGTTTGATTTTATGTTTCTCTATTATCTGTTTTACATGTATTATTGTTATTCTATGTATTTATCTGATGGTGTGAGCAAAGAAAATCTTCCTGCTCTGGCTGGGCAACACGTTCTATTCTAGTCTAAGAAAAATGTTACATGACTGCCATCTGCTGGATTATTACCACATTACAACATGTAATCCAACCCTGAGTTTCAGACGTTGGTTTTAGAGGAATAGTTCACAGTTATGTTAATATTGGTATGAATTCAAATGCAAATTATATTATGCGGTATCATGGACCTATGAAGACCTTTGATATATATATATATGTACTTTGATACCTTTAAAGGACCCAATTGACTTTGATATAAAGGCCACCGTTGACATGATATATTATAGTATTATATCATATAGAAAGAAAATAATCTTGATTTCTTCTTCCCTGAGAACATTTATTTTGAAAAGCTGCTCTAACCGGATGTCCCCGTTAAACTTTTCCAACTGGACACACTCTCTCTCTCACTCACTCACACACACACTCACACACTCAGACAAAGCAGTGCAGGCTATGGTGGCAGTGGACCAGTGAACAGTGAGCTCATCTCTCAGTGACAGTGTTTTTCTGTGAACATGTCCGTGAACGAGGTTTACGTGTTCAGACCCTTCAAACTGATCGCGCTGCTCTGCGTGTTTCTGGCTCTGTGTCTGGACGTGGTGGCTCTGCTGAGCCCAGCGTGGGTCACTGCGGAGCATTTCTCCCTCTCTCTGTGGGAGTCCTGCTCACAGTCCGCGGCGCGGGGACCGACAGAGGAGGCTCCGTGGAACTGCTTCTCCACCCTCACCTCTGGTAGGAGTCGCTGCCTGTTGTTTGCGTGTGTATTTGTTTGTTTGTTTGTTTGTTTCACGTCCACCAGTGTATGTTTTCACGACGAGTTGTTTGTAACTTTTTGTTCCTGGGGCAAATTATACATTTAGAGTTATGAACAGGGGCGTACACAAAGGGGGCTCCCAAAAAACGGCTGATGGTACCTTAAAGGGATAGTTTGGGTATTTTAAAGTGTGGTTGTATGATGTTGTTTTTAGCATGATGTTGTTTTAAGCATGTGGTGCTTGTGCACTATACAGTTGTATCATGGCTCGGCTCAGCTCGACTCAATAATACCTGGTACCCGATACTTTTTTAGCACCTGCTCTGGTGAGGTTCCAAGCTAGCTGAGATGATACTAAAATATTGACAGACAGGCTACACCGAAAACAACTGTTTTGCCCGTTACTAGTTTGTGTGTCTGTGTGTGAAAACTAACCAAACCATGTAGAGTCATGCCGTGCTACAACTGCATCGTGGAAAAGTACCAATCACTCTTACTGAAAACATGGCAGCCAGTGGCGAAAAATACAAAGAAATCCCTTAAAATATGCTTGTCAGTTTGTCCTGTAATTATACAGCCGTCTCATCTGAAAACTCCACTTTGTACCCCACTTATTGTCCTGCACCATAGTCCATAGAGAAAACGAGCAATTTTAGCTCCCAAGGACACTGGAGTTGTGAGTACTCGCAGGCCAAAAGCACTCACTGCATTATCGAGGTATAGCGCTTCCTCAGAGAAAACATGTTTTCCAGTTATCCTGTATTGCAGAATATGTGCCGCGCTGAGTAATTACGCCTTGTGTTGCAACGCCCCAATTGATGGAGGTGGTTTTAAAAAGGCATGTTATCAGTGGTTTGTGTCCAGGTTCTGTTACAGTATTGGGACCATGCAGAGGCAGCATATCCAGTGTTCGATGTAAACAAAGACGTATGTATTTGTTGTCCATCAACTCCCAGGCACAGTTTGTTTTAGTTTGTCTTTTTTTTTTCCCCCAGCAGCTGAGTTATTCCCAGTTTCTTCCGCTGCTGATGAATTTCCTCTGCTCATACCAGAGCAGTGACGTGTGTGTCACCGTGTGACCGTCACTGAGATGTCCGGCTCAGTTCAGCTCTTTTGACTCGAGCACAAAAAATGGGCCAAAAATAGTACTTTTTTTTATTAATTGATCCTTTAATCATCAGATTAAAGGATCATGAAATGAATAATTTGCTGCCACTTTACACAAGATTATTATGCCAATTATTTTGGTAAAGATGATAGTTTGTCATATTGTCTATTTGAGACCATGTTGACACAGTAATAGTTGTCGAGTGAATAATAGTGATCAACGATATGATATAAAGTCGATTGTAAAATGTTAATTTATTGATCTGTTTTCATGCTCGTCCATGTTTGGAATGAGGAATAAAAGGAGTCGTAAACACAGTTCCTCTGGCAGATAAAGGGTTAACAACAGAAGGCTTTGCAGAGACACATTATTGAGCATCTTCCCCCGTCATCCACTTCGCCAGCTTTGGACCCACCAGGTCGCCTTTTGTCAAACTGAGAAGCCACATGATAGGAGTGTGTACGCCTCCAGCCCACTTCCTCACCCCACCAGGGGAAGAAATCTGTTTTGAAGTGAGCAGATTTACCAGCATTTGGCCGGTGTGGGTTCAACATACAGTAGCTGACTGTAACACTAGTAAAAAAGAATAAGGATAGATGTCTGAAAGCAAAATTGAATATGTAGTGTGGTCTTTGTTGTTTGCATTTCACCAGGTGTGAGGGACTTCAGCT
Organism: Solea solea; assembly: GCF_958295425.1. Taxonomy (NCBI): domain Eukaryota; kingdom Metazoa; phylum Chordata; class Actinopteri; order Pleuronectiformes; family Soleidae; genus Solea; species Solea solea. The sequence continues at coordinate 7,478,889 of NC_081137.1, read as the reverse complement.
GCAGATTTCCCCTCCGTCACTAACACTCTCTGCTACAAAGAGGGGAACAGGCTCACACTGTCACTGACAAACTGTGGAATGTGTTGGGGTGAATAGGAGGCGTGTCGGTTGCTCTAAGTGTCTGCAGAGCTCATTAAATCGGCAGTGAAAGGGTGCATTGAAGGGTTAAAGGTGCAGTTCACCACAAGGCAAAGCTGATTTATTATGCACATATTTTCATACCTATCCCAAGATTATTTAACCGTAGTTAATCGTCGGAGTGAAGTAATGTGACAGGCATGATGATTCCATTCAGAATCAGTAGCAGGTGTGTTTTTAAACAGCATTAAAGGGACAGTTTAGGTTTTAGAAAATATGTTTTGACCCGCACGTCTCCTGCTGCCTTGTTTGGTGTGTGATGTGTTCGACATTTTAACCTAGTGATGGAGGCAGTGCCATGATGTAAATCCTGGATTTTATCAATGGGCTTTGGTTTGAAGAGTGAGCAGTTTAGAAAACAACACAAACAATACATTATTGAGATATTGTAGATTCGATTGGCAGCCATTTTTTCACCGTCTGTGCCTCAGGTTGGTCCTTGGTGAAGTTAGCAGTGTGTCACTGTCACAGTTAGTCTCAGTTAGTGATGGAAAAATGTACTTGTGGTGTGAGTAGACCATTTTTCTCCTCTCTTTGAAGAAGCTCTTTTAGCCAACACCACATATCAAACCACATAATGGACCAAAGATGAAAAAAAGGATTTTCTGGAGGCTGAATCAAATGGAGTTCAGATGTCTCGCTATCATAAATGTTGTATTTTACCATTCGGAAGCTAACTGAGAAAGAGCACACCCGGCTCAGACTGTTCACTGAGCTTGTTTGGCTTCAGCAAATGCAAATTTTCCTTTTGATTCGAGTCTTTTGAGGTTGGGCTTTCTTCTGCCAGTGACAAGTGGCACATCAAAGCGCGGATATTCAGTGCAAACACAAATAGAAGAATTAAACATTTTCTCCAATTTGTTTCAGACTCTCGTGCTTTATTTTTTTTAAATTAAAAAGTAAGTTTTCGGTTAAAGTGAAAAAAAACATTGTTTTGTAGGTGTTTCCAGGGAACAGTTCTCTGGTGTAGTGGAAGTGATGAGTTAAAATAAATAGAATAAATGTGCTGTTAAAAGCCACCAGCTGAACCCACATGGAAAAGGTTGGGAGCAAGTAACATCAAATTCAAACCATAACAACTTTACACAGAGACCAGGATACATTGTTTTTGGACTACTTACAAATGTAATTAGACAAAGTTAAATGTGTGTTTCACTGCAACTGAAACTTTAATTGTAAACTCTAATCCAGCGCAGTGACCTGTAACTTCCACTTCAGTTGCACGTGTAATCCGGTTACTGTGACTACCGAGTTACAGATCACGGGCTGGTGTGTCATGTGGACCTTTGTTTGTTCTGCTTCACTCACTTCACTCCGTGGGGATTAGCACTTGTTTTGTGTTTTGTCAGCACACTGCTCCATTCAACAACTCACTCCCGCGATTCAGGCTTTTGTGTGTGAGCGGGACGCACCACTCTAACCTGCGTGTGTCCCGTCCCTGCAGACTGGCAGATTGCCACCCTGGTGCTCCTGGTGGCCGGCGCTGTGGCAACTCTGGTGGCCTTTTTGGTGGCCCTCATCTCCCTCTGCCGAGGAACACAAAGACAGCACTACCGCACCGTGGCTGTGTTCCTCTTCACTGCAGGTACGTCCGCCTCTACCTCCTCCATCATCCTAACAACTTCTCAAAACATTGTATGAATAATGTATCTAACGTTCAAGCAAAAAGTGTACATACAGAACAACTGGAACAATTTCCATGTAGAAGGTTTTTTTTTTTGTTCCAATGCAGAAGAAAAGAAGGAACTCAATGGGATTTGCTTGTTGAGCTAGTTTTTTCTGTGATGTAGAGTCTGGGGAGCTGCAGGCTCATGTGCCAAGAAAAAGCAGCCGCAGAATTTGCAGACTTACCAACACAGTGAAGTCACTGAGTGAAAAAAACAAAACAAAAAAAACACAAGACGCCACCCAAGACTCTCTACCCAGCGTTGCTTCACAGTTGGACTTCACTTCTCCTGCATGCTTTGTGAGGAAGTCCTACGGGTGAAACCAAATTTTGACACTGGAGGGGGAGGATCTATCTATAAAACATGCAATTAAAATAAAACGGTTCAGCAGTCATAAGAAAGAACTCAGTGCTCTGTACAAGTGACTCACAGCCTTAGTACTTACTTTACTTTTAACAGTGATGAAACACTAACAACTTACAACAAACTAACTCTCCCCAGTTCCTGGTTTGGATTATATAAAACAGACGTCCTGTTGTGTATTGCAAGTAATGTTCCACCTCCTGCATTTTTACATCATTCCTGAAGATTCCTCGTGAAGGAATAATCTGGATTATGACAATTATGTCCTGTATCCACCAGCTGGTACAGATTAGTTCAGTTTGGCATGTTATACACTGGACCAGAATTACAGCCTTGAGAATTTTCACTTCTGATATGTTTCTTTTTTGACAAATAATGCCAGACTACAGACGTTTATTGAAGTAAACCAGATTAGGGGTTACCATTCCGAACTGAAAATGCAGTGGAGTATGGAAACCTAGCTATCGAGCTCTGGAAGCTGACGTCACACAGTCCCGTCATGCAACACTTGGCAGGAAGCAGTGTGGCCTCCTTCTGCTTGAATTCCTAGACATGGACAGTATAACTGGCAGCATATTACATATGAGTTTGAAAATGGAGATGCACTGTTTGCTTTGAGGGCTGTTCATGGCTGCAACAGGAGCGAGAGAGCATCTCCACTGGCGATCATACCAGGACTGCACATGTTTACAGTATACTTCTGTGCACTTTGCAGCAATGACTGAAAACCCTTTCTGCTGAAGACACTAAACACTCTCTGGATGTGTTAATGGTAATGCCTCCTCTTCAACCCTTTTGTTGTGGGTTTTTAGCATCTTCAGCAGCCTCTGATGTTTTTTTCTGCGGCAGAAATATGTCAGACAACTTGTCTCTTTGCTGGTTGCATTCATAAAAAAAAGTCAAGATAATGGATAGCTTTTGTGCCCCTGGACAAACGGAAGTGCATTTTACTGCATCACCAAATGGCAAAGTTGGATCACTGCCATAAAACGGTGTCGATGCTCAATGCAAGCATGGACAACAGAGCTTTGAGAATCCCCAGGCAATGGATTCCTCTTGTGCTGTTATCATTTCATATCAAGTACAGAATCCAACACTAAGTGTTCTCTGAAGTAGGATGAGGCAGCGTTGAAGATGTCCGAAGTTTCTCGTTTATTCAATTGACTGACAGATTTTGTTTCTCTTGCGTCCGTAACTGCATGATATCAGCACTTTCACTTACAGAATCTCCTCTGCAGGAGAGTGAACAAGCATATTTCCTAAAAAGGGCAAACCATTTCTTCTGTAAACTAATAATATCCTCCGCAGTCCAAATGGTTTCACGGCCATAGTGTGAGGTAACACAAACATTAAAGTGAGGATGTATTGTAGGGTAACGCGGGATTATTTTGTATTATTTTGCGTTTTGAAGGACATTTAAGAGCAAAGTGAGGGATTTTTGTCCAACTCTGTCCCCTGAAAACATCATTCACAAAGAACCAGTCTGTGCCGTCAATGTAATGGGTTATGGCGGTTGACTGTTAGCCATTTACTGAAAAGCGTGGGAATGCAGTGTTATCCTTTCCTGTGAGTAATTGCTTTAAAAGTCTTGCGAGGAATAAGGTCTCCATACAGGCACACACAGTCCACAGTGGAGCAGCAGCAGCAGCAGAAGGGCTGCTTGTTAAATGCCCCTTGGCAGAATCGACCGTGGCTGTGTGGTATTTACTTTCTGTCCAGAAATATGACCTCAGTGTGGCTGCTCGAACAGTCTGGGCTTCATCAACACCGCCACATTCTTGAGCTGCCGTTGGTTCTCCTGCACGCCCACTGCTCCATCCTGAAGGAAGGAAAGGTGGAGTCGTGGTTACAGAGAGTCCTTTCCTCAAGAGTCACCTTAGCGTGCTCGGAAAGGAAGTACTGGGACAGTAGACGGCAATGCTCAGTGACAGTCAGAACAGCAGTTGTGTTTGTTAGAATAGTGTTCCACATTTCACAAGGTCACAGGAACTCCACAGACTTTACCTTCTGAGTGTGGAAATGTGTTGCCGACGTCGGCGGCTGCGAGTGGAGAGCGGCGCGCTACGTCACAAGAGTCCTCACTTTCCACCGAAGAACAAACCCACAGGAAGAGATGTGTCATGCAAAGAAAAGTGTTTTTGTCTTTTTGTTATGGCGGCATCGCAATAAGCAGGAAATGGAAATGCATTTCAAGCCGAAACATTAAAACAGATCCTTTGTTAAAGCAGCACCCTGTGCTCCTCGTAAAATTTACCATAAAAGTCCAATTATTTTTAGAGTCTGGAAACAAATGCTTCAAGGCTGAATCTATTCCATTTCAAAGTATCTGAATAATTTATGACACAAGATGAGTGAAGATAAAGTGTTGATGGAGGGACATTGTTGTCCAGACACTGGTGGTGAAGGTGCTCGATGATTTACTGAGACTGACAATGGATGAGGAATAATGAATCTGAGATGATTAGGCAGTGATGACGGGGAGGATAACAGCAGTATGAATACTCTCCAGTAGAAAGAAAAACAGTATTTAAATAGGAAGCAGCGAGATAATTGGGTTACAATGAAGACGTCTTGCTGTGCTGTTGGATTAAACTGGCTCATGAATCGCTGATTAGTAACTGCGTTTTTATGCAGACTTTTGCATTAATGGCTTTGAATGTGTTCTGTTTTGGTTCCAGTGGTTCTGCAGGCCTGCGCTCTCGTCCTCTACCCGATCAAGTTCATCGACGGGACGGTGCTTCAGACGTATCACGAGTTCAACTGGGGCTACGGGCTCGGCTGGGGCGCCACCATCTTCATGCTGGGTGGAGGGATCCTCTTCTGCCTACGGACGGACATTTACGAGGATGCTATGTACTGAGTCCTTCTTCAACCTTCTCCCCTTCACTCGTGGGAATACACACACACACACACACACACAAACACACAGGATGTGTGCTACTTTCCTCCACGTGGCCAGTGCTTGTGTGAGGACAGACCCTGTTCCTCTCGTTCTCTTGCCGTCTTGCTCTCTCTGTTATTTTTAGACCGGGTTCTGAAGGCCTGATTTAGGCCGGGGCCATTTGAATAGTACCTTCACTCCCCATACCTACCCTCTCTTTCCACGTATGTGTATTCAGTGAAGTGGGTCCTTCAGCCCTGCCATTTTCAACAGTGCGGTGCTAAAGCACAGAGAGCTTTCTGGACAGATGCTGGACGTTTCCACCGTATGTTTGCATGGATCTCTCTATTGTCAGAGATGTGATTGTGCAGTGGCTGGGCATTTAAAGGGACTGACATATCTCTACATTTCTTTTCTTTTTTTTATTCTTTTGGATGCATTTGTAAAGGGCACACTTGTTGTTCATGTATTTATGGCATTTATTCCTACTTAATGATTATAGAAACACCCTGAATTTGTCTCTCCATGTGTTCTAGCTCACACATATCCAGTAAAACTAAACCATATAAGAAGTTTAAAATAGTCAGCTTTGATATTTACTGGAGCAAGCAAGTGTTTGTAGTTTGCTTGGAAAATGGCAACGTGAATGTGTACAAAGTGTTTCTACATGAAGGAGAATCCAGACTAAACAGCTGTAGTTTATTTTGAGAGTTTAGGACTGTAAATTATTTTTAGAATAAAGTTGTTGTAACTGCTTTAAAAAATAATAAATAACCCAGGGCAAGTATTCTTCCGTGCTTTGGTATTAAGTTAATTAGCCACATTAAAATATATATATTGCCAATCACAAAGCACATTTTGCAGTTTTACAACCGAGTCAGAGTTGATGTATCCATGTCATTGAATTATATTGAGACATTTTACTGCAGTGTCATGCTGTGTGGGATGAATGTGCTCGAAGGCTTTATTTAAACTTTATAGCAGTGCACTAAAATATCACAGTCATTATTAATTGTGATACAGAAAAAGTATGAAACCCACTTTTCACTTGCAGTTTGCAGATCACTAGGATGGCTTAAAGCTGTTTGTTTATACTCTTTTCCTCTCTGCGTTTGTAAATGGCAAGTTTAAAAATAAATCCATTTTATTTCCCTGGATGTTTTTGTGTAAAACAGAAGGCACTGCCACACTTGAGCAGCCTGGTGTGAAGTCTCTCTATACACACTTTCCTTTTTCTTTTTTCTTTTTTTTTTAACTCCACAGAGTTCAATCTGCAACAGCTGGTCAAAGAATCTTTTGGGAAAAACAACGATTGCTGTTACAGCAATGTGGAAACTCCCCAGTTGTGGAGCTTTCGAAGCAGAGAGGCACAAAATGCTGCACTGTGTTAACCTGATGCTCTGTTTTTGTGAACAATGTAGTGGTGTGTGTGGAATGAGTGATTTGCCAGGTCAGTAGTTGTCTTATAATAGCATTGACCGCTCAGGAATTTTTGAAATGTGGTCAGAGGTGACGTGGTTACACAACAACGTTGAAAAGGGGGTGAGCAGTATGGTTTTTAAAGTGTCACAGATGTGGTCACATTAGGGCTGGTCAGTAATTTAATAAAACGTCACAATATAATATACTTCTTCAAGAATCAATACATCAGAATGCATTTTGAAATAAAATACCAAATACCCAGCTAAGAAAATGAATAACGTCAAAAACGTTAGCCACTCTAAAATTGACCATAGGTGTGATAGTGAGAGTGGATAGTTGTTATTGTTTCCCTATGATGGACAGGGAACTGTCCAGGTTGTGACCCCGCCTATCACCCTATGTCAAAAACAGGAAGTTTACAGGTTACAGGACCGCCTAAATTGAGGGCTGGCATTTAATACCGGACAGTGTCTTCAGTCATAGAACATGACGATAAATGAGTAAATGAGTCTAGAAATGTGATTAAAAAATAACACAAATAATAAGGCCCATATAAACACTTTTATTTTGAAATTCTACTAAACCACCCTCCTGAATAGTTGCTATTTCCTATGAAGTTAAGATTCTTTTTTTAAACTTGACCTGCCCCCTACTGGCCAGACTAGATACTAATTTTTTGACAGTTTTGATAACAATGGTATATTATCTTTTGTTGACATCAGCGCACGTTACTCATGCTAGTTACTTCTCCCAAGAGTTGTGTTTGTGTTACTATTGCGTTACTTTTTTTAATGTTCAAATATGTTCAAATGAACTAAATTCAACTGTATGTTCAATTATTTATAATAAAACTGAATATTAAATAGGTTTAATAAATGAAATGGACACTTAATAGAATCAATTCTGAACAGAATGACCACTATTTTAATGTTATTGTGCGACAATGTGAGATAAGACACCTGCCAAATGTAATACATTATTGTATTAATAATTATCATTACAATGTTTATAATTATCAAAATAAAAACAACAAAACAAACCTAAGCCACTGAGGGGCTGCTATACTGGTACTTGATGGTAGTTGAGGTGTCTTCTATTTAGTAATTTTCTGCACCTCACAGTACCGTGCGCCACCTACTGTGTCTTCCAGGTATTACATAAACAAACAGATAAGCCAAATAAATGGCTCTAACACACCGGCCCCAATAGTAAATGGCAGCTTACATTACAATTCCCTTCAAATTAAATTACAGAGACATAATACCAGGAATACACACAAATTGTACCAAACAATACCCAATATTTGTGCACATAACTTGGTTTCACTCAGAATCCATCACAACAACAATAAGACTGGATTCCCTTTCATCAGGAGAATGTGATTAGGAGTGAGTGGTTCAAGATCAGTGGGATCATCTGAGAGGTTAGTGAGGGGGCGACCATTCACTATAGCCTCAACCTCACACAAAACAGTGTGGAGTCCATCATCATCCAGAGTTTGCAGATGTAACACAGACGTGAGAACTGTCTCGTGGCACACATTTTCCAGCTGATAGGGCAGCAATCTCCTCCTTGAACCTTTTCTGCTGACTGTAGCGAATGATGGAAACTTCAGCATCCAAAAGATTCTCAGGGGACAAGGTTTGACTCATTGCTTTTTTAGCCCTCTCCATCTCCAGCGGCACATGTGATCCATCTGCATCCTTTCTGTTAAACTCAAGAGCATGCAATTCCTTTCTCTTTCGCTTTAACTGCAGAAGAAACCTCTTCCATTTGACACCCGATTTGCCACAAATGTGTGGAAACGTCTGTCCTCATTAGATCAGATGTTGTCCTCTCAACATCTGATCTACTCGAACAGCGAGGACAGCAGCCGTAAGCTCCAGACGAGGAATAGTTACTGGCATCAGAAAACTTGTGCAGCTGTGCTTTAATGGGCTGTCCAAAGTGTTTGGGCTTAATGCATCTGTCAACTTTAAACAAAGCCAACCTTTTCAGATCCTCCAGCCATCTTGTCCACTGATGGCTAATGTCTGCAGGTATCTTGTCGTCCCATCCACAACGTCTCCGACAGAGCTCTTGCAACATAACCTTTGCCGGCAGTGTCACTGGTGCAAGGAACCCCAAGGGATCATAAACTGAACAGATTACAGACAACAATCCTCGTCTGCTCTGTGCTTGTGCTTGAACGTTTACCAGCAACATTTGATATACTGTCATCAGGATGAACATCATCCGCATCACCAACATTTTCATTATTCAACATCATCAATTAAACCATTTTCAATCAACATTTTTGCAGCAAACCATGTATTTTGTTTCCCACTTTCTTCAGAGGGCATTAAATGCACCAGCGAATCATGAGCATTTTTTGCTTCTTCACACAAATTAAGAATTTTTCCCAGTGCATCTTTTACCTCTGCAACACTGCTTTTATGGATATGCTCTTCAGTTACCTTTCTTATATTTTTTTTTACTTGTTTAATTTATCTTGTCTTACATTTTGTAACTTCTCCAAATTTTCAACAAAAGCCTTATGTGTTAATTGAGCAGTTCCTTTACCCAAGTGTGTTTCATTTGAATTTCCCACTTCACTAGAAGCAGTGACAGCAGTGACGCGTTTTCCTCCTATAATTATTAATGTTCCGCACTAAAATCCAATATAAGCTATACACATGTTCAGTCTTATATGACGCGACCCTCATTGTTATTTTAGCGACCAATGCATTGGGATTACGCTCGCAAAGTAGTGTGCACATTTTTATTTATTATTGTTATGGCCTTGAAACTGCAGCGTTACTGCGCATACCTTCCTGCAAGCGGTGGGCGCCGTAAGAAAGTCCGGTGGTAGCATCCTCCATGCGGCTCGGCAGAGCTCGGAAACCCGGCGTTGGCTCCGGCGCTGCTCCGCCTCTGTGCGGTGGACTTTCCGCCTAACTAAGACTTCTAATTGAAGTGAAGTTTTTGACTTATTTGACTTATTTTACTTAGTGACATGTTTTTAACAAAATAAAAACAACAAAACGAACCTACGCCCCTGAGGGGCTGCTATACTGGTACTTGACGGTAGTTGACGCGTCGTCTTCCGGGTCCAATGAATGAATAAAACACATGAGCGTTGTATGCAGTAACCAAACATTTATTTACGGTTTGCGCTCTTAACAAACAAGCGACGTCCGCCCAAACTGTGCAGACACTGTCATAAACTCTATACCTTAATGCAAATGGCAACAACGACGACAACGACTGTCAAAAACTGTGTGCTTGCCCCAGTGAGCACCACACCTGACGAGTGATTACCTGCTATTCTATTTAGTCATTTTCTGCACCTCACAGTACCGTGCGCCACCTACTGTCGCCTCCAGGTATTACATAAACAAACAGATGAGCCAAATAAATGGCTCTAACAGTTATATTAAGCCTTTACTGAAACTGGTTCATATACTATAGTAGGACATTTTTGACAGTTTTTTGTTGACATACTATAGTAGGACATTTTGGACATTATTATAAGATGACATACTACAGTATGCTAGGACACTTGACACTTACTATAGAAGGGCATTTTTGACAGTTTAGATTTGGACAGTTTTTGTTGACATATTATAGCCCCCCAAAGACCACTTTTATGTACTCCCCCTTATTTTACAAAGACATTTTTGACAGTTCTGATTTGAGTAACAATTTCCGTCTGTTTTCACCAAAGTTTAGTGCCTCAAAATGTGATCCCTTCAGAAGGACATAAATAAATTCCTGGAATTCCAACAGGTCCCCGCACCACTGTGTGAGTGTTTGGGTGCGGAATACAAACCTCTCAAAGCCTCACATTTTTTCAATTTGTGCACATTTCCAGAGGAACATGAGTCACTGAACCACTCCCATGTCCCAAGGGTGTGACATGGGCAAGACTTGAGGGGGACTTTAGTGAGTGAAATATTGACAAAACAAAAACAAATCCTAACAATAACCAGTCAATGTCTAACCCTGATCTTAACCCAAATACAACTCACATCTTATTCCTAACCCGAGGGGCTCAGAAATGAGTCTCTGCCTCATTCGGTCCAGACTTTGGTCCCCATGAAAACTCCTTAAATCAGAATAATCCTAAAAAGGTAATAAATACACATGTGCGCACACATTTTTGTATAGCTATGTGTACATAGTGAGAACATTCATAGACATAATGTACTTTCTAGCCTGAACCTCAAATGATAATCTAAACCCAATTCTAGGACCAGCCAAAATGTCATCACTATCCCAAAATGTACTGGAAAATGGTCCGCACAACAGATTCCCATGGGAAATGCACTTTGGTTTAAATTTGTACAGAAGAAGGCTTCAAATTAGAATCTCTCAGTTTGCTGTGGTGTGAATGCCAAAGGTCAAATGTCAGTGGGTCTTCATTCCCAGGACTCCACCCCCACAGTTAATGCACAGCTACTCCTTTACATGTGCTGGAGAGGAGGTATACATTTAGGCAATGGTTGAATTTTATACTGAATTACCATTTTCTAGGAGCGAGAGAGTGCCAAGTTTGATCATGCCCAATCCCAATATGCACAAGGAATAGAGATGATACAAGAAAGAGATAAAAACACAAACAATGTTTCATATGAAGCCTTTACTTTTTGTTTTTAAGACGGACAGGAAAACCTTTGCAGAACGCTTTTAATAATTTATAGTTCCATTGTGATGTATTTTTAATAAAATTCTCACGACACCAGTGCAGCAGTGAAGAGCTCCGTGCCTCTGCAGCTGCTTTCACATTCTCTCATCTATGAAAACTTTGGACATGACAGCAGTTTTTTTTACTAAAGAAAACAAATGCACTGCAACAGATATCAGGATATGATTGTGAACTGTATCTCTAGTGAAGATACCGTAGTGTTTGGAGCTCAGCTGACACCTGGGTGCAGTAACCAGCCGGGCCCTGCACACTTTCACTCTGCAGGGACAGATTCCAGTTACTGAGCCCGGGGGACAGAGACAAACATGGACACGGACAGCTTGTTGCCTGAGGAGGAAAAACTGGTGTTTAACTGATAAGTAAATCATGTTGCGTTTATTTCTATAGCCAATTTAAAACAACCTCAGCTGATCAAAATACTGCACAGACTATACACATTTCAAAGTCATAAATCAGGAATAAATATGAGCTAAAAAGGATAGAAATATTGTCAAATGGTTAAAACATAGACTATGCATGAATTATAATTTTGTCTGTGTTCATGCAAATGAATTTTGGCAAGACTGTGTACTTTTTTTGATCTTATTGCCAGCTCAGCTCTTACAGTAAGACTAAAATACAGATGTTACACTCATACCATTAAGTGCCAAAAATGTCCCAGTGAAACTGCAATTTTTGATCTCACTTGCTTTAAAGCATAATACATGCATTTTTATATATCTGGCTGTCAATCTGGGACCATTTTACTACTCTCCACCAGATGGCGCCATTTTGGCCATATTCGGTATATGGAGAGAAAAAGCATGCTATTTTTACTAGATGGCACTGTCACAAGTGTTGCTGCTAATCACTGACATATCACAGGCTTCAACACACACACAAAAAAAGTTACTTTGAAAATAGTATATTGAAAATAATTCATATTGAGTGTGAGTATTTGACACTGCACAAAAAATAAAAATGTAAAATAATCAGTGTTGCTGCTAATCACTGATTAGGTCAGATGTAGGTGAAAATAAAAGAATAATAAAATAATGTATGCTGATTTTTATATTAAAAAAAAAAAAGCACAAGCACAGAGCTTAGTTGTATGAGTGTGACTAATATTAGACTCAGCCTTAAGGGTTAAACAAATCCAAAGTCTGAGGAGCTTTTTAAATAAAGAGAAATCATGCATCGAATCAACATGTTGTGTAGCTCTAGCCCAAGTGTAACTGGTCTTGTTGGACTCAGTGCTCTGGCTGGAATGTTTTCAAAATGCAGCCATAGATATTTTAACTAGTCTCTAAAATAAATTGGGTGATTATATTATTAAAGAGAAAAAAAATCCAGGAGAATTATGAACACAAACCGTAGAAATGGTTGTCCAGCTCTCTGTCTGGTCCTCAGCGGTGAAGTCAAGGTTGAGCAGTGAGGAAGAAAAATGGAGTGAAAAGTAACACGTGGGCTATACATTACACTCTTACCAATCCTCCATCGAGCTAAGCTCCACCAAAATTACACATTAACCTCAAAAAAGGTCACTTGCTCCTCAGCTATCAGCTTTTGCTGCCCTGCAGTTCCCTTGACCATGATAAACCCCAGGACTGCAGGAAAACCTGGCGTCTTCTCAGAATATCATTCCATGAGCAGCACAGCATCTATTATCATGTGCTGTGGTGGTTTTGTTGGTGGTCTCATACATTTGTTGAGCACTTTACACTTTGTAAAGACACATATGACACACAAAATCCCATTTCTTTCAGTGAGTCTACCCAGTGCATTACTTGTTGACAGTATGTATGTCAACCATTGGTGAGTCTGATGGACATTGGTTCTTTGAATCGGGAGAGTACCTCAAGTAAATGTACCACTATTTTGATAAGATTTTACTTAAGTACAAGTCAAAATACTGGTGTAAAAATGTATTTGTTAAAGTAAAAAAGTAGCTTGTTTAAAGTTTGCTCAGAGTAAAAGTTACTTTAATAACAAGGTTGGGGTTCCCTCTTGTGTCATGTAAAAAGGAAAGGAAGGAAAAAGGAATGAACAGCAAACTCTTACAAGTTAAAGTGCTGACAAAATAAAATATGTAAACACAAGGTCACAAATGCTTGAACTTTCTCACTCACTCAGGGACCTTAATTAGCAGCAATTCACCTGTCCTCATCATTCACCTGTCCTCATCATTCACCTGTCCCCATCATTCACCTGTCCTCATCATACACCTGTCCTCATCATTCACCTGTCCTCATCATTCACCTGTCCCCATCATTCACCTGTCCTCATCATTCACCTGTCCTCATAATTCACCTGTCCCCATCATTCACCTGTCCTCATCATTCACCTGTCCTCATCATACACCTGTCCTCATCATACACCCGTCCTCGTCAATTCACCTGTCCTCATCATTTATCTGTCCTCATCATTCACCTGTCCCCATCATTCACCTGTCCTCATCATACACCTGTCCTCATCAATTCACCTGTCCTCATCATTTATCTGTCATCATCAATTCACCTGTCCCCATCATTCACCTGTCCTCATCATTCACTGCCAAAGTTTCCAGTATTTTTTATTTTTTTAATGTAAATTCAGGCCAACATAGTAGTGAAATACAGTACTTCCAAAAAACTTAAGTAAAAGTAAAATTACAAAATATAAAAATGTAATTCATTACTTTCCTCCACTGGTGAATGATTATATTGGTGTGTGTAGTTTGTGGTGTTGTGCATAACAAAATGATGCAGATTCAAAGTCCATCGGCACAAAAGTGAAGTATGGAACGAGTGTGAGAAGCGGTCATCTGCTCCGTTGCCTCTCTGACCTTGTGGATGTCAATGAATATCGGATCAAACACAAACATCGTTCACCCTGGAGTCAGGTGCTCACTTTCCCAACACACACACACACACCAAAAAATGTGCATGTAGGTGAAATGCATGGCATCAACAGAATGCTGTAAAGTACACTGAATCACACCTTTCTAAGGTTTTATATAAAAAGCTTTCAGACCATCTGTGGCTTTAAACTGAGAAAACAGCTGCAGAGCATTTTTTTCAGCTGCTCTATTTCAATTTTCCATAATATTTTAGCATTTAATGATACTAACAAACAGTATTGTTTTTCTTCCCTAAAACGTAAATAAAGAGCAACATCACTGTATTATCAAACATCCATCCATCCACGTTCTAACGCTTTGTCCTCCACATATTAAGACAAAAGTCAACTAGAAACACAACCAGAAAAAAGGCAGCAATGACTGGAATAATTTTCCACCGACAAATTAAACACAATTGTATATACATTCTCCAACTTGTTTTTTACTACATTACTGATTGGAGCTGTAGTAACAGATGTAAGCCACAAAATGGCGCTCTTATGCAAGAAGGTTCCGATTCAGATTCAACAACCTCCAATTCTTTCCATCATGTTGCTCTTTTTCCTCGTTTGATGAAGCCAAACTGAATATTCTCTCCACACTTGAAAAAAGAAACTAGGAAAAGTGATTTTTGAATTTTAAGGTGAAGAATTCCAGCCTTTCACCCTCTGCACACATCTGCGCAGTCAGCATTTAAGGGTTCCCCACACTTCAATTTCTCTGTCAACAATGTAAACCTGACGGAACAGTAAGACATGTTTACACAGTCAGACGTCACATGAGAATGTTTCCTGCACTGGTGCACAGTGTCTTAAATGTTGGGTTATTGAGTTTCCATTAAAAAGGACCCACGCAATTTTTACATTTAAGTGTTTAAGTTACTCAACTTTATCTCGACACATCTTCAGCACAACGTATCTTCATGCACAACACATGACCACACTATGAAACCCGGATTTAATGGTCTTTGTTTTTTATTTGTTGATTTGTTTTTCCATTGTTCTTCAAAACATAGAGAGTTAATATAATATAGTTAATACCTACGTATGTTCAGTTAGTTTAGTGTTATACATCCGTCTGTAATCATAGCATTACTTGTCCAGACTACATCCAGCGTGAAGCCCTTTTTTGTCTGTTGTTGGAGCGTATCAGAAACAACTGCTGCTCTATGCAGGTTGTTTTTGTGTGTGTGTGTGTGTGTGTGTGTGTGTGTATGAATCGATTCTGATGGGAACTAGGAGCAGAACTACCCGGGTAGATTACACAATTACACAATAAAGGACTCATGCACACACCGATTTCGGACGAACTGTGGACACTGACTTATCTGGACAGTTGACTTTATTTTCTATTTCATTTGCACTTTGAACAGTATTCCTATTGTAAAATTTTTATTTTGATGTTGTTTACAACTGAGGTTGTTATTGGTAAATTCTAAGTTGTTATATGTAAAAAAATATCAATTCAGTCATAGCTGAACTATTCTATTTATTGAAATGTAAGAGTGGAATATTTAAGAAAGAATAATTTTGTTACTCTTTTTCCTACCCTCCATGGGCAGAACTATATTTTCTGATCTAGCCTAGGTCGAAAGTACATTACATTACATTTAGAGCTGCAACTAACGATTACTTTCATAATCGATTAATCTGTTGATTATTTTCTCGATGAATCGTTTGGTCCATAAAATATCAGAAAACCTTAAAAAATGTTGATCGGTGTTCGTCAAACCTGGAAATGATGACGTTCTCAAATGTCTTGTTTTGTCCACAAACCAAAATGATTGACTTTTAATGATTTATTTTGTTATCCAGAGCAAAGAAATTAAGAAAATATTCATATTTAAGAAGCTTAAACAATCAGAAATCTTGTTTTAATCATGAAAAATCGATTTTCAAAATAGTTGTCGATTATTATCATTGGCAGCCGCTTTTATCCAAAGCGACTTACAATAAGTGCATTTAAACAATTGGGTACAAACAAGAGCTAGAAGTAAGTGCTAAGTATAAAGTACATGACATTCACCACAGTTCATGTGCAATAGACATCGGTTACACTAACATTTAAGGAAAATGGGCTGATTAGAGCTTAGATCAGTCAGTTCAGACTTCGAGGACATTCAGGACTTTGAGCTGTAGAGGGCAGTGTTTAGCGTCTTGTGTACAGCCTGACAGATTTAATAGGAGAAGAAGAAGAAGAGAACCCGTTGAGTGATATGGCAGTGAAATGCCCAATTAACCTATTTTTTTTTTTCTTCAATTACCATTCAAAGAAAATAACCACCTCCTAGTAAATAATGACGGTAATAAAACACTGACAGGCTTCCAAAGTGCAACAAAACAATTCTTTCACATGTTCAATCCACGTGTACTGTTTTCTATGGAATGTAAAAGTGTTATTGTCTAAAATAACTGGCAAGAGTGAGGCACAAGTAAACATTCATTTCTACACTGCACAAAATAGTTGGTACTGAACAACACAACACCTTAGTCTTTAACAGAAAAGTAAACATCGTCACAGTGGGAAGTGAGTTGATCACAAACAAAGTGTCGAGAAGTGGCGAGAGCCCGGCCCCTTCTCATCTCTGGATCTCCTCCTAGATTGAAAGCACAGTTTGGAGTGAGCTTACGTGTATGAATGTCATCGCGTATGAACAATGTGCCGTGTGTGCATGTTCTCACGTTTTGAGGATTGTCCCCACACACAAAGACAGCAATACTATGGCAGAAGTTGCAAAAGCAATGCAGATGTAGACTTGTACCTTGTCCCATTCAGGTTCAAGAGCAGGTTCCTTTCTTTCTAAGGGACAGACACACACACACGAGGTTGGAAGTCATTTTTAAAAAAGCTAAATTTTTGGTATTTGGTATAAAAAGTTTGAGAACCACTGCTCTATTACCTGGATGGCAAATCAGACGACTCCATTCACTCCAGAAGCTGCTGTCCGCACAGTACATGTTCAATTTGGACCGGACCCTGACGCAGTGTCTCTCAGAGCCATGCACGAGCTGCAGATTCAGGCTTGTTTGTTTCGTTAGAATCTGCTTTTGTTAAGAGTGAAAGTGTGCAAAAAAAAAGTGAAAGAGATCAGAGAGTTGATAAAGTGTTACAATAAGAGGGATTCAGACGAACTGAATAAAGAGTCAATTATACAGGTTGAGGTTTTGGGCTCAGCTCGTTGTTTTGGTTTTGTGTCACAGGTGTGAGGTGTGTGCATGTCACGCATCATCTGAGTCATACCAATTCTGTTTTTCCATCAGGTTCCTCTTTATTGTGCTCCACCTCCCATTCGAGGCAGTGTGCGGGGACATTCCCAGCAGGACGCTCCCAGTGGATTTCCAGCTGTGCGTTTGGACCTGTTTGCAGATGCAGCCTCTCTGTGGTCCCGGGTTTCACTGCATCGGAGTCCACATAAGGACAATAAAAACACAGTCAAAACACCAGGACCACAATTAGTGGAGGGATTATTTGGACCTCTCCATTACATGTACAGTATGTACCTTGGTTTTGGGTTTGCAGGGAGATGAAAGTTGGCTTCAGTGGCCCGTGAGGTGAGGAACCATTTAAGCAGAGATTAATATCAGTGAATTCAGGGAGAGCTTTTCCTGAGAAGTTGCACCCGATCCTGATTCCACGTGAGATGATGTACTTTGGGCATTCCTCCACTCGTTTCAGTTTCTTGTGCCTGTGAAAGAGATTTGGTGTTTGTTTGAACCTGCTCATGACAGTTTTCATGATAATGATAATGTCTGATACACAAAAGGGGAAAGAAAATGGAGTGCCAGTGGATTACAGTGTGAAAATCTAGCTTTAATGTACTTTATTTCTATAGGTGACCACAGTGCTTTACAAAATAAAAGCATTACTGACACATGGGTCATAAATACACACAAGAAAGAATAAAACTGTCACTGCACTACTGGGAAAATATATTTTATATAATATATTTTTGCAGCACAGCTCTGTGCCGCAGGTGCACCCTTGGTAAATTGCCATGGGAATAATACACAACTCCTTATATGGACGTCCTGGCGGTGTGTGTTTATAGGTCACATATTCAGTCTTCTTATGTGTTGTTGAGTCAAAGTGATGATTAAGTTTAGTCGTGATATGAAATCGATTGTTTTTCTTTTATTTTTGTGAAGTTTCCAAATTTTGAGTACTTTTTTTGCTCAGGTGTGTTAAAATAATTGGTGAAAAAATATTTTTAGACTTCAAGAAACTCTAGATTGCACATATAAAAAAAAAAAAAAAAAAACTATTGAAAGTGGTCGATTTTTGTCCTGGATGTTTTTCAAACTTTGATGTTTAGGTAATAATGTTCAGCAGCTCAGTTTAGTATAGTGTCGCTGCATCGTTATTTCTTTACAAACACAAGCATTTCTCTTTGTGAGGCGAGCCAATCAAATAGTTCAAGTGCTGAATGGGGATGCACTCCACTAAAGAATTCCTATGTGAACTCTCTATTTCACTTCAGCGGGACATAAAAGTCGTATGCTGGAGACGCAACATACCAGAAATATAGATTTTGCTGCGCGGCGGCTGACAACTTTGGGTTTCTTTTCCATTCGCACTCCATGTTCTCCATGTTGTAGAACACACAGATAAAGTCCTTGACCTCAGTACCCACAACACCTGCGGGGGGAGAGAAACTGTCAGTTCACATGTTGTATTTTGATGCATTGATGTGTAAAAACCTCATTGACTGACCTGTGCTGGGAGGTTTTTGGACCAGTTCAGAGTAGCTTTCACTCTTGACCATGGTGCCATTGGTGCAGGGTCCACTCAGCACAGTGTACACCCTCACTCTGACGTCTTTCATCTGGTCAAACTGGGCGCTGTATGACCTCTGTGTTGTCCTGATAGCCTGTCATTCCAGAAACACAAATCCTGTTCATGTTACAGCTCACAATTCATATCCAAGCGTTTGGAATCGTGTGTGTGATGGGTTGCAGGTGTGCCATTCCTCATGGGGATATTTTGACCTTATGGGGACATATGTCAGGTCCCCAAAAGGGTTTTTTCAGGGTTAAGACCTGGTTTCGGTTGGGTTTGGGGATAAGATAAGATTAAGTTTAGGATTAGGCATTAACTAGTCATGGTTAAGGATAAGGATATTGCTTTGTTTAGGCCGTCTACATGGATGGAAATCAGTGGTTTATTTGGTGTTCTTCAAGTTCTGTTCAGGTTTTCTTAAGGCCTGGTCGAAACTGTTTACTTAAGGAAACAGGAATTTCCTCGAGAAATCTTGGCCTGGAAAATCTTGGAACGTGCTTCCCCATGTGGAGTCAGTGACTCCCTGAATGAGGCTTGAGGCCAAAACACCTCTTTCTATTCCTTCCTGGATACTTCCTGGAGGCTGTGTTGGAGCTCTGAGTGTTTAGCTCAAACAATCCATCAACAATCAAGAAAATGACTTGACATCTAAGCAGCTAAGTGAAGTTTATGGCTTTACAAAGTCATTGAGACTAAACCTGTGTGATTATTTTTGATGTTTACGGCACTTTTGACAACACATGTCAAATGTGTGAAAACCAGCCAAACTTTAAATGGAGGGGATCAAGAAAGCACTGAAAGATCTGGTGAAGGAAATTGATGGAATGACAGAAAATGTGGTCCAAAAATTGACCAATTTTGAATTAGAAGGATATAATTTCAATTTTGTGAATAGAGCAAATGGTGGGGGAGTTGAATTGAAATACAAATAAAATCTATTATTATTATTATTATTATTATTATTATAATTGTTTGTGGACAATAGGTTACAGTATAAGATCTTGGAGAGTATGACGACTGTGTATGTATAACTGTTGAAATTGATATGGGTAAAATGAAGAATATTCTGGTTAGCTGTCTTTATAGAGCACCCAACTCCAGCATTGAAAGCTTTAAAGATGTGTTTGAGGCCATGGTTGCAAACACTGAGCAGAAGGTCGCCTTTTTATGAGGGATCATAACATTGATTTCTTAAATCCAAAATAAATCACCTGCAATAGAGGAATTTATAGATGCAATGTATAGTAAAGGCTTATATCCGAGTATAACCAAACCAAGTAGAATTACCACACACTCAGCAACAGTGATTGACAATATTCTCACTAATAATTAGACCAATAATCAAAAAAAAAAAAAGTAATTGTAGCTATTGCAGATCCCATAGCACATATCTGTAACCTGTCATTGAAACTGGGCTCCTTTCCCAATAAAATGAAAATAGCCAAAGTCGTTCCTATATTTAAAGCCGGTGAGTGGAATCTTTACACCAAGTACAGGCCAATTTCATTGCTTCCTCAATTTTCTAAAATCTTGGAGAAGATATTTGCCACCAGATTGGACAGTTTTTGTGACAAGTATGAGATCCTAACTGATAGTCAATATGGTTTTACACCAAATCGATCTACATCTTTGGCGCTGATTGACCTTGTGGAAGAATCAAATACTAGTATTGATGATAAGAAGTTTGCCATCGGTGTATTCAGTGACCTTAAAAAGGCTTTTGACACAATTAATCATCGTATTCTATTACAAAAATTGGAAATGTACGGGATTAGGGGAATAGGGCTCAGTTGGATAAAAAGCTATAGACAACAGATTGTGCAGATGGGAGAGGAAAAGTCAATGTTCTTAGATATAACTTGTGGTGTACCACAAGGATCAATATTGGGAGCAAAATTATTTATACTGTATATAAATGATATTATAAACACCTCTAAAGTCCTGAAATGTGTAATTTTTCCTGATGACACAAATATTTTTTGTGAAGGAGAGAACCTCCGACAGCTGTTAAAGACAATCTCTGAGGAGCTAACTAAGCTCAAGCTGTGGTTTGATTTAAATAAACTATCTCTCAATATAAAAAAAAGACAAATTCATGATATTTGGGAAACGTAGAATTCCAGAAGAGCTAACCATTGAAATACTGTGTGATAACACCCGATAAGAAAGAGTTCATGAACATTCTTTCCTAGGGGTTATAATTGACCACAATCTCAGTTGGAAACCGCAAGTCAAACACATTTGCTCTAAATTGGCAAAGACCAACGGTATACTTTCTAAAGTCAGACATATAGTGAACCAGAGAACAATGTACATGCTCTACTGCTCACTTGTTCTTCCTTATTTGTCCTATTGTGCTGAGGTGTGGGAAAATACCTACAAAATCCACCCTAATGGAAATATGCACCATGCAGAAAAAAGCAATGAGAATAGTTAGCAATGTTGGCTATAATGCACACGCAAATGATTTATTTTTAAAATGGCAAGCATTAAAATGTATGGATATATTTATTGAGCTTTTGTTATATAGCTATGGAAGAACGTTATACCACTATAAATATTGAACTGAAATATTTCCCAAGCCCAACTTTGACTATAGCTCATTGTCTTCACTCATCACTTCCCATTATTTCACTGTTAAACCTTTTTAAATAGAAAAAGGATGGATTGGATTGCAGTGAAGACATTGGACTCCATTGTGCTTTGTTGTCTTGAATTTCTCAGTGTGGCAATAACTGGACTCCTTCCTGTCTCAAGAACCAACATCATTTACACAACATCCACTGTGAAAAGTTCCAACCATGCGTAAGAAGGGGAAAAACCCCAGTCTAATGTTAGATATTGGATTTGCTTCAGAAACCTGAAACAGACTGCAAAGTCACAACCGTAACACTTGGCTGACAGATGGATCATTAGGGACGGTTGTGTGCACTTTAAACGTTTTTCATTCTTTGTTTTTGTTTTGGCAAGATAGTGTATTTTTATTTGATATTGTTATTTCCAGCTCTGCTCCTACAGTAAGGCTAAAATACACTACTGTGTCCAAACAAGTGTTACACTCAATTCATTTTATTATATCTGGGTGTCAATCTGGGCTTTTAATTTGGAATTGATCATTTTTACTACTCCCATGTGGAGAAAATACAATGCTATTTCACTAGATGGCGCTGTCAAGGGTTGCTGCTAATCATTAACATATCCCAGGCTGTAATAATTAAACACAAAAAAAATCTACTTCACATGTAGTATATTGAAATTAATTCATATTTTCTGTTTGTTTGTTTTTTCATCTAAAAACATCGTGACATCATGACACAAACCTGGCATTCAAAGGGTTAAAATGTATCAATAATTAGGTCACATGTAGGTGAAAAAGTAGAATACAACAATGTTTGCAACGTGTAGGAAACAAAAAGGACATCGCGACACGAACAATTCAAATTCAAAACAAGGAATTTGGTTTTAGAAACACCAATTACAGTACTTGTAAACGAAGTGACAAAAGAGGTGTGGCAACCCTGCAGCCATGACTGTGGGTACTTGTTTTATTTATGTTTATTTCTTTTTTCTTTGCTGTGTATGTCTTGTGTATATATGAAAAAAACTTACAAATAAACATAATAATTTAAAAAAAAAGAATACAATAATGTATAATATGTTTTATAGCTAGCAACATCACCATTGTAGTACATTAATCATGTATGTTACTTTAAATGTCACATAAAACCTTTTAATATCAAAGGGGCCAGTTAATGTTGTGTTTTCGTTAAATTCATTCATTCATTTTTCTTTTCAGTTAATGTCGTTGTGATTTAAGTTAATGTTGTTGTGCTTTAAGTTAATGTTGTTGTGCTTTGAGTTAATGTTGTTGTGCTTTAAGTTAATGTTGTTGTGATTTAAGTTAATGTCGTGATTTAAGTTAATGTTGTGATTTAAGTTAATGTTGTTGTGATTTAAGTTAATGTTGTTGTGCTTTAAGTTAATGTTGTTGTGATTTAAGTTAATGTTGTTGTGCTTTAAGTTAATGTCGGGTTTTAAGTTAATGTTGTGATTTAAGTTAATGTTGTTGTGCTTTAAGTTAATGTTGTTGTGATTTAAGTTAATGTTGTTGTGATTTAAGTTAATGTTGTTGTGCTTTAAGTTAATGTTGTTGTGCTTTAAGTTAATGTTGTTGTGATTTAAGTACATGTTGTTATACTTTAAGTAAATGTCGTGCTTTAAGTTAATGTTGTGATTTAAGTTAATGTTGTTGTGCTTTAAGTTAATGTTGTTGAGTTTTAAGTTAATGTTGTTGTGATTTAAGTGCATGTTGTTGTGCTTTAAGTTAATGTTGTGTTTTAAGTTAATGTGGTTGTGTTTTCCTATTTGTGGTGGTGATTTGTGCTGCAGGGCCACCATACATTCTCCCTATTTTCCAGTTGGATTTTTCATGTTGCTCTGTGCTCTGTGAGATTTTTGATGATTTTGGATCATCTTGAACTCAGCGGATTATACTAACTTGCATTCATTTACAGTGTTTTTGTAAGATCTGGATCGACGGTTGCTCTTATCGTTGATATATTCACCTCTAAGGACCCTGTGTTTCCCTAATCTGCACACTTCAGGCTGACATCATCTAAAGGTTCTACTGCTCTTTTATGTTGTCAGTTATCCTATACATTCAATACTGTTTACTGTAGACGCTACATAAGCATCACTTGAGAGAATACTCAATACCAATCAACCAACCATGTGCAAAAAGATTGCGTACAATATGCATGATCTAGTAAAACGGTGAGCACTTACAGTCCAACTGTCCTGATATGTGTTGAAATACTCCAGCTGATAGAGTTTTTGGCAGTGGGTCATGTTGATCAGGCTGGATGGAGGGCTCCATGTGATCTCAAGACGTCCAAGATGACCAGGGTCTACGACCACAATGTCCTCAGGAGGATCCACTGCAAGTGAAAAAGGATGCATGTTTACAAAGTTTGCAACTAAAGCCAAAATATGACCTTTTTAAGCTTTCTTATGTACCTGTTATGACAGGTTGCCTCTTGTGAAAAACACATGCCTTATTACTGTATTTCATAAAGTTGTAAAATGTAATGAAGCAAAAAGAGGCAATAAAAGAAATTCACCACACAATATTATTGTTGGCTCCCGTCTTTTCAAACCTTAAGGCAACACCTGTGTTATCAAGTATCTTCTGGCTACAGTAGAACAAAATGAGGCTTTTTATTACGCACCACAGTCAACTGTGTACACATATTTAAAGAATATCAGGTCAAAGTCATACAAGGACTAGCAAATAAGCAAAGAATGGCAGGCATTAATAAATGAAATAAACAAAGACAAACCCTTCAATCCGACGCAGTATATGTTTTCCCACCAGGTGATGAAGAGTAACATCAGCACAGCTTGATGAATCACCGAAGATTTGTTTTCCATCGGTAGATGTTTATGTTGATAACAAAGACGGAATAAAGAAAAGTAATATAGTGCTGCTGCTGCTGTTGCTGCTGCTGCTGCTGCTGCTGCTGCTGCTACCTAATGAGTTTGTTTTGGATCCTAATATTAAAAGATTTGAATCGGACTGGTTTAATAAAAGAAAAAAGTGGTACAAAAAAAATAAAAGCCACACAAAAAATAGACCAAAAAATAGTCCAAAACAGTTTCTCTACTATGTTAGATTAAAGTAACTGAAGCCGTGAAACATCGGACATGTGTTGCTTTTTTTAAAGTAGGAGGGAGTGTTTTCCCTCTGCAGCAAGTTCAGACAAATAAAGAAGACCGAGACACAATAGGTGGGCCAACCCATTTCAAATGCAGTGAAAAATGACTGGTGTGGAAACACTGGGGGGAGTTATTTTTCCACAGAAATTCTCTCTATGTTAATCAGTTCCTGAAAAAAACATCCATAATTGTGTCAATGTTTACCTGTTGGATTTTGCCTGAAGAGGTTGGTTTATTATTAGTCATATCTCTCTCACTGTTGGCAGATTTACTCACTGGATGATGTTTCAACCTCGGTTTGATCCCTATATCATATAACATCTTCTTAGAGGTCATCTGCCCTGCCATCCATCTAGCCCTGTCCCCTGTGTCCTCGTGTCCTCCTTCACAACATCCATGAAGCGTCTCTGTGGTTGAATATTTGGATTTTCTAATCCTGTCCATCCTGGTCCCTCCCAACAAATAGCGCAGCATCTTCAGCTCTGACACTTCCAGCGCTGCTTCCTGTCTTTTCGACAGTCCCTCTGTCTAAAGGCACACATCCGAGCAGGTCTCACGGCCGTCTTGTAGAGCTTCACCTGGTCACTGGTCAGAGCAGAACTTAACTGTGCTGCTCCAGTTTCCTAGAATATTTACAGAAGGACCTTCAATTTTTACAACTAACCACTTTAGGGATTTAGGGGGATTTAAATGAATCGTAATGGACAGCGAAAAGAGCCCATTGTCACGTGTAATGTTTCTTTGTAATTTATTGGATATTGACTGGATATTTTTCACAGGAAATCTGAGATCAGTCATCGCGTTTTATGGACAAACTGTCATTTTAGAGCTCCTCGCCCCGACAGTTTGGTTTACTGTAAATGAGACAAAGGTTTTGACTCATGATGTGACACATGAGCTGGCATCTCCGTTACTGGAGCTGGTGGCGAAAAACAAAGGTAATCAAGAAGTGGAAATCAAATTTTCCATGGAAACACACAGATCCTCTAGTTGGGCATGTTGCTGAGGGATGATGTGCAGTTCTGTTTGCAGTGACATCAAATGGTGAGATTGCAGATTGCAGATATTCAGCATGTCAGGGAACTACGGTGGCCTTTGAACACCAGAAAGGATGATGTACAAATGTATACACTGCTATTAAACTAGACTCACTCCTATTTAGCTTTTATATTCTGTTATCTGATATCACATTTAAAGAAGGAATAAGAACGAGGAAGAGGCACAACATTACCGTCTGCCAACGACCACAAACAGCTACAACAAGTGAAAACATTCCCACAGTCTGCTTCTGGTTAGTTACCAAAACAGTTTAATAGACTCCGCTTACACCTTAAATGACTAATAACTGATGCATTCCCACAAATTACCTCTCTAATTAGAGCAAGGTTTTCTATCTGCAAACGATTGTAATGAAGACAAGAAGCTCTGGCCTGCAAAGAACTTGACTTTATTTCATATTGACATGTTTGTTTTATAAGAAAACCCTGGAGTTTATACAGATGATATGTACACGTTCAGCCTTTCAGTATTTTTGCATGCACTTTGACTTTGTCCTACAAAAAGCTTGTATACGTGAGTCTCCTCGGCAGTGTAGTATTCAGACACGACTCACTAGTCCACTGTTTTCTTTGGGTGAAATGTTAAATTACATAGAAGTGTGCCTCGGGGCATACGATAAAATAAATTAACAGTCACAGATGTAGCTTTCATCACATAAATCACAGATTGGCACCAACACAGAAAAAGAAGTGCCAATTTCATTGCGTGTGAATGTTTATCATATTTGTATGTAACAGGAGTATCACATAAAAGCAAAATTATAATAATTAAAAAAAAAAAATCTGTACATTGTTCCTCTTAATATAAACACACACAACCTTGATCCCAGGCTTTGTAAAATTCCTCCGATTTAAAAAATAATAATAGTCTGGTTCACATGTGAAACACACATTAATGTTCTCACATCGGCCTTAAAACAACACCAACATTCTGACACAAATAATATTTTCCAGATCCAGCAGAAGATTTCTGTCTGACAGCGATGAATGGTGGCGGCAACAACAGAACATTTGCTGGAGAAGTTCATTGGGTAAATTCACAGCAAGTATAGTGACGAATGAAAAGCACAAGCGAAGGAAATTGAACAAAAATGGCACAAAGAACGCACAATAAGTCATCCACAAGGTGTTCACTTCAGCTGTTTATCTGCTCATCTTGTTTTACAGAAAGGTTCAAAGGTAAAACTGTGATCGTATGTGATACTAAGATTGTTCCGCCTCAGGAGAGATAACAAGGTGTGATTCGTACCCATCATTTTCACTACAGCTGTTTATCTGCTCATCTTGTTTTACAGAAAGGTTCAAAGGTAAAACTGATAGTATGTGATACAAAGAGTGTTCTGCCTCAGAAGAAATAAAGTGTGATACCGATCGAGATTTATTTTTCAACCTCTGTAGTCCATGCCTCGACTGATCCGGTGGCATGATAGAGATGGAGACATTACCATGTTCTGACGACAGAGACAAATAAGACAGTGGTTCATACAAGTGAACATCTTTAGGAAACCATCTAAAGTCAACATGTTAGCGCAACAGTTTAACAAAAGGTCATAGTTTCATTGTGTCTGAAAGTGTAAATCGAGTTTTAGACGTTTCCCTGCTCCAACACACCGGATTCAAATGTTCTAAAACATGCAGGGGCAGCGACTCCACCAGAAACACACCACAACACACCCAACACAAATATTAACAGATGACTTTTGTTTTCCCTCAGGTTTTCATAAGTTCAAATGAATGATGTAGAAGATTGTAAAAACCACAAAGCCTCAGTGCCTCGCAGGTTCTTCTCCGTTTTGTTATAAATCCATGTTAGTGAGCGCCACACTCTTTACAAGGATTATCTGTTCACCTGACAGCATCATTATTAATCCGCATTTGAAAGAAAATGAGGATTAATGATAGAAAAATCTCCACGTCACTAGCACAGCAAGTGTACAAAGCCCCACTTACTTTTGCACAAAAGCGACAGGTTTAACGGCACAGGTCACAAATACAAAGCGTTGCATTGTGTGAGGACACTTTCAGAGGAGGATGCCAGCTGACTTAAGTATTACTCAATAACCACTTTGTTAGGTATGGGATAGGTGCTTAGTGGAGTGGCACGTGCATCGGTTTTCAAGTGTTGTAAAGAGTATTTTATTTACTTTCGATCGTATCAAACCAGTCGAATGTCATTTGTACAGTTGAACCCATGAAGTGGCCCGTGAGTTTAGAGAGATAGGCGAGACAATAAAGGATGACCTGAGTCTGCTTCGTGTGACTGCATGCAGCCCAACACCGGCGTCCCTCATTTTCTATCAGCGAAAATGTGCAACACATGACCGCGGCCTGATTTGATGCATATTTTTCACTTGGTGAGTCCTAAGAGACTGGAAGCCCTGTATCATGTTGCACCTCGGCGGCATCTGGTCTTTGGAGAAGGATGGAACAAATATCAGTCAGTACAGCGCACTCAAAGGAAGCAGAGGGTTCTCATGAGCAACATTCAGGTTGGGTTTTCTGACTGGTCAGTAAACCACATCAGAACCTGATGCATCCTGTTCATGTGTAGGTGAAAACCATGCACTGGGACAGGCCTAGAACTAGACTGCACATAAAAATGGACATTGTCTTCCTGTTTGAAAAGTGAAGCCCAGGAAATAGGATGGAAATAGCAGTGAAGCCACCAGGGGGCGACTCCGCAGGTTACAAAAAGAACTCCATGGGAAAATGAGCCTACTTCTAACTTGATTTAGAACATAAGTAAACGTTTTCCTAAAGAGTTAATGATATGAATCACGAGTGTCAGGTCTTCTTCAACAGCAAATGATGTCACTTTTGTACATTATGTTACCATTTAGAGGAAAATAAGACGATAAAGTGTCCAATGTGTCGTCCAATAAGAGCAGGTCACACATCAAATCGAGAATCTAGAGGCTTTAAAAAAAGGAGTTTGTTATGCAACAGGAAAACTTTGTCCACTTTTTATAAATAGTCTATGTTGACTTGTTAAAAGAAAATTTCCCAAATTGTAACGAATCAAAGCAACCTCTTCTTTAAGGCACAATAGTTCATATTTTATGTTTCTGCGCTGTTTAACACAATTAAACAAAAACTCAGCCTTATTAGAAAAGCATGTAGCATAGCCACATGTGTCCCTTCATTGGATTTTATGATTGATTGATGTCATATAAATACAGGTCATGACACTCAGCTTCTCTTCAAATACAGTCACCTGTGTGAGAAACGAAGTTTCATCCACTGTCCTGCACAGAAATGATGTGTTGCATAAAAATACCAAACGTTTCGTTGAGTGTGAAGGAATAAATAATAAAATGGACGCATAAAAAAGCTTAAATGTTGCATTTTCAGTTTACAAACCTGTACAAACCTGTACAGATCAGATCTTGCCACCTCTCCAGTGGGTGGGATATTTATCCTGTCAACATTGTTCTCACCTCTACTGGCAAGTTTTACTCTTTACTCTCGATCAATTTAAAAACCTACACAGAAAAAACTAAGAATCAAGGTGAAAATACACACAAAAAAAAAACCCTGAATAAATAAATAAATAAATATTTCCCTGAAACAATAAATCGTATCAGAATCACAATACAGCAGAGTTGGGCATTAAGATAACACCATGCTATGTGTGGAAGAGCGTTTTCCTTGAAGCAGCACTGAGCCCAAAACACATAAGTCATCTGAGGTGACGTGCCTTATCAGCTGCTGTTACGGAGGCACGATCTTCCGGTTAAGATTTGACGGATGGAGCGGTCATCCTGCTGTCCTGATAAGGCACGTCACCCCCTGACATCACGTGAGAGTTCTGAGGAAGGCGGATGACACACGCCGAATCTGGTTAACAAGATAAAGGAAAACTTACTGTTGTCTAAAAAAACAGCCAAACCTGACGTCACAGTGGTTTAAATGTCGCTCCTCCTAGTGCGTGGCTACAGTATTTTAAATCACACACCCGTGTTGGAAAACTGATGTGTCACTTCCCTCTAGAAAAGCGGAGGAGATGCCGTGGCTGAAATGTAATACTTGGCAAATCCAGCTTGGGTACTGACAGTGAGATTCAGTGCATAAATACTGGGTAAAAAAAATGTAAAGCTCGAGTGTTGAACATCTATCCCTCCCCCATGTGGACTTCTGAGTAATTACTAACACAGTCTGTGGCCTCTGGTTTACTCTGTGTTCTCTCACACATGCACAGAGAGAGAGAGAGAGAGAGAGAGCGAGAAGAGAAAGAAGCAGTGCTGTCTATGCCTGATGTATGCTTCTATGGTATTCCATCAAGTTTCCAAACTAATTGGAGCTGCGTGGTGAAGGAAACAGAAGCAGCTTTGACCGACTCATGTAGTCAGGCAGCTATTCAATACAGTACAATCACTTCTGTGAGCAATCACAATGTGAATAGCATACGATTCATCCACCAAAGTTTATTTTTTAGTCTTATTTAGTAGAAACTACTTCTGAAAGTTTTTGTTGCCGCCTCTTGGTGTTTTAAGCCACAGCGCAACTGTATAGTGTACCGTATGTAACCGTATGTAAGCTTTATACACGCCGTGTGCTTAAAGCTTACATAGAGTAGAGTCGATCCATGCTGTGCGAAAAGCGCCATTATACTGAGAAGCGTGGAGAGAGTAATGTGGAGCTGACTTGACAGTGGTTTGAAAGCAACAGACTTGTGTTTACACATAAATGTTACGCACTACAGCTTTAAATTTATAAAAAAAAAAAAAAAAAAATCTATTACACACGAACTGTACCGCACACAAAAAGAGAAAACAAGAGAACTCAAGGACCACTTGACGCCCGGCAGTGGTTTGGGTTTACAGTATGAAGCCCTTGAGGCAGCGTAGGTCTGAACAAGTGAGTTACACACACACACACACACACACACACACAGGATGATCCCAGTAACTAGAAAAGGACACAAAGGAAAAATGTGATGGATGGGAAGTGGGCGGAGGCTGACATCATATGAGAAGACAGAGCTTCTTCAGCTTCATGTCTCCTGTTTCAGTCAGGAAGAAAATCCACCAGGTCCTCACCCTGAGGGGCTCTCTGGTCCCTGGAGTTTGGGTGTCAGGTTTGGGCTGTGTGTGTGTGTGTGTGGGGGGGGTTGTCTGCAGGTTGGATGCAGCATTGAGGTTTGTGTCAAACAGCTGGCAGCTGTGTGGGCAGATCCAGTAGAGCCTGGACGGTCATACCCACCGTCACCAGGCCGCGCTCTTCTAGGATGTGATGGGGAAGACAAAGCTTGTCCTGAGTTAAGAGAGGGACGAGGGACGGCCCGGAGACAACTGTTAGTCACAGCTGAAGCAGGGGTTTCAAAGATATAATGTGTAATATTTCTGCAGTAAAATATCTAACTGTACTTTGTACTGTACAAAGAGTATACCTGCAATGCACTTACATTTTTCTAATGTGTTATTTCTTGTGGTTTGTTTTTCTTAACTGTTCTTAAATACCATTTCAAATTGCTGGGTGAGCCACTAAATTGCCCCCTTCGGTCAAATACATTGTCTTTTAATTGAATTGAATGTTCTCCTTTCAAAGAGGTAATCGGCTTGACCTTCTCTGTTATAACCTCTGAGGCAAACCGAGACACAAAATCCCATAATCACACCCTCAACCTAGTTGTTATTGTTTTGACTGAGAACTCTAGCAACAGGAAATTACAGGAAAGTGAGTGTTTGACAATGTCTCTCACACACTGTCATACATGACTGTGGATTTCCAAATCTCGATGTTTTCTATTGTGTGAAAATACACACTTTTACACCGTCTTCACCTGAGTTTTGAAAAATTCACTTCTTAACATATTTAATGGTATTTAAATGATGTTCAGTAGTAGCTGAACTTCACACATTAATATGTGACAGCCTTTGTTTGCTTCCACAAAAGGTGACTAATAACTAACAACTATCTATTAGTATTATCTGTGTTTTTGGGTGGATTCATTGTGGTTAAGGTGTGTCTTTTTTCTCAGCCTTTTCTAGTTTTTCTTTCATCATGTGGTGAAGTTATCAGATTACAATTGTGTAAACATGTTTGTTTGTTTTTATATTTTTATGTTTTTCGTATATTTTAGTATAATGTAATTGCTATGGGAAAAGGTTGTTGTTGTTTTTTTATCCAGAAGTCAGTGAGTGAGTCAGTGAGTGAGTGAGTGACTCATCATTGGTATTACCTGTGGAACACCCATCTTCTTACAGGCATCCAAGAAGTTCTCCACATTCCTACGGCATTTCGCCATGCTGAGCTTTGGCTGGAAACAACAATATGCCACATTAGCAATTGAAGCAGCAAGGACATGAACAGTCTGCTGACATTGATACGAACAGAGAGTATTTCTTTAATTTTTTCTTTGGTAGCTGAATGTGCTCACCACTGCAGGCGACGGTACATGGATGCTGGCAACAGAGCGAGGACAGATGTGATTGGCTAAATGGCAAAGGACAACGCCGTCCATGAGAGCAGCTCCGACGTCTTCTGGAAGCAACACCTTCAGTCTGGACTCAATATTCTGCAAACGCATAAACAATGAGCTCCAAATTTGATTTGACTTAACATATAAGGGGTGGCACGATACCACCATTTTGTACCAATACTGACATCAGACGTCGTGGATTTATCACCTAGCCATAACCAACTATAAAAACTAACCCTCTTCCATAAAAATAGGGGCTATCCAAATATTTTTGAAGGAATAGTCGCTTGTTATTACTATATGGCATATAATATTGATTTGAGCATGATTTTTGAAAAAAAGTGGTGACAGCCCTCCTAAAAAATGCTGAATCACCATGTCCAAATATCCCCAATGCAGATGTAAAAGTGGGTAAGTCTTACAACATGAGGTGAATCAGAGAGATGATACAATGTGGCACCCGGACAACTCAGTGCTTTGTACGAAAATGCAAAGGCATAAACATGCGGTGAGGTTTCGGACCTGTCGTAAGAAGCCTATCTGCTCCAGTTCCTCTCTCAGGTGCTCCATCTTCCTCCTCATGGTGAAGCTGGGGTCTGTCGAGTTGAAATCCTGACGGCTTCCTCTGGTGAAGGCTGAAAGTAGAAGTGAGGGGTGACAGGTTTGAATGAAGATAAATATTACTCATGTATCTTTGTTTCTTTGAATGCCAACATGAGAACTTGTTATGTTTAAAGATGTGCATGTGCATGAACCGGGCAAAAGGACTGATGTCATTTGTCAAGGCCGACTTTAACCACACATATGCAATGTTTTGAATTGGGATTGCAGTAACTAAAGGTAATGTTTTACATACAGTATATGACCTCTGAATTCTGGATGTATTAATTCATCTTAAGTAACACTCATCAGTCAAATACTCATGTGACCATGTTCAGTCTTGTCCTGGTAGATACAGTGCTCTGATTCCTCAGAAAACCCACCCCACTTCTACAGAAAAGTTTTGACTCCACCAAAAAATATTTGATGAACACGGCATGGATATGTGTCCTGGGTTTGAAGTTAAAGCCAAGAGCTTGAGCTTTGAGCTTTGAGCTTGAGCTTTGAGCTTGAGCTTTGAGCTTGAATGGCCGAACCCTGACGTTCTGACCAGAAGCTTTACGGTGACACATTACCTGATCTTGGCTTTAGTCCAAACACTGTCAAAGTTGTGCTGAAATCAACGTTTCTTAAGCCTTCCTGAAAAACAAAAAACAACTTCTTAATTGGGACAGTTGAGCTGGAAAACTACAGCTCATTAACAGCATTCACGTTATTAACCTCTGGGAGAGTTGTGAGGAAAGTTCTGAAACAAGTGGATTCCAGCCTCTCTGGGTCAAGAGCATTTCACTGAGCAAACAATCCTTGAACAGACGCCAGAAATGCAAATGCAAACTGATGAAATGCCAAGACTGAGACACAAATGCTGCACAGTGGTCCAAACAAAACAAAGCAGTCATGTATTACAATAAACCTGGGATGTTTTTTCCTGGTCTCAGTGAAACCTTAGCAAAGCATAGGAAGGAATATGACGATATTAACATGGAACTCCGAGCAAAAGACATTCAAATAGGAGCCAAAGCACCACCCAGGTTGTTGGGGGTAGGTGGTGTCCATTGTTCTCGGTGGTCATTAAGGCTTTGCTTGTCATGAGAGACACATTTTCAGTACGGTGCTTTTACAAAACGGTCTTATGGGAACCCTTAGAGCTAATATTAAATATTACACATTATTATGTATTCTGCTTAAATTGAGTTGGCTTTTTCAAATACTAATACGTTTTTAAAGACTTTAACCCTTTATATGCCAGTTTTTTTTATATGCCATATGTTGTTTTTTTTAATAGATGAAAAACCCACAGAAAACCCCCCAGAAAATATGAATTATTTTCAATAAACTGCATGCAAAGTAGATTTTTTAGTTTTTAATTATTACAGGTTTATAATAATTATACATTATTATAGTCTACTTCCATTGAGCTGATATTTTCACCTACATCTGACCTAATTATTGATATCAAATACTAATTCATTTTTAAGGATTTTAACCCTTTAAATGCCAGGTTTGTGTCAACCCCACAAAATAGGAATTACTATTTTCAATACATGAAAAGTAAAACGTTTTTGTGTTGAATTATTGCAGCCTGAGCTATGTCAATGATTAGCAGCAACGCTTGTGACAGTGCCATCTCGTGGAAACAGCATGTTCCCCATTGGACTGTGAGAGGAAGCCGGAGAACCTGGAGCACACACGGGGGAGAACATGCAAACTCCATGCAGAAAGACCCTTGTTCCACCCGGGGCTCGAACTTGGGTCCGCCAACCACTACACCAACCGTGTGGCCAATAAAAATACTCAATCTTGCTCATATTCATGCCATATGAACCCAGACACAATTATCAACAAACAAACAAGTAGGAGAGAATGAGTGGGAAATGTGTTATCTTCATCTTTCAATTCTAAAGCCAAGGGAGTCACTATTTGATGAATAATAACATTTCCCATAAAAAGTTAGATCATCTGGTAGATATGCATCAGTTAACTGCCAGCTGTTTTCAGACTCCCTTATTTCAAGAGTCGGGGGGGGGGGGGGTTAGGGTGGTTTGTCACGACAAGACAAAAGCAGTGAAAATGACCTTTGATGAAAGACTTTATCAAAGTCTTTCACCTTTCATCTGATGTCTGGAAAACGCACACTCAAACCAGAGCGAACCAAATCATTCTGATCAAGAAATGACCTTTTGCTATGGTCAGTGCACGTAATTCACGTCCAGAATTCTGTCTGACCTTTTACCTCTGACGTCGTCAATTCTAATGCCAGATAAAAAACCCTAATGTATACTGTTGGCAAGTAAACCGTACTCGGAACCAGATTAAACTATTTTCTGATATGAAATACAGCTGGGGAGACTTATTTAAGGGGACAGATAATCACCTATGGAAGATCTGGAGGTAGAAATATTACATTTAGAAAAGGAATTTCAGAAGTCTGGACCCAAGGATCCAAAAACCTAAATGTAACATATTATTCACTTATAAAATTGAAGTAACAAAACAAAGATATTATGAACTGGGAGAGAAAAGCAAATAACATTCTGGTAATTGGTAAAAACCTATATTCCTGTACTCGAAAAGAAACTGAAAAGACAATAGGATCCTTACAGTCTAATAAATATCATTTTATAAATAATGTAAAGATCTACTTATTCTCAATCTCTTCCTGAGTCGCTCTCGACTGCTTTGACAGTGATTCACTTTGTCTTGCTGCAGCAACACCCAAGTCCAGTGAGAATACAAGAACAATATGAGCTACTTATTAATGAAAACGAGCAATTTTCCTCCCTCAAGTGCTCCATCATCATCATCATCATCATCATCATCATCATCAAAACAAATGAATGGCACTACAATTTCACTAACTGTTTCCAGTCACACTCACCTCGCAGTCGTCATTTCCACTGGAGTTTTTCCGAGAGCTCTGACATTTGTACTGTCGAGAAAAGAGAAACAAATGACCATGATTTGACAATCTTTCCATTCCTGTTCTGTTGGTGGTTAAAGGAACGGCAGGCCTTCAAACAATGGTTTTATACAGACAGGCAGACCCGACGTGTGTTTTTAATCACATTGATCGTCTGAATGAGACTTTCTGAAGAGGACCTGAGACTTTCTAAACATTGGATGGATATACCTGCATGTTTTCTCCCACCTGCCTGTGGTTTTGTGAATTCTGCCTTTGATTCCCTATCGTCCCAGAGTCTTTGTAATAATTGAAATCCTACTCAGGTCCAGACAGACATCATTAAAAAAAAAAGAAGACAAACAAATAAAGTTCTGTGTGGTAGAAATCTGGAAAACATTCCAATCACTTCCGTCTGTTCTTTTGTCAAACCCTGCCCTCAAAACACACCACCGCCTAGCGACTGCTTAAAAACAAAGAGGATACAGACTTAAAACCCCATGAAAAACGCGGGTGGACAGTTTAGTGAGTCAGTTCTTTTCAAACGAACGTTTATTACAATATTGCAAGGGCAACTGGCAGCAGATTGTTTTTGTTTCCATGAGGACGTGATGAGGATTTCCGCTGGTTGCGGAAAAAAAACAAACTCAATCTAAAAGGGAAATCTACAGGAGAACTTCTACAATCGTAGATAGCTCTAATTCCAGTTTCAGATATCTACCAAGGTGGTTATAATAGTTTCACTTTCAGCTAGTTTTTAATAGTTTCTATGTTTTAGTTTTTGAGTATTTGCAGATGAACAACCATCCCTGAATCACATCTAACAGTGGAGAAGAAAGTAGACTGAAGTGCAAAATGTGCATCATCGTGCTGAGGTTGGATGCAGTTGGTGTGAAAGGTAAACAAGTTTGTAGCCGTCATTATAAAATGCCAGGAAGTCAAACTTGGCGACTACAGGTATGTTAGGCTTGTCATTGGAATTTTATTTTGCAACTAACACACTGTGCCCTTGCATGAGCGCACGCATGCCTGTACCTTTAGATAATCTTTTCTCAGGTACTTGTTCCTCCTGCGATCTTCATTCTGATTAAGGATGGGTGGAACCTCTGGCCACTTTGACTCTGACTCATCTGTCCTTAGGCTGCCATCAAAGGAGCTGGAAGACGAGGGCTGCAAGACCACACAGGGAAAACAAAAGTCACTCTCATCATCCACCAGAGGAAAAAACAACGTCATATGATGAAGATAAATGGTTTTTACCTGTCCACTCAGCACAGACGCTCCACTGCTTCCTTCATCGAGAGAAGCACTAGAAGAAAGACACAACTTCTTGAATTCATCGGGATCTTCTAAGGAGTATAACTAAAGCGCTTTAGTTTGCGTCGCTTGCGTAACATATTGCTCAGTGTATGCACATTGTTTGAAACACTTATTCGTCAACAAGACGGACGAGAGAACAAGGTGATTTGAATCGACACGGCTCGTACTAGTCCAACAGTAACAGGAGCAGGTCGCCCTCGGTCGAGTATCTCTCTGGCCGTGGAACGAAAGCAAATGCCAACGAGTGCAAGCCGGACCAATACTCTCCCTCTCAGTGTGTTTAAATTTAACTCTCCAAGTAACCGCAGTCATGCTTCAACCGGTTGAAGACACCAACGGCAACAGACACAAAAACTTGTAAGCACAGAACATGACAAATAGACATCGATCACTATAACTATGTTTTTCTTACATCAGACATGCTTGCTCAACTGTGACAGTGTGCTCAAGTATTATATTACATAATATTGGCTGTTTGAGGTGCTGCAGTATATGTGGTTATCCCAGAGTGCATTCTTTCATCCTGCAGGAAGAACTCCACATCACAGCACAAAGCATCATGTCCGTCTCATTTGACTTTGCACGGGCCAGACCTGTCGCATTGTTGTAGGTTATCATGGTCAAATTCCCTCAGCACTGGCTCAACTTTAAATGGGTGCTTCTGCTCAGTGGCACTGAACAACAGACAGCCCAGTGCAGGGATTCTTCACGTACCTTCGAGCCGTCTGTGGCGGAGGCCTTGGTTTGTTGCTGGAGCTTCCAGAGTGACTTAGGAACCTGCAGACAGGAAGAGACACAGAACATTCACATTTCCCCATATTTTAGGTGCCACTTTCAAAAGGACATGAACATGTCTGAACTGATCACCCAAACATCAGTTTTGGACAGAGCGTTCTATTGACGGATGTAACTGCTCTTATTGAGTTTTAATTAGGGACCTGTTTCGTTTTGCGTGTGTAGTGGTGGTTGTTTTGTGTATCGTCTGTTTTTATGATGCAACTTTTGAGTGTACTGATGCTGTTGTCTTGGCCAGGTCTCTCTTGAAAAAGAGATTTCAATCTCAGTGAGACTTTTCTTACCTGTATACCAGCTAATGAGAAAAGGGAGCAAGGGATGAGAAAATGGAAACACTTGCAGTCACAAATAACCCAAATAATAATAATAATAATAAAAAAAAGGAATAATAGTTTACCAGTGTAACCCAGTGTGACATGCAGAAAAGCAAAGCGGGTGCCTGACCTGTGTGCCCGCCCGGTTACTCTCCGTCGGTGAATAAGACTCTCTGCTCTGCAAATTAAGGATCGCCGTCTAGAAGCCGTACATCAAATGTGCAGTAGCCGAGTTGAGGGAGAAAGCAGGGAACAAAGAGATGATCAGGGGAAGGACGGGCGTGGACAGAGAGAAAGCCAAGTAAGGCTGACATTTGATTTGCAGAGGCGGAGGAGGCCACATGGTGCTGATGGAGCGATATTTGGGGACACATGGGGGAAAAAACGCCTATCTGGATATTGAGAAACAGAGAATGAATCCACAAATATGGGGAGTGATGAGAGCAGCGTGTTACATGATGAGGAGGAAGGAGAAAGTATCAAACATCTGGATGTAAGCAGCACAGTGATACTAAACTAATGTATAGTGTTGGATTAAGAGTCTGGTGGCTTTTGTCGTACTTGTGGAAGAGAAGCGGGACCCACGCACCTATTCTGCTGCTCCTGCTGCAAAAGCTGAACAGCAATCTTCCTCAGATCCAGCACTTCCTTCAGCTCATCCTCCTCTTCCTCAACAAGCTGCTCCTTGTCAGAACTGCAACGCATTCAAAAAGTCAAATTATTGCAGACGGTGCACAAACTATCTATCTATAACTACGTTGTACATTGTGCAATGACAATTAAAGGATTCTGAACAAGTTTGCCTCAGGAAACCACACACAATAATGTGGCCCAAATTAACTTCAGTAATAAAACATTCAAGTCTCAACACAGAGTGCTAAATGTATCTCCTATAACACTAAACATGGTTGTGCAACATTTTGCAGCATATTCTTCCAAAGATAATTTATGAGGTTTTACGAGACTGCATTTCTCATCGCTTACGAGCATGTGCCAGACCACTGTTTATTTTCAGACGAGGACTCATAATGATATTTTCTTTTTCACACACATTGTGCAATAGTTGACTTCTCGAAGAGTGTTTTTTCTCTGTATTAATGTGTTTGTTAGACCCAGCTCAGACCTGGTATTAGTCCAAATTACAAGCACCTAATGTATCCTGAAGCATCGACAGATCCAATTATGTCCTCAGGATGCTTTTGAGTGTCCTCACGTGTCGCCCTCGACCTTATAGACTGCTTCCTGGTCTCATACAACTGAATCGTTTATAAAAGAATAAAGATATAATTAACATCAATAAAATGAACATTATTAAATCTAGAGCCTAAAATGTAAAGAATACCGACATTAGGCTAACTGACTTCCTGTCTTACTTTCCTTTGTAAAATTGTGTCGTATAAAATTTCACGTAGTGGTGTTGGTGTCGCTCGGTTGCCAGGTTTGCACACAAGACCGCAAACACTCAACGTTTTCCATATTTAAATAAAATAATAATAATTGCAACGTTAACCCCTCTCAATACTTGAGAAAATGTAAATATTCCATAAATGGAGTGATATCTGAAGTCCCAAAGGTCAAGTCTTAGGGAAGTCGAGTCTTTTACCAACGATAGTCAAGCAAGTCTTCCATTTTAAGACCATTAATTCATTAATTAGTATTGAATAATGAACTAACCCTGACTCCTCTTTCCAGCCGTCTTTATCTCTGTTTAGCTGAGACATGTGAAGAACTTTTTCCAGTTCCTGAAACGCACACAGACACACACAGACCGTGTTAGCGACCCCGAAACAGACCCCGCATAACATCATATACAACTACATACCTTTATACAAGACACATGACTGCTCTGCTGCCCGTCACACTCTGACAGAGCAGGATCCTCGTCGGGGTTGGGCTCTATAAAGTCATAGAGATCCTGATCTGATAGAGGGAGGAAGCATCCGCGTTGATCATAAACCGTCATATTTCAGGCACTTCATTCAACAACCCCCGAGTCTCTGTTATCGCTTTTAAAGGAAATATGTGATACTTATTTTGGGTGACCTTTGCAAGAGTCCATTTTAGAGAGAAGTGATAGGGCGTCAGCACGGGCTGTCTCTGAAACCTGCGAGTGCAGGCTGATGGTGTCGTCGTCTGAAGGCTGCCAGATGAGAAAGAATGAGAAGCAAATTTTTTTTTTTTTTCTTTTTTCTTTTTTCAATTTAGAGGCTGTTCCTGTGTTAAAAAATTAGGAGATATGAGAAAAGGTGGAAAAATGCAGTGATGTAACTTTGAAACAAACATTTACAGTATGTATACATTAATTCTATTCTGCTAATGTGGTGGATAGAAAGGCCAAGAATCTTCATCCTAGATTATATTGAACATCTCAAAGTACATATTCTATTTAATATCATTGACTGATCTTTTGCAATCAAACAGGCATTTAAATATATCTAATTTATCAACTATAATGGAAAAAAACATATTGATCTTTACCTCAAGAAACAATGGCACACATTTTAATTCAAACATTTATACTGTTTATAGTTCACCTAGTGTATATTTTACACACTAATGCTTTTTAAGGGCAAGATTACCAACTGGTGCAAAGGCCTTATTGTATTCTGCATCTACTAAACTCGATTTTTCAGGTTAAATAATAATTTGGCACTGCATTTAATGAAGAGTACGAGTCTGAATGCTGACCTCTGTTGTAGAGAGCCTCTTGTCACCATTGTCGCTACCGATTCCAGAGTCAGGCCCATGGTTCTTACTGGGATAAAAATCTTCCATGCTGGAAATGTGAAAACAAAAGGCTGTTCTAAGAAGACAGAATCTAATTTGATTGGTAGGTGTGATAAATGCATTCAGAGTTATTATCAATCAATACATTATAAGGAAGTGTGCCACATGATGACAACACTTGGTGAATATTTTCATACCTGTCTGTGAGTGGCTGTGGAAGGCAGCGTTTGCCGAGGGAAGGAAGATCCAGTGTGTCCGGTTTCTTGTCCGTCCTGCACGCCTGGATGTTCAGATACTTGAATATGTGCACTTTGCCCTTGAGACAAATCTGAAACAGGCATGTGCACAAGGTTAGTCTGAGAAAACACACTCTGTCATCCACTAGGTGGTGCAACAGTACACATATGCATATGCAGACAGAAAAATAGTGATTCACAAGTGCAGAAACAGATTCTATATACAGTAAAACAAAGATTGTCAGCTAATTCTGTTTTGTTTTGTTTGTTTTTTTGCATCAGGAAATTAACTATATAAGTAAAAGAGGTCTACCACACAGGTGGTGATGTGCAGGTTTCAGCACCTATGGCCAAATGTAATGCAATGAAAAGATCAGTCTTGTACAGTGTGATGTCAAATTGCAATTATATAAAAATGTACCTTAACAGCTGAAAATCTTATTTTATGAACTTGACAGATAGATTACATGGTTTCTAGATTATCTTTCACCCGTCTTTTGATTTTTGAGTGCTTTAGATATTTGGTTGATTTCATATACTGTTGTACTATACTAGAAAATCAACTATTTGTATTTGTAGTGTTATGTCAACTTGAATGAGTCAGTGTCTCTCTTCCTCTATTCTCTTTTGTTTTGAGTTCATGGTATTGTGGATTTATTGTTATGGCTTCTCCTATTGTAAGTGTGGACTAAGAAAGACTAGGGGTGAGGTGACGTACCTGTGCGGGTGGAGACTGCATAGGATTGTTGTCGAGGATGATGTGCTGCAGCTGCCTGAGTTTCCTGTAGGCTGGAGGAATCTCTGTGATCTTATTGCAGGAGAAATCAAGTCGGATGAGCGGCAGGTCAGCCAACTCTGCAAGTGTAGACAAGAGAGTCGTTCTAAAAAGGCCTTTTGTTGAAATGTGATGCACAGTTCCAACGTGCATGAACAACACAATGCACATTTTGTTATGCTGGTGAGTTTCACCTGATCCACATCATGCTACACCCTTAGCACAGTGCCCAGTAAATACCAGTCTTATTTCAAGGCTCATTTAGTACAGTGTATTACTGTCGCAATAACTCTCCTGAAATTTACTGCATGTATCGTACCTTGTCAAAGCTGTGGGTTAAAAAAATATCCTTGTTTTTGACCCTAATTTTGGTAATTACATTAGATCCCACATTTCTAAAAACACGAGCAAAAGCACCTTTACATTGCACTCTTACATTAGTTCCCCTCTCTATCTATTTATCAACACAAACATTTAAAAACAGAGCACTGAGTCGATTGCCACAGCAAAGACACGAGAGGAAGCGATGAGGCCGATCTTAGGGACCGTGAAGGAGCGTAAAACGGAAGTAAGTCAAATAGTTAAGGTGGAGCACGCCCGTAAAGACACTTGTACAAAAACAATAACGACTTGGATCCTGTGGTGTACTGGGAGCCAGAACGGGAGAAATATGTTCATGTCTGTGAGTTCTTATCAAAAAACATTCTGAACAAGCTGAATAAACAGTGATGACTGTTATTCCTAACAACGTAATTGGTGACAGACTGACCCTCAGGCAGTATGTGAATGCAGTTCTTCCTGATGTTGAGTTCTCGTAAGGCTTGGAGCCTCCCGACCTGAGCTGGCAGCACCTCGATCTCATTACAGCTCACGTCCTGCAAGGGGAGGCAAAGTGTAAAGAATGGGATTGCCCTGGCTGTGCAATATACAAAAAAAACTGTATACTGCACACACACACAGACACACACAGACACACACACACACTGCTCACCAGCTCCATCAACTCTTTGGCTTTGCCGATCTCTTCAGGGATGCACACAAGCTTGTTGTTGCTCACAAGGAGGACTTTAAGGGGGAGGCTGAACAGGTATTTTGGCAAAACTGACAGGAGGTTCCGACTGTAGAGGAAGACAAAGCATCCACCTACTGTTAAAACAGCATAAAGAAGCATGTAACAGTGAGTATCTGTTAACTGGGAATTGAGTTTCAGCCAAAAAAAGGGGAAATGCTTCTTTTTCATCCTGTAAAGAGCCCAGAATGAGGAACAAGCACCTTTTTTCAGAGACAAAAAAACAAAACAAACAGAACACATGTAAACATTTCACACGCATAAGATTAGCAACAACTCACCTCACGTCAAGATAGGTCAGCATCTGTAGATTGATGATAGCTTCTGGGATGCACTTGATGCAATTATGGTAAAGGTTGAGTGACTCGAGGGGAGCGAACAGACACACTTCTGGAGGGATTTCCGTGAGGCGATTCTTGGATAAATCTGCAAGGTGAAATAAAACAAAAAAAAAAAAACAGAGGCTGATTAACATTCGTTCCTTCATCGTCAACCGCTTTATCCTCCACACGAGGGTCGCGGGGCTGCTGACAGGTCGCCAGTCCATCACAGGGGCCGATTAACATGTGATCTCTTTAAAAAAAAAATACAGGACACATACACTTTAACCTTTAAAGATCTAGTCTGGTTAATTAGACACTCTAAACTGACTATAGATTGAGATTGGCTCCTGCATGACCCTCCCAAAACAGAAACACAAATGCAAAACACAAAATAAAAAAGCCAAGTGTACACATGAGGCAGGATTTCAACTGCTGCACCGAACTGCTGCA
The DNA here is from genome assembly GCF_958295425.1 of Solea solea. Taxonomy (NCBI): domain Eukaryota; kingdom Metazoa; phylum Chordata; class Actinopteri; order Pleuronectiformes; family Soleidae; genus Solea; species Solea solea. Next base: position 7,435,396 of record NC_081137.1, on the reverse strand, counting down.
GTGTTGAACATTACTAACACACATTAAAAGGTGTCAGATCGAGCTGGACTGCAGAGATTGCACATTTCTTACAGTGATGAGGCGATAAATGCAACGTTGGTTATACTAAAGAAATAAAATATCTATATATAAAATATCTGGATTTAAAGATTGCTGAATCACTCACGCAGCGCACATCCACACTGCACTACACAATGCCACACCCTGTGTTTGTCCTCTATGAAATACAAACTGCCTCTTTCTAAATGGGCAACATGCAAACAGCACGCACGTGTGTGTGTGTGTGTCCTATGAGAACAGCACAAGCAAAGACTACATTACATGTTACAGAGTTCGCCCTCAGACACATATTGATTCAGTGGCCTCTAATGGTGTGTGTTGAATTCTCTCTGGGTGACACAGTAATTAGAGACCTGTGCTGTGAGGAGCAGCTCCACACTGACAAATACCAAGCTTTTAATTATTCTGTTACACCAAACTGGTGAGCGCTACTATATCCACAAAAATAAGACACATTACTACAAACCATATCCCCTTAATGAATGTAATTACATGCAGCTACTGCCATTTATTAGGCATCTATGTAACGACATAAGGGCTTTACTGAAAGCAAACGTTCTCTGACCTTAAGGCATTTCTGCTTGCTGTGTACGGATTAGCACACAACACATAACAATACATAATAATATCTTTAAATGTAGATGTGAACCATTAAGAAAAAATATAAAAGCAAAATTACAAAAACATTTGTACACAGCAGTGCAAACAGTGCAGTTTGTACACTGGTGTTCACAGTGGAAGATACAGGCTAACAATGAAGGACATGCATCTTTGCATTTAAGTGGTCTCTGCTTTGTGACAAGCTTTAAATGAGCAGACAGGCTTCAGTGTGTAGCTGCGGTCTGAGCTCTCACGGCAGCTGATAAGCAGAAGTGAGACGCAGACTGTAACGGCGTCGGCAGCACAAAGGAAAAGCAGCCGAGGGGTTAAGGGAAACAGATATTGCCACATGGGTAAAGACCAAAAGCTGAGGTCATAATGTGTGGTTGCTCTCCATTAAGAGTAAATTCTGCCTCTCCCTGAGGCCCAGACCTTGATGCTGTAACCCAGCTGTACATGGACGACTCCCCCACCTCCCTCCCCTCCCCTCCAGCCTGGCAACTGGGGATCTTTCTATAGCAGTGGAATCATCTGGGTCGATTGGAGATGGGGGGTGGGTGGAGGCAGGGAGTCATTGTGAGCCTGTCCATCTCCCTCCTCCAGCCCAGGACCATCTGCGGCCCAGTGGGTCTTCTATCCACCTGCTGGTTGCATGGAGCTCCCGCAGGACAAGGCCAACCAGGCAGACGAGCACACCGGGCTCCACTCTTCTGCACTGCACCCTCAGCACACTATTCATTTTTGTGGTATAGTGCAGATAATGTCTGGCTATGTCTTTCCATGACACAGCAAACTCTACACTTACCTGAGGAAGTAATGGACTTAAGTATGTCTGTTGATGACTACAACAGAACATCATTCTCTCTATTTCTTTTCTTTTTAACAGCACATTCAAGTATCAAGTGCCAGGGAAACAGGCACTGAGACATTTCACTGCTACCATTCCTTTCTGTAGAAAATTGGCAATGAAGGTGCAACACTCAGTTACATGGAAACAAAGGCAGAACACAAAAAAAAAAAAAAAAAAACATGATTCATTGGGGTTAATTATTGTGTCCTGCAGCAGATGAGGCCACAGTTTCATGGATGGCAGGTTTGGGGGTGTGGTCTTGGGGCTCTGCTGGGAGTTTAGAGGTTCCCTCTTTGGGGATGAAAGCTTTATAATAAATGCTCCAGCTCATAATCTCAATAACTGGGATTCAACTCAAGAAATGTCCTCTTTTCAGTCTTTTTCACAGACTCCAAAAAATCCCACACTGAAAGGAATTAAATTAGAAACATGACTCATTCTGTAGTGTCACTGAAGAAGGATTAATCTCTATAACAACTGGATAATTCACAAAGTCACATGTGTAAGAGTCATGAATCGTGCTAACCTCAGATTAACCAAACCATGTTCTGAGAAAAGAATAAAATGAATACAGCAACTATTACATCATTTTAATAACAGGCTAATTAAATACTATCTAACTTAATGAATTATTATTTGTCAGCTACAATAATCAATGAAATCAAATGCTTTGTGGTTTATACTTCTCTAATGTGGACCGGAGCTTCTAAGATATTTTTTGTTATGTGAGATACAGTGGGCTTGTGGAATATTTTCTAATAAAAAATTAACATCATATTTCCAAAAATACAAGTTAACACTGCACGGAATAATCTCCTTAAAATCTCTTATTACACTGCAACTCAAGATTGAATAAAATGTCACTGACAATCATAATTTAATTCTCAATATCATCAATATATATACACCGTATATAACCACTACATCATTAATTTGCTATAATAAGGCATTGTGTTGTCGCTGACAGGTGAACATATGTCCCGTCTAGACATGCGGCAGCAGCACTTAGAAGAAGCCCCCAGGGAAGAAACTGCAGTCAGCACTGTGACTTTCCTTCAAAAACAACAATTTCTTCAAATGATGCACTTTTGTTTTGGATTTTCTCTACTGTTGGTGACCACCACCGCATCAACAGCATCCTCTTTGCTACAAGAGCATGTGATTGGATTTCAAGTATGACGTTGAACTACACATAAGTAGCTACCGGAGCTAAGTGCATTGTTGTGTTTCTAACCTTTCCAGGGCTTTTGTACTTGGGGAGTGACACTTAACACTATTTGCACTGGTTGATCATTAAAACCAAGAATGCTACCTCAGTACTCGTGTCCTTGTGAAACCAAATTGTCAGGAATGGGACAATGGGGACAAATCAGAACAGATTTACCACGAGTCCCACAACGTGTCTGCTAAACATTACATTCTTTATATACATAACTAAAAAAGACATCATCAATTATATCTTTCATAAGGAACAGGGGTGAGAATCAAAGGGTACCTTGCAATACAATACGATACGCGGTACATGGTCCACGATAACAATAATATCATGATATACTATGATAATCAATATATTGCAAGACAATCCCATAGATACAGCATTAGTAGCAGTAGTGACGCCTGTCAAGTAAAACTGGCAGGGACCCTGAAATAATTTCCCCTTCTTCTGAATGCTTTAAAAGCTTGTGGTACATTTCAAACTTTGAGGAAATGAATAATGATAACCACATGTATAAGCAGGAAGTGGTTAAGTTGAACACATTGAGTAACCTCTCACTCACTGTTCTTTGCCACCTCTGCTCCCCACAGGGTAAAAACTGTGACTCAAATACTTGTGATACATCAAAAGCGAATGTAATCTGGGAGAAAATATCACATCATTTTTGTGAGAAAGGGTGGTAACCGTCGTAAAAGGTCCAGTTTGTAAGAAACAGTGATCTCTAATGTTGACAGACGTAGGACTACTTCACTCCCCCCGCCCTTTCCCAAGAGTGTCAGAGAACAAATATCACACTTTCTTTATCTTTTCTTTGACCTCACATTCTTTCCCCTTGAAAAAGGTATTTGGCTGTTAAATATTACACCAAACCCTTCAGAACAGGGTGCATGGAAACTAAAGACTTTCAGTGCAGTGTGATGGCTGGTCTTTAAAACAAATCTATTTGTTTCTTTTTAGATAACCACAAATTCAGCACAGCAGTTGAGCCTCCAGCTGTCTACACTTGTGATGTATGCGCGTCTCAGAATAATACATGTGACCACAGTGCATGTTCGCTGCAGCAGAAGCACGTCACATTTTCTAGCGTGTCCGTGTTTGTCCCCTCAGGGACAGAGTGATGACAGGCAGGGGCGTGCTGGGATATGAACCTGAACATCTGTGTGTTGTGTGATGTGATGGTCCCAGCTTCTGCTCAAGGTCAGGGCGGCCCTTTCAAACATCTCACAATTTCCCATGGGAAAAACAAACTAAGTGGACACAAACTGTCAGAAGCTCACTGCAAACAGACACCGTTGTGTGAGGACTTTCCACTGACTACTACCCATTAACTCATAAGTAAAAACTACTCAGTTTCACTTTACTCTGAACATTAACACTATCTAATTTATAGAACCATCAACCTGATGGATTGAAATTGAAATAACAACTGATTTATGGTGGGAGAGCAAGCTTAGGTGTGCAGGACAGATCAAGATACTGCCCATATAACTGCATGTTTAGAGGAATCAATCAGTTATTTCATTTCATTTGTTATCAGCTTCAGAAACATTTAACTTACATCAAAGACCTCTGACATCACGTCCAAATATGATTAGATACACCTGTTCAACTGCTTGTTGTGCGAATATCTAACCTTTAAATCACATGGCACAGCCAATGCATTAGATTAGTGACCAAGACTGACTTTTAGTCAACTACTGTTGCAGTGACATGCAAATCATTGCAAATTGCCGTGGCATAGACAGAACCAGGAGACTTGGGACTTTTCAAATGTTTGTCACTGGTTTTTTTTTTGCAACACAAAAGGTCAGACCCTCCCACATGTGGTACAACACCATATAAAGAGACATGTGGACTGTTAACAGACAGCAACTTCATCAACAACACTGACTGCTGTGAATTTCTCCAAAGAGACATTGCACCAAGCAAACAATCAGACATTTCAGTGAGGACACAGTTATGTAAAGGCTGCATATGACACATTAAATTTTAAATAAGTTTTCCATTCACAGCAGAGACTGTATTTGTGAAAAATGTTGGGGTGTGGTGTGGTGTTGATCACTCTTTGCACATCTGAAAGTGAGACCTTCCTCTAGCACACACCTTTTTATCCGAGGCATCGAAAATGAAGACGTGGTGGGGGAGAAAAAAAAGTGATCAGATAACAGCATTCAAAGTGACAGTTGAAATCTAACCAAGAGAAATGGGAGAGCGACAGAAATATTCTCTGTCTCTTTCATGTCTCCTTTGTTTACGATTATTGTGTTATACAAAATGCAGCCATGCCAGCAGTAGTTATTTAAAAACAAAATAATCGTGTACAAAAATATCAATACATATTGGCAGTGTGTTCATTCAGCAGCCCATAAACGTCCTGTTGAATCTGTCATCAGGACGTCAGCTCTTCAACGTAAAAGCTTATTTAAAATGGCACATTATATCAAATCAATTCATGCTTTCTTTAATAATGGATCATGTCATGTTGGCTTTCTACCGCAAGCTACACACACACACACTGGTCACTGATAAATGTCACTACAAAGCAACAATCTGTGTTCAAAATGTGCTTTATCCTGAACAAAGTCATCTCAAAGAGCAGAATCCACGACACAGTTTCACTTTCTTTTGGTGGCCTGTTAAAAATGTGTCAGTTTTGTGAGAAAGGTAGGCTTTTCTCTGAGTTAAAAATAAAGCTGCTGGAGTATGAAGAGGTGCTACAGTGTTTCAGCAGAGAATTGAAATCCCCTGTGGATCAGACTCGCTAACAAACCAGCAGCTTGACAGAGTAACACCATATGTTAATGAGGGACAATGAGATTCAGCATCTTCCTAATGTCTGTGATAATGACTGAGGCAGTCCTCATAATGACTACTATTCATTCAATATTTTTCTAAACTCACACCATGAACGTTCTCCTGCATAGGGTTCCTTACAGCAACATCTATTTATGTGTTAAAGACAAGCCCCGAGACGTCAACACAAATGCCTTCAGAAAACACATGACTAATACTAACCCAGGTGGTCTGTATTTAAATAGCACAACATATAGAATAAAACACCAAACAATAATAGCAAAATAATTAGATGAAGATGAATTAAAAACCATCAAACACAAAAACCTCATGTTTGATGATAATTTGGAGTTCACTTGCATTTAAATGATGCATAGTATCTCAAACCAGTTCTGCAACATTAGTGGGTGCATGTGGGATATCCAAGGTTAAGTGTTAACTGGATTGTGTGCTGTAAACATTAAGTGTTGTGAAGTAGTTTGAAAGCTTCAGCAAACAGCATGACATGCCTAGTTCCTCTTCAGTGTAAGGAAGTTCACCCAAATAAGCAACAAGGAACACTGTACTCCTGTATGAATGAACACACATGTCTGCAGAAGTAGCTCCACAGAGATTCTCCTGCCAACTATGATCCTCCAGTTACTGTCCATGTGAGCTCACAGCAGAACAAAGCAAGACAAACTCCAGATCCACAGAGAGTGACTGTGCAAATGTCCTGCTTCCTGCGTGCTAAAGCTCCTCTCTGCCTGCTGTTGTGAACATGTCTCACATACACAATGTCTTGCTGTGTGTTCATCATATGTGGACTCTCAAAACTCATATATGACAGATATTGTCAGAGGTTCAAGTCTGACAATAGATCTCCAAACAGATCGTCCATTATGGACATGAAGGTTCACTGCACAAAGGTTTTACAGCTGGAGGGAGATATAAGCATCCTTTTATTCCTTGCAAGGATTAGATTTTTTGAACATTATGTTGAATATATGTTTTGCATAACAGAAGCAATCCTCAGGAGAAGGCATGTATAGATAAATAACTGACAATCCTGCATGTGTCCTATAAATCAATATGTTTTTCTTAATTTATAACAAAGTAAAGGAACAATCATTAAAATCTACTGACTGATTATGCAAAAACTGCTGGCTGTCAACCTCTAAAAGGATGGCAGCAACTGATCTAGTGTGGAGAACCTTTTAGAGACACTGAACATCTTAATTTAATCCAAATTCTGAAATATCTGTATGATTCAGCAAGTGCTACATGGGTAAAGTTTGAACTGGGAGTATGAGATGGGTGATTATTCTCATCACTTCCTGCAGAAACTCGATAGAATGCATTACCTGATATCAGATAAATGAACATCATCCGACATAACAGAACCAGACCAGTATCTTCTTCCTCCTCTCTGACAGATAATATGGGCAAACGCACCCAGACGGGCAGACGGGGCTGTTAGTGCTCTGCATCTTTTGTCTGGTTTTGCCCCAAAGATGAAGGGATTAATGTCTTACATGCTCAACACACACGACATCCTGAGCTTTTACACCTGGCATCACATGGTTCATTCATATTCTGCTGCTGTTGCCCGCGGGGCCACATGAAACTGCAGCTCAGTGCAAACCGCTGCACAGCGCGTGACTTGGGTGCGCCTGCCTGCCTGCCTGCCGCCTCATTCATGTGTCTCATGTGGGGGAGTGTGAGCGGGGGGGGGGGGGCTGCTACTGAAAGCTACGGCCAAAACAAGCACACAACAGCGGCATGAGCTGCAGTTAACTGTGTGATATATGAGTGGACAGTGATTACAACCAGTGTGTGTGTGTGTGTGTGTGTGCATTTAAGGTCGGAATGTCCCTTTAAATATGATTACCTATAGACGCCTCTCTATGGTTAAAAAAATCCACAAATAAATTCACACACAATGCGGGCGTGATGCATTCACGTACACATAAACCTGTTCTGGTGAAATAAACGGGTATTGGGAAGGACTCTCACCTGCTTGTGTTGTATCCGTCAGATCGTAGCTCACACCCGGGTACTCTCTCAGCTTCCTCCCGCTCAGGTTCAGTATCCCCGAGCACACGGCATCATCCAGAGCCCGGTCCAGGCTGCGGGCCGTGTGGTACTGCTGCTGCTGCTGAAGATGATGATGTTGCTGGTGCTGCTGCTGAAACTGGCTGATGCCCGGGCTCCAGTGAGGTGCACCCGTGTGCTGGTAGCTGTATAGTGCCGCGCCAGCTCCCACACTTCCCTGACTAGTCGCCATTTTCGTAAAAAAAAGAAATTACTCTACTATAATAACAGCGCACAGCGGCAGTTTCTCCGCCCATGCGCATACAGGGCGCATTCCCGGGACGAACGCTAGGGGATGGGCTTCTGAGGTGGTGGTGCTGCTGCTGCTGCTGCTGCTGCTTCTTCTAGTGATGATGATGATAGTGATGGGAAACAGGGTCTGGTGGCCATTTTAGGCTTTTACTCCTCAGCCACCTACTCACACATACATCAAAGCAGGGGGGGCACGGTGCAGTACTCAGGGGTTAAAGGGCAGCTGTGGTTACTGACAATGACTAGTCACTATTTTAAAAAACATTATCTGACACTAGTGTATAAGTAATACTGAAGGTTCTGTACGTGGTGCCACATGCTACTGAATAATGCACAAGATAATTTATATGTAACAAAAAATTGATAGTGAGTGAGCCCAATCCCATTTCTCATGCATACCCTTGGCCCTCAAAACAGATTGGATGCTAATAATAATAATAATAATAATAATATTAGTAATACAAATAATCTTACAGCACCTTTAAAAACAAAAGCTTAAACGGGTAAAAACAGGGACATTCAGGGTCTGAAATAAGAGAAACACAAAGACACAAAATTAAAACCCTCATATGAAGTGCTTAACAAATTTTACATTACAAAGCCACAGCTTACCTAAATTAATAGCATTGGTAATTATCAAAATAATTGTTCCTCTAATGGTTAGAACACCAGTATGTAGAAGCTATTTAACCAAAATTATATTTTTAATGCTAAAATATAAAAACAGAGAAAATTGTAAAGCACATTATTATTTCTTGATGAATCAACATTAACGTCACCCAAAAGTGAGTACAATCTAATTAAAAAACATCAATACATGGATTAAGGAATAAAAGCATTAAAACAGGATATCAAAAAAAATGAAGGAACAAGATGATAAAAATAAACAAGTCTGGATAGATGGGTTTTGGAAGTGATGAGGAATGTTATGATACTGTATATTTGATCATACAAAATATGAGATTGATTTTGTTGTTAATTTGCTGATTCTATGTCAACTGTACAGTGTTAATTTTTTCTTAATAAAATTGAGGAAAACAAATACTTACACAATGAAATTACGATTAGACAAAATGACGTCACCAGAGCTGGCCCAAGGCATAAGCCAACCAAGTGGCTGCTTGGGGTCCCCTTGTCACCAGGGGGCCGCCCAATTTGGAGTTGACCATTGCTCATTTAATGCAGATTTGTAAATCTGTTATTATAAATAAGTCATTAAACTGGTTAACTTCAATTCATTGCTCTCTAAGGTTAAAAAAACAAGTTTGATGTAAATAATACAACTGTAATTAATGCATTTTATAGGGTTACATTTGTATCAATAACAGTCGATACTCCAAGGTGGTGGGAGGGCAAATTTAGCTTAAGCCCTATTCAGACAGGATTAGTTTTACATGGGGAGGTGGAGTAATGTAATTTTACCACATGACATCTGCAATTTGCATTGGATCAACTACCACAATTGGGAGGATTAAATCGGGGTAATTACTCCGTCTGTCCCAGGAGCCATGGGCTCAGTTGTGGAGTCGCCACTATAACCAGTTCCATGTGCTCCTGTGGCGGGTGACCCCCCAGATGTTCTGTCATCCTACCCAGCAACCCGGGGCACTGACAAGGGCCCTGACACGGGAGGAACCTGGTGACCCCCGACCCGGCTATGCACAAAAAAAGTCATCCCGACAGTCAAAACTCCTCGTAAACAGGAGATGATGGAATATCTACGCACATATTTAATTGTTCCGGACCTTTTTACTAAAAAAATCGCTGTAATCATAACGGACATCATCTGTTAATGAGTACTGACATGATACATTCAGAGAAGCTCTGGTAATAATAACTTTACCCCACCTCATCATGTAAAACTAATACTGTCCGAATAGGTCTTTTAGGCCCCATAAAGACTTGTGCCGGCCCTGGACGTCACCATTCCAGATAGTCAAACCTGGCGATGAAACGTTAAAAAGGCTTTCCATTATGCACATGCACAATAAGTCAAATGACAATTTGTCCTTCTATGAATATGTACGAGTCCTCTCAAAGTGGCTCGTTTATTATGGAGCACACCAACAAAGTGGGCGTTTTCTGTCTCACTCCGCAGCTCCAGTCGGGCACATCACTCCTCCATAATAGCATGTTGTGATGAAAACCAATAGTCGTCGCAACCGACATGGTGAAGCAGTAGCATGAGACACACTGTAAGTCAAAGTTTTATAGCTAACACGGGCAGCTGCATGCGTGTGCTGTGGTTTTTAAATGGACTTCCTGTGTGGTGGTTGTGGTGTTATGTTAGCTTGTCGCTAAGGATGGCTGTGTTTGTTGTGAGCAGAGTTAGCAGATGTTAGCGCCTGAGGTGATGAGGAGAGCGTTTATACTGTATGCGCATGTTTTTTTTTTGAGATAATAAGGCTTAACGTGGATAGTGGAGGAAGTATGATTGAGCATAACATAACTCATGGTAAAGGCTAACGCTAGCTTCCACTCTATGGTGCAGTCTCCAGCTAACGTTAGCAGTTTGTGTTTTAGTCCAGGCCTCAATATAAACAGCTACAGTATATGGTAGAGTTGTTGGTCTGTAGCTTTTGTAGAGTAGTTTCCTTACTCGTGTGTTTTAGCAGGTTGCAGACAGTGAGTGGGGGTTTTATTTTAAAGAAAAACTAGCTTTGTGTTGTTTAAAAATGCTCAGGGAGTTATTCCTCTCCACTGATGCCCAGTGTTTGCTCATTGTGTGGATTGTTGGGTTTCTCTCCCTCCTTGATGTCTATGTACAGTGCCTTGAGATAATGTATGTTATGATTTGACGCTATACAAATAAAATGTAATTAAGTTTCAGTTTTGGCAACTGCTACATGTGTATGTCTCCAGTGGCGTGCACAGAAATTTGGAGGGGCGAAAATTAAAAGGGCACCGACTGTGCTCCCACGGGGCAGGTGCCACTAGTATTTTTAAGACAGGCATGTCCAGAGTGTGAACTGGGACCTCTATTGCCATGTTTCCATCATAGTACAGTTCAGTTTGGAACGGTCAAGCCCTTGTTCTAACTTGCATTTTGTTTACCTTTACTTGATGGCTGTGCTGGCGAGATGCGTAGCGCAGTGAAAGGTGTGCCGAAAACAAACGGTGACTTCGAACGCAACACAACAGACTGTCAACAAGACGTCAATCTTTGTATGAGAATAGGCTGCAGGTGTTACAAGATAACAGTCTATAAGCTGCTCATAGACTGTAAATAAAGGTCCACTTCTGTCCCCAGAGCAGAAGTCTTTCTCAAACTAGACCCCCCCTGCAAGATATTAATATTTAAATAATTCGATTTTTGCACAGCAGTCACAGTAACAAAATCACAGGTGTAAATAATCAAATTAACGATGATTGCGTTCTGTTTCCCTACCTCAGTTCCACCGGGTCTTGTCACGCTGTCTGTCCTCATGAACTGAAAAGAGTCGTCGTTAGTGCAGTCAGCAACACCTGTGCTTTTCCTGCCAAAGCATGTAAAAATGGCTGCTTTGCAAAGGACCCATTGTTCAGTTAAAAAGAAATGAATGAACCATTTCTCATTACTAAATGTAAATGTATTTCGTAAAATAACAATAAATAAATAAATAAAATATATGCCAAGGAATATCATAGGACTTTTGAGAAATGAATAATTCACTGACCCACTACTGCAATATATTATATATATATAAAAATATTCTGCTGTTAAAAGTACAGTGTGAAACAATTATTGGCATCTAATGGCGAGTCTGCAGAGTATAACAAACAGAGGAGGACTTTACTCATCACTTTCTTTCCCAAGCACCTCATGGAAATACAGTGACCTTTGCGTACCTGAAAGGACGCTATTGTTCTCCATTTGCTTGGTCAGCTCCTGCTTCAAAACTCAAAACACATGCTCTGGCTGGTTTGTCCATTTGGGCTTCTGTAGAATAGCAGTGCAAGATACAAGCCTCTGTAAACTCAGGTCATTGCAAAATAAATGTTAGAATATAGGACATGAAAACCTTAAGGATTTATACGAACACACTTACATTACATTACATTACATGTCATTTAGCAGACGCTTTTATTCCAAAGCGACTTACAATGGAATTGAGTACAATCAGTCAGGGGTGGGGATTGAACTTGCGACCATGAAGTCTTTCGCATACAGAGCCACTCCACCATACTTATGGATAGTATATTTAATTTGTGCCTATTGATCTGTCCAATTCTGCTAAATGTGACACACTGGCCCTTTAACCCAATGAAGACAATATTCTGAATAATAAAGTCACAGATTTTCAATGATTTTAATTTAGTATATATTTTGTTTTGCAGTGTGAGGATGGCAGATAAAAAGGGAAAACCTGTCACTCCCATCAAAACACTTACAAAGAAAGAAAAAGAAGAGCTCAAGAAAAAGGTAAGAAGGTTGAATATTATCTGTTTAATTAGGGTGCATGTTTTCCAAATAAAATGAACTAGTTATCACCAACCTTAACATTTTAGATTTTCAAAATAAGGGAAGGGATCAAAATGCATGCAGCATAAAGTATACACTGCATGTTACCGAGTGTCTTTCTAGGAGGAAGAAAAAGCAGCAGAGGTTTTTGAGGAATTTGTGGCGTCATTTGAGACCAGTGAGAAACGCAGGGTGAAAACCTTTGTCCGCGGTGGTATCGTGAATGCAACTAAAGGTGAGTAGCTAAGATTTCATGTCTTTCAACTTAGCATCACAAAAGGATGCGGCTTCATTGTCATTCTTTCGTCCCGTCAGTGATTCATGAGTTATCTTTTTTCAAAAATAACTAAAAAAGGGAACTGAAAAGAATCATCAAAAATACCAACTGTACCATGCTGACTTAGCAGCAGTTCCCACTCTGGGAAGCCATAGTTGGCAGTGAATTATGACATTGATGTGAATAAGGTGGTAAGCCTTATTCCTTATCATGTCTGTGAGAAGGCAAATGTGTTTACCTAATTCGGCAGAAGGCTGCTCTGAGATTAGACAGACAAAATGGGTGCAGTAACAGAGACTCCTCCTGTGTACAGATCTAAAATGCCATTGCTGTTTATATAATTACATTTTATATAACTTTTTTCAGAGGAGGAAGCAGCAGAAATCAAGAAAAATAAGCTGTATCGACCCGCTACACAGCTTGTCCCTGTGTCCCAACATGTCTCACCACTGTCATCTGCTGAAAGCAAAAAGGCTGTAAGTTTGTTTTTTTTGTCGCGTACATGTGAAGGCATACTTACTGTAATCAACCGCTATATTTTCACTGATCTTAAAATGTTCACTGTTGTATGCAACGTGTAATAATCACCACGACTGCTGTCTTGTTTGATTGACAGACGTTTAAAAGAAGGGCAGATGAAAAGAAGAAGAGCAATCTCGAACTCTTCAAAGAAGAACTCAAGCTGTGAGAGGCAACTCTTCCTGATATCATGTTACACTTAAAGTCTTTGTTTGTAAGTGTAAGTCTGTTTTATATGTGGAATAAATGCAGAATACAAGAAGAACGTGAGGAAAGGCATAAAAGGAAGAAAAGTGACCCAGGAGGAGGAGGTGGAGGAGGAGGATATGGAGATCCGGATGTACCATTATCAGGACGATCAAGTAAGGGTCACTCTTCACTATCGGTATTCGACATGTTGACATTGTTGCTATCCTCCGAATCACACTAAGCTGTTTTTTTTTTTTCTCTACAGCATTATATGATGACTTAACAGTGCCAACTACCACTAACCTCTACATCAGCTGCATCAGCCCAAAGGTAAAGTTGCATACTGACATCAGGGCAGCCCAGTACTACTGTATACCTTTCTCACCTTGTTCATCTCTTCAATATCTTCCCTTTCAGATGAATGAGGAGATTCTCTGCAAAGAGTTTGGTAAGTATGGTCCACTAGCAAGTGTGAAGATTATGTGGCCCCGCACTGACGAGGAGCGCTGCAGGACGTCCAACAGAGCCTTTGTGGCTTTCATGACACGGAGAGATGCGGAGCGAGCCTTGGCTGCACTGGATGGTAACTAATACATTGTCCCCAGTCAGACCTGGTATTAACATCCATACTGAGTCCCGGACTAAATTATTCCCAAACCTGTTCTGAATGCCTCCTAAGATCTGATCACAAAAAAACTAATTTAGAGGCACTTTGGGGACGCATTGTAGACACATTCCTGAGAATACACCTCCACAGCTGACTTCCTTCGACTCTTTACTGGTACATTGATTTATTTGTAGCCACTACCACAATAAAACATTGATCCTTACACAATTCCCCTTTTTCCTAATGGTTAAAATCTTATTTCATGTCACAGCAGCATGTATAGAGCTTCTTATAATTCTCTCTCTCCTTCTCATCCTGTCAGTCAGACTCAACAGTACATGAGAATGGGGTGCGCCAGATCCGGTCACATGTGGTCACAGGACACGTGCGCACAGTCATACTTAAGGCTGTCCACATGGGATCGGATCTCTTGGGATGATGTTAATACCAGATCTGATTGGGGCCTTTATAATAAGATTGATTTAACTAATAACCACCTCCCATTGCTTTCATCATACAAAGTAATAACATTCCACTCTCTAAGACTGATTGTGGGTTTCATATTGTAGGTAAAGTGGTTATGGGGTTTGAAATGAAGCTGGGATGGGGAAAACCAGCTCGCATCCCGCCTCAGCCTCTCTACACACCAGTTGGGGTGAGAGCCACACCTCCACCCCCTTCAGGTCTGCCTTTCAACGCTCAGCCAAGGGGTCGCTTTCGCAATGACTTCACCAAGCCACTGGGCGTTTCCAAAGTGGAGCTTGACAAGGTAAGCCTGTCTCATGTTCTGTCTGCATTAATGTGGGGTTTCATCATCAGTGCTACAGGGCTTCTACATATCTGTGATGAATGATACGTGTTGAAATTGAAAGTAAAGGAAGGATGAGGCCTAGAAAAAGACAACTCAAAATGTATCGCATGTTCACATGCAGTCAGTTCATACTTGAGCAGGATAAGTATATGTAATGTGGCATAAAAATATAGTGGGTATAATGTTCAGATTATGTTATACTCTGTTTGGTCTGTTAACAGAAATAAGTAGCAATTAACATTGTTTGTATGCTGCGTCTCATCTAAAAAACGGGCTCTGTCAAGCAATACTATCAGACCTGACTGAGGGTGCGTTTGTGTGTATACACCAGCAGCGCAGGGGCGACTGCTGAAGAGCAGTAGAATTCACTTCTGAAACTATTCTTCTGTGCTTTTTTGTGTTTTCATCCATACTCCAAACTGTCTCACTTGAGTAGCGCAGTACTGATGTTCCCTTCATCTGTCCTGACATTAAATGAGCGCAGGAATGTTGCTGCAGTGTGAACCTTGTAAAAGTAACGCACTGCAGATGTGCGTCATCACGTTGCTCATGTAGAACTGTATGGTCAAAGGTTGATTCTGTATTAATGTTTATGCTTCATAAAAAAATACTTATTATTCCTAGATAGTTTTAGATGGTTCCATATTTGAGAAAAATCAGCTGCAGTTGTTGAGCCGTGTCACCCTCCCCCATGTCACTGACTGTGAATGCTATGGTTGTTTTCTATGCTGTATGTATCCTGCAGTGTTTCATCTGTACACGTGGTCACTTGTTAATATTTTTACTATTTGATTTGAAAAACAGACTCTGTCCGAAGCCGTAGTCAAAGTGGTTATCCCGTCTGAAAGGTACTCACACTTTTCTTACTACGATCGACTGTGTGTAACACAAATTTGAGCTGTTTCTGTCTTAAACATGGTTGCCAAGCATGTACATGTCAAATTCAAGTGGACAATATGACATCTACAGCCTGAGGGGTTCTTTATTATAGATGTCATTTTCCCTCTGGCCTCAGATTTACATTAGATGAATGCGCTTAGTATTTTTTTTATATATTGTATTGTTGATTTTGCCCTCTAGTTTGTTCCACTGCTGCTGATGAGTCTTACTGTTTCCGACATTATATCAAGGGAGTGTAGTGTGATTGTGAAGTGAATTGCAGCAGACTTTGTAAACAACTGTCAGAGCCATTGATTTATACCAATATCTTTGAGCCCCCAGGTTTCCTGTGGGTTGGCTGAGACACTGCAGACCAATACAGCTAGAAGGCAAATAGATATTTATATTAAACCAAGTCAGAATATGTCAGAAGTAGATAAGAAAGTGATGTTTCAGGTTCGACTTCATATGACTGTGTTTCACCAGCACAGATCAGAAATATCGCAACACTCCCTTAAAATAGAGACTATTGATACTATATTTCTGAAACCTCAGTACATACGAAGTAGATAATCGAATATTAATTGATTTTTATTTCTGATGATTGATTAATCGGTTTGAAGCTTTTTTCCATGATTTCCGATTGTTTAAGCTTCTTAAATGTGAGTATTGTCTTCATTTCTTTGCTCTGGATAACAAATAAATCATTAAAAGGTTAATCATTTGGGTTTGTGGACAAAACAAGACATTTGAGAACATCCTCATTTCCAGGTTTGACGAAAAGCGATCAACATTTTTAAGGTTTTCTGATATTTTCTGGACCAAACGATTCCTCGATTAATCAAGAAAATAATCGACAGATATAATCTAGATATTCTACAGCAAAAATATCACTTTATGACGATATTGCTATTGAAAAAAACATTTGTGATGTATGTACTGTATATTTTAAGTTGCGCCTCATTTTAGTATTCAGTGTAAGTCATTTGAAATGTGATGGACCATTACATTGTCTATAATTTTAATGCAATACTACATTTTTTTTTATTTGCATAGCTCACATTATACATGGTAATGTTTGAAATTGCAATTTAGATATTACATTTTTCTTTTTTTCAACCATTACGTACAGCTGAAGTAGAGGCATTATTATTATTATTAATTATTCATCAATAAAGAAGAAAATGGCCAAACTTAAGCTATGGACTGGGCTGTAAGTAACTGTAAGAGGTCGTGGTTGTTATATTTGACCCCTTTCATGGACACAGTGACTCAGGTAAATAAAAATATGCTGACACAATGTAGACGACACTGACTATACAGGTTTCTTTTTTACATGGCTTGTCACCTCATCATTTAAAACAGATTTTTTTTAAAATTAAAAGAAAAAAAAGAATGGTGTGACATTGAATAACATTGTACTTCACTGAAAAGATAGTGCTCTGTCTGACAGAGAGACACAGACCCTGCTCTGATACAATCCTCTGTCCCCACAGGAATCTATTATTCCTCATTCACAGGATGATAGAGTTTGTGGTGCGTGAAGGGCCTGTATTTGAAGCCATCATAATGAACAAGGAGAAAAACAACCCAGAGTACAGGTAAGCGCTGCTGTGTCTGGTGACCTTGTCGAGCTTGTCACGATATTTAATGTTATTATTATTGTTCTTTTCGACTCATTCTTTGTTGTCTCAGGTTCCTTTTTGACAACAAAAGCCAAGATCATGTGTACTATCGCTGGAAACTGTTCTCAATCCTCCAGGTGCGTCTTCACAGCAAAACCTGCTTTATTAAAAATACGCCAGCGATAGGAGATAATAGATAGAGATATGTTTCCTGTGTGAGTGATCAGCTCTCTGCTCTTCATCCCTTCCACAGGGAGAGTCCCCGAACGAGTGGACAACCACAGATTTCCGTCTGTTTCGAGGAGGCTCTTTATGGAGACCTCCTGTCCTACACAACTACTCGCAGACAAGTGAAGAGAAGGCAGAGGTGGAGGAGGACGCTCCCCCCGAGGAGGAGGTGAAGAAAGGGCAGCTCAGAAACGAGTAAGTGTGCCTTGCAGAATTAGCATTTGTTATTAGACAATTAATGGGCTGTAAACGCCATTACTTCCGAAAGCACGCACGTGCAGTCCACGACACTGACACTTGCTGCTGCTGCCACCTTGTGGTAATACATTTCATGCATTTATTGATGCTATTATTCTAAAGATTTTTGTAACTTCAGATTTCCTTGGAATATCATGATATTGACTAAGATTTTGTTTTAATTTCTGACGTTCTTCGTCCTTTAGAGTGGTTGTAGGGTTTTTCGTGCTTTAAACTATTTATTTAGGCCTGTTGTTCGTCCGTGCAAACCATTCAGACAAAGGCAGAGACTGGAGACGACGCTTCAAGAGCTCACTCCAAGCAGAGAAGACGTTGCCAATGCCATGTTGCTCTGTCTGGAGCGAGCAGATGCAGCAGAGGAAGTCGTGGGACACATCACTGAGTCCTTTTCCCTGCTCCAGACGCCACTTCAAAAGAAGGCACGTGACATCCTCTTTGGTTTTCAGATAAATAAACTCACGCAGAATGTGTTTGTAAAGTATTGTTGTCCACATTCACACAGATTGCCAGGTTGTATCTGGTGTCGGACATCTTGCACAACTCGTGTGCCAAAGTACCTGGTGCATCATATTATCGTAAATAGTGAGAGACCTCACACAATCACTCGTCAAACACATTTGTTATGTTTTGTGTTATCTCTGTCTGATCGTCTTACAATTCTTTCGTCTTTGCCTTTTTTTTACAGTTTTGAAACAAATCTAGCCCAGATATTTGGAGACCTCAATGCAGCACATAGAAACATACAGGGCAGGCTGCAGGCCGAGCAGTTCAAGGTAATTCTGTCAGTCAGTTCTGTCACACAAGAACATCAAAAAAGAAGAAAATAATAATATATAATAATATTTTTATGTCTGCTTGTCAACTCCACAGCAAAAGGTCATGGGTTGTTTTAGAGCATGGGAAGACTGGGCCATTTACCCTGAGCCTTATCTAATCCACCTTCAAAACATATTTCTGGGCTTTGCCAAAGTAGTGGAAGAGCCGACAGAGACAGCAGAGGTGAGCTCAGGTTTTTTTCGCACTCATTAACTACAAGATAAAAATATTGCTCTGAAGAAACCAGTTCATTTTGTTTGACCTTAACCTCACATATGGACAAATATATGCACTCGCTGGTGTCTGTAGAAGGAATCCTGTGATCTTGATGGTGCACCAATGGACAACACGCCTTTAGATGGTTTACCCCTGGACAGAGCTGCGGTGGAAGACCTGGACGGCTGCCCACTGGGCTGGGACCCTCTGGATGGAGTCCCCGTCGACGACTTGGACGGCGTTCCTTTACCTGTGGCCAACGATGACATCGATGGAATGCCCTGTGAGTAACGTGGTTCAGTTTCCTCTTCCTGTTGACGATCATCTGTGTAGCTGACTGTGCACGAACTACAGTTTCGAAAAAAAAGGGTCGTTATTATCATCATTTAATAAGAAACCATATTCATGTTAAATCACATGGTGCTTTTGTGGCAGTCTGAGAGGGAATGTGTGTTTTGAAATGTGAATTAAGAAAACTGGCTTCTCCCTCACTAATTATGACACACTAGTTAATAGATGGAATCAAAGATTATGAAATTTAGCAGACATTTTAGGTGTCTCAATCCTCTCTAGTCTGTCCTTGTCCTCAACGGTCTCTTTTTAACCCCAGTGGACGACAGCAATGCTCCTCTCTCCAGAGTGCCGTTGTCTAAATGGGAGAAGACAAGTGGCACCGGGACATTTCCTCGAGGTAAACCGGGTCAAGAATTGCTCAGTGCCATGTTGCTCCGCCGCGGGTCTCCCCGCTCATCTTTGTTCTTTGTCTCGCAGCTAAGGCTGAGTCTAAGTGGGACACTGTGGTGGAACACGACAGTGAAGATGAAGTAAATGTGAGGTGAGCTGCTGTAGTTGGTATGAACGCGTCGTCTATGAAAAGGCACAGTCTATGTGAACACCAATTTTCCCTCTCTCGCGCGGTGACAGTGTCAACTCGCAGCACGCCGACGAGGACTCTGGGAGCGACGGCACCGATGACTCGTGCGAATCATCCAAATATGACGGCGTCGATTTCCAGAGCTCACTGCGACGCTTTCAGATGTCTGAGAGCAAGAGGAAGAGGATGAGAGAGCTGGAGGCAAGTGCACAGTTGTGTGACAGTGTTTCAGAAGCTGTGGTTGCCCACATTCATGTCACCTATATCAAATTTAAGCAAAAATACAGTGTTCAATTGGAGAAGGACGATGTTTTTGTTTGTTTTTCAAGGATTAAGTGTCCCTATAATTCCCTCGCACCACAGTTCCTTCCTATGTTTGCATTTTCAGCCATTTTGTGCCATCTGACACAGGTAAAGGTCATGAAGGTCCAGGATGAGTTGGAATCTGGGAAAAGGCCGAGAAAGTCTGGAATGAGCATTCAGCAACAAGTGGAGCACTACAGGAACAAACTGCTAAAGAAGGTGAGCCCCATCACTGCGTCCACCAACACAGCTGTAGAGTCATCGTCTTTATTTTTCAACTTTTTCATTTGTCATGGAAGTACAAAACAAAATGGGGCAAAATTAGGAATGTGCTCGTCATTAGAAGTTTATAATATCAATCGGCCTCATAAAGAACAGTATTAGTGACATTAAACGGGTAACAGGTGTGCATCTTTATGTGCACCATCTACATGGAATTATAGTGTAACTATGCTTTGTTGTCCTCCTAATTTTCCATTTGTGTGTTGTGATTGTATTTTATATAAAACAGCCACCAAACAAATGCTTATTTTTACTGGAGTGCAGCTTTTAAATATTAAAATGACTCCACTTTAAGCACCAACAAGTGTTCATTTGTTGTATCACTGAATGAGTCAAGAGACTGAGGTTTCAGCATTTCTATGCATGATTTGCTGGTTTTGTTTGTTTTGACCATTCATTTAGGCCAAACACCCCATTTCTTGAACTAGGGCTGTATATATAATCAGTAATCACAATGTGGCCAAGTGCAATATCCAAATTGATAGGCAAGGCAACGGAAGGTAAGATTTGTGTCGACAAACGGCATCATTGTGAAATTTTGCAGTGCTACAGATATTCACTATCCCCAGAATCTTTTCTTGTTTGTTAAAAATGTCAAATAATCATGATCTGTCTTTCATGAAAGAGTTGAGATGCATATCTGGTCTGATACTTACACTGGCTGTGATCAATTATTAATTATTGGTATGTTTCATCCGTAGGAGTTTGAAGACGAAGAAAAGAATGAGAAGTCAACATCCAAGTCCTCGGACGGGTCAAAGGAGGACAGAAGGGACAAAGAGAGGAGCAAAAGAAGTGACGATGGCGACAGAAAACGAGGACGCAGCAGAGATTCTGATAAGACTCGAAAATCAACAAGCATCTCTCCTTTAAAGTGCGTGCCAAGATTGTTTTTTTTTTCTATCATGCTCCAATGTATTCTTGATCTTGAAGGTGTTGTTTCTACTAATTTAACAGGACAAGGTCACCCAAATGGTCCAAACGGTCCCGATCACCGTCTCCAGTCCGGAAGGCAGCTAAGTCCAGGTCACGGTCACCACACCGCTCCCACAAGAAAACAAAGAAGAGCAAACACTGACTCTCGACTCTAGATCTCCTCTTCCATTCTAGCTCGCCTGTGTTCCATCGGTCGGACACTGCACTACTCTGTGAACTGACCCACATGTCTGTTCTCCCGGTCCCTAGTTTCATTTCCCACAACAAAAAAAAGCTTCAGCACTCTTTTGTATGATGAAGATTGAGCACTGTAACTAGTTAAATATATTTTTCGTTTTAACATTTGTTTTTAAAATGACAACGTAAAAATGTTGCTGCGAAGATCTGACACTAAAATAAATCATAGTTGATGATCAGTGTGTGTGTGTGTGTGTGTGTGGGAGACATGACCGATAGGGCCAGGTATCAAAATATTCCCGTTTCTCTAATGAAATGTTCAATTTCAAGGGGAAACAAAAGGTTAAGAAACATTTTAAAGTGGATTTTTATTGAGGAAATGAATTGAGCATCATTTGGTTGTTTACAAAAGCAGTAAGTGTGCAATGTTATATAGTAAATTTACAATACTATTGAATGAAATGTGCTTTCATTGGTCAAAGAAATTTATCAAAAGTACTTAAGAGCCAGTACTCTGAAAATTGAAGATACCCAGCCCTAATGATTTGTGAGCATGTACAGTGTTCCTGTACCATAAACTCTATTCACTGTCATCTATTGAAATGTGTTGTATATTTAAAATGAAAGCCTGGAAAAAAAATGAATTTAGAAAAGCAATTTAGATTTTGTAGGCACAAATAGCTTGGAATTTTTTCTTTTTAACCACTTTGCACTCAAGACAAATGGTTACACGTGTTAACACAGGACACACTGAAATTTGTGACCGACAGGACAGTGTCTCGCACCTCTGAGGAGTAAACGTGAGTTTTTTTCGGAAAACGAGTAAGGTGCTCAAAACGATTACAAATAGTCGAACCGCTGTACTCCGTCTTGACTGTGACTTTACATCAGAACATCTGATCAGACCACACAAAAGGTTTGGCAATTCACCGGCTTCTTTTTTCCTAATGCCAAACCATTCACAGTTGCTTGGTATTAAAAATAAAAAATAGAAATGTGACCCGCAAACCACGGCATGGTCTGCTTTGTCGCGTCAGTTTCTTCCGTCCATTACACCCACGTTCTAATTTCCTGTTGTCCTGAAAAAGGTTCCGACTGCTCTCCGTCTCAGAGCAACAACCATTAGCTGGGAGACAGTGAATGACTCCTGGAGAGTTGCTCTGGATCTGTGGGACCGATGTCCACCGGGAACAAGAAGAGCCGACGACCTCGGAAGTGCTCAGTACTTTTTAACGTTGATGAAGACCTTGATGGCTCCAGTGAAATCCGCGGATAGAAGAACCTCCGTGTGGTCCGTCTTCAGGGCTCCTATGGACAACAGTTGAGTTTTACAGCAGTGAGTGAAAAGGCTTGATGTCGTGTCATCTGTAAATGAATGAATGAATGAATGAATGAATCCAGGTGATTGTACCTGAGGGTATTGTTTCAGAGTCCGTAGAGTCCAGGCTCTTACACTCCGCTTCTGGTTTCTCTCCCATACTTTCCTCCGGGACGATGAGGCCCGGGTGGGGGGCGAAAATGGCTGAGGTGACCACCGCGTTGTGTGCTGAAAGATGAGTGAAGCTTTAATGACAGATTCAGCTTTACTCGCATGTTATAAAAGCAAGGTTTTACGTCCTGAGCACAGTCACCTTTAATTCCCTCCCAGAAGTCGTTGCGGTCTCGTCGTACAGATGTGAACTTGCTCAGGTCATGGTAAGTGCTCCAGATGTACACATACCTATCTTCTGACCCACTCACTATGAAGGAGTAGTCATGGCTGGAGGAGGACAGACCCACAACAAAAATGTTATAGTTTATTTTACCGGGAATATTATTATTAATAATAATAATAATAATAATAATAATAATAGGGAAAGGGAAGCGTTCTCACCTGAAGCTCGCTTTAATCTGGCTGCTGCTGTTGACATAGCCCTTGTACTTCATGGACAGAGACAAGTCCCTCAGGTCGTAGAGGCGGATGCGGGAATCGTTCGACGTCACCAGAATCTGTTTCAACGACCCTCATTTCAGTCACATTCATTAGACGTGTGGAAGTCTGCGTCGCGGAAATTACATACCTTATTTTCCCCGGGCAGCGGTTCAATCCCGGTGATTTTGCGTCCAACTTTGTTCCGGCCTCGGGTGGACCTCACGTGAATTTGCGTGTGGTACTTCAGACGCTGAGTAACACAAAAAAAAATGCAATGACACGAACTAACCAAAAAGGAAAAACCTCATTAAAGAAAATAGTAGCTTGACCCAATTACCTCTGTGTCATAGAAGATGCATCGGCCATCGTACGTGCCGATCACGGCGTATTTCCCGTTCTGGCAGAAGTTGGCAGCAGTAATGAGACGCGTTTGGCCGTCCACCTCGTTCCAAAGCGCCACCTTCTTGTCTGGAATGTTCCAGAGTCGTAACTTTCCGTCAAGAGAGCCGCTTAAAAAGTACCTGTCGTCCTGAGGAACACGGAAGGAGTGCTACTATAAATACAGACCCGGGGAACTTTGATGAAGATAAGTTAACACAAGGTGAGTCAACTTACTCTGGGATGAAAAGCGATGGCCGTGACAAAATCAATGTGCTGAAAACAGCAGAGACACTCTCTCCTGGATATGTGCCATAGTCTGACCGTTTTATCCATCGAAGAGGAGAGCAGGAAGAAGTTCTAGATTGGGTGAAAGAGAGAAAAGGTGTCTAAATGTGTGAAGGGCAGGAACCCAGTTTGTAAAGGTAATAAAAATAAATACCTTTGACCAGGACAAGTCCAAAAGATCAGCTGTGTGACCCTTGTACTTGCAGAAAGGGACTTGACGGAACGGGGCACTCCTGTCTTCTGTGTCGGGGTCCTCTGGAACACAACTTGCCTAAGATAAAAACATTTAAAAAAACGATTAGGGAGAACTTGAACCTCAAAGCTATAAATTATGAAGCACTTGATATATATTAAAAAACGGCGTAGTATCATCATTTGCACTCACCCCGGGATCAGTGTCCGATTTAGAGGAGCATAAACTTTCCTGAGAGGGAGAAGGTGAAACTCGACCTGGAGAAGCCCAAACAAGAAATTTACTGCAGCCAAAGCCGGGAATCGAAACAACAACAATCAATCGTCACCCAACTTAAATTCTGATAATGATAATGATGATGATACCTTCAGTGTTGTACTTTAATCTCATGTTATTGAAGTAGTCAAAGGCAGTCTTCAAGACCCAGATGCGCACCACGTTATCTTGGCCGGCAGTCGCCAGCAGCCTCCCGCAGTGAGAGAACTTCATGGTCCACACAGCTCCCTGAGGACGAGACACAGATGCTCGAATAACAAAACACGGGCTCACACCTGGAATTAACATCTGCCCTGAGACACGCGATCTCAGGTGGAATCAACGCAAATTCAAAAGTGCAAGTAGTAGTTGTAGGAGTAGTACACCTCGATATTGGGTTCCGAGAAAGGCAGTTTCTTTTTATAATACTCTACGATCCACTTACCATGTGCTCTCCGCTCAGGTCCTGCACAACTTTAATCTGATCAAAGTCGAAAGGGCCCTTGAAGCTGTGCGCAGCCTTGAATTTGGCCGGCCTGGTGTAAGGCATCCCCTCGTCATCGCTCGACGACGGGTCGTCCTGATCTGTGTGAAACACTGGGCCCGGCAACAAGAGAATATTAAATAATGAAAGGCTTTCACATCCACAGGAGCATTAATATTTCAGAGGCATGTGCGGGCAACTTGGCAAATCCTTTCAAATACATGTCGCAGCTCAGTCTGACTCATTGAACAGCTGCTATGTGCTACAATTATGTAGCGCTTGATCAAGACGCGGTTGCCATCATTTGCCCACATCCATTTGCATCCAAAGCTCTTTCTCTGGCTGCATGGAGCTGCATTTGAATTTATTTGTTTATATATTACCTTCATCACGCACACTTTTCACTTTGTTGACCGCCTTCTCTCCGTATTCCTCAGCAAGATGCTTGGCTTTCTTCACAGATTTGCCGAAGAATTTCTTTAATTGAGTCCTAGGATATATAATATTAGATACTGTGGTTAGACGTGTTTCCAGCAACAGGCCCACAGAGAAGTCGCAAACGAACTAATCCTTACGTTTTCTGTTTCAGTTTCCCTCCGTCCGTGTCCGACAGCGGAGCCTGAGACTTGTCATCGTCATCCGACTGTGCCGCGTCATTCCTATGAGGGAAAAAAAAAAAAAAAGGAACTCATCATCGGCTTCTTCCTTCTTTTTTTTTCATTGACGGTTAAAATAAATGAACCTTGAGTGTGTTAATAATACTGGACTGCTTGTTATTTTTGGATAGGAAATGTGAACCCATCACTGTCCATGAATTGAGATTCTCCAAGGGACAGAAAACAGTTTCCAGTGTCTCCCAGAGTGATTTTCTTCTGCTTACGTAATGTACTCCTTGGTCCTCCTCATGATGTGCAAAGTGAGCGGGTTAATTCCGGCTGGAAGTTTCTCCTCGGCCTGTATTAGAGGGATCTCTTCACCGGTGTCCAGGTTCTTGATCATCACACTCGCCAGGATTTCCTATTTTACAATCACAAACACTCAAAGTCAATTTGGTTCACCGAAAGGTTGAGAAGATGAAACATAGACGAACCCTTACTTCATCTGTCAGTTCTCTACCAGAGTTGGAGCGAGGACGCTGAGGGCCTGGAGTTTGTCCTCCGCTCTGAGACGATGCCGGTTCATCCTCATTTTCCTTAAAAAAGAAAACAAAAACAAACAAACAGTGGTCCAACAGATCAATAGATGAGGAGAGTTCCACTTGTGAGAAACTTTAGAGGCCTCACTAACCTGTGCCGTTACCACCTTGTCACCACTGGTGGCACTGGCCAGGTCCAAGGAATGCTGCAGCTCTTTGGTTAAACTCCTGACTGTGCTGCTGGGTGACACCAGGCCAGAAGGCTCCAGAGCATCTCCAATGAGTGGACTGACAGCAGACACTGAGCATTCAGCCCAAACAGAATACAACACGTCATGTAATAAATTATGTTATTTAGTGCACGCAAGTTTAAATAGTACAAATGAGGGGGTTTTTGTTTGTCTACCTTCCAGTCCACTGGGCCTCAGACACTCCTGAGACTTCTTGGATGGTAGACCCTGCCATGATGGGGGAGGCGGTCTCGGTGGAGGACCTCCACTTGGAGGGGGCGGGCGGGAGGGAGCAGGCTTCTTGGTGCTGGCTACAATGTCTGGCTCTACAGTGAATTGACGTGGGGGTTTGCTCGGTCCCGAGCAGTCTGAGGGGTCAGCAGGCCCGTCTGAGAATGGAACCTGATCTAAGATGTCTGCAGGTCTCTGCTCCTGCTCCCCCTCTGCAACCACAACAGCCACATACGACTGACCGGGCCCAATAGTGCTGGTGACGTCTGGGGGCTGAACATGTTCTTGGGACAAAGCCGACGGCCCCGGGAAACCTGTGGGTTCAGGGGCAGGTATAGAGCCCGCTCCGTTTGCCGATGCACTTTCCTGTCGTTCCTCTTGTTTGTCAACAAGCTGCGGCTCGACTGCCGGCGCTGCGACCTCCACAGACACTTCCTGAGCATTTATCTCTTCCTTGGGCTCCGATTCTGCATTTACATCAACGTGCAGCTGATCTAACAGTTGAGCCACTTCGCCGACCTCCTCAGTGCTTCCCTTTTGACTCTCTTCAATGATGCTGTCAATGATCTGTGAGGGAGAATACAGACACTATGATGCATGATCGAGCGCCACAAAGGAAATGTGTTAACTAAACTAAAAGAACAAGTATGATGCCCACATAAATCCAGGGTGGTGATGTAGTATTTCTCATAGAAAATAAAATAAAATATGAGAATTTGACTGCATTTGCAAATGTTTGATGGGGCCACTTCTCTCTTTCCATTTTAAGAGTCTACTCATGGGGAACAATTGGGAAAAAACAAATTACCTGTAGGGAATCATCTTGCTGAGTCTCAGCTGTGGCGACTCCACAGCTAACATCTTGTGCAATATTATCCGATCTCTGTGACAGCTGTTCAAGAAAACAACAGTTAGAGGACATTTAATTGGATTCTATCACACACAAATGTCATTTAAATTCCAACTGTAACCGTCTGTTGGAAGGGCAGACGGAGCAAGAAGACCGGATGACTCATTTCCATTTCATTTACATTTTTCCTAGCTGTCACGGAGGATATACCAGTGAAGGAGGAAGGCAACATGGCAAAATGGTTGAATATTACTCGTCTGTAACTCATGACTGAACAGACTGTGTTAATATTTTCATGCAGTTAACCGATATCTTAAGTCACGAAAGGTCACTGCAGTCACCTCTAGATAGCACACTTCATGTTAGAGCAGTGTATTTTATTAGTGGAGATTATTCAAAGAGGAAAGTACCAAACAAACATAACTGCCTTCAACAATAGCTGGGTTTAAATAAACATACCTTGGGTGAAGGAATGACAAACTTTACAGGAGACCTAGAAAACACAACGAGATAAAGTTAAAAAACGCAAACAGGGGCAATATCAAATGACTATGACAGCTATTCTATACTATTTTCACTCAATTATGATGCGGTTATGACGTTTACTTACATAAGTCCGGAAGACAAGGATGGTTTATGATTCAGTCATATTCTGAATGATTAACAACCACTTACATTCAAAAGGGTGGTTCATTATAAACTGGTTATAATCCCTTCATTAGTTTGTAATGTTTTTAATGAAATCTTCTGATGATGTGAACTGATTAGATTTAATCTTGGCAGTGTGAGAGACGGGGTTACATTTTTGCACAACTCATAAAGAGGAGCGGATTCGAGCACGGATTGAGGATTCTTTTTAAGCAACTGTTGACCTGGCTCGTAAGATAGGGGAGTGTCTTGATCCCGTGGGAAAGTAGAGCGGCCTTTGCAAGGTTTGCGCTCTACTGGATTAAACTATTCCGTCATCGTTGTAGCCCCGAGCAAAAAAAATAAGCT
Organism: Solea solea; assembly: GCF_958295425.1. NCBI lineage: Eukaryota > Metazoa > Chordata > Actinopteri > Pleuronectiformes > Soleidae > Solea > Solea solea. The sequence continues at coordinate 7,407,162 of NC_081137.1, read as the reverse complement.
CCCACACTAACTCACAGTAAAAATAACAGTATGGAGACAGTTCAAAAGAACCTGTTCCCACAAACAAACATCGCCCTACACTCCCAACATGTCGGGAATAACATCATGTGATTCGGACTCTGGGAGCTGTCAAACCACTGAAGTGGTGACACAGTAGTATACAACACAATTCAGTTGATTAATACAATTACTACATCGCTGCATGTGGCATTTTTTTTGTTGAAATAGTCGATTTAACGTTACACATACTGATGAGCAAGCTGCATATTTTAATGTTATCCACTTAGCTGCCGGAGAGCTAAGTTGGCTGAGCACCTGTAACTAATTGCAGACGCAGTCAAGACAAGAAGAAGTCAGTCGTATGAAGGTGTAGCGTGATCAAGGTGCGTTTCCTTACACTTTTGGAGATGGGGTGAAATTAACGTCCTCGGCAGCATCATAGAATTCCTCGGTGTCACTTGTGTCTGACGCCATGCTAACGTGAAATTAGCTCGCTAGCTAGTCTGGAGTTGAAGTCGCCAGTTGGCTTATGTGGACGCCTAACCTGCGAGCGGGTCACGCATTGAATACATTGGCTTGTCTTAACGATAAAATCGCATTGATTTAAAGTTTTTTTGAAAACAAAAACGTGGCCCCGGCGTCGTCAAACAACCACTTTCCTGTCTAACGTCACGTCATAACATAAGAGGATGCTAGGCTAACAAATGTAGTCTGATCGTAGGACTGGGCAAAACCTACAAGCTTTTTGATTCGCGGAAAAATGTCGTCCGTACACATTGACACAAAAAGCGCGTTTGCACGACACTATACACCCGCTGAGCTGTCAAGCCAATGGAGCCAATGGACAGCGACATAAACAAACCATTGATACAAAAATACATCTCAGCCTCAGCGAACGACTGTGAGTCAAAGGGAGGGGCACAGACGCCCTTCTTCTTCTGCTGTACTCTAAAGGCAGCTGTGGGTGATGACGTGGCAAGAGCGCCTTCAACTGGTTTGATCAAACAACTGCAATGAAGTCATAAAGAGGAATGAAGCCACAGATACTTTATGTATCCCCTTAGGGCAGAGGTGTCAAAAAGGCCAAGATGGAGGCAGATTATCTGCTGTGGTGACCCCTGAAGGGAGAAGCTGAAAGAAGAAGAAGAAGGAAGATGATCACAGGAATCAAATCGAGGATGGCTTGGAATCAGAATGAGAATCGGTACATTTACACAAACAAGGACTTTGACTTGGTGTTTTGGTGCATTTAAATAGAATAAAATAAAATTTGGAAGTAAAAACATAGGATATAAAAAAAAAAGGTATGCCGTAAAACCAAACACAAAATATTTGCATAAGGTGCAGTGGGTTAAACAGACAAAAGTCACCCAGAGAGTAAATCTGCCAACAGTGAGAGAGATGTATGACTAGTAATAAAAAGGCCAACCTCTTCAGGCATTTTTCAGGTGCATTAAAGAAAAGCAGGTCACCAGAATCCAACAAAGGTGAACATGTTGCAGAGATCAAGTGTTTCCTTGTCTTGACACATTTATTTCCATATATTGGCCCGCAATCCACAATATATTAATCAAGGTTATAATGATGCCTTAATTACATGCAGGGTGGGTACAGTGTCTTATGTGGATGTGACTGTCACATTATTACCTCCTATAAAAGACAGGAGGCAGAGCTGAAGGTGCTGAGATTTTTCTTGTTTTTCAACCAAAATTCACAGTTAGAAACAAAGGAATTAGCAAAACACAATCAAATTGTTCTATTTTGACTGTTTAATGTTTTATGCCAATCCAAAAAATGTATGTATATGCAAACAGTTAATATCTTTAACTTCACATCCTTGCATTATAGTAGTATTTTCAGTGGTGTCATATGCTCCATCATAGTGAATTCTATTACACAGTGAATGTCAGACTAAAGTAAATAAAGCTCATACTGCAATCACAATAGCGGTTTCAAACAATAATGCGCCACAATATTTTTCAAAGGCTGAAAAACATCAGTGAACCGTGAAATGCAAAAATGCTAAAATTCCTGTATTTATATCAAACTATACATGTTACATATTACTACATAACATGAACAGACTTCTCTTTCATATTTTCATATTTGGACTAATGCTATAGATGCTGTGCAGAGCACCACACATGAGTAATGGGCTATAAATTACATCAAAAACACATTTCTTGTTATTGCACTAGAAAATGTAATTGCATTTTACTGTTTTCAGTGGGATGCTTCTTTTTTTTCTAAAGTGCAACTTTCTGGTAAAACATGCACATAAATTAGCAGCTGTATATTGCGTGCATACATGATCCATAACTGTAGAGCAACATTGTTGAGTCTGTTTATTATTCAGTCAGAGCAGGCTTTGTTCCAGATCATTGCGTCAGTTGATTAATAATGAGCTTACACTTTAAATGATTTGAGAGGACAACAAGGTGGAGTTGGTGTAGGAGTGATTATTGAAGGAGTCGGTGTGCATTTTAATGAATGCATACATTATTTTTGTTTCGGTCATATTGTAATTAAAGGCTGTGGTGGCATTAATGTCATCAAACATGGCTTGAATCTCAATTGCAAAGGGTAATTATTTGTAATTCTTCAAGCTGCGAAAAGTCAGTCACATTTAAATGTTGGTGACTAAACCCTAAACTCACAGTTTGCTCTGCATTCCCTCCCTTTTTTGATAATCTATTAAGTATTCAAGTTTTAGGTACATTCCACCCAAATATTACCTTGTGTACTTTAGATTTCGTTGTCAACCTACTCAATGTTTTAAAGTAACTACCCAAAAATATGTTCAGGATTAAGTGGGCATCAATGCTCTAAGGATATTTAAACATCTGCATCATTAACAACGAGTAGAAGAAATTTAAGCCATTAGAAAACAGTTATATATAATCTCTAGGTATTTAAGTTATTGTGTCCAGCCCAGGCCTAGATGTAACATCACATCATGTTATCTCAAAAGAGAAAAACAGAGTTTTTAATCTGTACAGACCTTTTAGTTGAAACAAACATAAACTTAATGTACATCCTTTCTCCATTAAATGAGTAATTTCAGCTTGAGCTGGGGCCACACAGTTGGAGTAGTGAGACCTGCGTTCTTGACCGGGTCGAAACAAGGGCCTTTGCCTGCATGAAGTTTGCTTTTTTCTTTTTCTTTTTGTCTCTATGTGGCCAACCTGTCCAGGGTGTACCCCCCACCTTAGCTGGGATTGGCACCAGTGCCCCCCGTGACCCTCATGTGGATGTGGATAAAGCAGTAGAAGATGAGTGAGTGAAATTTGAGTTGTTCAATGTACATAGAGTGAAAATTCTGACTTGAATTAATGAAAAGTCACAATGACACAAGAAAAGACCCTTTATTGTTTTCATCAGTGCTTATTTATAGTGGCAGCATTACTGCATTTCAGACACTGATGCACAGATTATATATTATCACAATCCCATGGTGTCACATTATGTTACAATCATAACAACAGTATTAGTTATTGTGATGTGACATTTGCATGTGTAGATGTTTCTTCCTCTCTGAATTTGAAGTGAACGCTCCAGGTTTAAACACTCACTCAGAGAGAGGACTCTAAGCAGAAGGACTCTTTAGAGACACTTTATTTAGTAACGGAAGTTTTGAGCCAATGAGAAGAGATTGCCATACTCTTTCACTAATGGAAAGTTCGGATGCTGCTGCTCTCCCAGTAAGCGACATTCTGATTGGCCGACACAAGGTAGGAGGCTCCAGTGGTGGTGTAAGTGGATTTGAGGGGCTTGGGGAAGGAAAACAAGGACGCTAGTTAACGTTGTGTGGTGTTGAAGGTATGACATCTGTCTTTCTAACTTTACATAATTCAATTATTGTACATACACTTATTTTAATTCCATTTATAGAGTATGGCGCTCGTCAAATATCCGGATGACAGTCAGTTAGTGTCATTTGCTGATGGTGGCAGACCGACCAACCAGACTAACTAACAACTAACCCAACTAACTCCTGTCGAGAGCCCGGTCTTTCACGCTGCTGTTGGTCGGGATAGCATAGCTAGCACTGGATAGTTAACTATGACCAACTTAGCGAGCGTATTACAGCCGACGCTTCTTGTCTAACGTTATTTCGAGCTAGCTAATGTGAATGTAAAAATGGGTTAGCTTAGCTAGTTAGCTTTAGCCTCTCCCCACTGTGGATGTAAACGCCAGTGTTGAGAGAAAGCATGGCTGGAAAATAAAGCAATGCAATGTCTCACTGACAGCGCTGCCTCTTCTGACGAAACAAAGTTTTCTTGCGGCTCGTAAGTATACTAACATTAAATTATATTATCACAAAGCCTTTGCTAACACGTCAGCTTAGTCGCCGTGGACTTAAGTTTCTCCCAACATGTCGCACTTGGCTTTATATATAAACTAACCCCTGAGAGTTAAGTCATTTGCATAGGCGTCACTAAATTATGATTTGAAGTGTTACAGTAACAACAAGCTTTAAAGAAACTTAACCCGGTACTAAAACATGTTTGTGCCTGTTGTCATTCAATAAGAAACAACTCAGTGCGTACATTGTTTTGTTCACAATGCGACTTTATTTTTTTTCACATGACATAGATGCCTTTTCTGTCAAGTGACGCGATAGACAGTTATTTTTAGCACACATTAGCCCAGTTCTGTGTAAAGCAACAAGTTATAGCAATATGATGCAACTGTCACATTCAAGCCGGAGATAATGAGTCCACAAAGACCCACACTCTTTGCCATAAACCTCTGTGTATCTAAAATTAGAGAAAGCACTCATTGAGCTCAAAGCCATGCCACAGCCGTTCATTCTCATCAACATGGGTGATTGGTAAAGGAAGTAGAGCTATCCAAAGCTGCAGCTAGACTGGTTGTAAATCAAGTTTGAAAGCAACAGGCCTAATAATTTAACTGAGCAACTGAGGCACTAGTATATCTTTATTTATTTATTTATTTATTTAATTCTCCAGAGCAATGTTGATATTTTTATTTATTAACAAAACTGTCTGAAACTCCCCTCTCACAACATGGGTGTTTTTGTTTGTTTTTTTTTTTTTTAAATCTTGAATCTGGATGCAGGTCACTATCTAGGGGTGGGAATCACAGGGTACCTTATGATATGCAATGCATGGTCCACAATACCAATACTATCGTGCGGTTCTGTGATAATCAATATATTGCAAGATAATCAATTAGCAATACATCACAATATCTGTCTAACTGAAGAAAACAAAATGTCCGTGAAAGGTTAAAAGTGCAGGATTTCTCTTTTTATACACAACATAGAGAACAAAGTGCATACAGTCTATGTATTGAACATGGATGGGGCATCGCTCAACGTAGCTTTCTCCACCATTATCCTGCTGTAAACTCCCTCTTTTTCAGCCAAGTAACTTCTGCCCAAGTGTCCCTCATTAGATCATCGCCATGGCGAGGAGACATTAAGTAGCAACGCCCAGCGAGTGAAACTGGCAGGAACTGTTTACTTGAGAGCCCTTTAAGCTGGCTGGCTTATCGAGTATTGTATTGCAAGGAAGGACGACGATATATCACCAAATCAATATTTTGACCCACACTATACACACACTATACTGCATGTTAGTGTTAAATACTGTAAGGAGAATTATGAAAGGGCTTTTCTGTTTCATTGTCATCCCAATGCATGTAAATCAATGTGTAGTGTGTGTACTGAAACTTACTATTACCTTTGATCAATAATGTTTTTGTTTTCCATGTGTCTTATCAGATATGGACAACATATGACTTGTTGGTTTTTAGTTGACTTCTCAGTTATAACGGTGGAACATATTGTTACCCCAAGGCAATACATTGTTTCCAAAATAATGTGCAGTGTAGACTGGTAAAGCATTCTGTTAAAAGTGCAGATGACATTCTAACATTCAAAGAATAACTAAGGTATGTAATTTTTCCGACAGAAGTGTGTATTTTGGAGCAAAATCTTAAATCAAGTTTCTAAAGTACCATGTTTCTGTTTATAGGTGAGGGTATGGAGCACCCTGTACACAGAGGGGAGACAATGCCCATCGGACTGCATGACAGGTAAAGTGCAGTATCTTTATTTCACTATGTTGTTGGCCACTGTGACAATATGTATTGATTTGCTTTAGCGAAACATGCTGTATTTTGAATAATTGCTCACAAGCCATGCCAAAACAGAAAGCTAGTTAAACATTAGCTGTTAAGAGACAGCTGTCTTGAGTGTTTGATTTTTGTTCCATTGCTTAAAGCAAGGGCCACATTGTTGGTGTCGTGGTTAGCACTCTTGCCTTTGCAGCAACAAGACCCGGGTTCAAGCCCCAGTTGCATGGAGTTTGCATGTTCTCCCCGTGTGTGCGTGGGTTTTTGCGGGTTCTCCGGCTTTCTCCCACAGTCCAAAAACATGCAATATGGGGATTAGGTGAATTGGACACTCTAAATTGCTGTAGGTGTGAGAGTGAGGTTGAATGGTTGTTTCTCTCTATATGTGGCCCTGTGATGGACTGGCAAACTGTCCAGGGTGTAGCCCGCCTATCGCTCTTTGTCAGCTGAGATTGGCACAGCACCCCCTGCAACCCTCTTGCAGTAGAAAATGGATGGATGGATGCTGACTGATGGTACACCTTTCATCATTATACTGCATACATTGTAGCAATCTTGCTATCAGTCCACAAGAGGAAATGGTTTCCACTTGGAATCTGAGGTGTTAATCAGATAATCCTTGGTTAGATTAGATTGCAAGTAATAAAAGCAGATTGGGACACTCTTCCCCACCTGGATGTTCTGTGCTTATAAATGGCTAATATATATTTACCCCAGCAGTAGTTCTGAAACTCCGACGGCTCTGTCATGACCCTTGTTATGCAAGGAATTTAAGCGGTTCTAGTGCTGATGTTGATTCTCAGCAGTTAACACACGTAATATGATTACAGTCGGATGATTACAGCATCCAACATATACTGTAACAAAGTAGCCACTTAGTTAAGGTCTTACATCATCTTAGTCACTTGCCTGAGCAGTGAATTCTTATACATTTGATGGACATTAAAATGCCTTTTAACTTGATTTAAAGAGATATAAGAGCTTTTTGTTTCACACAGTTATCATTATCCATTGCGCTGCTGCCTAGTTCCTGTGACTTCAAGTGTAAGGAAAACTGACAGATGGGGTGATATATTTGGCAGTTTTTCTTGAGCGTTAACAGTTTTTAGTTTGACTGTGAATATGCAACAGAAGATCTGGGAAAGTCAGATGCAGTAAACCTCTTGATTAATAACTTTATTTGTATGATACGCATGCATGTTTCTCACATGAGGAGCATTACATGTGTGATTTAAGCAGAAAGGCCTTTTGCTCCATGTCGGCTCACCTAAATGCAAAGGCTCCCATCACATATTTCTGTAACTTCTCTGTGCTCCATACCGTCTGTTGAGTCGATGTGTCTATCTTGCCATTACTTTGTAATTCCATCTGACATGAACAGTGCTCAGAACAGTGCTCAGTATATGTTGGCATTAATCACAAATGAATCCAAACCTCAAGAAAAGTATAGAAGAATCTCACATCATGTCAGTGTTATAAATCACATGTGAAAAGATGTGTTCCTCCAGACAATGGGAACAGAGCTGCTGTAAATCCAGTATATGCACTGCTGTCTGTATGGCAGATGTTACCCAGGATGGAAATATTTTATCAGAAAAGTATGGGTTCATAGAAAGTAGTGTGACACAATGGTTTGTCATATTGGCTTTTCGTCAAAAGGGGATTTATTGTTATTATGTTATTAGTTGAGTAAAAAGGAAAATGAGCTTCAACAATTGGCGTTGAGTTCATCAGATGTGGTGCACAGTGAATGGCCTTTTTAAAAGATTGTTGTATTTAAATTAAGGCTGCAACAATTATTTGATTAATCAATGACTAAATTAATCATCAGCTCTTTTGATAATTGATTCATCAGATTGAGTGTTTTTAAAGCAAGATTTCTGATTTTTCCAGCTTCTTAAATGTGAATATTTTCTGGTGTCTTTGCTCCATCTAACAAAGAAATCATTAAAACTTAGTAATATTTTGTCATTTTTGGTTTGTGGACAAAACAAAACATTCGAGAACATCATCATTTCCAAGTTTGGTAAACACCAATCGACATCTTTAAACATTTTATGACAGTTTACGGACCAAACAAGTACTTTATCGATAAAACGATTGTTAGTGGCAGCCTAAATTTGAACTGTAATGTGTTGGCTTAGCACAGCTCATGTCCAGTTGCAGTACTTTACCTGGTCTCAGAGGAAAGCTCCATACTTGGATAAACCTATGTTTGTCATGTTCAGGCACATGAATGCTTGAATCTGAAATGAAGGAATGCTCTTTTTTTGTTTGAAATTTAAAATGGGTTCATTATTAATTTAACAAGATGGCCTCATACTGGATTCTTGAGGCTGATACTGATGTGCTATGTGATAACAAACACATTCCCTAAACACTCTATTTTGAAACAGAACAGATTTGTCTTGAAACATTTTTGTTTGTTAATTGGCATTATCATCTTAATGATCAAATTGCTTTCTTACCGCTGGCTGTTTGCTTTATTATATTGGCCGTACTTGGAAGTCTCCAGAATAATTCCCATATCTCCTATTATGTTTTTGTTAGTTGGTAAACAAAATATGGTTGTGTCCAAAATAAGTCATGCCCATTTACAAAAAAATAACAGTTCATTAATTGATTAGTAATTATCATTTTAATCACCCAAAACCACTCTGAAATTGTGCCATTTGGGTTTCTGTTGTTATCAGAAAATTATAGTTACTTAGACATAGATTTAATTTTAGCACTGTAACTGTTATTTATTCATACAATTGTTTTTTTAGAACTCATAATAGTTTTTGTGCTTCTACTTCTTCTAGCATATCATCCTTCTTTCTTATTTTCATGGCAAGCAAAGGGTTGTAATCACAACTCCTTTAACAAGGTGGCACTGTTGCTTAGCTACTGTGCTATTCACAGAACCTGACAGGGTGATGGGAAGGCAGGGCTTCTTCCCCCTCCTGCCACGAGACAACAGTGAATGCAGCAGGGCAGGCAGTCGTGGTGGATGCAGTCTATTGGCTTCTCAGTCCTGCTGCTAAAGTCACAACCCTGACTGTATCCTGCACTGCCTCTATCAGTTTATTTCTATACCTGCTGCTGCTGTTGCTGCTTCTCTCCCTCCCCCTTAAATGGTGTGGGCAGAGTGGGATGGAAGACTGCATCGGAAACCTTTTCATGGAAATGGTCTTTGCTATTGGTATTGCTGTAGCACCATTCTGGTGACAACAACATGCCGTTGAAATGGAAAAGCGGTTCTCCTGTCAGCTGGAAATTCCCAGTGCCAGTTCTTAAGACATCCAGGTCCTCACCCCTTTCACCTGCATACATGTGAGTAAGATCTACATGGCATTAACACTATGCTGCTGTAGAGATTCATTTATTTTGGTATTCTGATTAGGATGCATTTATATTTTTAATATTGATTGTGACATAATTTCTGTTGCAACCCTAATTTGGCAGAATGCAATTGAGCCGTGCAGTGTGTCGAGAGATTTTCCTTGTCCAGCATGCATTTAATGGTTTGCTGGTAGAACACTTTGCTTCTGGGCAGAAGGACTCATTTTGCAGCTTGTTTGGACATGGCAAGCACCACATCTCGACTCTTGCCCTCTCCCTGTGGCTATGTTTATTTGGGAACAGGGACTCGGCAGCTTGGGAGGAGCCTGCCTTTGTCAGGATGTCTGGCGTGCCCTGGTTTAGAAGCTATTGTCATCTGCTACTGTTCAGAACGGGGGGGAAGGGTAGAATGGGAGTGCTTCACACAGCCTTTCGCCATCCTCTCTCTTCAACCCCCCCGGTGTCTTGTTTGACTTTTAATCAGTAAAATGACTTTGGCACAGAAGAGTGAGACAAAAAACCCTAGTGTTGGAGACAAGCGAGTATTGCTGATAACCCAAATGTACTTTCATATGCTAATAGGATGGATTTTTATTTTTGAATTATATCATTTACAATTATAAAGCATCTTTACTTATTAGTTTAGACCTTAGTTTCTGCTATTTTTTTGAGTATTTATTTTAGACTGCACCACAGCAAGAAAAATCTATTGTGTAAGTTTTTTCACGTTATCATTGAGATAAACATAAATCAAACATGTCTTATCTGTGACACGGATAATTATAAATGTACAAAATACAATATGTACATTTTATATTGGTCCACCTTCAAGTCTCTAAACCCCACAGAAATCTCAAATAAATTATATCATCTTGTATGATGTGCACAGAATGACGCAGTGCTTCACTGTTGACACTATTGAATTGGTAATTATGAATTTAATCTCTCTTTAACCAGATCAATTTACCTGGAACGTCTTGCCTCACGCACATACATTTATTCATTTTCTCACCTGGAAGATGCCAAATACAACTATGGCTGTAGCAGGTGTCCACTGATCATCTGTTGGTTCAGGTGCTTGCTCAAAGGCTCCTCAGAAGGGACATAGACGCTACTCTCCCCCTCTTTCCTGCCCTCATAGTTTGTAGATTAAACTTTTATCTCTTTTGTTTTATTGCCAAAACTATTGCATATTAAATGAAAGTGGAAAAGATTGAACTGACATTTTCATTTGAATCACCTCAGTCGAAAACTTTGACTGATTGACTATGCACATTATTGTTGGTCCTTGTTTTATTCCTTGTTTTATTCCTTGTTTTATTTAGGTCCTTGTTTTATTCCACTGTTGTCATCAGTTTTTTGTTTTTTTGGTAAATAATCTTGATAGTCATGAAGCTGGTTTTGTATCAGTTTTATCACTTATTGATAAACCCTTTACTTTATTCTTAAGCATTATGATATACACATTTACATGAAGTTTCTCTGAGTTTCTGTATGAGTAGTAGGTAGCAGCCACACACTGTATATTATTGTGTGGTACATTGAAAATACACATTACATCCTGAGTATTTAATCTCTTCTTTCACTCATAACTTTCTGTAATAGTGGCACTAGCTTTTTAAAAAAATATATATATACAAATGCTATTATATGAATGATTTAATAGCTATATATTACAAATGAATACTGGGAGCCCCCTCTTGTTAATGTGGCATTGATCAAAAAGAAGAAATGTAATAGTATAAATAATTCTCCTTAAAACTAAATTGAATGATACATTACTTGAGACAATATATATATATTTTTTAAATAATTGCCTAGTTCCCTATAATTATGAGTAAGTGCAATGAGACCCAGTTTTTTTAGTGCTGTAAGAAAAATATAATGCTGGTCTGAAATAAATAGAGCCTCAAAACAGGACACAGCCAAATGTGAGCATTTAAATTAACATGCTTCAAACAGTAATATACAGAGCTTTCAATACTTTTTGAGATAAATTGGCAACTGCAACTTTAGCTGTTTCTGTTCATCAAGATTCTGGGAGAGAAAACTCTTATTAAAATTGTCTAAACAAATAACTGTATATCACTATTTAATATTTTTTCCCCCCGGCCCTTATAAGCTGGTATTGACAGCATTTACTTTAGTCATTTGGACAACTATAACGACTCTCTCGCTTTTAAGTCGCCGTTTCCGACCCTTGCATGTCTTCTACGTAGCATATAGTGTAAGCACATGCTGAGTGAAGCACATTCAAGCCACAAAGCTCCACCTTACTCTGCCTAGTGTGGCTCAGCCCCACCACACCACCTTCTATTTTGAAACATGTATGTTGTAAGCAGTGTTTTTAAGCACGCTGATATTGGGCCACCAATTATAGGTTACTCTGTGGTCAGGGAGAAGTTGCTCTCCATAGGCCCTTTGAGTGGTGCGTCTGTTGAGCTTCAGAGGAATTTTTAACTTGGTATGCTGGTAGGGTATTTTTGTATACAGTTTGTATTCAGAGCAGTAAATTGATGGATGACAGGTGCGTTTTTGGAATATCTGAGAGATATATATATATATATATACATATAATTTACAAAGAATTAAGATATGTTTGGAAAATGTCCCTCACTGTTTTGAAACCACCCTAATCTATATATAGACTGGTGAACTGCATGTGGTGCAGATTTCAAGCTAGCAAGAAATGGTTAAGGTTCCCTGCCGGTGTGCCCTATAGAATAATCATTGACGTGGTGAAATGAATGTCATCCCTCATCTGACAGCGGTTTAATATTAAGAACTTAATATGTGTGACTGCTGTCTTAATGTGTCACCTCTTGAAGACATCATGGTGAGCAAACAGCCTTAAGGGTCGCAATAATTCCACTCATGGACCTTTAGAATTTAAATACAATTCTCCTTTTCTATCTCCGTTTTACCATTTCTACTCTGTCAATAATCTCAGTCAGACGAAATGAATTTTTCAAGGACAACACATCTTGCATATTTTGACCCCCATATTTTCCTGAAGCACATTAGAGTCTAAAAATTATGTATCAACTGCTGCCCATTGGTTCTACAGCTTTAGATATTTTTTTTGTTCACACATTGAGACCTAAAAGTTGATGCCAATGTGACCAGATTAAATTCAATACAAAAGCTTTCAAAGTCTCTTTCACAGACTTTTGCAAATGTCTCACATGCCTCATGTGGCTGTCAAATCCTTCTGCAGCTGCTGCTGCTGTTAAATCCTCTGTGGCACTGCTATGAGACATTTTTACCGGTATCCATCCCATTGGTTTATATATAATTCCTTAAAACCTACTTCATTACCAACCTATAATATTTTGTCTATTCACTTCTAATCACGGAATTAAGATGATTTGACAGCTGACTTAAAACTGAATAACATCTGGGTTCTCTGAAAGGTTTTTATTTTATTTTTACTTGAATTTCAACTTCCATTGACAAAAATGGTTATAAATCCATGAAACAATGGAGCTATACCCAAGGGCCTCTACAGATATAGGACAGTGATTTGTGTATGTGTTAATTGGACAGAGGGATGATATTCCAGCGAATATGTTAAAACTACAGCATTGGTCCCAGCTATCCTAGTCGATATTTTAATAGCATGCAGAGAATGCTGGTGTGCTGTATCAGCTAAAACGTAGTGCAGATGAAACGGTCTGGTCTGAAATGAAAACATCACAGGAAATGAAGGATTTAATATGCGCTCTAAATGCCTGGCTAGACGGTCACTGATCACAGTGATGTGATACAACACATGATCATTTTTAATAATATTTTCATTGAGCTTTGCTGGAAAGCAAAACAAAGTACTGACTACCCAGTTGGTGGCTCAACTTCATGTTCATGCATGCGCACATTTCAATAGTCACCAGTAAAACAGAAACACGCATGCCCTGCTGCTGGAAGAATTATCATCCTTATAGCCTTGTGGGGAGGCTTTTAATTTACCTGCCCTTTGGATTGGACATTAAGTTCTTGCTGACTTGAGGCCATTTTGTACAAAATGCAGTAGCCACCCAGGGATAATTTATTTTCACTGAAAGGCCAGAGGGGAGGCACAGTCAGTCGGGCTGGCAGAGCATCAAGTGAGTTCATTCAGGTGAAACAGTCATGTCAGTGCTCATCTCACACGCACACATGAAAAAAACATTTCAGGTAAAGTTCTGACTTGTAAAATTAACAGTGTTAAATTTTGAAATCGACTGAAGTCTTTAGCCCATCCATCTTTAAACAACACTAATGTATTCCCTGCTAATTTCCATTGAAGCTTATTTCTCAGTATAATTGCACTGGTGTAATGAAAGGTGTACCACACATAAAATCAAGGTAATTAAAAACATATATATAAAATATTAATACTACTATATGATTGTGCTGCATTGTCGTGCAAAAATGCAAAACAAAAATAAAAATACACAGTTTGCTGCATCAGCAGGTGCCTGGATCCTAAGGCAAGAACCAGTTCTTCACTCTGTTCTAAACACCACCATGACTGCAGTTAATTCTGTGAACACTGCAAGGGCAATCACATTTGTTAAGCCAATTTTGCAGATAGATGGATGCTGGGCATAGCAGGCTGCTGTAGTGCAGTTGGTGGTTGAACTATGCAGATTTGGCATTTGATAACCCAAGTTTTAGATTATCTCAGTTTAAGGATATATAATATTTTTGAAATCATGACCTTTTGAAATGACAATGCGGCTGACACCTACTGTATATTTGCTTCCTTGATATTTTTAGTCACAATATATCCCTCCATACTCCTCATGCTCCCATCACACGATGCTTTTCCAAAAACCCCCCCACAAATGGCACCAGCCTTTCCTACCAGTGGTGAATGCAACGTGGATAACAAACTACTAATGTACTGCTGACCTTTACTGTCACTAAGAGCTCCAATTTATCATTGGGCAAAATAAAGAAAAAAACTGTTCTTGAATTTTACCCCTGCTGTCGCTCATTTATAGGATCTTCCCAACTTCCTGCTTATTGTTTACAGCAAGTGATTATGTGATATGCATCTGCAGGTTTGTTCAAATGGACATTATGTCAGATATGGAGCTAAAACCCTCATTAGCATTGTTTTCTGTCTTAACTTAAAGTTATTAGTGTGGATGCATCTTAATTTGAGTTTAAAACAGCTTGGTAGGCATTTCTACATGGTCATTATTCTATATTACACACCAATAATCCTTTTTACAGCATCCTCCAGGTTAGCTTAGCTTTTGATTCATGTATATTTCTCCACCCAACAGCAAACAGTCTGCAGCTTGTTTAGGTCAATCACTTGTGGTGCAGGCTGAGGCATGGTTTTTGAGACTAATTTTAGGTCATAATAAAATCCCCAGCCTGTTTGACAAAAAAAAAAAACATGACCTGAAGGTCCTCCTGCTTTAAGTGTAGTTACAGACTCTTTATAGTGTACAGACAGCTAAGCATATTTGCACTGATTGGAGCAGTTATCTGAAGATCATGACTTGCGTGTCCTGGACAGAGTGATGTACTGTTGTACTGGAAATATCAGCCGACCTAATGCTAAGTCTGACTTTTCCAAAAATCAAGTTCAAACGAATATTACATGACGTGCTTAGTCCTTTGAAGACATTCTGCTGGACCACACTGGAAACCCCACCTAGTTGGAATGGATAGCTGAATGTTGGATTAAAAGAGACAGCTCTACATAATGCTTAGATGTTTCAAGCATTTACACCATTTACATTACAGCCTGAGCATACATAGGCATACATACAGCACTGGGCATCACCATCTTTGTTGTTTTTACATCTGTCAAATTCTGTGATCATTGGCATTTGGATTGGGATGATGTGACTGGAAGTTGGACTAGTATGTTAGCAACCTGTCAATGAGTTTAACTCATACACCATATGGATGTAATGCTCAGGCATGTCTTGAATAAAAGTGGCCTAATAGACCTTTTTCACAGCAGATATTTTTCAATAGGTAATAGAAGGACAAACACAGGTTTTAGGAGTAATGCTATTGTTCAAGTGTAGGGGTAGGTCACACTCAATATTTATCGAAGCAAAATGTGTTATTTTTAAACTGCATACGTGTTTCCCTAACCCTAACCCACTCTTTTCTATGCACCAGACGCCATTGGATGGAATTGAAATGGTATGACAGAAGAAATTTAAAATTGCACAACTGCATCCTTTTCCTGTATTGCTTCTCATTGTGTGTGTGTGTGGGGGGGGGGGGAACAAGTGCTGAACTGTTATTTTCTCAGCTCTTGATTATAGAAAAATAATGCTGCCAGGAAGGTGGAAAAGCCTGAAATACGAAGCAGCAGCCTAACCTTGGCATGTTTGTGGAATGCAATAATTATATGGCTCTAGCCTGTCACAGGTTTGAACTGTTTTGGATATGACATCCATAGACAAATGCTGTAAATCTTGCAGACGGTATACATAACTTATGTATTTGTGGGGATAAGAAGTGCCCAACAACAGAGAGCAGGCTGCTGTCATGACTAAGCTCCTTGTTACTTTTAGCTCTGCCACGGGGGGTGATGATGCTCTATTGTCTGTCTGTCTCTGCTTCACAGGACTAATGTGAGTTTTCCCGTGAGACATGGCTCACATCACTTTAGAGGTTTTCAAATGCACCTTTATAACCTATTTATTATTTTAGAATATGTTTACTGGATTCAGTTGTTGAAAAGAGTACTTTATATAAAAAGGTGGAACTGCCCTGTTGTTGATGCCCTGTCATCTTCACTGCTTCTTAATTGTCCCCTTTTGTTCCCAGGCTGTTTCTGAGTTCCTGTTGAAACTAATCTGCAGTAACCATAAGCATCTAGAAAGTTGTAGTGAAACCTTTAGATGGCTGAGTAATGCAATTTGTACAAAACGTAGTTCATGAGAAATGGGCTGCAATCATTTTTTTTACTAGCAATATATATATTCTGCTTGGGATGTCTGGCTTTTTTTCTTCGGAATATGCCTCCTGCCTCCAGAAGTTGTGAAGTAGGGATTGGAACTGAACCCATAAAGAATCTGGTTGATACAGACTTTATCATCCAGTACATCATTATGTCCAATAGCTTTTAACGGACCACAAAGATGCTAACACTGATCAGGGATAAACCTCATAACAGTTCTGCAAATTCATTCCGAATCTTGTCAGAGAAGATGGGACATATATCGTTGGACTCGTAATAAAACGTGAACCTACCCTTTAACACGAGTGTCAGAGCTTTTTCCAAAGTATGTTTTTTTTTTTTTTTTTTTTTTAGGTACTTTGCTTTAGAAAACATGATATTGCTCTTTCTGATGGTCAGGACCTGAGATAGGAAAATTAAGTTTTTATCAGTGCAGGGCTAAACATGACAAGACAGCTAAGCTATACTCATTAATCTTTTAAGACCCTACCACTATCATCCCTGGGAAAACGCCAAGTTGACTTTAGCTTCTAAACTGTCAGTGCTGGAAGGATGTTTTTAAGCTTTCCACTGACATGATGTGACTGGATAGATTGCTGCCCTTGTTACTTCATTACTTATTTTTCAGTTGTCCCACTTCTTCCCCTGCATCTTAATATTCACTCCATCCCCTGCTCAAAACCTAAATTAATGCAAATTATAACAACGTAGCTGCTCATGTAAAGTGTCACTACCATTAAAATAGAATTCACAACATTCCTTCAATTTGTTCTTTTCATTGTTGTTAAGGTATTTTGTGGAACATAGTGCGGGGGGAAAAACCAATAGGTTCACAGAAAACACAAGAAAATGCTGCTTTTCATATCAGTCATCTGTCAGGTTAGTTTTCTGTACTTCTACTATTCATGCCTAGGGTGTTGGCCAACTCTTAGTGTGGTTGGGGTTCAAAGATGCAGTGTAGAAACACAAGATGAGCATTGGTTTTCTTATTCACCAGAAAGAGATCAGTGTTTTCTTTGTCTCTAAAATACACATTTAGAGTTTATTGTCATTTCAATATGATTTTGCACCAGGCAGTGTTGAGTGGCTCCAAATACTTTTATTATATAATTCTCATCAAACACAAACGATAAAGTTTGTAAGCGTTGTCTTTTGACAGCAAACTTTTGTGTGGGATGCTGTAGCTGTTTTATTCTTTGTTTCATCCCAGCAGCCACCAACACTCCTTTGTGGTGTGGAGTACCCACTCTATGCTCTCTGCGTGTCCGACTTACCACCTGACAGGGTAATTGTGCCAGTAAATTTCCTGTTCTGTGTCACCGTCGTTGTTGATGTTTCTTCATTGGCCTTCATACCTGTTCTTGTACGGCATGTGATATGAATGACAATTAGTTTTGAGCCACTCAAAATTTTTGTCCATGATATACACTGTATGTTTTTTTCCTGAAAAAAGACTGCAGCCGATTGTTGTCGGCTTTAGTCTTGGCACTTTGTTCTTGATTCTTTTGTGGTGTTGTAACAACATGTTGGTGCATTACTGCCTCTTTTTGAATCGGTCTGTGGGTCACAGTGACTATACTATTTTATCAAGTCTGGACTTTTTAAAAGAGCAAGTATAAGCCTATAAATTGCTCAGATTTTTGCTGCCATAGTTTTTTGTTCGTTGTAGTTAAGACTGTCTGGTTCTCACTTCCCTCTGTGCCACTGCAGCTGAAAAATGAAAATTATATTGTGAAATAGTCCACCGATAACCATTTGTCTTTTTCAAGCACTGTTCACAGGTCAGACACAAGACAAGACACAAATGTATTCTAATACTAAGCTAGACATTTTTGTTAAAGAGCATTTAATTAAAACTGCCCCAGTCCTTATCGGGTCTCTGATGCTACATTCATTGAATATTAGAGTAGTTTGACAGTGCAGATTGGGTGTAATATTTTAAACTCGGTTTTCATGTGTAAAATGCAGATTTTTCGTTCATCACTATATGCTACACCAACATAGGCTGTTGCTCTTTCGATAAAGGCTGCAGTCTCACTTTGCAAAGGAAGTTGACATGAGCTTGACAACAAAATGCAATCCCAATTGTCGGCTATGACATAACCTGAGATGGTTTTGCACTTTGGTAGCAGATGACAAATGCTTGACTGGTTATGTGATTAACACACTGTTGTATAGTGTTTCTTTAACACAAATGAGCATAATGACTTACTCTATTACCCTTGAGGCTTTGGGTCACACCTGCCATCTTTTCATATTAATTCCCCGTGGAACAGTCAAGGCCCACGAGTTCCTGAATGAAGATCCCAATTGTTTGTGTTTGCATATTTTTGTTTACACAGCACAGGGAATACCATTGGAACAAAATGTCATTATCCCATGGAGCAGATTTTCGATTACTTGGTATATGTCTGTTAAAGAGTACCAAATTGATAGCTGTTGAAAAGTACCTAAAAATCAAATTTTTAAAGAAAAAAAGAACTTTACTTTGCTGCAGTCATTACTGGCATTGTTTGATTCCAATAAGTAAAATATGACTTGTTTATTTTTTGGTAAACTCATATCTAGTGTGTTCAAGTGGTAAATTTAATATCCCACTTTTGTCCAAAGGGGTCTCTCACTCACTTTTTCTCACAGTAATTGCTGCAAAAGCCAGCAGGGCAAGGTGCTGCTTAGTCCATTGGGATCAATTTGGGGTTCAGTGTCTTTGCATTCTCTATGACATGTGGACAGGAGACACTGGGCATTATCAGTAGATGACCCACTATATGTCCAGAGCTACTGCCACCCCAAGAGGATATGGTCATTTGTGTGACTAAACTAGGTCAGGGTCTTGGAAAAATACCAGGATAATTATGAGATGGGAACATGAAATCCACCGACTACTGCAGTATTTGACCTGGCGCTGCTGGCTGTGCCGTTAGTAGATTTCAAATCATGTATTTTGTCATCACAGTTATTGACATATTGCTCTGAACCAAACTGTAACTGCAATATAATTGACAATCATTACCAGCAAAAGTAATAGTGGATTTTTGATCATTGTTGCTGACATGTAGAAAGATGTCTCGTCGTAGTTTTTCTAACCTTTTTGAAGTAAAGAAAACGTCCTTCTTCTTTTTCCCCATAGATCCCTCGTGGAGGACGACGACGCTCACATGAAAGTTGCTCTGGGCTATGGTGATATGGGCATTTCTGCTCACCTTCAGGCATCAAAGACTGGAAACACTCGATTTTTCACAAGCAACACACACAGCTCAGTTGTTCTTCAGGTGAGAGTTTTCCATTTTCTAGGGACTCACTATAATGTTTACATTTTTCTATTATGTTTCTTTGTCTTCCTGGAATTAATGTCTTTACCATTTTAAAACTACCCCCACTATGATTTTTTAACAGCCCATTATATTTAGTTTATTTGTACAATTTAATATTCTTGATAATGTGATGTGAGTAACCAGAACTATTTGTGTTTTGACCACTGTCTAAATTGACTAAGAGAGGACAGCATGAATATTATTATTTGCAGTGTCCTACTTTGTTGTATCTAATAATAATAATACATTTTATTTGTTGGCACTTTTCTTGACAATGACAGTGACAGTAGTTCATTGTATAATACTGACAAAGAACATAAAGTACCCTCTTGCTGAGGTGTAGTCACACACTACATCTCATGCTAATGTTACGTTATGCCACGTTAATAAAAAGAAGAAGAAAATGGCTCCAGCATACCAGAGAACTAAATAATCTATCAAAATTATACCAGTACGCAGAAGCAAGCTGCTTCAGCATGTCACCACTTTGCATATATAGTAGTTACGATCGTGCTGAAGTCGTAGTGAGTGCTGGCTTTGCACTGTTTGTTGCTGCCACAGCAGCGTCTGCCCTTCATCACCAGCTTTCATTAGAAATGATTGGCTGTTGGCTGCTTTTGCTGCTCATTAATCTTGGTGTCAGTGCACTGTAATGGAATGATAATGATTTTTCTAGGCCATCCTGAAACGATTCTGATTCTCTGGTAGTACAATCAGTCTTAGTTAGCTGGTGCATTTCAAAGCAACCCACCTAAATACTCAACATTGATTATTACAGGAGTCCTGCATCTGTTCTTTCATTAGATGTGGTTGTCTTTGAACTCCAGTGTGTTGATACTGTTAGACTGTAAGTGACTGCACTCTGTAAAGAATGCAGTTTGAATTGAAAGTACCTAAAGGATAATTTTTTTTCTAAAAGACTCCACAAAGACTCACCACAGTTTATTACATTATGCGTTGATTAAAAATATGGGTGTGACAATTTATAATAAATATAAACAATTGTACTTTGCATCCCGGTTTGGGATTTTCAGTGTGGAGTGTGCATGTCCAATTTCCTCCCTTATGTCCAAAAACATGTCAACAATTGAACACTTTAAATTGCCCATAGGTGTGAGTGTGTGAGTGAGTGGTTGTTCGTCTCCATATGTTGGCCCTGCAGCCTGTCCAGGGTGTAGCCCGTCTTTCGCCCTGCGTCAGCTGCGATTAGCACCAGCAGCCCTGCGACCTTCACGTGGAAGACAAAGCAGTAGACAATGGAATGGATCAACAATGGTATGAAGCCAATTTCTGATATAATGTAGCTAATGCTGCCCATCTCCTTTTAATGTTACAAGGGATTTGACCAGCTAAGGATAGAGGGATTGCTATGTGATGTCACCCTGGTGGCCGGAGATGGTGATGAGGCCTTCCCCGTGCATCGTGCCATGATGGCCTCCTCCTCTGACTATTTTAAAGCCATGTTCACAGGTGGGTCTACCAAGCATCTGTCTGACCTAATCATCTGTTCAACAGTGAATGAATGTGCTTGTATTGTTGTACTTATGTGGGATGTGCATGTAGCTTTTTGGAAGTAATATTTTTTTTTTTTTTTATGAATTTGCCACTCTAGACATTTATTTTACAAGGTACACACATATACATACATATATTAAATATACATATATTAATGCCAGTAATGATAGTAAGTTTGGGCATTTGACTTTTAAAATATGTCATTGAGTATGAGATGAAGAAAGTTTTGCAATGAGAAAAAGAGCTTGATAAAGTAGGAGGAGGGAAATTGTACTTGGCATGCGGGATTTCTTTTTAGTGATAAGGAAGCTGTCTGAGCACAGATGCTGAGTGAAGGTTTCTAAGACCTTCAGTCCTTTGTGAACAAGCCCTTTGACACTGAAAATGAAAAATTTTATGCTGACATTAATTCAGAATGGGAAATGCATCCAGATGAAGTTTTGTTATTTCTTTTCTTTTCAGTCATGTCAGCGTTATTTTTCCTTTAATTAAATAGGCATGGCTGCTAACTGTCAGTCAAGTAAATAATGAGTCACACTTCATTTATTTGTATATCCGCTTCTCTCTCCTGATGCAGGTGGAATGAAGGAACAAGATTTAATGTGCATCAAGCTTCACGGAGTTAACCGAATAGGATTGAAAAAGATCATAGACTTTATCTACACGGCAAAGTTGTCACTCAACATGGAGAACCTGCAAGACACACTTGAGGCAGCCAGCTTTTTACAAATCCTTCCTGTGCTGGACTTTTGCAAGGTCTTTCTTATATCTGGGGTAAGGAATCAGACACACAAGTCACAGTGGCATCATTCTGACAGCTGAACCCAGATAGATTCAGATGGTTCTTACTACATGTTAAAGTCATTCTTTATTGACATATGTGTGTGTCAGTATTTTCTTTGTTATATAGTATATATTTGTTCTTTGTCACTGTCTTCTATGTCCATGGTTCTCAAAGTGTGGTACATAGAGTGGAGCTGAGGATTTTTGACTGGAGTGCATAGAAAATGAAAAAAATAACAAAAGAATAATACATTAAATAATAAGTAAATGCATCTCTTGCTCCATCCTAATCTAATTTGGCTATACCAGTGGCTGAAGTATATGTGAGGAAGAGGATGATGATGAGACGGCAAATTATCTTATTGGGATTAAATCTGCCTCCTGTTAATGGTGTTACTCCAAAAGCTCAATATTTTCTTTACTTGGTCTAAAAAGTTTGAGAACCTCTGGTCTATGTTATGATATTGTTGCTGGTCTGGACGACAACCTTGGTTGCCATAGTAACCTCCACTGAGTAATGGACCAGCTTGGTTTCTTATCATTGCTTTCTTCAGCACACCATCAGTGTCTTGTTTAAACTAGAGACAGACACTGAGCTGTGGTTTGTAATAAATGACCTATGAGTGACCCATGGAAATACAAAAATCCCTTCACGCTTAGGAGAACTGTGAGTTACAGGGGCCCAGCCCAACTTCAGGGAGAATACACTTGAAGTATATTAAAGATTGAAGTAGAATCTGCTCAAGTCCAGTGAGCAGCAGTCTGAGGTGTAGAGCTTCGATTTACAAGACAGGGTTTTCACTGTGCAATGTAAACATTCTAGAACCCCCACATAACATCAACACAGGCCAAAGTAAAAGCAGTTGTTAGTGTAGAGTGAAAGTTAATTTGATTGCAGCATTCATTGAGCTACATAACTTGTATTCCTTAATTCAGGCTATCAAGTTTCTGTTAGTCAGGACATTACATTCTTCTCACAGTCATATGTAGCTCTCCAAGATTTTAATTTCTTCTTACTTGCAGGTTTCCCTCGACAACTGTGTGGAGGTGGGCCGCATTGCCAACACGTATAACCTCACAGAGGTGGACAAATATGTCAATAACTTCATCCTGAAGAACTTCCCCTCATTGCTTGGCACGGGGGAATTTGTGAAGCTGCCATTTGAACGACTGGCTTTTGTGCTGTCCAGTAACAGCTTGAAACACTGCACTGAATTGGACCTGTTTAAGGCGGCTTGCCGCTGGCTACGCTATGAAGACGGTCGGATGGACTTCGCCGCAAAGCTCATGAAGAACATCCGCTTTCCCCTCATGAACCCACAGGAGCTCATCAATCATGTGCAGACAGTAGACTTTATGCGCACGGACAACACCTGTGTCAACCTTCTCCTGGAAGCTAGCAACTACCAAATGATGCCCTACATGCAGCCAGTTATGCAGTCAGAACGGACAGCCATCCGCTCAGACAGTGCCCACCTGGTCACCCTGGGTGGTGTTCTGCGTCAGCAGCTTGTTGTAAGTAAAGAGCTGCGTCTTTTTGACGAGAAGGCTCATGAGTGGAAGGCGCTGGCACCCATGGATGCACCACGCTACCAACACGGCATTGCAGTCATTGGCAACTTTCTCTACGTGGTGGGTGGCCAAAGCAATTACGACACCAAAGGCAAAACGGCAGTGGACACAGTGTTCCGGTACGATCCTCGCTACAACAAGTGGATCCAGGTGGCATGCCTTAATGAAAAACGTACCTTCTTCCACCTCAGTGCACTCAAGGGATACCTCTATGCTGTTGGTGGAAGGAATGCTGCCGGAGAGCTTGGTGAGTTTATCTCTATGCTTGTTGGTTTTGTCTGTGTTTTTAAGTAACAGCACAAAATCTTTCTATTAATATTTAATGAGATTATACACTTGAAAGAAGAGAAGAAGTTTAAGTGCACAAAGTAGGTTTAATAAGGATGCAACCATAATGACACTGCTAATTAATAGGTTAAGTTATTCATATCATTGGCTGTTTCCTCTGTAAGGATATGCGTATTATCATGAACACCACATAGAGTAGCATTTCAAAACACATACTACAATGCATATTTACTGTAGTGAAATTGAAATAGTTTATTTTAATATGCTGGTGATAATTAATCTAATTTAATTTACACTGGTGCCAATCCCAGCTGACTTGAGATGAGGGACAGGTTGCCAGTCTATCACAATATATTGTCTTGTTATCCTTCTATAAATCAGAAAATTAGCAGGCTCAAACAATTCTATTGTCACCATGTGCTTTTTCTTATATACCAGGCAATGAATGGGACACTGGAAATGTCAGTAAATTGATAATTGTGGATTTTTTCTTTCTATAAGCCTCAACAAAGACATGTTGGAAAAGCAAAATAACCAAAAATAGTAGTGCATGAAAACAATAATCATACTCTGTTTTCATGGCAGAAATGTGTTGTTTCATGGTTGGTCCTTTATTTTGGTAAGGTATTGTTTTGGATAGTGCTGTACTATTATCATGTAACAAAGATAAGTTAACATCCTCATGGTTGTTTAGATTGTGATATCTATATCTCCTTGCTGCAGTTTTGGTTGTTATTGGTGAGTAACTGACTCTGCATCTCCATACTTGTAACTGTGGACCACAGCGAGGTGCCACCCAGTACTTAAATTCTGCTCTGTGACTGCAGTGGACAGAGCGAGGCCACTGTGTGAGCAGTCTCCTCCTCTGGGTTATAATTAGACCAAGGAGCACAGCCTCACTTCACTGCCTGTCTACACAACTGACTTTTACTGCTCTACGTTCTACTGCTTTTTCACTGCTTGTGGTTTATCCTTGATGTTTTATAGGATGTGCCCATCCCCTGCCTAAAATTAGATTGCTCTGGGCTTGTCATGCGGGTGTGGTTTTATTGTTGCGTTTAAATTTCAGAATTATACATAAAAAAAGCTTATTTCAGGACTGATACAGGGAGAAGTTTTTGTAGTATTAATAGTTTTTTGTACTTTTTTGTACATCGACAGGGTTTTGCAGACGGTACGATATAAACTAACCAAAAAATCTCTCTTTTTTTTTGAAGATCCCTTGCTTTCTTTGATTTTGCAGTGGGGTTGTTGTGGCTTCATAACCTACACTTCAACAAAGCGGCCCAACATACTCATGTTCAGCAGAAAACCAATCTTTTTTTCTTTAAAGAAAATTGAAATCCAAACAGATCAGCCCACAAAGGGCCCTATGATCTGCTGTCTTCCTCCGTTACCAACATCCCCAAACTAAAACAAATAGATACAAGAGTAACAAAACAGAGCTGTATATCATACTGAACCAAATAATATTACCACTGCAACCACTACTGAGATGGAAAGGAGAGAGAAAGAACAGTCCTGCACTCTCAGTTCTCTCTCCATTAGGCAGAACATTATACACTTAAGGCAAAAGAGACACATTGAGATTAATTTATATTTTGTACATTTTAACAAGGGCTATTAAAGACATCTAATGGTGAAACCGCATATTGTAACAAATGGACGACAACTCCACTAATTTCTGTCGTTTTCAAGAAAGGCCACTTTCTTTTCAAAAAAAGCAAAAGCAAATTCTAAGTTCAAGTCACGGCTTGATTTCGCTTTGCCCATTTGACTTTTTTCCCCATTTCCTGCTAATCTCGCTATTTGGATTAATTGGCCTTCACAGTATTTTTATTTGTATCATTCGGTTCCATTGCCTGTCAACATCCACCACCTTATTAGAGACCACTGATGTAAGTCAGGCAATAATGCTACAGGAGCCATTATCAAAATATCCCCATACATTTTGGGTGAATAGCCTGCAGCAAGAGAAATTCATGTTCATTTGGAATGTGACCTTTTACAGTCAATCTTAAAAAAGTCTGTATGAAAATCTGATCTGATCTCATTTGACTGATCTGTGTTCTTGTAAATTAAATTATTCAAGACATCAACCAATAATCTTCATTAATTTGTATGTTAGGCAATCATTTCTCATTTGGTTTGTTGAAGAGTTCCAATCATGACTCGTTCCCTTGTCAGTCCAACTCTTGCTTTGAATGTTTTTTACAGCTTAACTACTATAAAATAGATCTGTTTAGTTCAGCCAATGTTTTCGAGTATGACTCCCACTTCCACTGAGAACACATGAGATTTTGTGTACCAGTGCACAGGCTGACTTTGATAATAGCTTCTGAGCAAGCACGGGAAAGTGTTCACTCATTTTCCCTGCTGAGATTTCTCCAGAGATGAATCCTGAGCTTACTACTCTGTTTTGGAATTTATCAATCATTTTTAGAAGTCAGTGATTTAACCAAAGAACAAAACTAAAATCTTTTATTTTTACTGTCTTTTTTTGAAGTCTAGCCATCACTGCCTGTGATATGCATCCTTTTTATCCTGTTATATGCAAATTAAACTCCCCATCCACTGGGAAGATAAGAACAAAAGATAACTTATCTGTGGTGAACAGTGCTCTGCTAAAATGAACACTCCTGAAAGCTCCTCATGTTTGATGATAGTGCTTTATACAATGGCTAAAGAGTGTGCAACACATACTCTTATTTAAATCTAAAAAATACTGTACATCCCTTGATATTTTGGCATACATCTTCTCCAGCTGGCTGCCGAAATCGCTCTGCATCTAATTTACACCATTTTTGTAAAAAAGCCGGAGAGCCCACAGGTTGATAAACCCTTGCTGCTTGGTAAGAGGCCATTCGGCCATCAATCACCCGCAGACGAGCATCACTCATGAGTCCCACTGTCCTCATTCCTGGTTCTCACAGATATAATGAAACCACCCTCAGGGACCTTCAGACAAAGGATCTTACAATCTTTCCATTTCCTGAGCGGTCGGTGCATTCAGTACTGGTGGGGATGTGTACTCTGTGTTTAAGTCTGCATTTTAGCTCCCATGCTGAGACCCTCCAAGGCCTCATTTGCTGCTGTTTGTCCTCCTTAGTTGTGTCTTGACCTACTTTCAACTAATACGTTCTCTCTCTCTGTTTATTTTTCTTCCATCTTTTTCCTCAAGCTACTGTGGAGTGCTACAACCCAAGGACAAATGAATGGACTTATGTTGCCAAAATGAATGAGCCACATTATGGCCATGCTGGGACAGTGTATGGTGGTTATATGTATATTTCAGGTAAGTGGCTTCAGTTTTGATCAGCCAAAAGAAAGGATATGTTATGCTCTAGGTATGTGTAGTGAGTTTAAAAATAGATTCCGTGTCCTTGAGTAATAATCGGAATGAATTTCTGTTTGTTTTGATTGTACGTGTGATTTTTTCTTTTTTTTTCCCCCCTTCTTGTTAAGTATTTCAGCTGATGACATCTTATTCCATTCAGGACCATTAAAATCTATGATTATATGGTTACTTCGTGATACCTACTTCAAGCTCTGCTGCATGTATCATACAGTGCCATGAGTCATCAAGAGAGAGGGTTTTGTGTGCGCGCGCACACATGCTTCTCCCTCTTTAGGACTGTTTCTCATGGACCTCATGGAGACCAAAACCATAACCTAATGAGGCAGAACCTCATTTCTGAGGAACTGGTTAAGTTAGGGATAAGATTCGTGCTTAGGTTTATGCATTAGGGGGATTTAGGGCACTGTGTTTTGTTTAGGCTGGTCCAAATAAACAGAAGTCAATACATGTTCTTAAAAGGATAGCTGAGCCAACCTGTGTGTGTTGCAATTTGTATCTGGAATTTGCTGTTAAGTTGTTGTTAAATAGTGATAAGTGAACTTTCTAGTTGTTGAGATTTGTTAGTGCTTTCTAACAGTATGTTAATAGGCGTTTTGAAGAGCACACAGGTTAAGTTAGTTAACATATACTTTGGGCTTGGGTACTCGGAGCTGAGGGTGGACATTGAAATTAGGCCTTTTGTCAGTCAGCACTTGCTCTCTCGGTGTCACCTCAGTGCTTCACACTGCACAGGATTGAAAACAAGTCCTGCAGTATGGAGATGAGCCCTAGCTTCCCACTGTGACTAATCCAGAGCGATGCTACGAAGTAAAAGGGAGAAGAGGATGTGGAAGAATGGAGTAGAGGACTGAAACCTGTGTAGGAGGTGAAACGTAGTACAGTCTGTGTTAATCCCTCCCAGCTGTGGGCACAATAGTCTTTGTACAACACACAAATATGAACAAAGAAAGGATGTAACAAGAGTTTTCATGAATGTATGGATATGTTGGCATGACGGAGATATAGAAGACAAAATAAAATATGGAATTAGGGGGTTAGTAGTAAATCACTATTGGTTTAAAAAAAAAAAAATTAAAGCAAAATCTTTGCAAATATCACCAAGGAAATAAATATTTGCACTTTTGAGTAGTGAAGCAATTACACTTACGGCTTAGAGAAAGAACTCGAAGCACAAACCTCTGCCAAGTTTGTGCTCATTTTCCCACAGTATCAATATACTTGTGTCCCGAGAAAATTTCATCATTATCCGTCCTTTATTTTTTTGAGTTGTGCTGTTCACAGCCAGACAACAATGAATCGATTAATCGATTATTAATCGATTACTAAATTAATCGACAACTATTTTGATAATCGACGAATTAGTTCAAAGCTTTTTTCATGATTTAAACAAGATTTCAGATTGTTTAAGCTTCTTAAATGTGAGTATTTTCTTCATTTCTTTGCTCTGGATAACAAATAAATCATTAAGAGTGAATCATTTTTGTTTGTGGACAAAACAAGACATGTGAAAACATCATCATTTCCAGGTTTGATGAACACCTATCAACATTTTTAAGGTTTTCTGATATTTTATGGTCCAAACGATTCCTCGATTAATCAAGAAAATAATCGTCAGATCATCGATTATGAAAATAATTGTTAGTTGCAGCTCTTATAACGTCAGAATTTCTTCTCACACATTTATGAGTATCTGGGGAATATTAGCTTTATACTTGTGAGTAGCTTTGTTAACATCCATAATTGTCTTTGCACAATTCACAGACTTTATTTACTCGACCACCTGCAAGGCTTTGATGGAAAAAACTAAAAATCTCATAAGCAATAATATTAAGTTAATTTACAATACTGGTGCTGAGCAGCATACATGAGCATTGTTCCATGAGATACACTCTCTGATATTTGATTACTGTGCACACCACCTGTGAATTTAATGTCATAATCCACAGATCTCATCATTCTTGCAGGGGCTCATGTCACTCTATATACAGCACATTACCTGTCTTATTAGCCCTGTTTATATCATGTTAATGATTCACAACCTAAAAATTAGTTTGTCTATTTTTTTTTTTTCCTTGGTCTCTCTTACTGTCATTTAAAAATCTGTTTATTTGGCTAATTGCTTGCTTGAAGTGAATCAAAGGGGATCAAAGGACAAGCTCCTGCCAGAACAGGAACAGATTCAGAATATCAGGAAAAAAGTGAAATTATGTCCCCTTTAATTTGATCATATATTAAATAATGCTGATTTGCTTGTAGTGATTATTTATACAAACAAGAGAGCTCATCTTTTCAAACCATTTTAATTAGTTATTATTCCACTTGGCAGGCATAAGAAGTGGGGCATGTTAGGGACATGCAGTCCTCATGATTTGACAAGCCCAACATCACAGTGGAGCAAAGATGAAAGACATAGTTTTACTTTTTACAATAAATAACTGAAGTGATAAACAACATAACAGCGGAGGACCACACTAATCTGCTGCTAGGCAGCTGCTTTTTTTTATAATTGTTCTGCTTCAGGCTGTACTCTGCAGTACATGGGATTTATTGTTCACTCCTTTGATATTATAATGACTTCTTTTTTGTTTGTTTCATGTTTCAATGAGGCAGGTAATAGCCAGCCAGCTCACCCAGCTGTCACAATAGCGAAATAGGTAAATTTCGCTGTTGTAACAGCCGGGTGTGCTGTGACACATTGTCACACTTTGCACCTGCAGCAGCTAAAACTGCGTGTGGGGAGGAAATGAACATTTGCATGTTCCAGATTAGAGCAGGTTGGACAGTTTTATGAATACAGCTGTGGGTTATAACCCAAGAGAGAAATGTGTATGGCTCATTTAGGAACTGTAAAGTGCTCTGACTGGTTATTAAGACCTCAAAACCACTATATACATTTTTTTTTTAACTATTTTCTCTCTCGAACACAATAGTGGTTTTGCTGCAAAAGGTGCAGCTAAACAAGCTCCAAGCTTTAGAGGAACGTTCTTGCACTAAGGTCCTACTGTCTCACCAGTGGCTTGAGCTGTGCGGTGCTGTCTGAAAGTATTCTGTCAGCTGGATGAAGCTGACACATGCACTCAGCCTGCAGACCGTCACAGCTCAAGTGGTGTAGCAGAGTTCAGACATAAGTACTGAACCGGTGCAGAGCCACAGCTGCCTGTGCTTCACAGTAAGACCCATTAAAAGCGATTATTTGTTTTTTTGTTTAGAGCTGTCATCTACAAAAAAAGACCCTCTATGCTTTGACTAATTTGGATTGATCATTTCAAGTAATTTCCTCGGTTTTATGGCTTATGGATGGATCAGGAATCCAGAAATCCACATCTGTGGTTTTAAAATAGTGATTGTTGAAATATTATGCGTATTAAAATGCTGTAATTGCAGCTTTTGCACATAACAGCAGTGCATTCCTTTTTGCCATGTCATTCAAAAGTGTGTGTGTGTGTGTGTGTGTGTGTGTGTGTGTGAAATGTATGCTTGACTTGCTCTCTCAAACAAAATCCCACAATGCAATAGAAAAAGTCATTTCCCACTTTCTGCTAATAAAGTGCATTTAGCGTCAAGCATTGTTGCATGAGTCAACGTTCCTCAGTGGCCTAGAGTCACAGTGGAATTTCACTTCTCCTTTTCACTCAAATAAATGACCATCCATTACTGTGTATTATACAGAGAGCAGTGAATGACATATTTGAAATTGCATTGTGGGATCTAATGTCCCTGTAGTGATTGATAACCACACAGAAATGCCACAAAGCTGCACGAATGGTTCAGTATTGCTTCCCAATGCTGCTTTTACTGAAAAAAAAATCGTACCTGTCGAGGGACAATAATGTACAGCACTGTGAAATTTCATTAGCTTTTACAATCCCCACAGAGCTTGCTGTATGCTAATGTAGATCTTTATGTTCCTGTGACGAATACATCACTCGCAGCTATAGCTTGTCTGTCTTAAGCAGTGGGCATCTTTAAACGATCTGACTGTACACGCGCTTGTTCAAATCCGTTTGTTGGTATTTGCCGATCTTATGGTCCAGTGAAAGAAGCTGTTGTTGGTGCTGGTGTTAATGGACCTGTAGCGCCTGTCAAAGGGCAGCTGGTGTAACAGATGGCGTGCAGGGTGGGCAGAGTCTTCGGTTATGGTGCGCGCTCTAAAGAGGGAGTTTTCTATAATATTCATACACGCACATTAATATTCTGCCTTTTAAATACAATAAATAGACTGATTTTATGCAGCGGTTTTATATTCTAGTGCTCGTCCACTCGCACACTAATTCACACAGTGATTGATTCTATTTCGAGCACATTTATCACGTCTATCGCTCCCAGTTATACCCTGCCACTGTACATGACAGTGGTAAATTGGGGTTCAGTATCTTGCCACACTTTGACTGGAGGAACCAGGATTAGAACCACCAATCTTCCAGTTAGTGGACAACCTACACGTCAGCTGATCAGTGTTACAGTATTTTCAACTTTTCAAGCTATAAAGTGATGATAAAATATTTAATGTTCACAATTGTCCTGGGCTCTACTGGTAGTTTTGTATCTGAGGGTGTCCTCTTCTAATTTCTCATTAATAGCACCTGAGTCGGCATTAAGGGAGCAGGATACTGATCAGACATCATCAAATCAGGCCAAAGCCCTTAAACTGATTCATAATGACTGCAGAGCCTCTTCAAAGGGAAATTGGAGGACCCTATGCCAACTCCAACATTGTGCTCTTATCAGCTTTTAAATGGCTGACTTGTCTGTTCGATAAAGAAAATGGAGAGTTAGGCTATCTTTGGATGTGTGCAGTTAAGGTGGCACAGCATCACAGATCAGAGCCGTGGCAGCTGAATAGACACCTCAGGCCACAACAATAAACCAAGCACGCGATCACCGGGCAGCAACAAAATAGGGATTCTGCCTCTACCCGGCATGCGCTGCAAATCTTCACCTCATTTGGTCCTAGTCAGTCTGGCAGGAGGTGGGTGGGGGCTTGGCGCCTTGGCTTCCACCCAAATGCATGCTGGGATTGTGTTCCTCTTTATTTTAAGCCTTCCCTGTAGACATGTCCCGTTTTTTTTCTTCATCCCCACTTTCCCTCAGCTTTTTGTGTCTCATCGACAGACTGTTTGTGCATATGTGAATGAAAGTGCTCATCATTAGCATTATACCACTCTATAGAAAAGAGGCTGAGTGCTCTGGTTTGTGCGATTATGAGTTAACCTGCGCGTTGATTGTTAAGTTTGAGTTCAGTTTTAAAAAATGCTTGATGTTGACTTTTGTTCCTCACAATGTTTCCACCATTTAGCCGATGTAGGCATTCATTGGTCTGAGGCCGCTGTCAAAGCAAAACATATAAACATGTCAACATGATGTTTTGTGGGCACAAGTAAGCTAAACCATTCTCTAAAGTGGACAATCGCAACACCAAAGCACCTGGCGAGTGGCATGAAGAAGTATTTGTGGTTCTAAACTGTAGTTCAACCTCACGTGACTCGTAGTAAGAGTAATTTATCGGCGTGCATATAGAGGGGAAAGAGTCTGTAGCTGAGTGGATCAAAGCACTACATTAGCTGCTTTAACATGAAATAAGATCATAATTAGAATGGATTGTGTTCACAGTTGTCCACAACAAACTGCCTGCTCGGGAATGTGGTCACATGCATCCCAAAACCTCCTCGAAATCTGTTTTTTTGTGATTGGATCTGAAGCCTCATTAGCATTCAGTTAAATACTGTCTGTATGTAATCAAATCACTTAGGATTGATGTTGATACCAGATCTGAACCAGGTCTGACTGACAAGTCTGCTAAGCTGTCTTAAGATCAGTTTGGAGACTAAATTGCTTCTTTTCTTTTTTCCCCTCTTCTTCTTGCTGCAGGGGGAATCACTCATGACACTTTTCAGAAGGAGCTGATGTGTTTTGACCCAGATGCAGATAAATGGACTCACAAAGCACCCATGACGACAGTTCGCGGCCTACACTGCATGTGCACGGTGGGGGACCGCCTATACGTGATCGGAGGCAATCACTTCCGAGGCACCAGCGACTACGACGACGTGCTGAGCTGCGAATACTACTCCCCCGCTCTCGATTTGTGGACACCTATTGCTGCCATGTTACGGGGTCAGAGCGACGTGGGCGTGGCCGTGTTCGAGAATAAGATCTATGTGGTGGGCGGCTACTCCTGGAACAATCGCTGCATGGTGGAAATAGTACAGAAGTATGACCCTGAAAAAGACGAATGGCACAAAGTATTTGACTTACCCGAGTCGCTGGGCGGGATCCGTGCCTGCACACTCACAGTTTTCCCCCCTGAGGATATGTCGGGCTCACCCTCCAGAGAGTCGCCCCTTTCAGCACCTTGATGAGCAAAGGGGGGTCGGGCATATCTTGCTCAAACACCTGTAACTCCTTGCCCACAGAACCCCCTCAACAAACACACCTTAGAGACATTGTTTGCACTTCCTCTTTGGACTGCATCTGTACTGCGTCCCCAAGTCTCCCCTTCACCTTCCCCTAAGCTGTGCAGAAACCCCTCCCTCAGTGGTTAAACCTACATACCGATACGGTTTGGCAACCTAATTACACGTTAATGTTGCATACTCGGTATATTTTGGCAGGAAGTACCTTGACTTGAAAAGTGACTTTGCAAATCAACTTTTCTACCTGATGTCTACAGAGTTTTCTTATGTCTCGTTTCTTGAGGTGTTCTACCTTGAGATGCCGACTACCACACTTGACTGTCTCTTCTAGTCTATGCCAGGTTAGCTGCAGGTGACCCCAGAGAGTATAGGGACAGATGAGCTCACACACAGCTGGTTTTTAACTCAGGGGTTGGCCCAGGCCCCATCAACGTCTCTCTCTCTCTCTCTCTCGCTCTCTCGTACAGTTTCACTTCTTTCCTGCTATTGCTCTGAAACTGTTAACAAAATGGTGTTTTCTAAATTTAATAAACATGGTTTTAAAAGTAATTCAATGTTGTCGTCGCTGACTGCAGCAGAATCAAACCTCAGTATCCCCAAAAGTGGACAATGACTCACGATGGGTTAAGGCGAGGTGGAAGTACAAAATCTACCTACAGGCAGCTGCATACAGTTATACAGACTATGGCTGAAAACACCCACGTAGGGTTCTAGAAGTGGATTCTACTGCTAAATATAATTAGGTTTTTTAAGTTTCAGTTGGACAGTCAGTAGACAGGTTGATTGGGCTTGAGGTAATTGGACAGAAGTGATGGTGATTTCACTGAAGCCTCTCGCCTGGTACAATATATGTGTGTTCATTAATGAGCAGTGGGAGAGCAGCAGCCTGCCGTTCTCTTTGTTTTGTAAACTTCACTGTAATGAACGAGCTGCAGAGATGAAGTGAAGGATTAATCGACCCATGGGCAGGAAACACTCACCTGTTATTCGCTATTTATAATGCATGGGTGGACATAGACATTTAGATGAAACCGTCGAAAGTCTTAATCCTGTTTTATTACAGTAGATTACCAGGGATGTAAACATTCTACTGCTGACCACCGTGAACTGGAAACTGGCACTCCCTGCCACGGTCGCCTCTCCTCCCGGAGTCGAGACAGACGGTGATGTCGCCCACCTGCTCCGCGGCGATTAAGGCCTTAACAGCAGCATATGGCGTCCGAGACGTCCGCCTCATGCTGTTCCCAGGAACAAGAGGTTTGTGTAGTCATCAGGTGAGTTTGGCCTGGTGCTTTAAATTCTCATTATATTCTCATTATATTCAATTAATGAGATACTGCAGTGGTGCCTCTCATTTCAGGTTTAATGGCCGTCCCCACGGCGCTCACTGCAGCAGGACTTCAGCTGTAGATCTGCCAATCTGTCAGGTTGTTGTAAGATTTTTTTTTTCTTTTTATAGACTAAAGGACTCTTTATATTTCCCATTTTCATTTGAAGGCCACAGTCTTTTATGTTTATAGTTAAAGCTTGTCTTGGGCAGTCTTTTTTTGAGATGTTATGAGAAACTCTTGATAGGGGTGGTGTAAATTTGCAAATAGTTTGTAATCACATAATAGAAAATCACCTCATGAACAAGAGGAGCAAATGTATCAGGATCAGGTCCAGGGGTTAGAATTCAGGGTCATCTTCAGGGTTTCTGAAGGCAGACTCGATGAAAGAAAAGACCTTGTGACACTTTAAGTAAACCATATAAATAAAATAAAAGAATAAACAATTATAAAAGAATACATTTCCGGAAATGACCGTTGTTTTTATTGTGATTTAACATTTCCTGAACAAGAAGAAACAAAGTGGTCAAATACAAAGGAGCGGTGGCTTGCACTCATTTGGAGGATAAAACAGTAGATAATGAATGAATGAATGAAAAATAAAACATTGAATAACCTTGAATTATCAAAAAAAACAACATAATTTGGCACAAACTTTTCCACTTGGAAATATCGGTCTAATGGCTAGATAAAGAGGAGAACATATTCTTAACATATCACACACTTAAGAATATATAGATAGCATTAAGTGACCCTTAAGTTAAGTGTCAGAAATCCTGACCTGTGTCCCTGCTGGCAGCCATGTTGTTGTTGCACCAGACCTGGCTCTCTTGGCAAAATCAATACCTGCATACAGCCACGTTCCAAGAAATAAACTGAAGATGGAGATCACAATAAACATCTTTCCTACTGAATAACAGGCTCACATATCCACTGTTATGGCTTGAACTTCTAAAGTTTGTAAAAAGAATTTAGCTTGTATGAGTTTTTACTTGTTTTGACTGATGTTTTTACTAAAAACACAAGGTGACGCACTCAGATGAAATGCTGGGGCATAAACTACAATCTAGGGCTGATTCATTGCCAGATGTCGAACCAAACCAATCCAAATTACCCCTCCCACCTCTGCCACTAAACACACACACAGGTCAGGAACAAGCACTGCTCCAGGAGAATATCGGGGACAGATTATTCCAGACACAGTCGCAGAGGATAGAGCGGTTGGGAATAATAATGAGAGACAACAAGACACACAACACACAAAATAAAAAAAAAATCTATACGAGGTCTTATAATGCGAGGCAACTGCAAAAATACATAAACATGTCTAAGCGAGTGTAGCATCAGTATATCTTGGCCGGGTGCCACGAGGATCAATAGCCATTAACGCCATCATCCATGCAGTCAAGAGGACAGCAGGGATCTGTGGCTCCGTACTTTATGGTCATGAGAGGATTTAGTTACAGGAAGACCCCGCTCACAGTGATGACCTCTGACTGTCAATGTCATCCGTGTGATGTAAACACATCGGGCAGCCCCGCAGAATCTGGGTCATTTTCAGCCTGGGATGAGGGATGAGGGATGAGGGGAGGAGGCGGAGTCAGCCATGTGGGGAAATGCACACCAGTATCCCAGTGTCAGGAGTCCACATGCAGCCCTCTTTTATCCCACTACATGAATCATGGAAGGGGGGGACAAACACAGGTAGTGAAGCAGAAGGTTTACGGGAAGCAGGGGGGAGGAATAGTGAACATGTGTAATTTCTCGCTCCACTTCTCTGTGCTTTAGCGCCAAGGACGCGGTGGATCATTAACAATCCAAGCCGTCATAGTCCTCCGTCTATACTGACACGGCCTCAAATAAATATCAGGCAGGAGTTCCACCTCTGAGCTGCACCTCTGTGTGTTCTTTGTGTCATTTTTAAAATCGACACTAAAAAGTGTATTTTCAGCATAGCTTTTTTAACTTTTTTTTACTTTGATCTCTGATGTAATACAAAGGAGACTTTTACAAATGGCACACAGGAGGTTATCTTGGGACTTTAGGGGTTTAAAATCCTTTATTTGGATTCACCTAAGTGACACAACAGACCAGCAACTCCTGTGTAAGATAAGATCGTTGCTTTCATTGGTGTGTTTACAGAGGGACACAGATGTTGGTTTCCTACCGTTAACGTTAAAGGCTGATGTGCATGTAAGTAGTGTGTATATTTTGAATAGATACAAAGGTCTAAAAGGCACACGCTCTATTTAGCGCTTTCTCACTGCACACAGGAAGTGATTAGTTTCATGCCATTGACTGACAGAGGCACTGGCAACACAGGGAACAAGGGCCTAAAGTTTGGTATTTTGAAGTTGATGAAGAAAGACGCGAGTCTGTGCCCACGTCCGGGTTTCCATGCAGCTTCACTGAAGTAGATGCTTGATGATAGACTGGCAGCTCGTCCAAAGTGTCAACTTTCCTTCAACCCAGTGCATGCTGGGATATGCTCCAGTGCTCCCTTGACATTGAGAAGGTAAACGTCAGGCAAAGAATATGAATGAGCTTTACAGTTCCCACTAAAAATGTCAGAGTCTCTCTTAAGGCAACAATATTAATGTCGATATTCTAAGAACAGATCAGTCAAAACACAGTAGTGCTCAAGCATTTACAACACACAATATACAAAACTGAGCAAGGATTATTCATGAGAAATAGAAGTAGCATGACATCAAACCTAGAAGAGGTTAAAACTGTTTTAAAACCACCACAGATGTGAAAGTTCTGCTCTAAAATACAAGCTATTCATTTATTATTGTAATGCAGGACTGCACCACTAAATGAACTTGAGCAGGTGTGCATTTATGTGACATGTGCATCAGATTCATCTTGTATAATGTCAGGTTACCATGGTTACCCTTGAGGCTCCTCCCACAAGGAAATGGGGGAGAAGAAAAGGATCTAAATTTCTCCCCCTTGAAGAAATGCTCTCGCTCATGCCTTCTCGAGAGTTTAGAGAAGACAAACTCTCTGTGACAGTGAAAGAAAAAAGAAGTAAATGCAGTAAAGAACGCTTGAAACACAAACTCTTTCAAACTCTTGATTTCTGGAGTGCTCTCTGCAATAATGACCTCTAGTGGTCGCTCTGAAAACAGCAAAAGTCACTCTTTTACCCACTGTGAACCTAATGTGAAAGACACGGGAGTGATGATGAAAGATATCACACTCTGGCTTTTTCATGTGCAAATGATGCCAAAGGATAAATTATAACACCACACACACACACACACACACACACACACTGCAAAAACCCTCGTCATCCGTCGTGTAGCAACGTTTCACTCTTGGAGTTTCACTCGCAGGCAGGAGTTAATCTCTTTATTTACAGAGTTTTTGGTTTGAGCCAAGACAGACAGACACAGGCTCAGACGCAGGAGTAAACAGGATGAGATGCCTGCGGGGGGGGGGGGGGGGGGGCTTTTTACCACCACCCACTGAGACCCACACTTTCCTCTGGTGAAGGACACAACAACACTCTTCCCTTTCTGTTTATTTCCTGGCAATGTCAACACAATACTGGAGAAGAGGAGGATTAAAGGCGCTATATGTAAGGAGTGTATTATATTTAACCCTCTTATGACCATTAAGAGAATGAGACTGCCTGGGTTTATATTGATTTTACGGCAGTTATTCAACGGTTTAGGAATAAGCTGACTATTATGTAAACGGTAAATGGACCTTTGCTTTATTTTTAGTGTTTTCATGCATTTGGGTCTTGTTTCCTTGTTTTATTTTGAAGTTTTTTCCGTGCTTCCTGTCCCGTCGTCCCTGTTAATTGTCTGCCCCGCCCTAATGTGTTTCACCTGTGTCTCGTTCGTCTCACCTGTGTCTGATTGTCCAGTGTATTTAGTCTCCGCCTCCCTTCGGCACACGGCAGAGAGCTGCGTTCCCAAACTTAAAAAGCCTCACGACCGCTCTCAAATACGTCTCAACAACAGGAGAAGACAAGGGTGTGCAGTGGAGTGAGTATAAATGCAGTTTCTGATTTTTGTCTTTGGGTAACTATGGCAACCTCTACTGTTTGAAAAGCAAAAAAAGTCACATATTGCACATACATAACACTGACCCCAGCAGCAGAAATAAAGCAGTCATTAATGCCCCTGCAGGTAGAATAATTAATTAATGATGAACAAACAAAGCAAACAAACGCTAAGATTAATTTCCCTCGTGCCACGTGCAAATTAATTTCCCACAAATAATTAACTGCCCGGAAAATGAATGTTGGTTTTGAACTGGCACAAGAACACAATATTAATACCTACAATTACGTTTGTTTGAGCCTCAAACTGCTGCATTGGAAATCAAATACAACACTAATATAACTAATAACACCATCAATCAGGACCAGTAAACTGGACATTTAATACATCATTACTAAATGATCTAAATTTCATCAAATACTTCAAAAAAGAGTGGACTATATTTCTGTTTATATAACTAATGTGCTGCCAGGAACAGCACCAGGTGTCCTCTGGGAGACGGCACCAGCAGTAATGAGGGGTAGAATAATCTGCTACTCCCCATTCAAAAAATGTACTGGAATCAGAACTAGAAGAGAAAATAAAAACATTAGAGACTGCTCATGCTGCATCCCAACATGAACACTTGTTGAACAACATAAGACAATTAAAACTTGAATCAAACACAATCATTTGAAGAAAAACAAAGTTTAGATTACACGGGGATATAGCAATAAATCGAGTAGATACCTAGTGAACCAACTTAAACTAAATAAACTAGTCACTCCATAAAATAAGCCATGCATATGAATGAAGCCCTACATCATGTGCCAAACAGGAAAGCCCCAAAACCAGATGGATTCCCAGTGGAATTCTTCGAAAAATGCATTCTGGTCTACACTTTGTGACAGTAATCTGAATATATATTGTGGTTTATTTGTTCCTTTTGTGACAGTAATCTGAATATGTTGTGGTTTCATTGCTCCTTTATGACAATAATCTAATATATGTTGTGGTTTCTATGCTCTTTTGTGACGATAATCTGAATATGTTGTGGTTTCTTTGCTCCTTTATAATATATATTAGATTATTGTCATAGTTTCTATGATCTTTTGTGACGATAATCTAAATATGTTGTGGTTTATTTGCTCCTTTGTGACGATAATCTGAATATGTTGTGGTTTCTTTGCTCCTTTACAACATATATTAGATTATTGTCATAGTCTCTATGCTCTTTTGTGACGATAATCTAAATATGTTGTGGTTTATTTGCTCCTTAATGACAATAATCTGAATATATATATATATTGTAGTTTATTTGCTCCTTTGTGATGATAATCTGAATATGTTGTGGTTTCTTTGCTCATTTTGGGACAATAATCTGAATATATTGTGGTTTCTTTGCTCCTTGATGACAATAATCTGAATATGTTGTGGTTTCATTGCTCCTTTATGACAATAATCTAACATATGTTGTGGTTTCTTTGATCTTTCGTGACGATAATCTGAATATATGTTGTGGTTTCTTTGCTCCTTTGTGACGATAATCTGAATATATGTTGTGGTTTCTTTGCTCCTTTACAACATATATTAGATTATTGTCATAGTTTCTATGCTCTTTTGTGACAATAATCGGAATATGTTGTGGTTTCATTGCTCTTTTATGACAATAATCTAATATATGTTGTGGTTTCTTTGCTCCTTTGTGACGATAATCTGAATATGTTGTGGTTTCTTTGCTCCTTTACAACATATATTAGATTATTGTCATAGTTTCTATGCTCTTTTGTGACAATAATCTAATATCATGTGGTTTTGTTCCTCCTTTATGACAATAATCTAATATATGTTGTGGTTTCTATGCTCTTTTGTGACGATAATCTGAATATGTTGTGGTTTCTTTACTCCTTTACAACATATATTAGATTATTGTCATAGTTTCTATGCTCTTTTGTGACGATAATCTAAATATGTTGTGGTTTATTTGCTCCTTTGTGACGATAATCTGAATATGTTGTGGTTTCTTTGCTCCTTTATGACAATAATCTAATATATATTCTAGTTGTGTTGCTCCTTTGTGACAATAATCTGAATATGTTGTGGTTTCTATGCTCTTGTGACGATAATCTGAATATGTTGTGGTTTCTATGCTCTTTTGTGACGATAATCTGACTATATTGTGGTTTCTTTGCTCCTTTTGTGACGATAATCTGAATATGTTGTGGTTTCATTGCTCTTTTATGACAATAATCTAATATATGTTGTGGTTTCTTTGCTCCTTTGTGACGATAATCTGAATATGTTGTGGTTTCTTTGCTCCTTTACAACATATATTAGATTATTGTCATAGTTTCTATGCTCTTTTGTGACGATAATCTAAATATGTTGTGGTTTATTTGCTCCTTTGTGACGATAATCTGACTATATTGTAGTTTATTTGCTCCTTTTGTGACGATAATCTGAATATGTTGTGGTTTCTTTGCTCCTTTATGACAATAATCTAATATATATTCTAGTTGTGTTGCTCCTTTGTGACAATAATCTGAATATGTTGTGGTTTCTATGCTCTTTTGTGACGATAATCTGAATATGTTGTGGTTTCTATGCTCTTTTGTGACGATAATCTGAATATGTTGTGGTTTCTTTGCTCCTTTAAAACATATATTAGCTTATTGTCATAGTTTCTATGATCTTTTGTGACGATAATCTAAATATGTTGTGGGTTTCTTTGCTCCTTTGTGACGATAATCTGACTATATCATGGTTTCTTTGCTCCTTTTGTGACGATAATCTGAATATGTTGTGGTTTCTTTGCTCCTTTATGACAATAATCTAATATATATTCTAGTTTTGTTGCTCCTGAATATATATATGTTGTGGTTTCTATGCTCATTTTGTGACAATTGGTTTCTTAGGTAGGAGTGGATTTTAATGGATGAATGTGGGAACTTTTCTCAAGCGATGTCATTTAAGAACCATTAGTTTGGAGCAGCTGTAAAGTATCGCACACCTTAAATTTTACAGGACGTTTTACTGACGCAGCTGCACTGTCTGTGTGCAGACGTGTCGCCCTCACTGCAGTTCTGTTTAATCTCTCAGCCAGCAAAGGCTTTTAATGGCCTCAGAATGATCCAGATCTGGTCACATGATTATCATCATGACTGTGTTCCTTTTAAACATTAACATTTTTTTTTCTGCTCTTCATTGTGGTCAGCTCTCTGTCGTCAGGGTTGAATGTAAATAGGAGGGAGCAATGAGGTCATGTTCTTTCCCCGAAACCTAAATGCAGTTACACAAGCCTGTAAAAGACACTATATATACACCTCACCTCCTCCTCACGTCACTTCTTTTTTTTTACTGTGTTCTGAAAATCCAATCCTTTTAAATGTCATCTCTGCTGCAGAGCCTACATGTGACATTTTGCTAATTCGATGAATCAACTCGAACTCTTTAATCATCAACAGACCCAAATGCAATAAAGCAACAATAAGCCACATAAAGCAACAGCTGAAGGTGGAATCTAAAGCGTCATAAATAAAAGAATTGGTAAACGCCAAAAGCCTTTGAATCCAGTTTGAGCTTTTAAGCTCCAGGAGACGCTACAGAGTTCCTCTGGCAACTAAAAACGTGTGTAAAAAAAAAAAAAAATCTCCGATTGTTTGTGTGCCAAAGACACATTTCCACCTATGTGGACACTAAAATTCTATTCTATTAGATTCTAAATAAGATTATAATTAACTCACGGACCTGAAGAAATAAATACCATTTTTAGAGAATTCTATAAAACTTCTTTTTGTCAAACAATAACTCAGACGTAAACACATTTATAAACTCCTACCAAAACTTAATCATGAACAGGTCCAGCTGCAATGACTACACTACACTTTTGTGGACAATAAAGTTCTATTTGATTCTAAATACCAAAAAACCACATCTCCCAGAACACACAAACACCCATCATGATGATATCAGTGGTGAACTCAGTGACAGGTAGAGACAGAGCACTTACCACATATTTCGAAGTGAAATTCCGCAGCCTGCTTTCAACAGACTCACGCCATTATATCCGCTGACCAGGAACAAAACCATGAGTCATCACATTTCTGAATGAGGTGATTCAACATGACTCGTCTCGACTGAGAAGTGTGACCCTGCTGCTGCTGCTGCTGCTGCTGCTGCTGACGCTGCTGACCTCGATGCCACATTTGTCCACAGAGAAAAATCAATCAACCACAGATATTTCCAAAACAGCAGGTGGTTCTTCCACTCTTATCTTTCATATCTTTGCAAAACTGTATCATTTTTCACCAGAAGCACAACATTCACCAGAAACACTTTTCTGTGTGTCCGATGACGATGTCAGTCTGTCATTTTAGATCATTTATGAACCATGAAGCTGTTAAAAACTCCTTTGTGCTGAGTCATGTCCAAGACATAAATCTCCAGCTGTGTAACAAATGTTGTTCTCCAAGGAGGAATGAATGAACAGAACCCAAATACGACTTTGAAAGATGATTTTTATTGACCTTTTTTTTCAATCTGTACAGAGTGAAGCATGTGATACTGATTCCCATCCCAAAAAATAACCCATGGAA
Source organism: Solea solea (assembly GCF_958295425.1). Classification (NCBI taxonomy): domain Eukaryota; kingdom Metazoa; phylum Chordata; class Actinopteri; order Pleuronectiformes; family Soleidae; genus Solea; species Solea solea. The sequence continues at coordinate 7,363,653 of NC_081137.1, read as the reverse complement.
AGTGAGGGCCCCCCCCGATTTGGGAGGGGCCCCCCTGGCAAGGCAATTGCCACATTTGCCTGTGTCGCAATCGCTCTTGTGCGGGTGAGGGCGTGCGATCACGTGAGCTGTGTGTGGACTTGTGTGGAAAAACAAAGGCAGTCGAGTGTGAATCTGAAAATGGAAATAAAGAGCAGCTGAAGTTCTTTGGACCTGTTGGTCATGGTCAGATGGTAAATGAATCCACAGTCGGATGCTGTTGCGACTTGCCTGTTTTTCGGGGTGTGTCCGTGTCTCTCTGAGATGGAAATATTGCTTTTTCTTCCAGTGCAAGAAGGTTCTCCGGGTTCTCCGGCTTCCTCCCACAGCCAAAAAACAATACAATATGAGGATTAGGTAAATTGGACACTCTAAATTGACCATAGGTGACCTGTGATGTGGAGGATAAAGCGGTAGATGGATGGATGGATGGATGAATCCAAAAAGGTTGTAGGTCAAGCTCTTTTTTGTCCACTCTGAGTGAAAGAGGACGCACACAGACATGAGCGACAAAGCTGCTGTGAGGGGAAATGCACTGCAGTCTTTGTTTTACTTGTTTTTTTTTTTCTCATTTGAACGTGTTAATTTTATTCAGTGAGGCCGCTCGTCTCTGCAGCTCCCAGGGTGTGGTTGCTTAGTAACTTCGGAATGTGACAGGAACGGCCCTTGATAATAAAAAAGGTGTGAAAAAGAGTGACTCTATCACGCTGATGCTGGTACATATTCAAGGTTGCAATACTGGTATTGGTATTGTTTGTTAAATCAGTAAAGACTTCACCTTATTTAAAATATATACAAAAAAATCTTAACTTAAAGGGATAGTTCGGATTTATCTGGATTTATTTGGCACTATTTTTTAAGTAGCAGGTCCAACGGGATGTCTTTATGAACCGGATTACACAGATGATTGATGGTTTGATTGTTCATGTCTGCTGGGAACCAGGCTAATCTTTAAAGGTTAAGAAAACTCTTCAATTTTATTAAGGGACCTCAAAATATCTACTGTGGGTCCTGACCCAGTGTTTGGGAACCACTGATAAACCATATATCATGATCATTTTTATGGTTAATCTGGAAATCTTGTGCCATAACCCCCCCCCCCGTCTCCCCAAACTAAGAAAGAACTACTGCGTTAAATATCGTTTAACATCTGTATTTCTTGATTTATTCTTCCTCTAAAATGTGACTTTGCCTAACGTAGCCTTGATGTTTTTGCTTAGTGAAAGCAATCTAACCTTGTGTAGTAGGTACATTTTAATTTCTTCATGAAAACATTCAAAGTTCCTTTTTTTTTAAATTAAAAACCGTTTATTTAAAATGGGAAATCATGGATTGCGAGCACTGCACTCATCTTTTAAGCACATGTTCTGTTCTGCTGTCATCAGCAGACTCTGTCACTGTTTGTGGTTACTGTGTTTCCGGGACGTTCCATCTGCGGCCGCATGCTTGTGCACTGTGTCCCATGCGAAAAGAAGACACGTTTCCATTCCAGTTTCAAGGCAACTGCGCACACTGTACAGTATGTGCCATACAAGCAACACCTTCAGACCGAAATCAACACAGTGTTGTGTGTCTCCATGTTACATGTGTTGGATGACTTCTGTACGCTGGAGTCGGAGAGAAAACGCCAGCAGCTGTGGGAGAACTCGAACGCGAAATGGAATCAAACCGTGGCTCTGAGACATGCAGATAGAGGCTAGAACATGAGATAAACTGGCAGGATTTAAACATTGGACTTTCTTCTCTTTTCATCATAGAATAAATCAAAAAAAAGAAGCCCAGCCTGAAGCTTCTCACCAGCTCAGAGATGGATGTGTGGAATAAGAAGAGGTTCACAAAATCCATATCCGCTGAAAGGCTATTGTATGACAGCTGGGAAAACAGCACCGAGCGCTCGTGTTCTGACACAACTTCCGACTACAAGACGGATGGAAAAACACACCCATCCAAAAGAAGTACACGTTAGACACTTGAACAAACATGTGCAGTGGTTTTAAATCTAAAGAAAAGGATGAAACACAACATATCCATTCCTTTAACGCACTTTACTTAAATACATAAAATAAGGAACTCTCACAGAGAGCTGTAAATGGGCTTTGTGTTTCCAAAAGATTGGACTGCGTCTACAGTATATATTCTATATCATTCATTCATTTAGTGCTTTTTTTTCCCTCCCAGTATAAACCGTTTAATTTCTACTGGATTAAATCAACATGTCTGAGTTTCACCCGTTTAAAAACAAAGCTTATCCAAAGAAGTTTTGTAAGATTACACAGTAACTCTCTACTTACTGTAAAAGAACCTGTATGTGAGATGATGAGTCGAAGTTAATTAACTGCAACAACCCTGCAAAGTCTCATGGGACGAGAGTCTTATCTCTGTGTGTGTGTGTGCGCCTCTGTTTTCCGGTCACAGTGTCTCGTTGGTGGAGACGCTGGCCTCCTGCTTCCGCTGCCTCTTGTGCCTCCAGAACAACACGACCAACAAGAGGAGCAGCAGGAGGCCCAGAGCTCCTCCGATGAGTCCTGCCGTCAGAGGCCGACTGTTGCTCCTGGGATGGTACGTCACGCACGACCCGTCGCTGTCTCCACTGTCGTTCACCGCAAACACGCACACCTCTGCGGAGTCCTCCACGTCGCCCACGCCGCCGCTTCTTTGGTCCTTCCCAAAGCGACGCCTCTCGTGGTTCCCGACGGTCACGGCGTAAGCTGTCACGTGGGAGAGAGGGGCGCACCAGTGAACTATGACCTCTGAGCCATTCCATGACACTGACGTATTGTAAGGAGTCCGTGGTCTGACGTCGTGCAAAGACAAGCCGGGGCACAAGCAGCCGGTGGAGGCCGCTAACGAGGCACACGACCTCTGACCCTCGAGGCACCGATTGTAGTCGCACCGCCGAAGAGTCCTTCCATGTGGAGACACGGTGGTTTTTGAAAAAGGGGGGACTGGGTCCTCGGTTTGATCGTAGTCTTCCGTGGGAAAAAAGAGGTCCCCAGGCAAAGACCCACGTGGCCTCAGAATCTGAGGTTTCGTCCCTGGGACTCGTGATGGCGTTGGCAGCGGAGAGCAGCTGCTGATGAAATACAGGCAGAGAAGCAGCAGGGGAAAAGGAAGGTCCCTGATGGCAGCTGTCATCCTGTCTGGGGATCATCAAAAAAGTCACATTTATTTTTATGTGGAAAATGTTTTCCTCATTCTTTTTGAAAGTATGAACCTTGTGGTTTTCCAACTGTGTACATTCAGGGATGTGTCTTTTGGAACGTAAATCAAGTTTCATTTGGAACTCTAAATTGTTTCCTTACTACTGAAGCATTCTGTGCTCTACTAAAAGAATTGAATTCTCCTCCTTTTGGGGCAGCGGTGCAGAACATGTGCGAAAACTGTGATAAACAGTCAATTTAAATGTGAGCCTGAAAGAGTCGGCGTCCGTTTGAAACACATGTGTTTCCAGATGCTGTGTCTTTTAGAGAGGAAAATACTTCAATATGAGCCAAGTTTCAGTTTGCAATAAAAGTCTTTCTGCACTTTACTAGTGACTAACAAAATATTCAGACATCTAATTAGTAGAAATGCCTTGCAATGTGACGTGTTTATCAGTGATTTATGGTCCCCCCCCACCTTTTTTTTTATACAAAGCTGCCGGGAATAATCCTAATTTGTTCATCTTTGGAGGTACTTCACACTAATTCAGCATTCCAGACGGTATTGCACAACAGGTCCAAATGCCTACACACCCAAGACACAGCTCTACCCAGTCAGCTGGATCGAGTTACAGCAGAAAGCAGCATGTGCCATTTCCACAAGGCTCCACAAAAACACATGTGAGAGCTGTGCTTCCACGGTGAACGCGCACAGGGGGACAACAATGAAGTCCATTCAAGGAAAAAAACACAATCCCAATCAAAAAAGCTGTTAAGGCGGCATGAGCTGAATCGGGAACTCTTTGCTCTTGCTTGTGTGAAGAGTGGAAATATCCAGAGATATAAGCTTACCTGTTGCTTGCAAAAAAAAAAGTTTCCACTCTGTCAGAACACGTCAGGAGCTCCTTTCGACCTCGTCGTCCCTCCACTTGCTCCCTACTCTTGCTCTCTGCCTCCTTTTAAATGTTTTCCTTCTCCCCAACAACAATCACCTCCTTCTTTCTGTCCTCCCACAGTCAGTCCCCCCTCTTCTCTCCCTCATTCCCCTCTGCACCAGCAGCTCCACCTCTCCTCTTGCTGAATGGTTTAGTAATATGAGTGAGTGAGTGAGTGAGTGAGTGAGTGAGTAACGTTTGCTATTCTAAAACATTACTGCTGTGTGATTTCATATCAAGTGGATTTCTGTCGGATTCCACCCCAGGTTTTTCAGAGCGTGTCTGATTTGTTAATGAGCTGCTGTTCTCCTTTTTAGGGGGTGAGTCAAGTGGAATTGGATGTTCCAAACCTTTGATTCATTCCAGTTACTCATCCTTGACACAATTAATGGTAGACCGCTTGTCCTTAACCTTCTTAGTCGCCTAACCTCTCACCTAAATACAATTTATGACGCCACTTTAAACACTGCAGCGAACCCAAAAGGGCTGAGACTGTTGTGCAGCTGCTGCCATAAAGACCGGAAATGAACCCGAGTGGACGTGGACGTTCTCTGGAAATGATTTTTGCTGAGCTGCTTGTTTTCAAAATATAATTTGACTTCCTCTCAGAGTGTTATTGTGTTGTGTATCGTCCTTATTACTTTTTTGTGTATATGGTATATTCACAGTAGGCTACATTATGTGAATATTGTGTGGCAGACTCTATATTTTCATAGCAGGCGACTGTATGATTTTATAGTAATCTATTATAAATAATATATATATATATACATAATATATTACTGTGGTTTGTACAATACTGTACACTTTAGGGGAGTTTCCTGTAAGTCATTTCACAATAAAATACTGTATTATATTGTTAATTATTGCAGTTAAAGTCACTGAAATGATGCGATGATAATTCACTTTATTGTGAAATTTCATATAATCATCACATTGTATCCCTCTTGTATGTAATGCGTTGTTTTACCTTTTATGAAAATTCACTTTATTGTGAAATTTCATATAATCATCACATTGTATCCCTCTTGTATGTAATGCGTTGTTATACCTTTTATGAAAAAAATAAGGTCATAATTTCTACCACTTTTAATAATAATTTAGCACCTTAAGTGCGGAGGTAATAAAGCCAGGATTGCCTTATAGATAAAAATATGCCAATGACTGGATCTATGGACAGATAAAAGCATCCATCCATCCATCCCTGTCAAACAAAAGGCTTTAAGGCCTTACTCATTATTACCTCCTCCTTCTCATCCCTTATTCTTCCCTTCATCGTCTTTTTATTACAGCATATTACATAACACGTTTTACTGTCCGTCTTCCTTGTATTTGCATCTCTGCGTACAGTGAGTGACCGGTTTGCGTCCAAGTCCTCACAGGGAAGAGTGTGGGTGTGTAAAGCGTGAGGCAGATGCACTTATTTGTGTGTAGGTAATGCTATGTTTATATGTTGTATAACATGACGTGTGTGTCTAATATCTGACTCTGTATTGACTGATTATTGATCCCATTTCATAGTGTGTCTTATTGGTCAGTGAGGAATGGAAAAGGTGATTAATTTAGGTATTTATTAGGTCATTATTTTTCCAACATACTCATCTAATTTGATTGGTCAGTAGATTTGGAATGTAGAAAGCATGAAGAGGCCTAACCTATTAGTCATGGTTAGTTAACTATTAACCTACAGGCTTCATTATGGACATTTTTGTCCATTTAGAGACATTTTCCCTCTCAATCTGACCATGAGTTTGACCATGATAGTGTATATGTTACACTTTTTTGTAAGAAAGTCTCTCTCATGACAAGATTTGGAATTCCATTTTTTATTTTTCTAATAGATCAATAGAACCCTGTGAAACAAATGCACCATACGTGGCTTGAATCATTAGAGGTCAAAAATGTTCACCTTCAAAAACTGTTATTAAAACATTACAGATTAATATTATTCAATATTTTATCATTTTGATCAGGACCCCAAAAAAGCTGAAAAAACAGCCACGACTTAAGAGGGTAGTACATTTTAAATCTGATGCTACATGCTTAGTCAATATTTTGGCAAATCTTTGACATATCCAAAACTGGTTCAAAAACAAAAAGGAAAATAACCAAACCAAAGTAATCAAACAGGTATTTAAAGGGTTTTTGAACAGGACTGAAGTTGTTTAAGAGATTTCTAGCAATCTGTCATTGGTGGACATTTTTGTCCTCTAATGACTTAAGAGGCTAGTACATTAAAGTAAAGCCTGCGAGTTAAGTAATTATAGACCAAGATTTTCAGGGAATTTGATTACTAAGTACCAAACATTTACTTATATGAATATAAAGTAATATAAATATAAAAAAGATGCACAACTCTTTGTGGACAGGGAACGCAGAAAGTGTGAAGACGCCTATAAAGATTAGTTAATTATTAGGTACTGATAAGACAATATCAACTAACTGTTAGTTTACCATTAGCTAACATTAGTACCAAATATTTATTAAAGACTGAGTCCACACCGTCATGGATGCTCATTTGAGTATGAATGCAACTTTGGCCTAAAAGACCTAAAAGATTAGTTAATGATTCGTTGATAAGTAATTAATTGCTACATATCAAATAGAATAGAATGAATATATAGGATAATAGAATAAAATGATCTTTATTGTCATTATACACAGGTACAATAACATTTTGTGTAATTAATAAAATAAATCTCAAGATTGGACATATTGTGAGTGACCAGTTCGGGAGTTAGAATAGGGTTGCAGTGAGTTATGGATGTGTTTTTATTTTTCTGAACCTCTTTCCAGGCGGCAGAGGTTTTTGGTCAGAGAGTGCCCAGGGTGAGTGCTCTTGTCCTGATCTTGTCAGAGTAACTTGTGTCCAGTCCTGGGAGTTCCATACCCATGATGTGCTGTGCCATTAATCCCAAAACCCATGAAAAATGACATCATAGTCTATGTTTATGTTCCATACATGTTATAGCTGATTGCTGTAAAGAGTTTAGAGTCACAGATGAGTGTTTTTCAAGTGGAAAACTGTGACACAAATGTGTTTAATCAGAACCAAACATTGTGTGACAAACATTGAGTGTCAGAGTGTCACCGGGAAATAAATATCCTACTCGAAATGACACAAAAGTCCAACAGATGGTAACTGTTACACAGCTTGTGACATAAGCCCACAGCTTACTCACATTGCCATATTGCCACATGCCGCGGATCACATCACTTTTTCCCCTAAAATGATTCTGTCATACTGGTATGGACTGGTTTCCACCATCAAAACTCCGTAAAGAACATGTTTTTGTCGTAACTGAAATGAAAGATGGACAAATGAAAACGACAAGGTCCTGTCATAAAAAATCCAAGAATCTTTTGGTTGAACATCCTGCCACATTTTACAACTCACTGTTTTATCCCATCTCCCCCATTATAAAGAATAAAAAAGAATAAACTGTAACCCTGAAGAAGTTTAAAAATCTGGTGGAGATTTAATGGTGTTAATTTATGTCTTTCTGACTTTATAAAAGAGCTTATTTTCTGACCTCCACAGCTACAGTGTTATTGCTCCAACACAGTCTACAGTGCCTCCTAGAGTTGACAGGATTATTAGCCTTGAAGCAATACTAGAAAAAAAAAAAAAAAACTAACTATATAAACACACCTGAGCAGAAAGTACTAGAAATGTTTAAAATCGGGTTGAATTTGTGAAATTTGGAAATACGTCACAGTTCAAAGTCCATTTGGCTCGTTCTTATGAACAAAAATAAAGGATTGTTTTGTGACTTCTGCACAATTATTGCTACTTTATATCACTGCTAAAATGAGATCCAAAATTAATCATAACTTTGATTCAACAAAAAATACAACACATTTTTAAAAGCCTGAATATGTACCCTATAAACACACCCCCCCAGGATGTCTATATAAGGAGTTGTGTATTATTCCCACTGCAAATTACCATGGGTGCACCTGTGGCATTAAGGGTTAATAAAGCTAATGCCAGACTGTTTCTGTGGCTCTTCCATTATACAGCTGTGTGTGTGTGGATGATTTGTGATATGATGAGCAGTTCATCAAGTGACAGGTTATGTTCCACTGCACAAAGTCAGTAAACTGTCTCTGCATGGGTTTGTTTGTGTGACCCACTCTCATCTACGGGGCATGAACCTCAGGGTGATGAACCCTGAAGTGTAATTTTAAACTTAAAAATCTGAACTTCAGCTTTTTTTCCCCCCTCAAATGGCTGCTGCACCAGTAAGGTGTTTGTGGCATTATTACCCTAAATCATGACTTGCAGGCTGACAAACAGGACGCATCTTTCACTAGTAAGTTGATTCAATACTCCTTGGTAAATAAATCTGTGCTCAAAATGTCACTCCACTACAAATGTATAACATGTAACTTATTTTTATAATTTTGTAGAATTTAATTAAGCAATTTTATCATTATATTGAATATATATCTTCAACCCACCTCAAGCAAGTCACAGCTAACCACAGAATAATTACGTTTTTCTTTTGTAAATGAATGTTTTTATTGTTGTGTAAAGTTAGCTAAGTAGCTGGATTGTAAATAAGGTATAATTAAATTAAATCAAATTGTGCCTGCTGAAGAAAAAAATTGCACACAATTATATTTCTAATGTACAATAGTAGAACTGATATTTAGATAGCTATTGTAGATGCAAAGTAGAACAATGTATGTAAATATTAAATTCTGAAAATGCAGCCCATCAAAACCTTAAACCACACAATACAAAAAACTACAACTAAATCCATGCATGTTATTTATGTCACAATAACATTTCAACACATTCCATACAGACTCCAGGGTAGAAAAATAAGTGTAAAGCCAAAAAACTAGAATAAACTATAATGTAACAAATCAGTCACATGAAAGTTAAAAACCTTTTTATTTTTAATGAACTCACATCTGCAGTACCTGTATGTGCCACAAGAGGGCCATGACCAAAACGTTTTTTTACAGACATTTATAAGATTAATGCAAAATAAAACAACAAAAATGCATTTTCAGTTTTAAAAAAGGACAATATAGGCAGTAAACATACATAGACTGAAGACAAACGATGAATCTAAAACACAAGGCTTATGTAAAGGAGATGCAAGTTAATCATTTTTTGTTGTTCTTCACATGTGGAAACTATTGAACATCTTTTTTTCCAAGTGTTCTCCTGTCTCTGTATTGTGGTCTGACATACACGATTATCTCTGAAAATAGACAATATATCTCAGTTTATCCACAATGATATCATATTATTCGAACAGATTGGATTCCAAAGTATCTGACTCCGTTAACTTGATGATTTAACCCACCATCATCCACAGCCTTTATGCACAACTTTACTAATTATTTCATTAAATATAATGTATAAAAACATTGGATCTCATTAAATGCTCATATAAAGCCTTGCTCCTTTTTTGTTTGCTTTCATTTTTTATTTCTGTTTCATGTTCCCAAATCATCCCCACTGATTTCCCTGTCTTGTCTGTATTTTTTTTATATAAAGTTTTGAAAACAAAACAAAACAAAAAAACATAAAATAAGGTAGAAGATGAATTAGTGAGCGTAAAAGTAAAGGCGATATAACAACCTTCGAGCCCACGCGCAGGGCCAAAATGAAACAAGGCTGCGTCTTTGTTTGTTGACGTCATTTGTGTGCGACACGAACAGGCCTCAGCGTAGTACAGTCCTGCGTACAGAAGCTGGAGATGGGTGAGTCGCCGCTGAGGCCCCTGGTATCACAGTATTTTGACAACAAGTGACGCATTTAATCACTTGTAGCACGTTCTTGCCACGGGGACTCCGTGTTTGTTTCACGGCGTTTTGTTTTGACCCACTGGCGCTAGTTAGCTTCGACGCTAACAGGCTAATGATAGCGGAGAGCGGAGGCAGGCCCGGCGAAGAGTGTGTTTTTGTCAGGTAGACTGTTGTAGACAGATGTCACCGGTAAAACATTACAGCTACAGCAACACAACCCCACGCCATTAGTCCATTTCGTTTAAAATCTACCGTTTTCAGTAATTCGGTGCGAATCAGCATAGCCCATAAGCTAATTACATTATAATCATGACTTCCAGGAGGACAGGCTATGCTGGTAGCATGGATTCCTCTTCGTCACACAGCGGCGGCTCTGTCCACAGTGGGAATCGTAAACAAAGTATAATCAACATTTCCGACAGGAGCGGAGCAGAAGCTTGTCATGACCTCAAAGCTGAGAAGGCTCTTGGATACGGAGCCTCGCAGGGCAACATGACTGTGACATCCCTGAAATCACGTCTGGCTCCAACCATTCAGACTGCCATGTCCGCTGCAGTGGACACTCTGCTGGGGGAGGTAGTCCTTGTGCTCAATGAGACTCAGCAGGAGCTACTCCACAAGGAGCAGGAGAATGAACGACTCAAAGTGAGACTTGAAGTGTCAGAGAGGGAGCTGAAAACTCTGCAGGAATGTCTGTGCAGTGCACAGAAGCTCATAGATCAGCTGCAGATCTCATACTCGGGCCCTCAGTCGATTGGTCAGTCAGTCTTTGCTCCGTCTCTGTCTTCCATGGCATCCCTGTCCTCAGGCCTGGATCGAGACCATCAAAACTCCCGGAATGTGAATGGAGCTGGTGTTGATCTGGGTCTCAGCGGCTCTGTGGATGAATCTCTTCACGGCTTTGAGCCGCGAGACGATTACAAAATGTGCCAACTTTCAATCCAACCAGATGGCTCTGTGACGAACCACGCGCTGGACTCCTTTGCATCCAACACGTCGCACATGTGCTCCGATTCCAGCAGACCAGGTAAATTTACTCGGGGGTTGGGATGCATAGAGACTAAGTTTAAGAAATTAGAAATTTATGGAACTCTAAATACATTCTGGAGATCTTGTGGAGGGGCTGTCTGTGTGCAAATGTCCACATATGTCCCTCTAGAGATTATCCTCCTGTTATCTTGTATAATGTTTAAGGTCCTAGTGAGTTGATGTGAAAACACAGCAGGAGAAACTCTGGAGGATCCACAGTAAGTTAAAGGGGAAGTGACATGCTTCCTGCATGTTCAAACCAGGGGTCACCCCCTCACTTGGATTCTCAGGTGCTTCTCCTGCTGTTGTGTACACACCCCATTCTGACACCCTCCTATATTGTTTAGCATGTGTGAATGATCCAGAGAATATCCAGACCCAAATCTCTGTATTTTACCCAGCATTGTCTAAAAGCAGCTATAGATTAATATGTGTGCTGTATTGTCTCTCCATTAATCTCTGCATGTGTTCAATTTTCTGTAGATGAGAGGCAGTCTCAGGGACCAGGTGGACCATCCAGGTTTGAGATCAAAGAGGAGCAGGGACAAGCTTCAGTCGCTGGTCAGCCCGGCAGGAAGGAGTCTGGGATGCGTGATGACAACCGAGTCGGGGAGGGAGAGCGATCGTGTCACGGTGTGGGTGACCTTGGTTATGTTCAAGTAGGGGAGGGAAGTTCTCAGCGTTCGTTTACTCACCCCTTACGGCACCAAAGGCCCGTACGAGAATGTAGCGATGCTTTGCAGCAGGCTGGACTCGATAGACAGAAAGTGATGGCTAGGACTTCTGCATCTGGGAGAGGAATCAGCGTTTCACCAGGCAGAGCAGAGGAGTCCGCAGGACCTTCAGCCTCTGACACAGCAGTGGAGCCCTCTAGTGATCGACCGCACCACTGCTTGGAGTGTGGAAAGACTTTCCGCTTGATTTCCAGCCTGAAGAAACACATCCGCATCCACACAGGAGAGAAGCCCTACCCGTGTGCAGTCTGTGGCCGCCGCTTCCGCGAGTCGGGAGCTCTTAAAACTCACTTGCGTATACACACAGGTGAGAAGCCGTACTCGTGCTCCGAGTGTGGAAACAGTTTCCGCCATTTGGACGGTTTGCGCAAACACCGGCGCACACACACCGGAGAGAAACCCTATGTGTGTGCCATCTGTGGGAAGCGCTTGAGCCGCCTGCAGCATCTCAAACACCACCAGCTCATCCACACTGGAGAGAGGCCATGCTGCTGTCCCTTCTGCAACCGCAGCTTCAAAGAGCCCGCGGCTCTGCGGAAACACATTCGCACCCACCGCGACGAAGGTGGCCACATGGGAGTAGGTGCCAGTGACGACACGGACCCGGACGCCATGGATGATATCAACAACCTCCACCCAGCAGCTCCATCCCCCCAGATGAGGTTTGGCGAGTGGGTAGCAGAGGAAGACGACAGCTCAGTGGTGGACTGTGTGTAGGGAGGATTTAAGCAGTCACTGTCAGTTGTCACTCTTACCATAAGTTTAGAGCGAGATGGATAAGATTAACTCTCGTCCATGTTGGTAGAACAAAGAATTAAGCCTGATTTATACCACGGATTTGACAAAACTTAACATGTTACACAATGGTTTCAAATTGCTCTGGTGAAAGGTTTCATCTACAAGTAACCACATGCCTTCATCCGTTCTTTCAGTTGCACACTGTACACGTATCATCCCAAACGGTACTGTCAGCTTGTTTATTTGTATTCCTATCTGTGTTATTTTTCTCCTCGATTTGATAGTGGATGGATTTGATTAAGTTGTTGATATAACTGATGAGGAAGGGATATTGAGTAGTATTGAACCGAGGAGCGCAAAAGGGAGAAGATGTATTGGTCTGGCATTTGAGGATGAAACGCCTAAATGGAGACTTAATCTATCACACTGTGCAACAAGGTATCATGATGTGTGCGTGGGACAAGATGAGAGGAAAGTGTAGAGTGAGACCCTTTTTTCTGGCTATTTCTGTCCTGTGATGGAGTATAATTCAGGCTACTTATAACTCTGGCCATTGAGTTTTGTTTATACCTGAAATCTTCATGTTTTCATGTCAGCTGCAAGTTTTCTTTTCCAAGAAGCACTGAGCTGCTCAAATAAAGTAAAAGGGAATAGTGCTGGTTGATCGTAAGTGTCGCAAGGCATTTCTTTTTACCCAGTCAAATTTTAATCTGATTTTGTGTGTTTGTGATTGGACATAAGCTGTTGGCCCTTGCATTCATAACTGTGCATGAATCTAACTTAAACACAGCCAAAGTTGACAGACACCCTCTAGTGGACATTACCATTTCACTCAGCCAGAGCAACAAATTAATATTCATCAGTTAGTTCTATCTTTTTCATTCTCATGCTGACCAAGAAAGTTACGATATAACCATAATCCAACATAAGTGGCTCCCATGATATGATATGGACTTTAAATTGTGTCCCAACTCTACCTCAGTATCATTATCTATGATTATTAGAACACAAATTTTTACAGCACAGCTGTTACTGATCACATTAACGGTGGCTCTGTTCAGTTCATGTAGGTGTGATGGCGCAACAGCATGCACCCTGCAACTGAGGAAGGTAAATGGACCTCAGCTGTCATTCATTTCATTATTTACACCTGTGATTTTCCCACTTTTTTTTTTTTTCCTGTCAAAATGGCTGCTGTGCAAAGGAGCCATTAATTCCCAGTTGACCTATTTGGTCATATTTTATTTAAGCTCATCCTCTTTGTTCCTGCTCTGTTTCACCTCCTCTCAGCAGAGCCTCACAGTCCTCGCGTTTCACCAAGCTGAAGTGTCACGTATGACGAAAGTTTGAAGACGGTGTACTAGGGAGAGCGTGTTATTCTACAGGGTTATTTGAAAAAGAGAGGAGACGTGCATTAGTTCACACAGCTGTTTATCATATCTTAGCATTCCCTCTTTTTTATATATATATATATATTCAAGCTGCTACTGAATGTAGAAAGCCTCTTTTTCTGCATTCGTATCACTGTAACCAGCCAGTTAAAGACAATGTCCAGCACACAAACTCCGGTGCTTGCATGTGCATATTTGCATATTTGTTTCTCTGCTGGCAACTATACCTCTTGGGTGTTTCTGTAAATAAGAATATAGTCAAAGGCATTTTACCTGGTTTAATAAGGATGGAAAAGTAGATTTTTTTTTTTTAAATGTAACGTGCTTTGTAACCATCAGTGTGCGAACAAACTGTAAATATGGAAGTGTTACTAAATTTCCTGCCCCGATTTTCTCTAATATGATATGAATGATGCATCAGGTTTAATGATAAAGCATAATTCTGCAGGTTATTTACCATGTATACTACTATACGGTTCTCTAATGTACATTTACAGTGTTAGTCATTTCACAAGGCACACAAAATATTCAATAGGTCACTGTGTACCCAACACATGTTTTAGTTCCTACCTTTTTTTTGTGTGTCGCCATACTGTATATGGGGGCTTTGCATGTATGTTTAAACAGAAATGACATGCTTCCTTAACAGGTCATTAAATGTGAAATGAATTACTTTTTAAATGCCTCTCTTTCCAAAGTATATACCCATAAATCCATCAATTTCTTCCTGTTACCCTACTGTAACTGTTATTATATTAAAGGGCCTTGTTTGTATCTCTTATCTGTTTGTTTTTGTCTGCTCAATGTCTGATGTTAGGGAGAGATGTCTCCAAAATAATGACTTTATGGTTTAGTATGAGACATATTTACAAGAGAAAACTCAAAAAAGTAAAATACACAGTAAAACTTTAATCTTCAATCTCTGAGATTAAGCCATTACTTCACTTTCTGTCGGTACATTTCATTGTATCATGGTAAGGAAAACCACATTAAACCCCGGTGGAGAGTTTCCACACCATCTAAAACGTTGCCAAACTCGCGTGTGTGCACGTGTTGTGGACGCGCCCAGAGACGGATCCTAAATAACACCTCGCTGCTTTCTCAGTGCTGAGTAATGACAACACAAACTGCTATTTGTGGCAACCTTTAGTGTGATTACAGAAGCTTAACGGGCTGAAAAACATTTCAAGGTATAGCAGTATTTCATCCACAAAACTGCTAACTTTTCTTTCATGCCTTAGCGCTGCCAATAGATACAATTCTCTGGTTTTCATACAGGATTTTCAAGGTTTTAGTTTAGTTTGCGCGATAAATAACTGTAAATACATTTGTTTTAATCCATTAACTGCATCCTTCAGTCCCACAGTACCGTAGTAGTTGATATGAATTGCTGTCAATACTAAAGTGGAATTGTGCATCAAGATTTATTGATGTATTGGCATTTAGTAGCGAGGAGATTCTCGAACAGTGTCTGAACTTGCAGGAATACTTTCATTACTGCTTTGGTTTGGTATTAGACCTTCATGACTCATGACTCTTGAAAACAAAGAGCAGCAAAGGCAAACAACAAGGCTTTGATATTAATCCAAATGTTTTTCTCAGTAAATGATCATTTTTCCTGCATTGAGAGTACTTTTAATTACACTTGAATTTTTATATCATCATATATCTATATTACTTGAGTCAAACACTCTCTTGTTTATCTCTCGGTTATTAAATAATGCTGTCCATTTCTTGCTGTTTTGTTGATGTTTTCTGTTCCGGTGTGTAATGCTAAGGTTTCAGTTTTCAGAAGGGAAGTAATTATGTTGTATTAAAAATACTCGGGGATGTTTCACGAGTGACCTGATCTGTATTTGCAGTGTGTGTGTGTGTGTGTGTGTGTATGTTGGAGGCCACTGGAGCAGTGATGGCGTGCAGCAGAGGCCGAGAGAGAAATGTGTGAGCGGCTTGTGAACTCTCCGTAGGCCCATACAGTTATTTCCTCAGCGACTAAAAGTAAACACTCAGTTTTCTTTTTTTTAGTTTTTTTTTGGAGGAAGTGACTCAACTCTCTTTGTCTCTTGCTCACTTTCACTGCTCGCCCATATGTGACCCCAGATGCTGGCAGTCTCACGGGGAGGCTCAGTGCTGCCACTTCATGTCTTTTATTAGCACATTCACTTTTCCCAGGCAGCACAGTCTCAGGTGTTTGACAGGAGTTTTTTTTTAACTGTTCTTTTCTGTCGACTATGGACAGAAGCTGACTTTTATAGAATTTGGTCACATGTGCAAAAGTTAACTGTAATTTGTCGTTGGAAGGAGCACAACAGCCCAAACTACAGGCACAGCAAGGGAGGAGGAGGTTTTCTTTCTATAGCTTTATTTCATTGTTTTTTACACTTGAAATATCTGGTTGTAATATGTAGAGAAGTGACATTTTCACCCGTATGGTGGCAGTTTAACGGCAGTACTGGTTTAGCCACTGTTTTCACTTTCTGTTCTTCTGTGGGATAAACGCATCTCAGCTATAGCTGCGAATAAAAGTGCCCCTTTAGAGTGATTAAAAACAGGAGGAAGTGCCCTAATGGCTGCCATACATTTGAGGCAAAGGAAAATATGACTTAAAAATGTATTGTTTCTAAAGGAGTGCCTTTATTGTAGTGGAGAAAAGTGATGCAGTGTCCTGTAAGATGCTCTTGCAACTTCATATCCTGAATATCCGCGTGAGAGGTCCACATGAAATTCTGCCCCCATGGTCGGGTTGCCTTTGGGCCCCAGGTCACACTGTGGACACGCCTGCCTTAAGCATATTAGTGGTGTCTACCCCACAGTAGGTGAACCTTCTAATTTTTTGCCCCCCCCCCCCCCCCCCCCCCGCCCTTCCAAATGTCTTTGCACGCCACTGCACATGACGTGTAAAGAGCAGAGTGAGTCTCTGCGTTTTGATTTACAAACACTTAAAAAAGAGAATGAGCAGCGCTTCAGTTGGCGCCTCCACCACAGTGTGTGTGTGTGTCGGCCTTGAGGCTGTAAACACAACACAACCCACAGTGGGTGCAGAAGTGTTATTCTCTCTCTTAGACCGTTCACATGTTTATACTTAGGCTCCGTACTTTCTACTCTTTTTCTTGTTTTACTGTCTTTTAATGTGTGAACGTGTATTGTTGTTGTTCATGGCCAACCCTGTTGTTATGAGAGTGCTTTATAAATGAATAAAAGTGTCATCAAGCACAAAGGTGAGCACAGTGATATGTTACTGTGTCAGTGTGGGGGCAGCAGAGGAGAAGGGAGGTGGGGATGTTAGGAGAAATAACCAACAAGGAAACCACTTTAAGCTTTTGCTCCTGCACCGCCTGACTGGCCCGCTGCCAGGATTTTGCAGAGAGGGTTGGCTCACTCCTCCTCTCCTCCCTCTCCTCCCTTCTTTCTTTCTTTCCTTCCCAAACCAGCATACGCACTCCGTGCAACTCTCCAAAGGAACGGGGGAGGTAAAGGAAGAAGCACAAAAGCAAAGAGGAAAACTTTCTTCTTTTTTTTTCCTCAAACAACAGCAACGAAAACAAGCAAGAAGGAGAAAACTCCCAAATATGCCCAACGGTTCGGTTTTAGTGACGGATCACTTAGCTACGCGAGAAAAGTAACTTTTTTTTGGAGAGAAAACAGGAGGGAGGACGCGCTTTCCCCTCTACACCGTATGAGACGTCAGACAATCGGCCAAAGAAAGCAGGCGCGTTTGGGCTGGAGCTGAAGTCCTCGGCTTGTGGTTGAATGTGTCCGGGTCTGCGTGGAGGGCAGTGAAGGATGCCAGGATGATGCCCTCTCTGAGCCTCCATCTGCTCGTCATCTGGTTGAGCGTCCACAGGCTGGTGCGCTGCGTGGAGCGCTCCTCCACTCGGGAGCGCTTCAAGGTGGTGATCGCTCCTTTCATCTGCAGGCGGATCTGCCACAAGGGCCACTGTCGGAATACATGCGAGCAGGGCAGCAACACGACACTGATCGCCGAGAACGGACAGGGCGCAGACACGCTCACCGGAGACGGCTTCAGGGTCGGTGAGTAACGATGGGACGGTACACGATATTATCGCTCACCGCGGTTAAAAATGAAGCTGTGTATGACACCGATCCCGGTTTTTGTAACATTATAGGAGTTATACATTTAAACATTTTAAGCAAAGTGATTTTTCCCTCTTAAAACCGTCCAATTTAAGAGAAACTGTCAATATCACAAACGATACACAATATTATCGCTCACCGCGGTTAAAAATGAAGCTGTGTATGACACCGATCCCGGTTTTTGTTACATTATAGTAGTGATACATTTAAACATTTTAAGCAAAGTGATTTTTCCCTCTCAAAACTGTCCAATTTAAGAGAAACTATCAATATCACAAACGATACACGATATTATCGATCACCATGGAGCTGTGTATCGGCAAGTATACCATACAAATCCCGGTAAAGCAGTATTATTTTTGTAATATTTATAAATCATTAGTAAGTTGATCTTTTTCCCCCCTCAAATTTTCCAATATCTCAAAAACGATACACAATATTATTGCTCACCGTGATTAATCTGGAGCTGTGTATCAACAAGAATGCGATACAAATCCCCATAATGTAGTGACCTTATATATTGTGATATATTATGTGGTTTTTTTTTCCACTCAAAATTGTCCAATTCAAGAAATATCATATATCCATATCATTGTTAACATATCAACAATACACAATTTTCTGTGTCTAGTAAGTGGAAGGAAATCAAATTGCTAACTAGTGGTTGGAGGCTGAAATACAACACTAAATCAATACAGCGTTTCAAATAATCAATGCAGTATCTTGCCTTGAATTACTGTGATATTTTTACTGCCTCAGTATTTTCTCACAGGTCTGATCACAAGTATTTATTACCAGGATATTTGTGAAAGGGAAAACTTGTTCATGTTCTCCTTTAAGGTCCTGCTAGCTTCATTTTTTTTTTTATTTTGTGCCACAGGGGGGAGCCTTCATATTTTCAGTTATTCCAGGACATTTGGATTGAGAACAGTCTTGGACTACGCTCACATTGCCAGGCTGTAGTGACTCATATCTGAATATTTCCATTGATATGACTGGGCCCAGTGGCACGGACATTTCTGCATCTTTGTGAGACTATTAAGAACGACTAAATGAATGCAGGGCCGTGCTTTTGCACTGAAATGGAGTGCATGAAATGGGAGTCCCATAAAAACAGCTGTTTTTATGAGGGTCCCTCTGCTAATGTCAACTGAAAGTCATTTATAAATACAGAATGATATTTAGTGCTGGGATATGTCTATCTTCCAATTCATGTGCACTTTATTTTGAGTCATTAGCCTTGTGTTCTAAAGCCATTTTTAAGTGAAATCCATTTAAATTTAATGAAAAGGTAGCCCCCCTCTCACATTTGTTTTAAAGCCCCAGTCACTTTATCCTGTTTCCAGGCCTGGATGTGATTCGGATCTGATAATTTCAAGGCTGTGTGGTCTTAGTGTCAATTCTGATTTTCAAATCTGAGTGAAAACAATAATATCGGAATCAACTGATCTTGAAAGTCAGATGCAAGACTCGAAGAACTGTAAAATCTAAACTGCATTGGATCAAAACTGAATCAGGAGTTGTGTTCGTGCCACAACCTTTTTAAGATTCTTGTTTTTTTACTTTAATATGTTAAAAGTTGGTCATATAATTCAAATTTGTATGTTTTTGTTACATTAGATAATCTTTTTTTCCCGTTCTATACAGGTTACAATTTCAGAATGTAAAAAAAAAACCCAGTGTAAAAGCATATATATTTTTTACTATTATCTCAATCATGAATGATGTGAGTGGCTATTATTTTGGCAGGATAATTATGACAGAAAGCTTTCATATTGCCCCAGTGCCTACTGTGAGTGACGGGACGAGGCTGCTGAACACAAAGCCGTTTATTTATGAGGGGATAACATAGCTGCTGAGATTAACTCATAACATGTCTCTACTTCAGGCTTCTGCACAGGTGGAGTACTATTATTATTTATACATATCACAGAGTATGAGAAGATTATAATCCTTATTATAATTGCAAATCACACTGTTATCATACTGCACTGCCTATTAAATCCATCCAGCTACATTCCAGACATTCTTGGAAAATAAAACATATACTGTAAATGCAAGAAAAATGTTTTGCTCCTTTACAAGTCAAGTCCTAAATTCAGTCCAGAAAATAGTGGAAAAAAATGAACATCT
Organism: Solea solea; assembly: GCF_958295425.1. Classification (NCBI taxonomy): domain Eukaryota; kingdom Metazoa; phylum Chordata; class Actinopteri; order Pleuronectiformes; family Soleidae; genus Solea; species Solea solea. The sequence continues at coordinate 7,343,671 of NC_081137.1, read as the reverse complement.
GTCTTTAAAAACAGGCTGTACATGTACATGAATCAGCCACAACGGAACGGACAGTAATTGTTTTTAAATGAAGTTGTAAATCTGTGGAGATCAAATTACTTCTTTGGAAGATTAAATCTGAACTGTTGCTAATTACGAAACTTTTCTTTTAATTTAGATTATTTTCCATGGCTCTATGCCTTGACTAGTAACTAAAGACTACTAAACACATGTCACAATTGTCTTTCAAAGTAACTAGTAAGTGTCAGATCACTAACGTGCAATTGATTGAAAATAAAATCGACATGTACTGTATCACTGTTGTTTAAACAGTCATAAATACAAACTGTAGCCTCCTCATCAGCAACTGTTATGTATCATTTTATTATTTTTTATTATTATCTCTTTCTAGCCACGTTTTGCACACACTAAAAACAACACACGACAGAAGTGCCTGACTGATATCCACCAGGAGTTTATCTCGACTCATGTCAGGTGGCTATACTCCGCTTTGCAAGTAAATCGGTGGTTAAGATGAGGCGAGGTGGGTTTACCCTGCACTGCATTGCTGGAAAAAATATTGCCCTATTACACTTTAAATGGTGAGGCATGGCTCATTACATGGCAAATAAATGTACTCGTCAGCTCTATGCTTTCCCCCTCTACTCTAGGGTCTGGTTGAGTCTGGTGAGTGGAGCCTTTATGTGCCGTATCAGATCAGCTGTGGTGAAATCAGGAGTCTGGCGGTCTACATCAGTCTCCGTTTTCCCCAAACACACTATAATAAGGCAAGAGTGAGCTTCTCTTCTCTTCACTCTATTCTGAATTAGGGCTGAGCAATTCATTAAAATTGTAGGTGACTGCAATCTTCCAATGGCAGGAGGTGCAGTATTTGTTAAAGCCAAAATGTGTAATTTTCGATTCCTTATTGTTATACTGGAGTTAACTGACGCACGGATTTGAAGCAGTGCTTTAGATTCATCTGTGTCTGCCAGCGCACACGCTGCTAAGAATAAGTCGTATGCAAGGTACTCACTCTAATTTGCGTGGCTGTGGTGCGTCTTACGGTAATCACACTGTGTGGAGGAGTTTATGACACAGATGTGAGCCTCTCCAGCTGTTTTCTTTGGTATGCCCATGTGAAAGTAAGCAGGCTGATTCATGTGAGGTCAAGTGAATCGCTCTCGTAGCACAGTGGCAGTACTGTGAGTGTCCAAGAGTTCGTCTTCCTCAGTTTCCTTGTGCTGTTTTGTGTTTTATAGCTCCTCTGGCAAATAATTAAGTAGACGATTTAAATTCCAGGAATTCTTCCTGGTGCTTCACAGTCTGCCATTCTGGAGTCACCTGTCTCCTGGATATCACGGTTCCGAGTGTCTGCAGCAGACCCTTGCTGAGTGGAGGATAGTCAGCTTAGAGAAGAGATGTGTGATGTTCAGTGTCAGTCCTGGAATGTGCTGTGGACAAGTGGAAATGTCTCTCTTCCGTGTTAAAACAGCGGCAACGATATGAAGACTTCCCCACATGTAGCAGGGAGTCTAACGTCGGCACAAAACCCGACCCCGTCCAAATCCTTCCCTCAGCAGAAATCCTTCTCCTGAAAATGTGGGGAATTTGTGTGCTTCAGTACGCACAGGCATTTCCACAGTTGTAATTTGGCTGGTGTTTTGTGGACAAAAAAAAAAAGAAGAAGAAGCTTTTAAATTGTCAGTAGATGAAGATCATTTTTATGGGCATGACTATACAAATTACAGAGAGCGAAAGTTTTTGAAAATGAATTGAAACCCTCTCCGGGCAGGCTTTAGTGTGACTAAGTGAGATAAAAGGGATAACTCACTTTAAGTTGGCAGCCTAGCACAGGGTTAACGTACATGTATCTCACCTAAATCCTATACAAACTCAAAGCCTTCCATTTACAATGATATGAAACAGAGAGAAGACACCAGTGCACTGCTATTCTTTTGTCTTTTAACGTGTTTTGGGTGGTTTGCTATGAAGCGGTAACGGCGTAAGAGGATGGAGTTGTTGTTTTTGGTCCGGAGATAAATATCTCCACGTCTGTTGGATGGATTGCCATGAAATTTGGCAAACTACATTCATTTCCCACACAGGATACAGTTTCACTTTTGTGTGCATACATAGTGTGAGTTGCTGGGGGAAGAAGGGGAAGTTCCAAAAGAGAGCAGATGTAAGTGCAAGTAATACAGAGGGCAATTAAAAGGGATGGACGTGAACTCACTTTATCATACTACACAATCCTCCTTAGGTAACAGAGAAAGCCCCCCCAAAACAGACATCAGTATGCCCCATGTGTGTCATCATGAGCATCTTTTCATCCATTCATAATACAACCATTTAGATGAAAAACCCTCGAGACATTCAACTGTTCCGCTCGCACAGAGGAATAGATTTGTTTGCTTGCAGATGGAAAAATAAATTCATAAATACAATGATCCAGCTCTCAGTCAAGCCATAAATGTAAATTATGACCCGTCTGATGTGAGAAGCGTGTGATTATGTCGACCCAGCCTGAGACGGAGAGAGACAACCCAGACGACCACCCAGATGGAGCGCGGATCAGATCCTTTCAGTCTGCTCTACATGAGGACAAATCACCTGGATGACAGGCAGATTTGTACTTCATAACCTTCCACTGGGCGGTTATAGTCTATCTGTTATCTATCTATTATGGTGAAGTAAGTAGCAGTTAGTGAGCGCGTGTGCCGGTTTATTCACCGTAAGGTGGACACAACACATCGCAGCAGCCTATCTGTAATCATTATTTAACACATGTCACATCTCACACCACATATTTATCAGATTAAGAAGCGTTATCAACACTTCACCGACTGTATTTAAAGCAACGATGGACCAGATATGCTCATATTACTCGTATGTTTCCAGGAAATCCACATCAGCGTTTCTCTGTTCACACAGAAGCGATGAAAGCATGGAAACTTGAAATCCTCCCAGAGATACTGGCAGGCAGAACAGAGTTGAAACGTAACCGTCTAATATGCCTCCTTTTTTCTTACATTTCACAGTGTGCCAGTGGGAGTCATCATCAGACTCTGGGTGGATGCAGGGGCATGTACATCTTGTATTGTTTATTACATCACTCGGAAAGAATCCGGAGAGAGTCAGGACAAAAAGGGGATAAAATCGAGCTAATCTTAGTCAGACTGACATAACTGGATAATGCAAAGATTCATAGTCCGATTTAGAGCTTTAGATTATATCAGAAAACCTTAAAAAATGATGCTTTAAATGATTCCTTTGTTATCCAGAGCAAAGAAATGAAGAAAATATTCACATTTAAGAACCGTAAACAATCGCGAATCTTGTTTTTATTATGAAAAAAAAGCTTCGAACCGATTATCAAAATTGTTGTCGATTAATTTATTAATTGATTAATAATCGATTCATTGTTTCAGCTCTACTCCATGTACCGTATACGCTTAGTCAGACTGGATTTGGGACTAGGTATTCTGCGCATGCACCAACATTTCCTCCCCAGTCTTTGACGTGGAAGGAGAAGGAGACGACGTATAAACGGCAGTGCTGTTGCTGGAAATCATACGGCTGCCGCACGACGGCTTTAGCTCGATTAAACTGTTCATGTAAACGAGCACAACAAACAAACAGATCTTTGATGACTTCATAAACTGACCCTCAGTTCAGTATTACTGTTGAACTCGCTTGTCCTGGCAGTTTGTGTTGGAAGCGGTTCCAGGTTTACTTTTGTTTGGCCACTTGTGTAAAGACAGAGGAGATGTCGGAGTCCTAACAATGGTACTTTTCTTCAGAGCAAGCGTTGTGTAATGGGTGAAAAATAACCCTGCTACTGTCACTGAATAAATTCTATTCTCTGCAGTTTTTTTGTTTTTTTTTTGGTCATGGAATAACAGTTTCTTTGTGCCGTAAATCGAGTTTGTGAAAAGTGCATCCTGGTGGTCCAGATAATATCATGCGAGGCGTATTTGGCACTTTTTTTATCACATGACACTATGCAACAACCTTGAACATCATAATAAAACGTTTAAGCTCTAACTTTCACACGTCTCGCAGTGTTCGTAAGGTTTAAGTGCAGCATCTTGTCTTTAAAAGGGCTCCAGACGTCGTGTCCACTCGAGATTCTCATCTTTTTCTGGAATACATAAAAAGCGCAGGACCTCATGTTGGAAAGGCTATGGTCTTATCATATCGCAGTCTCACATTGACTTGCCTAAAATGGGCACCATGAGAAGTGCAAATGGCTATTTCAGGATTTCCTATGGTGTTCTGTATTTAGAGTAAAGTGGCAGTAGTAGTCCTGTGGTTTGTTTTGGATTTCCCTTGGCATGGGTCAGAGGTCTATGGGAGCCTGAAAATAAAGACAAGTTAGTCAAATATAGATGGAGAAGGTTCTGCTTTCTCTCTATTTAGGAGGGGAGTTTATTTTACCTTTCAGAGCCCTCGGCTCTTCCCCACACGCACTCTTGTTCCTCTGGTGCCAAACTTCATAGAAGGCGGTCGAATAGGAGAAAATCAAACACCTGCCACACTGAGGTCTGAGCTAAGGGGCCTGGTTGGGCGCAGCACCCGCGTCGCTCACCTCATGCACATTCGGCTGCAGCTTATTGGTCGAGAATGCTACTTGATGTTGGTGCATCCTGTGTTTTGTAGGCTGATCTTCGACTCCCTGTCAAGGATGTGATTTACAGTCATATTTGTGGACGCTTGGGTGGTTTTTGCAGAATTATGGAGTTCTACCTTGTACCGCTTCACATGTGAGACACTATTAGTTCTGTATGAAGAGCATAATAAAGGACAGGAACATATATATATATATATATATATATATATATATATATGTATATATATATATATATATATATATATATATAAAAATTAGTAAAAAGAACATTGGTTGTTAGGGTTATAAGTAGGATACTCAGTATTGGTCCGATTGGATATCAGAGATAAAAATATAAAATCCGATGCAATCCAAAAATCCTATATATCACATGCTGCACTTAAAGGAGGAAAATGTGCACGTTGGAAAATCATCATGTAAATGAAGCTTGTAAAATAAAGCAGCAATCAGTGTATTGTTTGTCATCATAAGGGAAGCGGGTGTGTGTGTGTGAAGCTATGAGTGTTTGGTGCTCTGAGAGCAGATTGCTGAGTTCAGCTCAAACAAACAGCCTTCTTTGCCATCTTTAACACTCTCCTCCCATTTGCTTAGCGAGGGGGGGGGGGAGAAACAGCAGTTATTTAAAGCTGCTCGGAGGAATGCGAGCACAGGGGGACTGCACCCGCACCACGCAGGACCCTGTAGCTGTAGTGATTAACCCGGGTAAACAGAATAACACCACCTCTGCCAGCGCTGCCGGCTCTCTGTGGCCTGAGAATATGCAACCGACACTCCTTTACCTGCTCCACTCTCCTGTGCGAGGCAGGTACCTGACATAATCTCAGCAGAGCGCTGTCAGCACTCTTCTACGTGCCTGCCCTTCAGTTCCTATAGCTGAGGCTTTTAGACAGTCATTATATGACATCATCCATATTTATGCCAAGATCCTGTCTGACTCTCTCTGGCTCTCTCTCCATAAACATCTCTGCCAGAGGGGAGTGACAGGGTAATACTGGATCCCTGCCCACCCAAGTACTTTTCAAAGTGCTCTGCATATTTCCATGAGATGTAAAAACATTGTGCAAGGCAGAGTTTGATTTAGATTTTTGGGATAATTGCAAAGCTCCCTGTTAAGATCCGTCCTGATCTTTGTGACGCCCGGCCTCTGCACTTCGTCAACGTCCGGCGTCAGTACGGTCAACAAGCTGTTGTTTTAGGCTGACTCTGAGTGGTAATGAACGCCTTCAGCGACAGTGGTGGACGCTGGAGAAGGGCCGCGCTATTGTTTGGATAGCCAACACTGCTCAGTGTCACGGGGGGTCGACGGAGCACAGAGAGATCTGCGGGGGGGGGGGAGGAGGAGGAATGCGTGCACACAGGTTTGTCTTTTCAAAAGACAGTGATTATGTCATTTACTCCCAGTGTCTGGCTCAGCTGCAGGAGTCCGACCCGCTCCATACGCAGCTCTTTCTCACTTGGTGTGGTATGTGGTTTCACAGTGCCAGTCGATAGTGGGCGTATTTGGGCATGTGGTTTCCTGCTTTGGACCCGATGGTAAAAGTAAGCACGTCATACCAGGATGGCCATTCCACAATGGAAGAGTGGGATTGTTCCAGTGTTGCTTCGTCCTACAGACCAATCAGCAACTTCGTGTTTATTCTTGCTTACAGATAAATGAGATCTGATGCCAGTGTCCCAACAGTTATTCTTTCCATACTTTACTGAAAATATTCAAAAATGATGTCCAAACTTTTCAGTTTTCAGATAAATGTGGTTCGGGCTGGGCCAGGTTTGTTCTTTCTTGAACGTGAGTTGCACTCCAGCTCAGCTGTGCTGTGTGTGTGTGTGTGTGTGTGTGAGCATGTGAGATGTTATTCTCTTCAAGTACCGGAATTTTTGCACAGAATGAATCAGTACTTAATCTGGATATTATCCCATATGGAAAGACACATACCCGGTTGGTCATTCAGAGCACTGCTTATTGTTTTGATTTCCCCCCGAGCAGTAACCATATGTATCTCATTCAACCATTGTGTTTAACACTATAAAGATTATGTTCTCTTATCCGTCCAATATGTGAAGCTGGAGACGGTTCAGTGTCGAGTTGCATGAAGACTCAGAGTCAGTGATTTCACTCCATTGAGAGGGACTATTTTTGCTTTGATGCCGCGTTTTTGCCTGTCACCTTCACCGTAACCACAAAATATACCTCGAGGATGATTGATGATCGTACTTTTTGATCGTTTCCTCCTCTTTCTCACACACGTCTGTGTGTGTTACAAGTCAAAACACGACTCGCGGTGGTGCTCTGCTCTTCCCGTGTCTTTATCGACAGCACCGTGGAAAGGATTGAGCATATTGACCAATTTTCAGACGTCTGGGTGGGCTGTTTAAGAGCAGCCCTGAATCATCGTGAAAGTGACTCAAAGAGCGCTGATTCAGGGAGTCTGAAAGTTTGACTTTCTATTTGCAGTTCTGTCTGAAAATGAGTGTGTGTGTGAAGAAAGGGACAGAACGGTCTATTGTATCATCTGTGTGATGGTCGATGGTAGCTCAGTGAGACGTGGTAGCGCTTCAACTGTGGTTTGGAGGACTGTAATTTGTTGTCTTTGCGCAGGGAGGGTGCAGCAGCCGCCGCTGGACGGACGCGGTGGAGGGAGGGGCTGATGATGCGTCATCTCCAGACAGACAGGAGTGAGTGGGTGGGTGGGTGGAAACAGAAACAGGGCACTCAGAGGGCAACTCTTTCTTTCTCTCTCTCTCTGTCTCTAACTTATATCACGTAAGGCATGCTTATTTAGCTGTTGGGGAATGTGTAGTATGTTTTTCCTAAAAGGCAAAAATAATCTGGGAATCACAATAATTCCTCTACGTCGTCATACTGCATTATTCCCCCCATTTTCCAGATATAAAATACCTTTTTGTTTTACAGCTCACGTTGTGAAGGGATTTTTTTTTTTTTGTTCTTTCTGTCTTTTCATTCAGTTCAATTTGCTCCTCTACTTGGAGTGAGCACTGCATGGGAAAATTATATGCTTCCTGATTGTCTTGGAGCAGGCCTGCGAGCTGAACGCAAGTTCAATATTAAATTAGCTCTCAAAGACGAGGAGGGAAAAAAACCGAATCAGGTCAACCCTGAATGTTTTCTCAGCTTAACTGAAGCCATGTGGAAAAACTGTGGCTATACGTTTAATGTAAAACCAGTTTACAGTGAAATCGTCAGTGGATGAATCCAGTTTTTTGGAAAGATTGAAATAGTTCCTGTTCATCCCTCTGTTTTATTTGACTAAGCCGTGTGGAAAGTCACACCTCCCATCATTCATGTTCATGCCTCCCAGTCTCTGAATAACTCGAAAGGTCTAAGCTTTTGATTTTTAATAACATGCCACCTCGAGTCTCTGGATTGTGTTTGGAAGCCTGGCTGCCTGTGAGAGTCTGATTTTAGAGCAGAAAATCTCCTAATGAATCCTGAAGTGACGATTTAAAGGGAAAGACCGCTGGCAATTAAAGCTCCTGTTGTTGTTTTCAGGGTATAACAAGTTGCAGTCGCTGGACCACAGCAGGCACTACACCCTTCAGTTAATATCTCTCACATACACAGACGTACTGTACAGGATCTGCAGAAAACATTAGCCTATGCATTGCCAGTAATATGGCATGGGCTCTAATGTACATGGCAGATGTCTTTTTTTCCAATAGGAACTTTGTTTGTGTGACTCTGAAGACACCAAAGACATCTTTGATGTTTGAAATCCTGAGTTTGGGTTTACCTTGGTGCCACAAGCTTACCAAACGAGCTTGAGCTTGAGCTTGAGCTTAAAGACAGTTTATTTGTCTATGGTGCAGAAGAACGATATAAGCTGATATACTGAAGATATCGCTGCAGAAAAACCTGAACTATTCCTTTAAGTCAGATACCGTGTGGGGATCCACACCCAGAAAAAAATGTCCCTGTAAAAGGCTAAATTTAACTTTCTGCAGTCAGTGTTATGGTTTGGATTCCCCACCACTGCAGTTAAAATGAAGCGTTTCACCCTTAATCTGTTTAAGGGAATGTTAAGTGTGTTTTTCTACTTAGGAAAGCAAGTGGAAAGCAAGTTGATTCTCTGTCCTGCACGTATCCCTTAACCTGGTTTTGATTATCCGGGATACTCTAACTATAAAAAGGAACACTATTATCATGACAACGTTATATTGATGCCGGACTCGAGCTTTGCCGGCTGTTGCCTGCTACATGTGTAAAATGTGCCGTTTGATTTCGTATTTCTAATCTAATTAGAGGCGTTATAAATCAGGCTACACGAGTTACACAAGGCCGATACATGTATAACTAACAGATGTTCTGCGGCATATTTCCCAACAGACGTGCTGTCAGTGCCAGACATGTTCGACATACCAGCAAACTACACACATATTCTTTATTTTCGTATCTCTTATTATGTTAATAATAAGAGATTATAAGAGAATAAGAGATGTTATGTTAATCTACTTGCCCTAACCTATACACTACAAATGAATGCACTGTTTCTCCAAGTGGCGGCGTTACAGTAACGACCTCATGTTACCTTAAATACGAAACTCACTCCATGTGATATACAGTGTCAATTTGGGGGGAAAATAAGCAACATACCCTCTCATGTTTTGTTTCTTTCCCCAGCCGTGTGGTGACCGCTTAACCACAGCGATTGTTTCAACAGAAGTCACTGAATAATGAATGTAAATAATTCGGGTCTAGACAACACCTGCACATATCTTGTGCCAAACCCCCTTTATGGACGTTCTTGGACAGAGGACGGACCGTGTCGGGAGTGTAGAGAGACGTGTGTTGTACTTGGCACCAGTCATCACGTGGCATCACCCTGGGCTTGCTCTGACATCAAAAGGTTTCCGTCACATGACCCTCTCGCCTCGGTCTCTGTCCAAGAAACATTACCCTGCGAGTGTAATCTGATTCCCTCGCTCTTTCTTTGTGTTTGTGCGTTTCATTAGCGTGGCACTGACCCAGACGGTGCTGCGTCAGTGCACCCGGCCTCATTCAGCCGCCTCCCCAGCCAGACGAGGCCTCAGCCCAGACTTTCCCTGCATCATCTCTCCACTCTCTGTGGGTTTAGATTGTGTAATCACATTTGGAAAGAGGCTTTTTTTTTTTTTTTTCCTGCCTTTCTGCGTCTGCAATTCCAATTTTCTACCCCCACATCTTTCCCAGTTTCCTCTCTTTCTAAATCCAGCGTCGAGATAAAAACACTAGAAACTCTCTGACTGTATATGTCAGACAAAGAAGAAGACTTCGGTGTCGTCGCTGCACCTATAGCACACGTTACATGTTGTGCATTTTGGCTTTTTAATTAAAGTTCTTTAATTTTTTTTGCACCAAATGGGGATGTTCCTGCTGCGTTTAAAGTGATCTAGTCCCCTAATTACGCCACAGCCCAGACTCCTTGGCAGTCCGCACCTAATTACTTCCATGTGTGCTCACTTGGCTCAGCAGAAGAAAGAGGCCTCCTCTCCTCTCCTCTCCACTCCTCTCCTCTTCTCTCCTCTCCTAAACTGTAGAACTGGATTTCAGAAGATGATTCGTCGTGAATGTGGGAGAGATGATAAACATAAAAAGGCTGTAAAACCTTATATTTGGCAGGTATACTGATAAGGTGTAAGGTGTCTTTAGGCTTCAGGCTGTAACCAACGTCTTTATTATCTATTATATAATCTATTACTTTCAATTGTTTGGCTCTGGTAATTGGCCATGGTTGCCTGGCAACCTGTCTCCGCCAAGAAAGACTTGGAATTGGAATTAATGAGACTAATTAGGTATCACAATTACTTCCGACTAATTGACCATTTGTACCCTTTTAATGGTACATGTTTTTAGTGAACGAATTAAAGTCAAATAAGTTGTTTGTAAAAACAACAACAACTCTCGAAGACGCTTGCAAAGTGAGCTATGAAAAAGATTCTGAGTTTCCACACACCCCTGCTCTCTCTCTCTCTCTCTCTCTGGCTCTGTTGCTCCCTTTTTCCTTTGATTGTTCTATTGTGGGTATTTCAACACTAACTGGACTTAAAATAAACACAATGGGGCGACCTAATAAAACTGCAGTGAGTATACTGTATATGCTACGACCGTGTCTCCAGCCAGCAGCCTTTCCCATAGATTTCCAAATCTTTCCCATATGTTGGACTGAAGCTGTCAAAGAGATCAGTGACTTCACCTTATTTTCTGCTCACACACTCGCGCGCCGTCTGGCTGGAGGGACTCTTGCAGTGGTGCAATATAGAGTTCAAATGTTATATCTCCCTGTTTTTCTGTTTACCCCTGTATACTGCAGAATCTGTTTCTATCATACTTTCTATCAAGTGACCAGGATGTGGGTGTGGGCTGCAAATTGGACCTTCATTTATTGTTTATTTGCTTATTTATGTATTTATTTATTTATTTTTTATTCATTTATTCATTTATGTATTTATTTTTTTAAATGTCTGGCTATTGCTTGGTCGTAAATGAATCTGCATATGTCATAATAACAGCTAAGTGAATACAATTATAAAAGAAGATCAAATGAAACATTATATTGGTATCGGTTGATATTCGAGGTTGTGACATTGGTTTCATATCTGACACAAAAAAGTGGAACTGAGCCGTATTATCCAGTCAGAGAAAGTGATCTGTGCTTGTTTTACTCAAGTGTTCCCTCCTCCTGTTTCTGCCCTCTCTTCATAGTTGTGTGTCCTCTGACATGTATGAACGGAGGAGTCTGCAGCTCAAGCAAGCACTGCCTCTGCCCGCCTGGCTTCACCGGTCGCCTCTGCCAGTTTCCACTCCATCACATACAACATGCTCAGGCGGCGCGAGACAACAAACAGCCCGTCTACCCTGTATCTCTGAAGCCAGATGGCCAGAAACTCACAGAGCAAGCAGGCATGGGGCGTCCTCAGCTGCCACAAACACACTCAGTTTTCACCTTACCTTTGCCACAATCAGGGCATCACTCATCCGAAGGTACCTAAACTTTTGCCTCAGTAACTCCTTATTGGATGTAACTCCATTTGTCTGATTCCTACCCTGTTCTGTGCGTTCAGTGCAGATTAATGTGCATTTCCACCGCACGTCGGACACGTCTTTAGTCCTTCATTCTCTCGACCCGTCGGAGGTCAAGCCTCCTCACAAGACGGGCCCGCGTCTGATCCCTTCGAGGCACAAACCAAAGGGGCGCTGCTTCCAGGAGACGACGCCCAAACAAGCCGTGAGTTCAGGTTCCTGCCTCAGTGCAGTACTGTACGTCAAACCTGACGCTTCATTTGTTATGCTGTTCACATTTCTCTCTCGCTCTCCTCTTTCTTTAGTGCAACAGCACGCCACTTCCTGTTCTGACTAACCAGGAAGATTGCTGCGGCAGTGTGGGCAATTCATGGGGACAGAACAAGTGTTACCAGTGCCCCAAACTACCAAGTGAGTTCACTTTCTTTCACGCTGTGAAGTGTGACTTCGCAAATATCACCGGAAACGAAGCATAAATAAATAAAATAAATGTATTCATAAAGCACAAGTGATGTCCCAAGTTGTAAAATCAGGCCTGAATTTGCATCACTGCCAAAAACTGAAGCAGAGGAAGAAGAAACGAGTGCATTTTTTGCCCCAGTCTTGCGTTCCCACTTATGCCAATTGGAGCCAAAGCCGATAAACACCTGCAAGCATTAGAGAGTCATCTGAGCTCGCAGGGAATGCTGATAAAACACTCTCCCACTGGGTTTTTTGACCAGTGGGATTAGTGTTCTTCAATGACCACTATTCATTATTCCTGCTTTGTAGATGTTCTGCACTGGTTGTTTACTCGTATCCAGTGTTTACACCGGATATAAGTATATTCGCTTTAATTCAGCTACATCTTGTGCATCCTTGGGAACAAATTATTGTTTGTCGAGCAGAAAACTTGCGAAGCATTCCTGGCAATTCATACTTCCCACCATCGTGAAATGACGCCCCCGAGATGAAAGCAAACCAAAACAATCACCTCATACCTCTATAAAAATGTCTTTGAATGTGTGGTTAGGTGAGGATAAGGGAGTGGATCAAATGCTGGGTGGGGGGAGAGAAGAAGAAACGGAAGAAATTATGAGAATTACACCGAGAATGTGGAAAATAACCCCCTATTTAAGCATGTTCCTATGGGCCTGCCCAGTGCAGGACTGTCATCGCATTGCTGAAGATTGAATTTCAAGGAAATGTTGGCGACTATGTCTTTTTCCACTCTATTATTCTGCCTCTTGGTTCTGACTCAGACAATGCGTCCTTTGACAGAAATAAAAAAACTTGATACTGTGTGCCTGGTTAGTCTTTAGATAACTGGCCGCATGCCCAGAGCGCTGCCTGTGTTGTTATATTCATATCCATTCATCTAAGTGGCAAACGTAAGCTGTGGCTTTGCCCCTGTTTTTTTTCATCGCCCTCTCTAAATGTTTGCGAGGGTAACTCGCCAATAAAACTGCCTCACAAGTTTTACCCCCTTATGGAAAATGTGATCTTCTTCACAGTGTTTGAGGTTTAGGCTTCCCGTAGAGGAAGAGTCATGTGTTGTTATGAGCTCAAACCTCATCAAACACTTTAGTTAAGTAAAGTGTTCAAAGTTTTAATATAATATTGCTTAAATCTGCTTGACAAATATAAAAAGGCCATGATATTGAAAAAAAACATGTTTGCCAATGAAAAATGAAGTTTGTTTACACCGAAGTCCATAGAGAAAATAAGCCATTTTTATATCACGGCACACAGGAGTTGCTGATCCTCTGCTGCCTCTATATTTTATTATGACTCATTTAAAATGATTTGTTTGGATTAACCTAAGAGACAAAAACTTACCAAACTTGGCAGAAGAAGATCTGTTGCTCCTCTTGCTCCCTGCAAGATAAAAGTGCTGATTTTCTCCATGGACGTTGGTGCAGAAGAGTAAAGGGTTCTCTCTTGTGTCTCCCATGTCTTCTCCTCTCTCAGACGCATCTGTCAAGCAGACCATTGTGGAAGAATATGGCTCTACCTGTCCACAAGGCTATAAAAGATTCAACAGCACTCATTGTCAAGGTAACGCGCACTCATAACAGCTCATAACAAGGACAAATCAAAGCGTTTCTATTAAAGTACAGCTACTATGTGAGGAATGAACAAAGGTATACTCATTGTAACTTTTACACCCAAACTCCTGACCTTGAAGATATCAACGAGTGCTCCATACAGGGTGTCTGTCAGAATGGAGACTGTCTGAACACACTGGGCAGCTTCAAGTGTTCCTGCAAAGCGGGTTTGGTGCTGGACAGGCATCGATGTATCGGTGAGTGAGAGTGAGACGTCCCCCTTGTTATTCCTGGTTCTCGCCAATTTCAATATTCTTCTTCTGCCAAAGCGACATAGATTGTAACCCTTTGTCTCGTGTGTCCAGAGCCTCCCATGGAGCAGTGCTTCCTCGACAACAGTGACTGTACGCGCCCGCTGGGCTACATCACCCAGGAGACGTGCTGCTGCACGGTGGGCAAAGCCTGGGGTCGTAACTGTGAAAGCTGCCCTGAGGTGGGCACAGGTGAGTCTGAGAGTGTCTTATGTGTGTCTTCTTATGGACGACTCATTACCACTTTTTTTTTCTTATGTCCGACACCAATACTGAAACATCCCATCATTTTAACCACTATTGTTTATAAGGAAAAGTGATGCACTCCAAGGTAAAAAGGAATAATTAGGATCCCTCTCTTTTTCCTCCATGCGGTGCTCAGTGGCCTTCAGGAAAATCTGTCCAGCTGGGAAAGGCTACTCGTACCAGAACATTAGAGAGACTGTGGCGATCCCTCCCTTCCTCTTCCCTCGCAAGCCTGATAAGGATGGTGAGTAACTCAGGGAATCAACACATGTAACGTTCATGTAATTGCACACTTGTAATATTCTTTTATCTCTTCTTCCTCCAGAAACGATGCGGCCGGTAAGACATAGTTCCTATCTTTAAAACAATGATAACAGTTGGTTGATTTTAGGTGTTGTGGGCTAAATGAACTCTGTCAAACAGGAGAGTCCTGTGCAGACATCTACCCACACCAGCAGTCCTCGTGTGCCTGGTAAGCACATCTCCATTAGTGATACAACATGTTGAGTCACTCAAGTATGAGGGCGAACGTTTTCTTCCTACTGTTTGCTGCAAAGCCGACCTTTATTCTAGTGTAGAGAAATGTGAAGACATAAATAACAAATCTAAAGTCTGTCCCCTTCATCTGTCTTCTGTCGGATCCACAGTTGTTAAACCCCCTCCTCCGACAATGATCCGACTGACCCCAGGCAATGACCCCTTCGAAACACAGACAAAAGTCTTGCGTGAGTGTCCTGCAAACCCTCTCGATTGACTCATCCTTATTCTGTGTTACCTTTCGCAGAGAGTTAGTCCCGTCAGAGCTGGTTCATGCTTCATGCCCTCCACATTCCTCTATATAAGAGAAGATGCTCCACCCCTCACACATTCCCCTGTCAGCTGAATTTAAGAATAATTAAGAAGTTATTTTACACAGAGATGATCCATGAGATAACGGCAGCGATAGAAACCAGCTGAGCCGCATGCTTTGAAATGGTGACGCTTCCACACAGTTTGGATGTCACGCGCATTCAACCGTGAAGCATGAACCAACCGAAAGACCATGTTCACACCCTGTTGTGTTTTACAGAAGCAAGTGTTGCCTTAACCTGACGGGCTGTGTGACACTTGGAGGAAAGCATCACTGCATTTTGTTTGTCTGATTCTGCTCTTGTGTGTTTATTTTAATGATTATTGGAGAGCTCGTGAATGAAAATCCAATAGTCATTTCCTCTGATTTAATGTTAAATGTTAATCAGGTGAACATGGCCTAAGATAGAAGCACTTCACTCTATGGCATGCTTGTTATCAGCTTTGTTTCTATCTATCTTGTATATATCTATATGTATATATAGATATATAAGATAGGTATATGAATGATCCTGGTCCACTCTGTGTTTCCCCCCCTTTGATCCAGAGACAGACGAATGTAAGCTAAGCGTGAACATCTGTGGCCGCGGCGAGTGTGAGAGCACCCCCAACGGTCGCGTCTGTCACTGTCACGCCGGCTACCATCTCAACCCGCAGAGGAACTTCTGTGAGGGTAAGAGACGATGGTAGAGACGGCGCTCACAGGGACAGCGATGAACGTCCAACAAGAAACTCCCCGGTGGAGTTTCTTATGCATGCGTATCAGGTTGCTCGACAGGATCAGTCATTTCAAAGTTTGAAGTTATAGTTTATCTGGACAACTTGACCATTTATTCCAGTTCCAGCATTTTCCTCGTTGGTCGTTACTGTCTTCTCCTTTGTTGTCCAGATGATAATGAATGTGAGACAGAGCCGTGTGGGCATGGCCGTGGCCGCTGTGACAATATAGAAGGAAGCTACAAGTGCCACTGTCACGAGGGTTACAAGCACATGGTCCACGGTGGGAGACTCAAGTGCATCGGTACGTTTTTTACGCCAAGTTCACTCCAGGATTCTTTGTACCAGTTACTTAGATCCCGCAATTTGACAATTCTCCTGTGTGTCGCAGACGCCAATGAGTGCTTGAAGCCGGACATCTGTGGCGTCGGAGGCCAGTGTGTGAACCTGCCCGGTTCTTATACATGTGAATGTCACGCCGGGTTTAGGAGCAAGTCACACCATCATCGGGCCTGTGAAGGTACAAACACTTCGACGTCTTTCACCATGTTATGGATTATTAAGTGTAACACGATGTAAAACCTTCTCTCCTTCAATCCAGACATAAACGAGTGTTTCAACCCCAAGACTTGTCCCAAAGAGCAGTGTGAGAACACGCCGGGCTCTTATGTGTGTGTTCCTTGCTTGCCTGGTTATGAGGCTCGCTCGGGCAAATGCTATGGTGAGTTCAACACTGTCATAATTACCCTGCGAAAGCTTTATTAGGTCATCACAGTGACTCACACCCGTATTTACCAGGAGCAAAAATAGTAAAATGGTGTTATAGTCAGTCAATCTAAAAATATGCTTTTGCTGGTATGACTTTATTTGGCTAATCCATTTTTGACCCGACCAGTGTCATGTGCAAAGTCCAAAATAAATATTGCAATAAATGTGTCATTGCATCTCCACAGACATAAATGAGTGTCAGAAGCCTGGCATCTGTCCTAATGGCCACTGCGAGAATCTCCCTGGTACGTACCGCTGTCTGTGCACCGAGGGCTTCCTACCGTCTGCCGACAGCAAAGCGTGCGGTGGTGAGTCGTGCTGTCCTAAACTCTCCAGAGGGTTTTCCAGCCTTTATGAAGTGAACATGATGTGGTTGGTTCACAAACGTTGCACCCTTTCCGTCTCTCTAACAGATATTAACGAGTGTGAGGATGTCAGGCTGTGCGCCAACGGCAACTGCATCAATACAGAAGGCTCCTTCCAGTGCCTGTGTTCCTCAGGATACAAGCGCACACAGGAGGGCAGCCACTGCGAAGGCACGACTCACGCGACACCCTTCCCATGTGCAAAGAGCTCATTGTGATATGAGGAAACATAGCAAATGTTCTCATCGCCTTTTCCCGTCACAGATATCAACGAGTGCGAGAGGCCAGCAAACTGTCAGAGGGGCCGATGCATCAACAAAATGGGCTCCTATCACTGCGTGTGCCAGGAAGGCTACATGCTGTTTAGAGGCAAGCGGTGCCAAGGTCAGTCTCTTCCAATGTTTGACCTTTGGGTTAGTTTATCAGCACCTACAGTTAGAAGCAGTAGTTCTCAGTATACATATGTATATAGTAAAACCGAAGTATTTGTATGTGTCACGGTTGTGTTTGGATAGTAACGGTCTCTTCCCTTTCAGACATAGACGAATGTGCGGCGAACAGAAGTCTCTGCCAGCCCTACGGCTCATGTGAGAACAGACCGGGGTCGTATGTGTGTGTCTGCAATCATGGTTACGTCCCCTCGGAGGACAAAAAGAGCTGTGACGGTGAGACTGCA
This sequence comes from Solea solea, assembly GCF_958295425.1. NCBI lineage: Eukaryota > Metazoa > Chordata > Actinopteri > Pleuronectiformes > Soleidae > Solea > Solea solea. The sequence goes on along the minus strand of NC_081137.1, from coordinate 7,326,085 downwards.
CTGCTTTACTGTTGACCCACGTGTTTTTTTAGGGGTGGGATATGACATTGGGATATTTCTGCAGCAGTTCGAGTGCTGACGGAGGAGAAGAAGGAGTGCTACCTGAACCTCGACGACACCGTGTTCTGCGACAGCGTCCTGGCCACCAACGTCACCAAGCAGGAGTGCTGCTGCTCCATCGGCGTGGGATGGGGAGATCACTGTGAGATCTACCCCTGTCCGGTCTTCAAGTCAGGTACATTTGACCTTTCATGTCATACACGTGCTCGCAGATTGTTTCTAACACACGTATGTATGTTATTTACCGTTTGTCTGTTTTATTTCTTCGTCTTTACGCAGCTGAGTATAACTTCCTGTGTCCAAACGGCAAAGGTCTCTATTATGAAGAGGGACACCAGTACAGCCTGCCTACCTACCATGGTACGTGTCATGTATTATGGGTTAACATATGAACTGGAATGTGGATGAGACAACAGTATAGGATATGACACATGATTCCTTCTTTGTCTGTAGACATCGATGAGTGTTCTTTGTTTGGGGAAGAAATCTGCAAGAAGGGCCATTGTGAGAACACGCTGCCGCTCTACGAGTGTTACTGTCAGCAGGGCTTCTATTATGACGGCAACCTTCTCGAGTGCATCGGTAAGTGAGTGCATACGCGGCGTAGGATGACACTTCAGAGGTTTTTCTCGCGTTACTTATCTTAATCTGCTCCCGCTGCGTTTCCTCCTCAGACGTGAACGAATGCCACGACGAGTCTCTGTGCAAAAACGGCCGGTGCGTCAACACTGAAGGCTCCTTCTACTGCGTCTGTAAGCACCCGTGGATTCCGGACTCCAGCAGGAAGATGTGTGTGATTGCAACCGTCGCAGGTGAGATATAACTCGTATCTTCCACTCGTTTGTTTCCGGCTAATGGAGGGCATGATTATAAACACTGAGTTGACCCTTTGGTTGCACAGATGTGAACGAGTGCGATGACCCGGCCAACTGTAAGAATGGCCAATGTGTGAACACGCCGGGGTCACACTACTGCATCTGCTCCCCGCCCTGGACGCTGGCCATTGACCGGAACAGCTGCGTGACTCCCGAGGAACAGGCTGGTGAGTGCAGAGCCCTCGCAGTGTTGGGGATTATGACGAGCAACAGCAAGGTCGTGTTCAGTAACAGCGGGTTTTCCTGGAAAAGTCCCACAAAAAGAAACAACAGTATTAGCGGTGGCCCAAAAGTGGAGAAAACTGCACATTCTTTTGGCAAAATGGTAGTGCACAGGAAAAACATTCACACCATTGCACACAAAGCTGATTAGCAGCTCTCCCTTGCTCTCTCGCTCTCTGTGTTTCAAGACCAGTCAAGTGAGACGACTGCAGACAGGTTAGAATATGACTGAAAACGCCAAAGAAGCGTTTTAGAAACGTTTTAGAAGTGAATCCATCAGCACTCCTCTTGGCCCAGCCCACCCCTGTACCACAAACTCTTCCTGAGTCAGGTCTGATAGTTTTGCTTGACAGGAAGGATGCATATAACAAATAAACACAAGGAAAAATAAATATGTTACACAGTAATAAACAAAAATTTTTTATTTAATTTTTTTTATTTTTGAGGCAGAATTATAACGTTGGAAGAGCGAGCATTATATCACACAAACCCTTCCATATTCTGCTGCTTTATCCTTCACGTGAGGATCGCTGGTGCCGATCCCAGCTGACAAGACGGGGTACACACTGGACATGTCACCACACAAACCTCACACAGTTAATAAAGCAATAAATAAAATAATAATACAAACTTTACATTCAGATAGTAAAGGGACATATTTGTACATTTATGTTTCACGTAATATGTTGGGGGTTTTTATCCCCTCGTATGCATTTTATCTTTTAATAGGCATAAATTCATGCTTTTTCCACTTTCCACCTTCAAACTGGGTACATTTTAAAGGCTTACATAATGTATTATGAATTATAAATCCTTAGGTAGGAGCTCTAATTGCTTTTTTATTGCATTCTGTCATTGCTGCTTGAATTGCTCGTGCAACACACTCCAAAAAACATTTAGTTTTTGACAGAGTTATACGTGACATTACTGTGTATGTCCACAGATGGCTGGTTGACTGTTTGACAGTGGTTACCTTGTTTTAAAATAACTTACCGGGCTTATTGTGACAGCAATTTGACATAAGTGATGTTATAATGTAACGCTTTAGGCATGACAGGACTAGTCTGTGACTAGTCTATAATCCCTACAGATTGAGAGTGCAGAAAAAGGCCTGCGGCACAGCTGTGTTGCTCCTGGTGGATGACGGATGACTTTTCTCTACAGTCCTTTATTGAATCCATGAGGTCAAGTTTCTTTTGGCCAGATATAATGTTGGAAGGGTAGAGTAGTGGTGGTGGTCGCTGTCGGAGCCAGCGCTTCTTCAGTATAAGTGTGTTTTGTTAATTTGGCATCATTCTTTGGGATGAAGTTAGTTTAGAATACAAATGATGGATGCTTGTGGTCTATGGATAAATGGATAAATGGCGTACACTGACAAGTTTAAACTGGTTTCATTTTGGCGCAGGCTTTGATGGTTAAACTGTCAGTTTAAGTAAAGTCAGAATATGCTCTACACAAAGGTGGATGACAGGGTTACAGGTCCAGTGTGTAAGAATTAGTGACATCTAATGGTGAGACTGTGCAACACGTTGGCCTTCCCCTACCAGAAAGGATGTAAACACTCTCTCTGCTGTTTCCTCCATCTCCATCTTCTTCTTCTTTGCTGTTTTTTTAATAAATGTTGTTTATAATAAATCAGAAGAGCAGTAAGCTTTTCGTTTTAAACTTTAAACATTTGTCTATTCTGGCTGTTGGAGAAACATAGTGGTGCAACACGACCTTTGCCTAAAGTACATATATAAACCAAATGACTTTTATTTTGATGTGTTTATACACTCAGACAAGTAGTTTATTCAATTTCTGCCATGAAACTCTCCATGATTGAATGTGATTTATAGTTCAGACTTCTGACTTGATTTGGAATGGTTGGACACGTAGAGGAGTTAGAAACCGAATTAAATGTTTATTAAACCAAACCAAGAACAAGAGACTAACACAACAGCTAATGTCACTGTCCTGTATCGATACATCCACTGCCCCTTACAGATACAGATATATATATATATATCCCTTATCCATGTTATCATTCATTTTCTCTGCAAACTGCCTGCAAACATCTTGACAGATACAAATTCCTGTGTTGATGTGTTGCTGCAGCCAAGCTTCCTGTTTTCCTCTGCAGCCTTCTTTTGCATGGAGCACAGTGTGGTTGCATGTTAGATGGAGACCAACTGTACAACGCATGACTAAAGTTCCCTTTCTAAATACCATTGCAGCATGTACGGTCGAAGCCTAAAGAGAAAGCAAATGGCATTTGAAGGTGACGGACCCAAAAACAAAAGCCACTGTGTAGTATTACCCAAGCCAATACAATATTAATGCAATAAATGCTGCATCTGGTGCTTAAAAGGGTTTGGTTTTGTTGAGATTGGCGTCTCGACAATGACCACGGGGATAAAAGTGAGCGTCGACGTCACAAAAGAGAGTGTTTATTTCACGACTATTGTATTGAATTGAGTCAAATAGCGCAGATGCTTTTGTTACTGTGTCCGCCACCTGTCAATAAGAGCTGGCCCCAAGCAGATGTTCATACTGTAACCAGTGTCTGTGGTGCCCTTTGCAGATGTGAATGAGTGCCAGGACCCCTCGTACTGTAAGAATGGGAGGTGTGAGAACACGCCCGGCTCCTTTCACTGTTTTTGCGACCCTCCCCTCACCTTCAGTGCAGCGCTGAAACAGTGCGTCTATGACGGTGGGTAAAACAAACAAAAAAATCAGCATCAGCATCAGCTCGCCTGAGCCTGACTCATTCAAATTAGTTTTGGCGTTTTCCGACATCTGCCACTCATGTTGCTCTTTCTCATTCCTCCCAATCTCTGTCCCATCCAGCCTGTACGGGCTTTTGTTATGTCATATTCCCTCTTACCCACTTTACAGAGACATCGAATATACACATTTAACTTCAGGGTATGTTCAGTGTCAAGAAATGTGATTTCAGCATTTTCCTTCTGCATGTTTTTGGTCTCCAAAACTTGTGTCCATTTTTGTCCCCGTTAGAAAAAGACAGAAACGATCAACAAATGGAGAATGGCTCACTAGTGATAAGGGCTGCAATTCTTTCTCTCTCCTTTTACAAATAGACCCGAATATCTTTGGATTAAAAACCACTCATCACTTAATCGACAAAATCATTGAAACAGTCGAAAAGAATTGTCAATTGCAGCCCTACTACTGATATTTCATTCACAGTTTAGTACTAATGTGTTATTAGAAGTAATATTATAAAAATAGAATGGGTTCGTTTCCGGTATTTACAGTTCAATGTAATTATAATCTTCAAATTGACAGCTGAGCTCTAAGTGTGCCCAGATTTGCTGTGCAGAAATAAATGACCACATGTCTGCCTTTAACTTCCAGCTCATCTCACCTCACAGTTATTCCTTTGTTATGGAAACAGGCAACAGGATTTCACCTCTGTCACCTCTGATCATTGCGACTCTCTCCACATACACTGCACAGATCCACACACACATCCCCTCTAGATTATACTATGGCATTTTTCTTTTATATGATTTTCCCAACAATGTTCTGCAAATGTTTTTGGGCCAAATTAATTGACAGAATTTCTTTCAGCCATTATTTATTTATCTCTAGGTCACCATGGTGTATGGTGGATTAAGTTATTGTATGATATCTGTCTATTTACAACAGGCCAGAAAGTGTTATGGGTGCTATTAGCATTATTTTATGGGGGGAAATAACATGTGCACTTTGGCAGCTGCATGCTTAGATCGGCTCCTGACCTCTGTTTACAAGCTTAAACATCATATAACATCTATGTGTCACACTTATAGTAGATTATTGTATGTGTTTCTTTGCAGTCTTTCATGGCGAGGTCTGTACTTGTACTAGTGCATGTGACAAATAAACCTTTGAATATGTCCTCAAATAGTGTGTAAGTGTATAGAAATGTTGTAAATGTAGATATTTCACATGCTATATTCATCTGAAGTGACACACACATGTTATATTTTTGTGGACTCTCTCCACAGTGTTGCCTAATATTAGTTTTACTCATATTACATTAATTTTAGAACTTGGGACTGACTGAATGCAGCTTCAATGATCTATGTTTTGCACCTTTAATTGTTCAACCACAGTTAACATGTGTGTCTGTTTGTGTCCAATCTTTGAACTCAGATCGAACTGCAGCCCACAAGGACGTGTGTTTCCTGCGAGTGGATGAGGGTTTGATCTGCAGCGAGCCGACGAAGGGCATGGTGGTGACCTACTCGGAGTGCTGCTGTCACTACGGTCGCGGATGGGGGCCTGAGTGTAACACATGTCCACCCAGAAACTCAGGTGAACAGACTCTCAGACCCACCGGGTCACTGTCGACTTTGACTACCATCCCTGCTTCCATCCATCTTCTACCGCTTTATCCTCCGCATGAGGGTCGCAGGGGGGGGTGCTGATGCCAATCCCAGCTGACATAGGGCAAAAGTCAGGGTACACCCTGGACAGGTCTCCCGTCCATCACAGGGACACATAGAGACAATCAAACATCCACACTCACACCTACGGTCAATTTAGAGTGTCCAATTTGCCTTATTCCCAAATCTGCATGATCTGGGAATAAGGCAACACACACACACACAAACGGGTAGGGCTGGGTATCAGTCAACAATTTTCGATACCAGCACCAATACCGATACGGTCACTTCGATACCGGTTCCTGAACGTTACTTTGTTCTATACCAGTTTTATAATAGTTCTAAAAAAAGAAAATTACATTACAAATCCTGAGTTTTTATTTTTCAGCTTTGCCATTTTTACACTCAATGCGGTTGATTTAGATTAAACAAATAAACAAATTCTTTTCAGAGCAAAAAGAACAATTGCAAACAAGTGATAAATCATTTTCATTAAGGATCTCTGTAGTGGCAATATCTATTTTACAAATATTGCATTGCACACTATATTAGTATTCATCAGAGCTGCAACTAACGATTCTTTTCATAATCAATTAATCTGACGATTGTTTTCTCGATTAATCAATTAATCGTTTGGTCCATAAAAAATCAGATCTTTACCATGTGATTAACTCCGCAAATCGAAGTTCGGTACCCAGCCCTACACACGGGGAGAACATGCAACTTTGTAACATAAACTAAAAGTATGAACTAAAAACACTTGTTTGTTCCTCTCTCAGAGATGTTCAGTCGCCTGTGTGAGATGCACCTGGAGACGGAGTCGGACGGCGAGCAGGACTTCCTGCCGGTTTCAACTACAACCCGGGTAGAACCAACAAACATCTTTGCTGCAAATCCACAGTCACACTCTGTGTATGCCAGACATTTTTGCACGAGCCCAGACCCTTATTCCCCTTTTTTCTCTGTGTGCCACACCTTCACCAGGCGACAGCTCAGAGGAGGATTCAGATGAATGTAGCTGTGCAAATGGCCGCTGTGTCCGCTCCTACCTGGGCACCATGTGTGAATGTAACAAAGGCTTTAGGCTGGACCACTCACGCACCCCGCTGCATAGGTTTGTACTTCATCAACAGCATGCTTTTATATTATTATTTAAAAAAATTAATACAATTATTAATTCTGTTGTACAGTAACTATTAGCATTACATGCACGGACTGAATTTTCCACGTAAAAATCTATACTTTATTTACTACTTTAAATTAATATATTAATCACTATGACTGTACTATTACTAGGTGGGATTCAGTATGGTAGTCCAACAGTGAAGTTTAAAGCAAAAGTAACATTTGCAAAAAATATTCTTTACAGTAGTAAATGGTAATAAAAGAAATAAATGTGAACTAAACAAAACACTCTTACTTTACAGATCATTTAAATTTGACACAGCTGAACTTCCATACACTTATTTTTTCTGTCTTAACTATTCATATATTATATTATTAAATATATACAGTATTTATTTTTATTTATTTCTTTTTTCCTTTGTGGTTGTCCCTCCAGTAGATGGTGCCCTAGGTGACCGCCCATATGGCCTATGCCTAGAGCTGGCTCTGCCTACTATTACTAATTATAATAATTATTAGTTTATTTAGTTAGTTTATTTCGGTGACATGTATACACAAATAAATGCAGATGCATCTTGTGTTGACACGTCAAACAGAAATACAAGTTGGTCAAATAAACAAATGATGATGGTAGTTATTTGAGGACCATTTTTTTTACATTTTATGGACCAAACAACACCTTGAATCGATTATGGAAATGATCGTTAGTAATTGCAAATTGTCGCGCGTATAAAATCTGATGAATGTCTGTGTTCCATGTTTTCCAGACATCGACGAGTGTGCAGAATCAGTCGCTCGCATCAGTCCCTGCAAGAGCGCTCGCTGTGTGAACACCGTCGGCTCGTACAAGTGTTACCGTCGCAGATCTCGGTAACCTCTGCGTGTGTCACGTCTGTTAATCTCTGTCTAAAGTATCCAACACACACACACACACACACACACACACACACACCACACACACACATACATGTCACAGTCCACAGTGTAGCTACAAACATGCTCTCGTCCAGCCATAGAAAAGGCTCATACAGTATGATGAGACGTTACATATCATTGATACTTCCCCATTTTTTCATATAAATAAACATTTGTTCGACGTGTTTTGTAATTTTTATTTTTAAATAGTTTTTTGTTAAGTATAAATGCATTTTTGTGATTTTGTTTCCATCATGTTGTGTTTTTTTAATTTCCTTATTGCAACGATCTGTCAACGATTAACTTTAAATCTCTGATGACAAACCCCCTCTTGTTTTGATAGAGAAATATTTTATCTGTAGTTTTTCTGCAGCTGTCCATTAAATATTTGTATACTGTAAAAATGCCACAAGAACTTTTATATGTTATGGTATTTACGACATTCCCGCAAGTCCACAAAAGTCTGAACTAACGTTGTATTTTCTCGCCACATGTTTGATGTTATATTATTGTACAGTTTGTCTGGTGGATTTATTAGTTCCTGTAAGAGTAGTTTCTGTATTTCCCTTGTTTATTTGTTGATGTTGTTGATATGAGAAACCTGAAGTTTTTGTATAATTTGACATGTGCACCAAAGTGGATTTGAATCCAGAGAGAAAAACAGGCCATCACCTTAGCAATAAATGTTTTTGGGAGTATTTGTTTCTCCCGGTAAAACAAAGGTTTGACATAAATGCTGCATCAAAGTATTTAGGAAAACCAAAGACGCAGTTCAAATGAGAAGAATTAAATTAAATAAAGATGTCACTAAGCGGTCGTGTCTTTGTCTGTCTTGTCTTTTTAGTAGTGGCGACCCGTCCATAGAGGGTCTCACATGAAGAAGAAGAAGATAGGAATCATCTCAAATAATTTAGGAAAACGAGTCAATCATGTCTTTATAAACTTGAAATTGGAAAGTCCTTAAGTATAACCCCAACCACAAAGTCTCAAAAAGCACATTAAAGATGCCCTCACAGAGTCAAAAGGTCCTCACAAAGACAGGTTTGATTTAAAAACATGTCCTCACATGTCCTAGAGCTGGCCCTGCCCACTACTACTACTACTACTATGTCTTTTAGTTAGTTAGTTAGTCACAAAGATGGGCTTTTTCTTTAAAAACATGCATTACATACTTTGTATTTATTTTTATTCAAAAAAAAAAATAGAAAGACATTTAATGACATTTTGCAGTTATACAGACATGCATGTACTTTGTAGGCTCCACCAGCAGGTGTCAGCAGTGAGCTGCGCGTGGAGTCAGAAGCTTGAACCTCCGGGTCAGATGAGTCAGTGCTGTGAAGAGGAAGAGAGACGTGAGCTGCTTCTGCTGAGTCTTTCACGGTCAGTATAAAAAAGTTTAAAAAAAAAAAAAGTTACAAGAGAGAAAATGCTGTAGAGAAATCCACTCTGGCGTGTTTTTATTAACACAGACACGAGTCATAAGATCAAGTAGCGCGTGTCCCGCCGTGCAAACATTTGAAGACATAAAAAAAAACTTCACCTTTTTACATTTACCACTTATACTTTATGATTATGATGGAGACGTTAAGCTTATATCTCTTGTTAAATGTGCACAGGATAAGAAACACTTATTTAACGGATTCAAATATAAAATGAGTCTGTTTTCATTTATCCAAACGGATTTCCGTGTAAACCTATTGTCATAAATGCAGTTTATGGTCAAGTTTAATAGTAAATGAAAGTATATTAGTGAGTGAAATAATAATATATATAATTGTGACTGTTAATGGTCTGAAAGGCCTGTTGTGTAAATAAGTGAAATATGTGTTCATTAGTGTGTGATAAAAACCAACATGACAACTTAATATTTAAGTACATGAAGTCATTCTCAGTTTTCTGTGGAGTGATTTTCTTTCTTAACCAATCAGATGTGTGCACATATCTATGAAATGATCTTTAAAGATCGTGGTTCTGTTGTGTTGTTTTCTCGTGTTTGGGGCTCGTGAAAAGGACGTGTTTTTGCACAGCATCAGGACCACATTTCGTATCCGCCACACTCACATCCACTGTGTCTCTGCATATTCCATGAACGTGGGGAGTGCCCACTGCCCAGCCACTTGACACCCTGCAATAATTTATGCTTATGCAGCGGAGCTTTTTTTTTTCCCACCAGGCGCAACAAAGAGCCGCAGAGTGGGATAAAACCTGCAGCAGCAGCGGCAGTGGCAGTGGCAGCGTGGAAAGTTGGAAACAATTCCATCACATATTTTGTGTTGGGTTTGATTCACCTGCTGGTCTTTTTTTCTTTTTACCTGCTGCGTGGAAGTGCCATGCCCCCACACCCCGCGACTCTCCTGCTCTCATATCTGCAGTGTATCTGCGCGCAAACGTCTGTACGCACGGTTTCCCGGCTCCGCAAGACAAAGAAAACCAGTTTCGGCTCTGTAGCGTCACACCTTATGTGATTCGAGTCCAAACTCAGAGGGAAACAGCCACAGTGACATTTGGATTGACTGCGTGAGCGGGGGTTTGTGTGGATCCAGACTGCGCAAAGAGACGCGGTGACCAGGGGCGCACAGGTGGGTGCGCGCTCACTCCAAGGTGCCAACAGATGTGCGTGCGCACGGCAAGCCCGACAGTTTGGATACAAGTGGACCCAAATAAAATCCACAGCTCAGCTTTGAATCAACCCTCGACTTTGCTGTGACCCATCGTGCCGCGGTGTTTGACGAGTGTGGGGGAGATGGATTTGTAGAGGAGAGGAGGAGAGGAGGAGAGGAGAGGAGGGGACATGGGCGGGGCGGAGGCGCCTCTCATTCCCCCTCCATGCTTAGCGGGGCAGCAGGGCTGGAGAGACCTCCGGGGAGCACAGTCGCCAGTCCAGCACGGAGACTCGCCTGGCCAAAAAACCGCGCCGCACATTTGCCAGGATTGCCAAATATTCCTGAAAAATATACCTGCTATTTATGGCATGTGGCTTGTACTTTTACTCCTGCTGTACTCTCTCCAAGAAGGTAAGATGGGGGGGGGGGGGGGTAAAAAAAAAACCCTGAGAGAAATGCTGGGGTTATTTCACACATCCTGTAAAGTGAGTGCTTTGAAGTTGAGTGGAAAAGTGGAAGAAAAATGCAATTTTGAATGAATGAATGAATGAATGTGATTGAATGATTTGTGCAGCTTGTGCTTTGATGTGCCCTTTGGTGTTTTGTGATGGTGGATTTTTTTTTTTAAATGTTGCTGAACAGGTAAATATTTGTAGAAAGGTGTAAACTTCACCTTCGTCCTTGTTTTTGGTTTTTGGTTGTTTTTTTAAACCTGCGCGTTTGTGTGGATGCTTGTGTGGATGCCTCAGATGCGGATGCTGATGGCACGGATTGTTTTCGCATTACCAACTCCAGTTATGAATATGTAAAATGGCTGAATGGGGAGAATGAGGTGCAAATACAGAGGGAGGGTGAGAGAGACAAATGAAAACATGCATTGGCCTTTAATTATAGCAACTGATAATCAATTTCGCATGGAACATTTGCTCAGGATGATGCACTCCTGTGAAGTTCTGAGGCTGATGCTTGTGGTTATTTTGTGTGGGCTGTTTTTTGTACATCTTGATGCTCTCATTGTGTAGCCTTTGCTAATTGCAGCTGTTTTGATGGACTATCTGGCACAAGCGCTTCATTCCGCAGAGATGCTCTAATTTATTTTTTTTGTTGTTGTTGTGGAGGGGATGAGATTTTAAAGATGTGGAGGTTATTTCCTCTATGGAATGACTAATTGGTGCTATTATCAATTAGATGAGAAATAAAAGAAAATGCACCCCTTTCCCCACAAATAGGTCTACACCCATATAAAGGCCATAATCATCATCCTCCGTATTTAATTTATTTGGTTATTTGGGCCAATTTCGTTGCAAAAGCAAATGTCTGTGTGTTGTTTTTTAAATAGTAATTTTCCTTCTTGTTCAGTATTTGCAGCAGATCCCTGAACCTACTGCAAACTTGATATATATATATTTTTTTTGCAATTACGGGGTTGGTAATTAATCTGCATCAAAAATAACATAGATTCAACACACGGGAGTATTTAGGCCTTGTGTTTGTTTACAGATTGTTTTGTCCGTTTCTTAGCACGGGCCCCCCGACAAGGTGTGGATTTATTTATATTCACAAAAAGAAAAGAAAAGTGTAGGATGTGGTGAAATGGCTGGAGGGAGGAATATGGCTGTTCTCATGCAAACGAGCTAAAATAGGCCATTAACCTCGGCCCATTTGCCATTTTAACTTCAGTCTTTTTTCTAACATTGCATTACTTTAAATAAAAAAAAAAAAACATTCATGCGAAATGATTCTGCGTGTGTTGCTGTGTTTTATTTTTGGTGAACTCTCTTTAAATCCACTGCATTTTGTCGGATGTCTGCTGCTGATTTTGCGCATTAATTCAGGACGTGATTTTCAGACACTCTCTCTTTTTTTTTCTTTTTTCTTCCTGCGGAAGCATATTAATATGCGCAAATTTATTTCACCAAATGAGAAACTCCAGGGGCGTGGGTGCAGATTACAGACTTGCCCGGTCATGTTCCTCACTAATAGCGCACCTGGACCCCGCGGACGTGCCCGCGCGTGCACGTGCACAGTGTGTGTGTGAGTGTGTGTGTGGGTGCGTTGGGGGGGAGGCGTGACGGGGGACACCCTTCTAGGTGTTGTTGTAGAATTTTGGACACTCCGGGATGTTATTTCTGCAGGAGCTTATCTGGATTTATCAATTTATTTATGGAACCAACACACAAAAAAACAACATTTCCTTGCACCAAATAGCCTCTATATGGAAATATAAGTAAATGGAATTAAATGTTTAAAATGTGGTTAAGGTGTAAAGTAGTTTGATCATATTACACCAACAGTTATCTTTGATTCATTTCAAAATTCTACATGGATGTAAAGTAGGATGTTTAAGTACATCACTATAGTTATCTACAATACATGTGTATTAATGACCACAATTAATAAAATCAGGTTTAACATAAACACAGGCCTGATGTGGGCCTGTTTGGACATTTTATCTATACCTAATTATTTAAATGAAAATGACACAATTATTTGTGTAACATGGAGATGATAATTCATGATAAAGCAATAAGATGGTCCTCTCATCCCCCCCTCCCCCCTCACCCCACCCCAACCCACACACACACACACACACTTGGCCTCATATATAAATATGCAAAGATTCTCCAGTTGTATCCCCAGTGTCGCCTTCACTGTGCTGTACAATTAAAGCTCCATACAGGCAGCAGCAGTGCTCAGTGTCAGAGCTGTGTGGTCCACAGGGATGCCAGTCATTACCCAGGCAGGGCACAGGCCTCTATTAAAGGGGGGGGGGCGAACCTGGAATTATTTAATTCTACATTTAAGAAAAACAGCAATTATAAGCTGAGTTAAAGCAGAAATTACCAGTATTATTCACTATGTGATTTCAGCCTTTAAGAGACTCCCACGCAGGATTGTGGTGCGTGTTATTTCAAATATTTTTAAGTGAATGTTGTGGGATGTCTTTCAAATTGAAGGAAAATCACGCTCCATGTGCCGTCATGATGACACGGAAGTCGACCAAAAAGAAAACAAACAAAATAAAAATGATCTGCGCTTGATTTTGATCAGTGTTGGTGTGAAATGGTGGGTTAAGTGTTAACTAGACTGTCATCGGGGGGGGGGGGGGGGGGGGGGGGGCATGGCTCACTGCACTTCCCAGCTCACCAATAGGATGTTGCAGCTTCTTGTCACTGGCGTCCCTACTTTCCCATTGGTTCCTAAAATTATCACGGATCCCAGTGAGGTTTTGAGATCATTATGAAAATTTGCAACGAGAACAACCAAGAGCAGATAAAAGCTGTAATTGAAGAGCAACGGCGTTAACAACTTATTGTTTTCCGAGCCACAATTTGTGTAACACCAAACTGATGCTAATCTGACCCATGGCCGATCTCCTCCAAATCTTATTGGATGCCGGAGCTGCACATTTTTGGGAGGAGGGTGTGTTCGGCAAATGTCAAATCTCTGCAAGTAGTTGTTTTTGTTTTATCTCTCTCTCTCTCTCCCTCTCTACCCTTCTCCCCTTTTTCTCTCTCTCTCTACCTCCATCTCTCTCTCTCCATCTCTCCCTCCCTCCCTCGCTTCCTGTAGCAGTAACTCCCCTCCCTCTCTCTCCCTCATCACTAGGCAGAATTAAAGGTTGGGGGAGGGGCAGTTTATGCAGACTGTGCTGGGACTTGTGATCCACAGATTTGATATTCACATTAAGAGAGAAACTGGCTGCTTTGATGTGAGGGGGAGCAGGTCCCAAGGGACTGCTGAAGTAGCACACTTTCTTTCTTTTTTTTACTGACACAGCACGGGCCTGGCGGGGTGTGGTGTGGGTGTGTGTGTGTGTGTGTGTGTATGGGGGGGGGGGGACAGGGTGTACAGAAAGAAAGAGGGCGGGGGTGGCAATACCCCCTTTGCTGATTAGATGTAACCCCAACAACCTTCCTGCGTGATTCCCTGCCCACCAACCACCTACTTATACCAGACCCTTGAGGATTACCCATAAGCTTACACCTATCTTTATAACCTCGGCATCCCACCAGTATTCAATTCACACTCTTCCTCTTATGGTGCGTCTCCTCCCACTTCCTCTTCTGTGGCTTTACATATCCGCTCTCAACCCTTGCACGTCAAAAACTCTCCCAAGTTCTCCGCCTTTACCTGAAGGATGAGTGAACGAGTCGCAGGGTGGAGGTGAAAGTGCGTTCAGACTGTGGCTCAATCTGAGGCTGACGTGCACGCTGCGTCCGTGTCGAGGTGAATTCCACTTCCTGTCACCTTTGCATCACAAAAACGACGATAAATCTGATGAAGTTTACGCGCTGCGATGAAGGAGGAGCGTGGGGGGAGGAGAGGAGGAGGAAGAGGCCAAAAAGTTTTATCACAATAACATGTTCAAGTCGGTTGATACTGATAATTATCTTGATAAATGTCAGATCATTAAGACACGTTCAAGCTGTTGATTAAAAATTAAAGAAACCTTTAAATTGTGGTTTTAATCCCACACTTTATCCCAATGTGGGATTACATGCATTATACCTTTAAGTGTGTTTGGGCTGCAACTAACAATTACTTTAATAATGAGTTATTTTTTTTGATTATTTATTTTCCTAATTAATTGAGTAGTTTAGTTTCTAAAATGTTAACAAATGTTGACTATACCATTCTCAGATGATATGTCTGTTTTGTCCACAAACTAAAATTAATTATTTTAAACGTTTGAATTTCTTTCTTATATAAAGCAAAGAAACATGTAAAATCAAATAGATTGTAGGAGAAAAATAAAATGGATAAATTGATAAATTATCAAAATAGTTAATGAATTTAGTAACTGATCAATAACTGATGACTTATTTCAGCCCTCATATACTGTATATTGTTATTGAATTATTGCCCTGCCCTATGTGGAGGTATTATGTAGGGCTAAACACTCATTTTCAAGTTGAAATTACAGTTTGAAGCAATGGAATGAGTAAATCACACACTGCAATATTCTATTTTCTATTGTTTTCTATGCAAATATGAAAATATACAAAATGTACACGTATAAACGTGACATATAATCAAACTTGCATTAGAATTTAGAGCTGTTAAGGGCAGAACTGAATGGAAATTTAACACAATATTTAAAATTGTGTTTTATGGGTTTATTATCACCTGAAAATTAAGAATTGTTGGGTTTTTATTACTTAACGAGTCCTTTTTATTGATACACATCAAGTTCTTTGAGAGATTTGGTTGTTTGTCCGTAGATGGCACCATACATTCATTTGTTTGATTCTACATTTGAAAATCTGATCAGTTAATGCATATGTGATTATATTTAAAAGATACAAAACTTTTTTTTGTTGTTGTTAGTGATTAAAAACTACCCTTTTTTTGGGGGGGTATCTATCCGCAGCAGCAACAGGAAGCATTTAGGTAGTGCACTGCATGTGTGTTTGCAAACGTTTACAAGGTTTCTTGAATGCCTCTCGTAGCGCAACACTGTGTGGACCCTGCATAAGTGATGACATTTACTCGTGTCATTGAATGCATCTCATTAGTTGCTCCTCTTATCTTAACACTGTGTGAACCTCAAACAACTTCCACTAGGTTTCACTGCGTTTCTGAATTTCCCTTTTGACAAAATGATGTCTGTATTTTGTAGAAATGTAATTTAAACTCTGCCTCACTCCTGTTACACGAGCACTAACATCCTAACAAATGTAAGAATATTTGATGGGATTATCCACTGAATATTCAAATAGCATTTTTGATTGAAATGTCTGTTGAACTAAAGCTGACCAAAAACAATAATCATTTTTTTTGGGGGGGGGGGGGATAAAATATATTCCTCAAATCATTCAGGTCGAGTTTTATGCTGCTCTTAGGCACAGGAAGCTGCGGGTGTGAGAAAGTGTGTATGTGAAACACTGGGGGTTCTGGGGTTTGTTTACCTCTTCATCACAGTACAGTTTTGAGTGTCAAGCGTGTGTGCGCATGTGTGTGTGTGTGTGTGTGTGTGCGTGCATGCGCGTGTGTGAGTGTACACACTCACATCCTGGAGAGGCGTAGATCAGCTGCATTATGCATGACGAAACCTTGCATAGGTTATGGCTGGTGCCTCGCCGGCATACATATTCATGCGCGGCTCTCTGGCAGGATGTATAAAATAGTGGCTGCAACTCTGACAGCCCAAGCTTTACAGTAAGCTCTACCAACTCCATCAGTGCTCCAGCAGCACCTCGGCTGTTTTTCTTTCTGTCCGCTGTTGTGTCTGAACGAAGCTGATGATTGAGCCTCTTGGGTGTAAGCGAGCAGCAGCAGCAGCAGCAGCAGCAGCAGCAGGGACACCACAGCTGTGGTCAGAACGGCCGTCAGGATAGTCACTCACCACACTCACTACTGAGTTAGACCTTTGTGGACATGCATCAGTGAGAGAGGTGGTCTCACCAAAGAGAACAGTGGTTCCTGTCATTAGACAGACATAGATAGATAGATAGATAGATAGATAGATAGATAGATATACAACTATTTTGACAATAGATTAAAATAACAAGTTTTCTGATTTTTCAGCTTCTTAAATGTGAATAATTTCTGGTTTCTTTGCTCAACAGAATAAGTTTGAGAATATATAAATAATGGACAGATTCATCGATACTGAAAATAGTCAGCTCTAAAATTTAATTGAATTTTAACCCAATAACAAGAAGGGGACAAGTATGTGTCGTTTAAATGTTGAGTTAATTTATCTATTATGAAAACAGTAGCAGGTGTTTGAACTGTGTTGTTTAATCAGTGCAAAAAGAGGACGCTGCATTTCACTGTTAGCTCACAGTAAAAAAAAAAAACATTGTTATTATGACTAAGATGCAGGTTGAGTGTCAGGAACATCAATGTTTAGAAGTGTTGATGCTTTTCTTTTAGCATGAAGACTTTGTGTTGGTCAGCAACATGTGGCATTTTGTCTTCTTTCGTCACACAGTGTCTGCTGCACAGGTCGTATGTCTCTATATGTCAGAGCTCTGAATGGAGTAAAAACTTCTCCAATCACTGTCAGGCATGTCAACGTCCTTTCATGATTTATATCCACATTTTTTATTTATTTTATTTAACATTTATTTCCCTAGGAAGACACATCAGGATTAAAATGTATTTTGCAAATGAGACATATAGCCTATTATTCAATAATTGATTACTACAAAATTAATTGTCATCTATTTGATAATCTGTTTTAGTGTTTTTGTCAATAATTAAAACAAGCTTTCTGGTTTTTCAGCTTCTTTAATGTGAATGTTTTCTGGTTTCTTTGCTCCATATAACAGAGAACTCAATGAAACTGAATCAAACGAGTAATCGATTATGAAAATAACCGCTAGCTGCAGTGCAAAATCAGCAGCAGAAGCATCATACATGCACCTGGACAACCACGTTAAAAACAAATACAATTCATATAGAAGTGTTTATTCATGCATTTCCTTCTTTTATTCATCCATATGCCATTTGAGAATTTGCTCACTTCAGCTGCTTTCGTTCAAACTTGCAGACATTCGAGATGGTGTGACACAGTTTGGGCTTTGGTTAGTTAAAGTTTCTAAATTTAGATTGTTCAGTGGGTCACTGTTGTTAGGTTAAATTGCTGCATTTTTTTTTTTTTTTTTTTTTTTTTAATTCAGTCACAGCTTTCAAGTGCCAGCACCACCATGGCAACAAACTCCATCTCCTCCTCGTGTGACTGAGACCTGAGAGTGGCTTTTGCTGCGTGAGTGCGTGTGTGGTGCGTCTGGTTTTGACAGCCTCTGATTGGTGGGAGTTTGCTCTGATCCCTTTTCTATTCCTCTCACCACTCCATCAGTCCCAGTGCTCCCAAGCCCCCCAGTGTTTGGGCCCCCAGGCTATATAATCTACTGTATGAGAGGTTTTTTCTGCTGCCCAGCCCCCCATGAGCGCTCAGGGTGACCCCCTCACTCCTCCACTTTAGTCCTGTCCCCCCATTGGGAGATTATAGATATTGCAATCTTTAATATGGGCTTTATGCTCAGGGGCCATTATCAGTAATCTGCAGAGGGGAGGGAGTCTGACCTGGTTTTTGCGGCCCACCACCGGACTGCCAGACACATTTTCATATACCATCTGTAACATGCTGCCCAGATTTATCAGTCGCCTCTCTAAGGTCAGCACCTTATATTTGAGGGAAACTGGAATTTCTATTGGAAGAGTTTGGATCTGCTGCAGTAAACTTGGTGGCAGCATGTTGACACTGTCGATGGGGGTGATTGATTGTGCCAGCCTGTATCTTGTGTTATTATGTCAGTTTCAAGCCACACGTCTATAAATAGTTGGCCTAAAAAAAAAGTCTAAATGTTTCTAAATATTTTTGATGAAAGAAATCACAAACAATAGTGCTTATTTTTGTCCTCCTTTATCGCTTCTAATAATATAAGATAAGATAGACTGTTATTAGTCCCACAATGGGGACATTTACAGTGTCATAGCAGCAGTTTAGTGCTTCAATTGACATCAGTAACTAAACACTGACTGGTCAAACTAATGCTCATGATTTTATAATTGTTTATATTATGAATTTTAGAGAATAATCTGATTAATTACTAATCAATTCCATCGTCACTATGCTTCAACTGTTGTATGTCAGATGTGATATTGTACTTTTTTTCCTTTGGGAAAATGTCTGTGTAATTATTACGACAAGCACTTTTTGAATTGACACAAAAAAAATCAATTTCCATCAAACAAACTCTTAGTGTTTGCCGCGATGATCTGCAGTGTTTCTGTGCTGCACTGCATATAATCAGCGTGAACATGTAGCAGGGTGGTGTGCACTGAATGACATTATTTAATATGTGTGGTGGTTCACATCATCCACATCTGTCTGTCAGTACTGCACCCCCCAACACACACACACACACACACACACACACTCCTAATCTTTCCTACAATGACCCCAAATTTGAGAGAAGCACTTCCTCCTTTGCTCTTCTCCCTCACTTTTCTCTTGCTGTGTGTTTAATCTGTGTGACAGAAGAACATTCCTGTGTGTGTGTGTGTGTGTGTGTGTGTGTGTGTGTGTGCGTGCATGTGTGTGTGCGTTGTTAAATATGTAAGGAGATTAAATCGACTTAAATCTCTGTGTCTGGTATAGAAACTCCAAATCACATAACCTATCAGTTCGTTTCCACCCCCTCCCTCCCCTGCTCTTTGTCTTTGTTTGTGTATGATTGTACACACTGTACAGAGGTAATAGGCTCCTCCCCTCTTCGATTTACCTGAACGACCACAGGCTTCGGCCCAAATCCTTGGCTTTTTGCGTCACATGACTGATGTTTGCAGCTGGACGTTATGTTGTGACACATTTAAAGGACATTATCCATATTTTGTCTATTTAGTTGATGCTGATTGCTTCAAATCAATAGAACCCTATTGTGGACCACTCTGTGCTATGACAGTGTGAACAGGTGCTTGTTGCTGCGCCCTCACCTTCACCTCAGCCTGTTGAATGACGCCGTGGTGTTTGTTTGTTTGTCCCTGCAGTACACAGTGAGGATGTGGGCTCTACCAGGCTGTACTTTGTGAATGCCTCCCTGCAGAGGGTAACCTACTCCAGCTCGGTGGGGGTGTCCCTGCCCTGTCCAGCAGGGGGCACCCCCAGTGCCATTCTCCGCTGGTACCTGGCCACCGGCGACGACATCTACGATGTGCCCCACATCCGCCACGTGCACGCCAATGGCACTCTGCAGCTCTACCCCTTCTCGCCCTCCGCCTACAACAGCTACATCCACGACAACGACTACTTCTGCACTGCCGAAAACCAGGCCGGCAAAATCCGCAGCCCCAACATCCGCATCAAAGCTGGTGAGTTGAACATGTCGTCAGTCATGTAGTGAAATGTAGGAAACTCAAGGATGAGATGAGATGGAGAGGAAAGGAGCAAAAATCAGACAGTTGTGGAAGCATAAAGTAGAGCACATGTGATTGACAACTGCAAAAAAGCTCAGCCCACACACTGAAAACCTTCCCCTAAAATAGCCCATGTCAATGTGAACACAGATTGACCTAGAACACAGTCTACAGGGGGAACATCTGCATAACATACTCCGCCAGGCCTCGGCCTTCGCTCACACCTATTTGACTGAGCTGGTGATAAACCAGCGCACTTTACACTCACGTAACCTTCAGCTTCAGGGCGCCATCTGCCAGGTCGGAATCCAAAACACAAGCCTTGCAGCACTTATATACTTAAGTAGCAGTGTGAGTTTTTGTTTTTTTTACTGTGATATAACAAGATATGAATGAGAAGTGTCACAAAAAGTCATATGATCTTTGAAGGTCCATAACTTTATAGAAGGTCAGCTCAACCAACGTAACCATGACATTTATAGCCAAATGTCTTTTAAAGACTACATCACCTCACACAAAATGCGTTTCCGAGTGCTTTGAAATACTTAAAATAGTGACGGTATTTATTTTTTGCCACAAATATTAATCCGACTTCATACTTTGTTTATTAGATGGAGGAATAAACAAGTTGTACAGTCTAAATGGGAACCTGTTCTACCTGAACCTTACTTGTATAAAACTCAAATATTATTATTATAATAATAATATATTATAATAAAAAAGGAGTGAAATAATAATTTGGAATATGAGTGTATTCATATAAATGTACCACAGGTTTAAGCTGCTGGAAAAGCATGAAAAGTGTTTGAATTTGACCTTGGAGAAAAGGCGTATGAAACCTGTCAGTATTGTATCACTTCATACCGACTCATCGCCCTTTTTACCTATTCTATAGTTGTTATAGATTTAAAAACGATCCATTTGGGACTCACCGAAGAAATAGTTTTTATATCATTTGCGTGAAGTATCAATCAATAAACATGAGTGGATTTGGAGCAGACGCTTCTTCTCTCTTTCTTGTCCTCCTTCTCGCTGCTCCCTTGTTCTTCAGACAGTCCTCTTGTGCCCGCCTTAAAATAGCCACAGCACACTTCTTTAATTATCTCTCATTAACAAACCTAATTGGTGCTTTCCATTCATTAGATCACGTGAGGTTGCTTTAATAAGCGAGACCTCGTCCTGAAGTGAAACAGTACTTCCCTGGGTCTGGGTTCCTTCAGCTCCACGTTGAGCGGAAATGAAAGACGAGAAAGAACGTTTGCATTGAAATCGCAGCAGAAACAAAGCTGGAACTCGTCGTCCCACTGCCCGCCTCCCCCCTCCTTCCTATCGTCCATTCAGGCCATTTGGTCCCTCCCCCTTCTCGCCTGCCATCAACATCTGTTTTCATATTCTGCCTCCCAACACCGACTTGAACTAATACTCATATTCATTCTAATACTAATACTAGCTCCACATTGAGGATTTGAGCCAGGACCCTGAGCTGCATGCCAGCCGGTTGCTGCCTTCATTCCCACATGACCCAAAAGCTCGGCCTCAGGAGACGAGGGATTAACATGAACCAAACATCCCATAGGCAGCAGCCTCTGTTGGGCCCTGGCAGCTCTGGTGGCACAGGTTGCTGTCGCAGAGAATGTGCAATTTTTATACTCACTTTGCCATGAATTCTCATTTAAACGTGATTTATTTATTGCCTCACAGATATCAACAACGTCGTTTAAAATACCTTTTTTTTTGGTTTGTTTTTAAATATAAAATCTAATCATTTCATTTATGTAAAGAAGATGTAAATTTTCCACGGACTTGCACTTGTGCGTCCCTCGTGCAGCAGGAATACACGTACGCTGTCACCGTGTCTGTTACCAGGGAAGGGATTCCAAACCAGTTTCTTAGCAACCTTCGGATACCTCCTAGCTTTCATGTGATTTTGCTAATGAGTTCCTGCTCATTCAACAGAGTGTAAAATATTGCATAAACCTGCACGAAGCAAAGAAACAATAACCCGTCTGTATATTCTCCCTGTGCCACTGCCCTCCTTGTGAGTTTCAATACAAGAGCTGTCGCCGATGACGATGCCACGGTGAAATGATGTCTGTGATTATCCTGCGTCATGGCAGCTGGGAACATTAATGGTTAAAAAAACAGTGGCAGGATTAGACGAGTTCCAACGATACACAGGAGCGGGACGGTCCATTCTAACGGACACATGCGGAGAGCTGTGTTTTGCTCACGTGTTGTTTTTGTGAGACGATTATTGTCTTTGTCCAAATGCTGCCACTGGGATGAGAGCGACATGATCGTCCGCCAAGCAGCGAGGACATTATCCGTATATATATTTAGATTCTTGGACGTAAACATCTGTCCTATTGTCACAACTGTCAAAACATCACTCAAATTACCAAAACAGTAAAAAGTGAAACAATGACGGCTCACTCTATATGGGATGTGTGATAATATATAATATACTGTCCCTTCCCTGTTTCATTTGAAATGATTGTATCCTGTTGTAGCATCGATGTCCACAGTGTAAAATGTTGTCCATGCATTTCTGTGCAGTTTTCAGGGAGCCGTACACCGTGCGAGTGGCAGACCAGCGCTCGATGCGGGGCAACGTAGCTGTGTTCAAGTGCCTCATCCCCGCTGCTGTGCAGGAGTATGTCAGTGTCGTGTCCTGGGAGAGAGACACTGTTTCCATCATCCAAGGTAAAATAAACAAACACATGCATCATGTGACTGAATATGTGTGTGTGTGTGTGTACAATGAAGTATGTGTGTTTTCCAGCAAAGATGTTTATGGATCATATCAACACTGAACCTGGTCCTACTGAGGGAGAACCTACGATTTGAATTGTGGTTTAGTTAAGGGTTAGTTAGGGTTAGGCATGAACTGGTTATGGTTAAGGGGTCGAGAAAAGGTCTATGCAGTGTCCTCAGAAGAATAGTGCAAACCTTTGTTTGTGTGTGTGTGTGTGAGGCCTGTTGATGCACCACTGTGCTCTATGTTTGACTGAACTCTTAACTCGTGTCTTCTGTCTGCTCACTGTTCTGGATCACTGGCCTGGTCATCCTCCTCCTCCTCCTCCTCTCCATCCATCTTTTTTCTCAAACCTCTCATGCCGTCCCTCTCTGCCACCACTACGTAGAGCTCCCTGCTGTCAAATCCTACGTCTTAATTGTGATTGACACCACATTAGACAGACTCTCCTCCAAGTTGCACGACTGCTCCACAGTTTCTCCTCATTGGATCTATTTCTGTCGTCTCCCCGCGTGTCGTGGCACCGCGTCGTCCTTGAAGAACAGGGCCACAATTAGAAATGCAGCATGTCAATAGGACTGTGCCCCTGCATTCATCTTCATTAACCTCGTTTGTGTGCCTGTGTGTGTGCGTGTGTGTGTGTGATTGTGTGAGTGAAAGAGAGACACATGGCGTTCACAGTGTGTCTGTCGTCTTGTTGTTTATAGACACGTTATATGTCCTTTTTTTATCTCGTGATTTGACATCAGTTTGAGACGCATGCGTCGGTTATTGTCTGCGTGGAAATGCTGACAACAACAATGTTGGAAAGAGGAGTGAAGGGGAAACGAGGAAAAAAAAACTGAGCCAAAGGAAGAAAAGCAAGGAGGCTAGTAGGGCAAGAACGGCCTCAGGTCCTAGCAGATGGCGTTTTATATTATATGTATGCAAAACACAGCGACAGTGTGTCACACTTACACATGCACCAAGGTTGTGGTAGTTTGTTATTTTCAGGCATTTTTTTTAATTTAATTTTGAGTGTAACCTTTACATAGTGGTGTTGCTGTACTTTAACAGTCCTTTATGTTCAGTTAACATCATCTTCAGACTTTAATTGCATGATTGCAAATGCCGTACAAACACAAACCACTAAGTTCCATGCACAATTATATCAGTTAACAAATGCTGTTGGTCCTTGCTGCTGTAAACTTTACAATGAGCTATCGTCAAGGATTTTCCATCTTGTACCCAGGCTTAAAAATACAACTCCCCATTTTCCAGGATTTGATTTACTTTGGCTCGCCCAGTCTTCCCTGTGCGCGTAGTTAAGGTGTCTACGTATGGGATGTCGCTGTGTCTGCAGTCGTGAGTTCTGCTCGTGTGTAATTAGGGGTATGTAGGTCAGTTGATGAGCAGTGAGTGTGAGGATCAGATGCTGAACATGATGAGCCGCTCACTGAACACGGCGCCTGTTTCCCCGCGACGAGCAGCGACGCACAAAAACACGGCAAACAATTTGCGGTGTGATTGTGTTCACCCTTAACCCTGACCTCCGCGTTAATCAACACAGTGACCTCATCATCACTCTGATCGCCAATCAGTGGAGTCACCTACCTCTCGGAAACATTATTAATCTAAAAACAGACCATTCATTGGTATTAATAATAAATGTCTTAAACACATGGGAAGCATGCAGTTCCAAATCTCACAATAATTGGTATTTTTCCTAATACCTAATTATCAAATGCCTCTGGTAGTAACAACACAGTCATATGTTTCCACCTGGATGCTCCGAGCCGATGCACGGACAAAAGGGACGTGTACGTTCAACGGAAAATTGGCGATTCAACCCAGATTATGCAGAATGGCTAAAACTGGCAGTGGAATCCCTCATGCACAGCACGGAACACGGAGCTGTGAAATCATACTGCCAACAATTGCCAGGTATTTCCCAGTTCTGGTCTCCATCGTGCCGCTAAACCCCCCCAAAAGTGCTGTTTTATGTTAAAATAAACATTTGGGCAAAGTTGGCCCTCACCTTTTGAAACATGGACGCACATGAAGTTTGTAACCGGTGGGGTCAGCAGCAGATGCATGTGGTCATATATGGACATATTGATGCTTCATTATCTCCTGGAGAGAATCTCTCTGTCCATCCCTTTTGTCCAGCAGAGGCCTGTTTGGACAGGACTAATGAAGACGTGAAAATTGAAATTGATTTTGTGACAGGAAGCGCTCTCTATGTGCTCGTGGGCTGTGTTTGGTCTCACATGTCAACTGCTTCTCGCGCTCGCCTGAAGAAAGTGTTAGAAGTTTCCGTTGTAAAGAATCAGAGGCATTGATCGCACCTTTTCCCTCACTTGCTTGAGCCCATTCGGGGTCACAAGAGACGAGAGGACGACCTGGGAAATACCCCCAGACTTTTCCCCCGTGCACTCGCAGTCAGGCACACTGCTATTCTTTTTGTTCACAACACCTTTTGCTGTCTCCATGGAAACATACACTCTGCATAGGATGTTATCTAGTGTCGTATAAATAAAGTGGAATGTTGTCCTCTGGGCTGTGATTGGCTGGCATCATCGCTGCCAACAAATCATCACTGCCTCTCAGTCAGGAACGTCATGACAGCTTAAGATTCCAAACCTGAAGTTGCAATTCATGCACAATAAATATTGCATTGAACATTACATTAAGTTTATTTTAAGACGGTAAAATAGTGTTTGTTTTGTTTAGATGATGACCTGAGTCGCACAACTGTCCAGTTGTCGACTTTGATGTTGTTTGGATAAGAAATGCTTGGGGTAAAATCGCTAAAAGAGCCGCAGGTGACTTTCTAAGCTGTCCAGGAGGAGAGCTCATGCGGTGCAGACAACAAGTGGGTTGTCGTGGCGGTGTGATTCAATCCTGCTGATAACGGAGAACTGTTATCTGCGCTTGTAAATTCTCAAGAGCTTGAGAAAGTGATGCAAAGTGATGCTGAAATCGTTGTGTTAGAGGAATCGCTGCAGTATGTGCAGGCTCTGATCAGTGGCATGATAAGGTTGAGTCGATGACATAACACAACGCAGCCGTGCCCTTTGAACCCCAACAGCTTCCCGTTTGTCAAATACACATGTTCCCCATCTGTCTGTGCGTGTGTCCCCTCGCCTGCTCCATTTTCCCCATCTTACCAAGACGGTGAGGGGGGTTAAGAGGGGAGGAGGGGGGGGTACAGGCAGCAGACTGACCTATTTCCCTCTCACTTCCCTGTCCTTATCCTTGTAGTAAGGCTTTGTGTGTGTGACCCTCACGAGACAATGGAGACCAGCGAGTCCTGAGCAGGGACCTGAAGTATGAGAGCTAGACAGAATTTGTTGACGGGAATAAAACACAAAAAAACAAACAGTGGGACTCAGAGAGAGTTCAGGCCGTCGCTCTAACCCGCAGAAAGCTAATGAGCGCTTCTGATGAATAGAGACTGGACCAGCAGATGGCTGCAGCCACATGGTCATTCACAGAAGATGGCCAACCATGCTTCATCTAATACACCTGCCACACAGCTCACTCTTGCTTTTATATTTGCACAGAAATGTGACGCACCGGGGCCATACAGCAGGAAAGAGGGGAAAGTTTTAGATTTCAGGTAGAGAGGGAGAGAAGAGTTCACAAGTGACACAAACTTGAGTTTCCAGTAAGAAATAATAATGAAAAGAAGAAGCAGTAAACATGTTCTTAAAATATAACTAGAGCAGGCATACATTTTATTAGATGACTGACTAAAATCTGTTTTTCCTTGTGTCCCTGCTCGAGCTGGTGAAAAAAGAATCTATGCCTTTAAAGTTCCTCATCAATATAGTATTCTGTGTACTTTGTTTTTCGAATCCAATCCCACTCCGCCTTCTTCTACTGTCGTAATCTCTCTCGTGCAGAAAAGACACTTCGACTGCGTGAACCGAGCGGCGTGTAGATGCTGAGTTATCAGGCCTTAATGTGAGCATGGATCGTAATGGGTGTCACCGGGTGGCGAGGTCACTTACAGGCGATGTTACAGATCAATCCTCTGCCCCCAGCCTCCCTGCTGGGAGTCAGCTGCTACAGCAGAGACACAATAATAGATTAAACACACACAGGCACGCACAGGCACACACAAATACACACAGGGGTTAATTGGGAACACGTGGGAAATGGCGGTGGACTCGGTCAATTGATAAGTTTGCAGTGTCTGATTATTATTCAGTTAATACAGCAAAGATATTCACCATACAGAAACATAAAAGTATCAGCTCAGATCTCTCTTTACTTCCATTCACTGGTTTAATAGAATAATCTATTTTATTTTATTTCTTGCTCAGACATTCAAAGCACTTGTGCAGCTCTTCTTTGCAGTGACTACAGAGTTAGTCATGAGGCTCCGTGCAGGTGCAGCAGTGAGCAGCGAGGTGACAAAGGCAGTGAGACCTCATGGCGAGCAGTGGTGTGTGAGAAGGACACAATGTGTGTTTGTAAATCTGTGCTAGTGCACTCCGAGCAGGGGTACATCAATGGATGCACTTGTCTGGGACACCGCGGACGCTTGTAAACACTGGTTTAACACAAACGCGCACACGCACGCACACACTCACACCTACAAAGCACACATGTCTACAAATGTGCTCTCTACACACACACACACACACGCGCACACAAACACACACTTGCCCCTTTTACCAGTAACACAAAAAAGCCATTTTCCGATTTAACGGGAACCTGCTTCATTAAACATTAACTCGTGCTACATTAAGGCTACACTCTGCTCTGCTGTGCTCTGATGGGCGACTGCTACGTTGTGCTTTGGCTGCCTGGGTGCAGCAGGACCGAGGCGGACAGGGAGGTTCATGGAAACTGAACCCAGGGACTGTCGGGCCTCCATCACCCCCAAACTCGGGCTACATCATATGGCTGAGGGTGCTGCTTATTATTATATCCTTACATAAGCAGACATATGGCAGTAACACCAGTGCTCAACAATGAGCAGCTCTGTGTGAACGGCATGAGAAAATAACACGGAAATATGAAAATCAGTTACTAACAGTTGTTTTTAAAAACTTGATAATGTGATGCACAATAAGACCATTTATACTCATTATGCATACTTTATCGATCCCTTTTCAGTAGTGTGTAATTTTCTTGATAGTGGTTTTCTATTGTAATCGCCTCCGACCACTAGCTGGCAGCAGCCATACTTAACTATCTCACCCTCCTTCTATTCCTTGTTTTTGCCTATAACATTGTTATTTTCACTGTGACATATAGAAAAAGAGATGTATTTGTTTGTGGGGTGTTGCAATAATATGGCCTTGCTTATCCCAGCGTATCGCAATATTTTCTATCATCACTGTGCATCACATACATATGTCCTCCTCTCACCATATTCTTGCCCACTGCAGCGCTTCAAAAGCATTGTTTTGCCACATAGTTTGATCTAATTTGTCAAATACCTGTTGTTGTATTGTGATTCTGATCATTTTGCAGGTTGATTGTGCTGACCTGGTTGTTGTACCGGTTGCTCCACTGTCTGTCTGTCTGTCTGTCTGTCTGTTCGTCTGTTCCACCTTCACTTCCTTTGGATGCTTTTGCCCCGTCCACATTTTTGCCCCAGTGTGCTGAGAGTGACTGAGAGCAGTGCAGGAGCAGATGGGGGAGGCTGGCAGCCATCTTTTACTCAGTTAGGTTGAGTAGGCACGTGGGTGGGTGTGTTAATTAGCACAAACAAGTATGTGTGTGAGTGTGTGTGTGTGTGTGTGTGTGTGGATGCGTATTGCCCTTGTGTGCAAGGGGCACAATAGACATAATTATCTCTGCTTGAGAGGCCCAGTTGCAGGAGCGTGTATGGGCGGGGTGGGGGGGGCAGGCGTTTGGAGGCGGACTTCAACAATGGCCCGACCATAGGCTTTGTGTGTACAGAGCAGAGGGCTGACAAGTGTCGGCTATTATTGACTATTTACACACTACTACACACGCCTGCTCACGTGCACCTGACACAGAAATGTACACACACTATAGCTGCCACTGGCACTCTCTCTTGCCGTATTTCTCATCACACATCTCTATCACACACACACACACACACACACACACAGAGGGAGAGAGAGAGAGAGAGACATGTAGTATAAGCACATCCATCAGTGTATCAGTGTCAATCAGTGAAAGAGGGAGAGATGGGAAAACCCCTGCGAGCACGTCATCCTGACAGAAAGCTGGCCACTGTGTCACCCTACAAGACATGGTGTGTGTGTGTGTGTGTGTGTTCTTTTATGGATATCTTTGTGGGGACCAAAAAAACCTACCTAGGTAGTGAGGACATTTTGGAAAAGTGAGGACATTTTGTCTGGTCCTCACGTTCTGTCACCCCTTAATAGGGTGAGGGTTGGGTATTAACTGGTTATGGTTAAAGTTAGAAATCGTGTGTGTGTGTGTGTGTGTGTGTGTGTGTGTGTGTGTGAATACAACCACTACAAGTGGGACACAGAGAGGACTTCACAGATAAGAGTATAGTTGCACATGGGATGATGTGAAAATGTCCTGCCCAGATTATCCTAATTAAAAAGTAATTGTGATCATGATATTATTGTTGTAATTGCAACATGTGCGTCAAATGTGTTTTTCTTAGCTTGACTTATTAAAATAACATGACAGTAACATTACTCATGTTACATGTCCACAATTTTCAATCCTTTTTACAAATTAAAAACAAGCATCTGAAATAAGATATTTAAAAATATGAGGCGAAAAGTGCAGGGCGCATAAATGACTGGGCATGTATTGTGTTGATCGCAAATCTTTTTCTAGTCAGTCATGCAAAATATTGCTGATTACTGATGAGTGGAAATTCCCAACATTTAACTAGTTGTGAGAAAGACCGTGTTTTTATTTGTTTCTTCCATCTTAAAAATCTTTTGTTTTTTTAATAGAATGAAAAATAATACAACTCTTTTTTTCCCTTGTACATTCCATGTTTTCGACAAAAGTCTGTCCCTGTCTTAGAATTATTATTATTATTATTATTATTATTATTATAAATGCATCCACATAATGAATCTCTTAGCGATCTATACGTACTCATGATTCCAATTCATTTCAACACAATTAATATATTAATATGCAATTACTGTTTTCATCATGTTATCAGACAAGTGTAATTATGTGTCACTCTCTGGCTCTGTCGTAAAGGATAGGTGTTAATCTGCATGTTGAACCACATCCTGAACCATGATGAAAGTGAGAGCATGAGGCTTGTGTCAAGGCTTAGAGACAAGAGTCGGGAGGTTAATCTGGTCTGGATTGGGCTAAGAAATAGGATTTGAGTAAAGAGGTTTTATCAGTTTTCTCTTTCTTCCTCTCTTCCACTCTTTTGTTTAGGCTGAAGAGAGAGGGGGATTAGTGTGAGGAGATTACGGCAGGCTCTACCAAGAAATTATATTTGAGGAATGCTTATTTACACTGGACAGTTTGCATCAGTGGCATAAAGTTTGTCTCAGATTTTCCAGATTTTTTTGTCTCGTGGAACACAGAGATTTGGACAATGGATTTGTGTGCATGTGGTTGTCTCTCAGGATGTCCTGAGAGAATTGTTTTCAATTTTGCATAGATAGATAGATAGATAGATACAGTAGATAGCTTTCACATTATAATGATATTAAGTTGTTTCTGTTTTTCACTGGCTCCTTGTCAGGAGACATGAGCGTGGATCGACTGAGATCTCTGGTGACTGGTGGTCATCCCACAGTGCCATGTTCCTACATGACCCCTCAATTAGACCTATTGATCTGCCTCAGCATTAGCTGTCCAAACACACACAAAGGTCAGACCCACATGCAGGCCATGATTGACTGCAGGCTGGTTTAAAAAAACGCTGCTTCGAGGTCAATGTGACAAAAGTCGGAGGAACAGACTCGGCTGCCGTTTGTGGATTATGCATGGTAAAAAGCTATGTGTAAGCAATTCAATAATTCAACATGTTTACAGGCTCACAGTTGTTTACGCCTTTTGTTTCTTCGCACAGTAGAAATTCGGTTAGACTGCGTATACAGTTGGCACACTGCCGTATTTTCTCTTTCTGCTGAAGACATGTGTGACGATAGCGTTTCAGAAGTGACCGCAAGTGAATTTTCAACTCACTGATTATTTATTGACTGAGTGACCAATATATCTCTGAATTTGCCATGAGAGGACCACACAGGTAGTATTTCTTCATGCTTTCCTGGATTAGCTCAGCTCTTGTAAAATGACAACACATTTTAAAAGAGACTGGGCAGAAACTCTTCCTGCTTCACAGTGAAGTGTCCAATT
The DNA here is from genome assembly GCF_958295425.1 of Solea solea. Taxonomy (NCBI): domain Eukaryota; kingdom Metazoa; phylum Chordata; class Actinopteri; order Pleuronectiformes; family Soleidae; genus Solea; species Solea solea. Next base: position 7,295,001 of record NC_081137.1, on the reverse strand, counting down.
TAAACTGTGGACGTTGTAATGTCATTAACCCTTTAACACCTAAGCCGCAAAATATCCGTCTGGACTTTGTTTTGCTTATTTTAACCATAAAAGGGTGAGAAAATGTGCTTTTGGCCATTTTTCCAGAGTAACTTTCAATATCTGTCAGTTATTTACAATTTACTGCATGTTAAAGTAGCGTATTATACGGTGGCCCTGAAGGTCAAAACAAATTTAAAAAACGCATCACAAAATGATGTTTTTTGATTTGCATTTGTGTTTTGACCTTCAGGGCAACCGTAGTATTAACAATTTAAAATGAAAAAAAATACAAATTTAGTTGTACACGAACACCAGAGTTTGTGTGTTAAATTTAAAATTTGAACAGTTTAATACATATTCAATGTCTCAATGACCAAAAAAAGGGAACTACAGTATGTGCTGCCATTTTTCCCACTTTTTCCCTTTCTGGCGACAAAGACGCTGGGTGAAATTACTGTAATAACCACATGTTGGTTTTTGACATGCAACTTCTTTTTCCAATTGCACAAACCGTGTCGAGTAATTACGGTAAATGCAATGTGTCGTCTGCGATGTGCTTGGTGTTTAAGGATTAAATACGATGCAATTTTGCTTGAACATGTTTTGCTTCAGATCAATGCATTTGGGAGGGAAATATTCTTACTGTTGTCATTAGCAGTGCTAGTATTGGTCAGCATTAGTATTAATATGAAGGAGGATTTGAATAGATAACACAAAAATGTGTTAATTATGGGCTACAGTCTTCAGTAAATGAGTAAATGACTATTTGACCTTTACCCTCAGAATGTTATTGTGCAGCGACAGCAACTAGTGAGTGACAAAACAGATCATGTGACTCCTGACGTTCATATTGATGATGTGGATTTCTGTGCTTGAACTTTGGTTAAATGTGAGATTTGGTGTATTTATAGTCATTTGGCATGAAGGGATTTCAACAATCCTTTCTGGTAAACACTGTACATGTATGCATGTGTGTGTAGCTATAGTTAAGCTCTCTCTCTCTGTCTCTCTCGGTCTCTCTCGGTCTCTCTCTGTCCCTGCTGGACAGTGACACTCCTCTGCCACCAGCACTCTAATAGGGAGGGACCAGGCCGCTCACTCAGTGCCACTAATGCAGCTCACTGCCCCGGGCTATGGGCTAAGCTGGAGTACACTGCATCACAGACACACACACACACACACACACACACAGACACACACACACACACACCGTGTATATAAAACTCTGTCTCTTATCTGCAGCCAGCGAAGTCAAAACAAGGTGGAGGGGCGAGGGATTTTCGCCTCTGGATGTTTACTTTGACCGAGCGACATTTTCTAAAGAACTGAGTTACTTTGGTGTTTAAGTGTGAAGAAGTTAACAGTTAAATGTGAGTTAATGGGAAATCCACTAGAGGGTAGGGTTTTTGGACCATGGTGGCATGGTGCAAGTATATATATATATATATGTGTGTGTGTGTGTGTGTGTGTGTTTCTTTCTCTCGAGACTCTCATTATCACTGCTGTCCCAGATGTCACCAAGCACATGAAACACACGTCATGAATAATGGAGTCCTATTTCTACATTTCTCCCCGTTTCTCTCCTACACTCCCATCATCTTTCCCTCCGTCCCTCGTCTTCCTCTGATGCTTTCTACTGATGCTTAATCTCCTCGGCGCTGTCTCTCTATCTGAGATGGTCCATTTAGCTTTATGCAGCGTCGCCGGGGCCTGTCTGGTTAGGACGGCTTTATGGGGGGGAACGCGGCGTCTCCGCAGTGTTGTGTTGAGTTATATCCACGCAAACGACATCTTTTGCATATGATCGGTTTTATTCCTGCCCCGTTCCGCCTGCTCCCCTCCCCCAGTGTTTGCTGTTTAAAGTTACACAGGCCAAATTGGGACAGCGCAGTCATCTGGAGCAGAAGAGACGCGGTCCCATCACAGTGACGACCACACTCTCTCTGTCTCGTCCTCCACCTTCGTCGTCTCCTCCTCACCTCCGTCCAAATTCCAAAACGTCCTCTCTAACGCAGCAGTGAAGCCGGAGAGGTCAGGGGAGAGAGGGAGAATATGATTGAAAGATGAGGTAAGCAGTCAGAATTGGTTCGGAGAGAGGACAGCAGTTAGGATTAGACAGTGAAGCGTGGCTTTTTAATGAAAACATGACAGAGCTGCAGCTCCTTCAACGTCCTGCTTCGTCCCAGAAAACGAACACTCACCAGAAAAGAAACCAAAGATCTATATGCCAATATTCACACACTGTACGTACAATATTTACCACATGGTACACTGCCTTTTAGACTTGCTCTGTTTTGAACAATCTGCTCATGTTAACAAAGTCCCTTTTTACACCAGAGCTGCGGTTGTTACACATTAGCCGTGCCAATAAAACCTGCTTTGAATGGGAATCGAAGGGAGTTAAGAGGCAGCTATTCATAGATGTTAAGTAAGTGTGCAGCGGAATAAAAGCCAGGAAAGTGTATATATTTAATTGGCTGACACCTGCTTCTACTTGGACTTTTTAATGTACACAGCAGCGAGAGGGAGAAGAGAGCAAAGGGAGGGTTGAGTGGGCTCTTGCTTTGAATACAGATGCAACACCCCCTTTTTTTGAATAAAGGTTTGAAAGGAGGAGAGAACACAGACACGGACTGTTATCTCCTCCACAGTTTACCCTGCGTTTTACCCTTTGCTTTTCCCCCTTTTGCTGCCTCTTCTCTCCATTCTCCCTCTAAATCAAGTCAGTCTGTCCAGTGCTGCTGATTTTCTTTCAGTCCTCAGTGCTAATTTTAATGCATAGTTTATAATTTTTTTTTTTTTTTCTGCTTTGCAGCAGGGACATTTTTCTTGTCCTATTTTAAGCCCAGTAGGTGTTTTTTTTGCATGTGTGTGTGTGTTGTTTTCTGGCATGTCTGCATTTGTGAGCACCGAGCATATTCCAGCACAGCAGAGAATATCTCTGGAATCTACTAAGTTGTTTTTTTTTTTTGTTTTTTTTTTCTGTTTTTCTGTCTTTTTCTTTGTGTGACAGTCACAAGCCTTTGATCCACTCCTCCTCCTCCCCCTCCTCCTCCCCCCTCCTCCTCTCACTCTTCACCTCCTTTCAAATTCTTCTTTGCAACTTGCAGTCGAAACAATACTTTAAGGCAGACGTACAGAATGCAGCTTTTCTAGTGACATACTTTCCGAATGTAAATGTAAAGTCAGGCTGTAAAATCAATTCATTTGCATAATAATAATAATAACTGACTTAATATTGATATTGATGTTGACGTTGACATCATCGTTCTTCTGTTTTCTACATTTTCTGGACTCGATTAACTGAGGAAATGATCGACAGATGAATCGATGATGGAAATAATCATGTTCATCACAGCATTTGTGTTCATGAAAAACACTGATGCAGGTGAACTGCCGTTATTAGTTATAGTAATGTTACAAAAATGTGTTACTAATGTTAAAAAATACTTTTACTTGATGTTTTCAACTTACAGAAACATGTTAATATCATTATAATAACATTACTTAGTTTGACAAAAATGTTTTAAGTTATGAAAAAAATGACTCATGTTGCTAATTAAACCTGATCTTTAGTGAACATTTTAAAGTGGAGACAAGAATCTAAACTGGGATGTTATAAGTAATGAATGCCCTGGAAAGATGCAGGTGCCTCATTTGGCATTCATTCCCAATTATCCCAGTAATGGAAATGAACATACATAATAATGAAATTGTTAATTACAAATGGAGAATGAAGATTTCATTTGTATTCTTCAAATGGAAAAAACACACACAGGCCAGTGTGTAATCCTTTATATTGTGTCATAAAAATCAACATGCACATACTGTAAATTAGATTAAACGGAAATGTCTCTGACTTTATTTCACTTGTGGAAGAGGGAAACCTCTGACCCTCCGTTGCTTTGGCACATGTTCTCCTCGTGTTAGTTCACCGACACAATAATGAGCAGTGAAAATGCACTCGAACAGTTTAAACTGGAGAAACCCCTTCAAGGCAAGGAACCCCTGCCTTTGACCATCGACAGTGTTGGAGGAAAGAACGACTCCAGGGATGAGATTGTAGTGATCCGTCAGGAGGAAAACAGGGTTGTGAATTTGATAGCTCATTAGCCTTTTCCAAACTGATTATATATGAGGGTCCATACTGGGAACTCCCATAGGAAGAGGAGCATTGAGTGCAGAATATTTGTGCGGTTAGGTTTTAGTTTTCTCTTACACACGGGGAGATGCGGGATGTTGGACACAATCCTGTGAAGCATGTAGGTCAGATTATCCTCCAAGAGTGAAATTAGTTTCCTATTGAGTACAGGTTATAGTTTCTGAACTTTGTATAGAACTGCTAATGGGGAGTTAAGCTTAAACTTAACTTAACTTAAAACAGAGGCCGACAAAGTGGGAAAAGTGGGATTTCCTTATTTTTTTTAACATTAATTTCACTCTGCGCGACAGAGGGTTTTGCGGTTCCTTCCTTGATGATTGTAAACACGCTGCACTTTAATAATTGCTGGAACTACGCTGTATTCATAACAGGGTGGCAGCGAGAAGACCCTAGCAACAGGGAGAGGATGAAGAAACCGTGAGAGTGCGAGGGAGGGAGGGAGAAAGATGCAGAACATCAATAAATAATGGCCCCACTGAGGAGGTGGAAATATGGGCCTCGTTATCTTTGCGCCGACGCCTTCATTTGCATGTGAGAAAATGAGGCTGCTACTAACTCACACACACACACACATATAGACACATATGTATATATCCACACAGGCTACAGTATATATCCTATTTATAGACCCTGTCAAGCCTTTATTTTTTCCCCTATTCTCTCTTTCACACATATTTACACATCCATTATTTTCCTTTTCTATCCTCCTCTTTGGAATTTATCGTGGCAGTAGGTCTGGTCTGTTGTATGACTGTGAGGCTGCAGGCGTTTTGTTGGATTAAAAAAAATAAAGAAATAAAATGAATGAAAACACGTAAGAGGTTCGCCGAGGACATGCGGTACAACTAGTCTAAGTAATGCCTCTTTTTCAGTATATTCAATATTTAGTCCTATAAATTGAAAACAAATCTGAAGATCTTGAATTGTATGGACATTTATACGTCATTTTATTTGTATCTTAAAAGTTTGAGCGTGACTTAAAACACATTTAGCAAGAACCCTTTCTTATCCTCATCATACACTTAAAAACAGAGATTAAAATAGAGATTAAAAACATATTTTCCGTGAATGCTTCTCCACTAATTTATAGTTTATTGTGATTTATTTATGGCTTTGCTTTCTAACGTGTGTTCACATTAGTTTTAGTAGTTAGTTTAGTTGTTAAGCTGTTGATAGAGATCTGATCCCTGGTCAACACAGGTTTTTATTCAATGGTACAATTTGTACGTTCATATGTCTTTTCCAGAAAAGGATAATTAAAAAAAACAAAAACATGAATATTTATGAAGTAACTCGACCAATTACTTAATAAAGAAAAACAATGTACAGAATATTCCCCAATAGAGATACCAACACACTATAGTAATAAATGAAGATGGCTGAGTTGAAAAAATAATTATGTAACACCAACTGCTCCACCATATTGCCATTCAGAGTGCCTGCATGCATGCACGTCTGCATGTTTTGCTGCAGCTGTGTGTGTGTGTGTGTGTGTGAGTGGGTGCAGATGCACATTGACTCTGTTTCTTGTTATCTAGTCAAGTCAGCATGAATAAAAGCTGAGGGAGCACAGTGATTTGGTAATTAATATTTTACTCTGTCTGCCACTTTGCTTAGAGACCGAGAGCAAGAGAGCTGAGAGAAAAACAGAGGGGAACAGGGGGTGAGACAGGCGGCAGCGCGCTTCACACAAAGAGTCGACTAAACATAGACTGAAGGTTAAACCGCTGCATTAAACTGGACAGACAGGGAGGGGAAACGTGCATGTATATATACTGTGTATCGCATGTGGCTTCAGAGGCTGAAGATTGGATGAATTCAGCCCAGTATACTGAAGACAGAACGTGTGGCTTTGACAGATCCAGCTGACTCTCTCTCTCTCTGTGTGTGTGTGTGTGTGTGGGCCTTTGTCAGAGTGTTGTGACAGGCGACGCGTCGGTTTTGTGGGAGTAGCAGTCTTAAAGTGCTGATTATCCTGTAAAGGCTTCATTTTGGGGGGCAAACAAAGGCTACTGCCAAATTGCAGGCTTTGCCTCCTCTTAGGTCACACACTATATTCCGTGCATGCACACGCGCGCGCACACACACACACAGTCTGTAACTGCTACCTTCAACACCGCCGCATACGCAAGACCCCGGCAAAACGTTGATAATGCTAAACACAGGTGCGTGTGAATGCAACAAATCTACCTGTTTGCTTGTCTCTCTGATCCTGAAAGACACCAGGGAACTGCTGCATGTCAATTATAATGGTAACAGTGATAGTGGAGTAAAAGGAGATCATTTCCAGGTAATAAGGTGGTCAATCCGACCTCCTTTATGTCCCATACATTTTTTCCATCGCTTTTACCAGGCTATTACTTGGTTATTTCTATAAAAAGAAGACGTATTACCATGATTTCACTTCCCTATTACAAATGACATATTGCTACTGTACTGCAGTAAGAAAAACCTCTTAGTTAGAGCTGAAAAACAAATAGCAAATAACACAACGGGATCAATGTTGCCGTTTTGTAAAGTTTAGTCTTTCTTTTTCTGATTGTTTAATGTTGTGTAAAGCCAATTTTATCAAACCGTAATACATGAATGAATAACATATGACACTATATGTAAGTTCTCGTCTTTGCATTAGAGTATAGTAATATTTGGATGGTATTCCGTATGGTGACGCTTCATCTTGTGTTGAAGCTATAGCGCCCCCTGTGACCCTGTGGTAGAAAACGAATGAGTGAATGAATGAAATCGGGATCACAATATTTGATTTGATATTCAGCCCTATTTTAGTCATGATCTCCACTTGTGGTTACCACATTTGGAAGTTTTTGAGGGCGCAAAGTAACATTTCCATGGCTTGGTGATGGTAGTTTGGCACATAAGCGTTTTACATTGTGCATAAAAGGTCTATTAATCTTTTGTCTGCTCCATCTACGGGTGGCGTAAATGACCGCTGTGTGTCCTCAAAGCCTTGAAACAGTGCCAGGTTTTCGGGAGGCGAGCGTTTTCAGGCAGGTAGTGCCAACTGTTCCGGCTGCTGTTTGCTCTGCGCACAATATGGTTTTTGCAATGAGCGCAAAAGCTTTGTACTGTAATCATCTCTCTCTTGTTTTCCTTTGGGGGTGTTAACAGTCCCCTCTGCTGAAACGTGTGTTCCTCAGGTAACAGGTTCTCGCTCACGTCCTTCGGAGCGCTTTACATCTCCGACGTTCAGAAGGAGGACGCCCTCTCGACGTACCGCTGCATCACCAAACACAAGTACAGCGGCGAGACGCGGCAAAGCAATGGCGCCAGGCTCTCCGTGATGGGTGAGCAGGTTTTCTGTTATCACTTCATTCACACCCCTTCGATGTTTCTTGCTGTCTTGACAAAAGTGAATCATGTCTTTCATCAACTAGACCCCAACGAGTCCTCGCCCACCATCCTGGACAGCTTCCAAGCAGGGGAGGTGTACGCGGGCCAGAGCATTGAGCTTCCCTGCACAGCGGGAGGTTACCCAAGCCCTACCGTGCGCTGGCTGAAGGATGGCCGCCCGCTGCCCTCAGATGCCCGCTGGACACGGCGTTTGACAGGGTTGACCATCAGCGACCTGAGGCAAGAGGACAGCGGCAGCTACGCCTGCGAGGTCACAAACAGTTTTGGCTCAAAGGAGGTGTCTGGACAGCTTCACGTTATAGGTGTGTGAGCACGCGCATTAGCAATACATCCTGACAGACTCCCACACTGTCTCTTCACTGAGTCACCCTGGTGGACAGACAGATTCATAAAAATGTCTTCCTTTTTTTTTTTGGTTCGAGGCGCACACAGAAAGTCACACCTAGAGTGTGTCAGTAACAAATGTGTGCGCGCGATGTGTCGCGCGATGCCCCGTCACATCAAGCCTCAGAAACAGAGACGGCGCGGTAATTCGCCGGGACTGAATCCATAACCCGGCTGCCAGCACCGCTCACCGTCAGGGAGAAGAGAGGGTGAAGAAGACGGAGATAAAGACGCGGGGGTCACAGAGGGGGCGATCAGACAGCCAGACAGTGCTGGAATGACATTATCTACAATGTTATAACAAGATAATAAGACTGGCAGAGACAAATGTACATTGTGTTGTGGATACAAAGAAACAAAGAGCAGAGGAAGGCGAGACAGAGGGAGAGAATAGAGAGGCGGTCGGCTTTGCCAGTGGGCACATCATGGCAGCACACTCTGTGACTCTGACAGGGTGGTGGGGGGAGGCACAGCATTGCCCCCCAGCATACACCACCAGCTGCCTTATTGCTCACTGACATTTGCACACACATCCATGTGTGTGTGTGTGTGTGTGTGTGTCTCTCACACACACACACACACACACACCACGGTGGACAGAGATGTGAAGAGATATCTCCAGCTGCTTTTTTAATGAGTGTGTCAAACTGATTGAGTCACCACCGCTGATTGTACTCTCTCTTTCTCCCCAGCTATACGATTTCAGAGTCCTTAAAAAAGGCTAGAAATGTTTGTTTATATATTGATTAATAAATCATTCAGGGTTTTTTTTGCCCTTTCATTTGTAAAGCCTTAACATACAAGTTATTAATCACCAATATAATGATCAGTAATAAGAAGTAATAAAAAGACAATGTGGTTATACAGGTATACAAACTCCAGACGTGCTTGGTTTAAACGTACATGCAGACATGTTTTCTGACGTCCTTGATCCTTCTCTCAGATCCTCTGCGAGTGACCTTGTCCCCTAAGAATCTGAAAACGGGCATCAGCAGCACACTCTTCTTCACCTGCACTGTGGAGGGCTCTCCGGAATACACCATCTCCTGGTACAGAAACACCGAGCCCATCGTCCCCGACCAGCACATCTCCATCCAGGGGCAACACAACGACACGCTGCAGATCACCGCAGCGCAGAAGTTCCACTCCGGGGCCTACCAGTGCTTCGCCTCCCGAAAGGGTCTCACTGCTCAGGACTTTTCCATTATTCTGCTCGAGGGTATGTAGACAGAGATGGTCAAAGAAGTACACATCATCAGAGTCACAGCAGGTTTTTAATGACAGCACTGTTACTATGGTCTTTAAAATTGAAGCTCTACTCCTGTTTAAACTGTTAGTTCAAATCCCTTCAACATACATGATCAGTAGGACATCGTGGATTATTTTTGCCACAGAACAAATTATTTAACTTCTTCATCAATCCATGTCTTTTCCGCAGATGGTACCCCTCGTATTGTGGCTTCCTTCAGCGAGCGGGTGGTGAACCCCGGCGAGCCCTTCTCCCTCAAATGTTCGGCCAAAGGAGCCCCGCCTCCCTCCATCACCTGGACGCTGGACGACGAGCCCGTGGTGCGAGACTCCACCTACAAGACCAGCCAGTACACGCTGTCGGACGGGCTGACGGTGTCGCACGTCAACGTCAGCAGCCCGCTCATACGAGATGGAGGAGTGTATCGCTGCGTTGCACGCAACTCGGCCGGTAGCGCAGAGTACCAAGCGCGCATAAACGTAAGAGGTGCCTGTCTGCTTTTCAATATAAATGCACTCTACACCTGACTCCATATAAACACACAGGGGCTATTAATATCTATCTATCTATCTATCTATCTATCTATCTATCTATCTATCTATCTGTCTATCTATCTATCTATCTATCTATCTATCTATCTATCTATCTATCTATCTATCTATCTATCCTTATCTTTTAAAGATACACTGATGTAGTCAGTATATTGATAATCAACAAATATCAACACTCAGGTTGCAGTAAAGGGAGCACAACTAACCTCCCTCTCCACCTGTCAACTTGCCCCGATCACTCTATCCCTCAACCTTTATCTCTTCACCTCCCGTCTCCGCGGCCGCTCCCTTACTCTGCCATGACCTTCCTCACCTCATCCGCTCCTCCTCTCCGACCTCTCTCTCTCTCTCTCTCTTTCTCTCTCCATCCCCACCCCCACCCCCACCCCCCTCTCTTCCCTGTGTCTCCAGGTCCACCTCGAATTAGACCCATGCGCGACATCACCGCAGTGGCAGGCAGGAACACCTACATAACGTGCCGTGTGATTGGTTACCCGTATTACTCCATCAAGTGGCTAAAGGACGGCATGCAGCTGCCGGATAATCACCGTCAAGTGTTGTTTGAGAATGGTACGCTGCGGCTGACGGACGTGCAGAAGGGCGCAGATGAGGGCACCTACTTATGTAGCGTCCTGATCCAGCCCCAGGTGTCAATCAACCAGACCGTCCATGTAACTGTCAAAGGTAAGAGTGAAGAGAAAAGGGGATTCAAACGGATAAATCTGCACTAAGAAATATTTTTTTGGCTAAAAATGTATCTATTCCATACAAATCTTGATGAGAGCTTCATCTTACTTTCTCCAAACAGGTTATTCCTAATAAGAATTACAATTATGTCAAATATTTCCCAATATGTATCCCACATACGACTGAAGAAAGAGGTAGATGGTGTCTTACAGATTTATGGTTTGTCTATAAAGGGCTGAACAATTAATGGTTTCCAGATCAAAATGAGCGCAATGAACAAATCACAAAGACCCATGTATTCTACTTTCAGTTGTTCTGTAACAAATAAAAATGCGATACACGGGTTTTGGAATGAATTGGTGGAGTTATCATCGTTGGAGAAATGCGTCTTTATATCGTAAATATAATATAGTGACGATTGACCCAAACGTCAGAGGACAAAATAGCAGCCACAATATCCGTCAGAAACATCACAATGAGACATTTTTTTCCTTGCGTCGCCGAGGCTCGTCTGTGTTTGGTTTCCTCCGTGAGTTGGGTCATGATGGCAGCAGGGCAGCTGCAGAGGTGTTTAAGTGAGTGTGCATGTGCCTACGTGTGAGTGTGCCTCTGATTTAATTAGATGAATAATAATGAAGCCTAGATTAAATCCCCCAGATGTCTCAGCTGTAGTACCCCCACCGCAGCCCTCATTACTATGGCAACGCAATGACTTCCTCCTGCCAATTGGACTCCAACCAGAGCAGCTATTATGGGTACAGGAGATGGGGGGGCTGAGGGGTGGGGGGGGGGGGGGGGGAAGAGGGTCTCATCGGCCAATGACCTTCTCTCTGTCGTTCCCCGTCTCTTTCTTAGCGTCGCTCCAAATGGCCACAGTGCCACTCACTTCCTCTGTTCCACTGACTCGCTGTACTCGTCCTCTCTCCGCAGTTCCGCCGCTCATCCAGCCCTTTGATATCCCCTCTACCTCAGTGGGGAAGCTCATGTACATTGCCTGTGTGGTGTCATCTGGGGACATGCCCATACGCATCACCTGGCACAAAGATGGCCAGCTCATCGTGCCAGGCTCCGCCTCTGGCGTTGCAATCGAGACCAAAGAGTTCATGAGCTCCCTGCAAATATCCAAGGTGACACTGAAGCACAATGGAAACTACACCTGCATCGCCAGCAACGCCGCTGCCACCGTCAGCTGGGAAAGACAGTTGATTGTGACTGGTGAGAAATGAGCAGTGATTCTGATTTATGTCAGATAAAATGTGATGAGTTCAGGAACACGTCAGTCCCCCCCCCCCGTATGTTTCTGCTTTAGTTATTTTAATATTTAATGCCAGTGCATCTTTTGGTTTCTCAGTACCGCCACGTTTTGTGGTGCAGCCCAACAACCAGGACTGCATCTACGGGAAAGCAGGCGTTCTCAACTGCTCTGTGGAGGGTTACCCGCCTCCCAAAGTCATGTGGAAACATGCCAAAGGTAAAATCATTCACACAATATCAACAGCGCAGGATGACACGGCCGAGGACTCATCTGTGCGTTTGCTTTGTGTCGTGCCGCTGCAGGTGTAGGAAACCCTCAGCAGTACCACCCAGTTCCTCTAACCGGCCGGATCCAGATCATGTCAAACGGCTCTCTGCTCATCCGACATGTTCTTGAGGATGACCGAGGGTACTACCTGTGTCAGGCGTCCAACGGCGTGGGCTCAGACATCAGTAAAAGCATGATCCTCACTGTCAAGAGTAAGTGTCAATCATTCACTCACTTCCTTTGATAACCACATCTCCGAGCTCGAGTGTGTACAGAGAGAAGTCTTAGTTTTTAGGAGCGGGATCAGCTCCTGTAAGATGCACTTTTGCCCCCCGGGCTACTGCGGCCGACGCCAAACATAACAAAATCTTGTCTGTCCTGCGCATTCCCATCTATGGCTATCTTTTGATATTGATTGACGTGTTCTGGCCGCCTGTCTGTGCACTCCTGAATATTTGGTGGGGGAACAGGGGCTGATGAATTAGTGATGAAAACAAAACCACAGGAACCCCTTCAATCAATAACCCCGTGTCTGAGGAAATGACGAGAGGAAGAAAAGCAGGGGTGTGAAAAAAAAAACAGAAGAAGGCAGAAAGGCAGGGAGGAGGCAGGATAAGAGGCCAGTGGGGCTTGAAGCGTGAAATGAAAATGGAGAACCAATGGCAGAAACAGAGATGTCTATATATCCATAATATGTCCCCGGTTTCCAATACCACATCGCTCTTCCTTCATCTCATTACTCCCTGTAATAGTATCCGTCACACTGACATGTGTCTGTGATTCCGCTCAGTCCCTGCGATGATCACCAGCCACCCCAACACCACCATGGCGAGAAAGGGCCAGACCAAGGAGCTGAACTGCACGGCGCGCGGCGAGCAGCCCATCATCATTCGCTGGGAGAGAGGGGACACCGTCATCGACGCGGAGAGGAACCCGCGTTACTCCATCACCATCAACAAGAAGGGGGACGAAGTCATTTCAACTCTAAAGGTGAGAGTCAGACGACAACACTGAGCTAACCCTGAACTCTCAGGTCTTATTCCTGTAAAATAAACGTTCCTTAATAAAAGTTCCTTAATATCAATGTAAATGTACTCTATTTCCTTATATTCTCTGTGTATTCTGTTTGTTTTTGGTCACAGTTGAATCCAGCCGAGCGAGGAGATTCTGTCTTCTTCTCCTGCCACGCCATCAACTCCTACGGAGAGGGTCGAGGCCTCATCCAGCTCACTGTGCAAGGTGTCTTATACAAGATGTACAGCCTAGTTTACTCAAGCTATAGACATGATCACCGAATAAGCCCTCACCTTGTCTTTCTCCATCACACACGTTAGAGCCACCAGATCCTCCAGAGCTGGAAGTGAGGGAGGTGAAAGACAGGAGCATGAACCTGCGCTGGATCCAAAGGTTTGATGGGAACAGCATCATCACCAGTTATGACATCGAGTACAAGAACAAGTCAGGTTGGTATCGTAGATATAAACATCACAGCACATGTTGGGTTTTTAATAAGATGCATGATCAGAAAATCTGATTTTGTTTGTTTTTGTACAGACTCCTGGGATCACATGTACACAACCAGGAACATCTCCCCCACTAACAACCAAGCCAACATTGTGGAGCTGCACCCGGCCTGCGTTTACAGCATACGCATGTACAGCTACAACAAGATTGGCCGCAGCCTCCCCAGCAAAGAGCTCACAATCAGTACTGAAGAAGCGCGTAAGTGCCCTTATTCAGCCTTACTTTTTTTATTCTTTTTCATAGAGCAGCATAGTGACACTCTGATTCTGACGTTTGCCATCAACAGCACCTGACGGGCCGCCAATGGACGTCATCCTCCAGCCGATGACGTCTCAAAGCATACGGGTTACATGGAGGGTGAGCTCACGACTGTCTTTCTTTCAAATGCCATGAAACCACCAAGAAAAGAAAGATGGATGGATAATTAAATCCAGGAAAGGGCAGTAATGCAACACAGCGGATGTTAACTGCCATGAAACACCGTAGAAGAAGAGGATGGATGGATAATTAATCCAAAGCAAGGCAGTAATGCAACATTATGTATAGCAACTGCCATTAAACACCACGAGCAACCAAGTGAACGGCTGATGAATCAAATATTATATGTCTGTGCTTTTAGTTGTACTCTGTGAAGGGAAGTCACCAAAAAGACACACGTGTAGTTAACGGCTATGCATGGTAATGCACACATTTAATGCCTCATCGTCAATTTCCACTACCCCTGTACATTATTGCCAAATAACTCAACCAGTTGCCGTGTTGCACGGTGATTTCAAAGCGTCTTAAGTGCACTGCTGTCTTATAACGTCTATAACTGCACATCCCCCAGGCCCCCAAGAAGGAGCTGCAGAACGGCGTGATCCGAGGCTACCAGATCGGCTACCGAGAGAACGGCCCGGGCAGCAACGGGCAGTACAGCATAGTGGAGATGAAAGCGACAGGGGACAGTGAAGTGTACACCTTGGATAACCTGAAGAAGTTTGCCCAGTACGGGGTAGTGGTCCAGGCCTTCAACAGAGCAGGGACTGGACCCTCCAGTACTGAGATCAATGCTACAACACTGGAGGACGGTAAGAGCCAGTAGATGGGAAAATGTGTGCGTGCGTGTTCTTGTACTTGTGGCTGTGTGGGGACCAACAAATCATATAAACCATACGGAGTGAGGACATTTTGGCTCTTTAAAGGGCTTTTCGGGGTTTAAGACCTGGTTGTAGGGTTAGGCTAAGGAATGCATTATGTCAATGATGTGTCCTCATTATATATAAATTGTGTTTGTGTGTGTGTGTGTGTGTGTTCCACGTATTCCTCATGTTGTGGGGACTTAAATCTATTTACAGTCAAGTCGTGCTGCACAATTTGTGTAAATAAAATAGTGAAATTGAGTCCAATGGAGGACACGGATTTTTACAGACCAACATACAGACACACATGCTCAAACAAAATGGAAGAAATTAAATTTCAGCACTTTTTTTTGTAACTTTAATTAGCACCCTCATTAGGCTAGTACAGAGGGAGAGGAACAAGGAACCCCGTTACTCTCTGAATGCCTGCCCAGGCTTCCTCCTCCTCTTCCTTCACTGGTTTTCCTGCTCATCTTTCCTTTGTGTACTTTGCATCTTTATTCTCGTGTATCTCTTCAAACCCTCAGTGTTAGTATGTCAGAAGGGATGGACGTCATTATGCCAGTAACAGTGATTGCTTAGAGTGGCGCCGCTCCCAAAATCTGCAAACGGCTAGAAAGATGAACTTTGTCTTCCTTTCCGATTTTAACCTCCACATCTCGGTTTTTACTTCACCCACCTCATCTGCATGTTAACTCTGTAAGGTGTGGCTGTTTTGCTATTCATGTTGCACTCTCTCGGCGCACATCCCCCCTCACCCCAACCCCCCTCCACACCTCCTCTCCTCCTTCCTCCCTGCTCTAAAAGCTAGCAGTGAACAAGGAGCCATTGAGAGCTAATTTGAGCTTGTTTGACTGATTTATTTCAGCAGAGACTGCCTGTGGGTTGTGTTGTTGAGTAGTCATTAATTATCAGCGCCTCAGCCACTATTCTAAATCAGTCAGATCTTCTTAGCGACAGCAACAACCAGGGATTTTTGACTGGTGGGAATTATTCAATACAAGACACGAAAGTCTCGCAGCACTGACGCTCCCCACCTGCTCTCTCTCCCCAGTGCCGAGCGAGCCTCCGCAGAACGTGCGAGCCATCTCGGTGACGTCGGACGAGGCGGTGATCACGTGGGCGGAGCCTCCGCGGCTGACGCTGCACGGCGTGCTGAAAGGCTACCGGGTCGTGTTTTGGTCCCTCTTCCCTGACGGAGGTGGGTGCTGTGGGGGCCAGACCCAGTGGCCAATGCAGAGTAATTATCACCTATCTCATTCTAAACCTTCCCACCTCCCACCACCATCCTCCTATCTGTCAGTGTTGTGCACCTGAATGTGTAAATGTGTGTCCAACCTTTCCCATGTGAGCACTTCCAGTTCCTATGTCTCTTTTTGTAATAGATCGGTAACTCCAGTGTGATTACTGTACTGCACTGTGAGTGTGATGATTCCCAATTCCACCAAGTGCTACAGTTCAGTTCAGTATGCAGAGTGGGGCGTGTACGTTATCTACATACATTAATAATTAAGTAAAATGCCAAAAAAAGATGGATGGTCACAACTTTTTACAGTCGAAACACAAATAATTACGTAGCATACCAAACTGGACTGAGCTGTATCTCATGGTGGTCCCGTGACAGTCCAACCCTGCCTCATAGACGTTTATATCAACTCGGCTGCATTAGCAACATGTTTTGAGGGCAATGAAATGCAGAAACCCACAATTATTTATTACTTTTTGGTTCTGATAATCCCGCTTCTCGGAAAACAACTACTGCTCAGTAATCCGGGCAGTAATCACATTTCCCGTAAGGCATTTTAACAAAGCAGGAGTTGGTCTGTGTTTGCTCACCTGCACCACTCTCATACTCATTCTGCACACGCTATCCTTCAGAATGGGGAGAGATGCAGAATATCACCACGATGCGAGAGCAGGTGGAGCTGCGAGGGCTGGAGAAGTTCACCAACTACAGCGTGCAGGTGCTGGCCTACACACAAGCTGGAGACGGGGTCCGCAGCAATGTCCTGTATATCCAAACCCGTGAGGACCGTAAGTACACACGCACACACACACACACACACACACACAAACAGGCCTGTGCATAAAAAGATGTCAGCGTTTATTCATTTAAAAAAATGTAATGCAGAACTTTTGATTAGAAACAAATATCTATCATTTTCACAATGAGTTAATTAAGCCTATCACATACACACAACGCACAATATTTAGATCTTGTGCGTACACACTCGCACTGTACACAGGAAGTCATTTGTTATATGTCAAGACGGCATTAAAGTGTTGTTCACAGAGATCAAACGGACGCAGAATAATAACATCGACACCAAAAACCCGGAAAAGTTACGCACTGGAGCTTTAATTTATATAGGGAGAGGTGAAAGACCGAAAAAAAGGGGGTGCTCGGCTGCATCTCAAGCCCATGACAAAAGCTCATTTATGCTGGGAACCTCCATTAGCAGTGCTAATGAGAATTAAGAGGCTTTGGTTGAGCTGAGGGAGGCTGGAGGAAGACATTGAGGGGAGAGGAGGGGTGCTCTTTGGGACTATATAACAACCAAGAGTCAGGCATCAGCCTGCGCCGGCACCTTTTTCCACCAGCCTTGTTGCCATAGGCAGGAGGATTAACTCCTCTTGGATTAGAGAGAATTAATTTTGTGCTTACACCATTGGAGGCGGGATTACAGCCAGATCCATGTCTCTTTATAAAGGAAGGGGTGGCGGTGGGGCCTGCGGGTTTGAAGATGAAAAGATAGAGAGGCGATTGCACGGCCTATTCGCGGCTGACTCAATTAATAAGGCGTAAAAAAAAGACAACACAGAGATGTCATAGCTCAAAAGTGTATCGGCCCATTACTGTGAAATATCTCCTCGTGCCTGGCACGCCAGTGCATAATTTATTCGTGTAGGCGGGGCTGTTCGCTCAGCACCACCCTGCCCCTCCTCCTCCTCATCATCACTGGCACTGCGCTGGCTTCACAGACAGACTGTCAGCAATTTTTTGGGGCAGATTTTGGGCACCAGATGGGACTTAACTTTCCCTCCTCCCACTGCCACGCCTACTTTGATATGGAGGTCCAGTTATGATAATGATGAAGGCCTATTCTTCTCCCCTGCACTGCCGCCACCACCGTCATCTCTCCCCCGGGAACCTGTGATTCTCACCGTTCTTTCATTCGTGCCTCCCTTTTACACACATATATATCCTGACTGAGTGTTTTGTTTTTATTCCTGATCATGTGACGTGTGGGGTGAGGGAATTCGAGGCCATGGACTGGCCCGGTGATCAGGGGTGGGCCTCACTTACAAAAAAAAAAATGAATAGATTCCTTTATTGGGCTGGGTTTTACACTTCTATAGACCCCAGATGAGGCCCGCTTTCAGACACAAGTTATATTTATGTGCTGAGTGAATAGACTTGACACTGAGAACCCCACGCTGTGAGGCCAATGTGGAAAAAAGCATTGTTGTTCACCTTTGAAAGATCCCAGTGTCCCGGTGTTTTGGTAAAGTGTGCGTCCATTTTGAACCCCTTTTTGCGCATTTAGCCTGTAATAAGATTATGAAGTGGTTCCCAGTGTCGCGCTGAAGTGGCAAGTAGAGGATCAGACACGAGTGTCTAATCTGTTTGTGGCAGTTAAAGAGAATACTGGGTGTCACAGTGTCAGAAATGCTGACCAGTGTCTAAATGAACATATGTCAGCCACCCAAAGGGAGTTCTTCCAAGTCCTCCCAGAGCGGCTTAGCACAGGATAAGACCACCAATCTGAAAACAAGCCTGCTTACTTTAATAGGCATCCCACAACCAGTGTGTGTGTGTGTGTGTGTGTGTGTGTGTGTGTGTGTGCAAACAAAAACACTCACACACCGAAGCACATCAATATATTTATGCTCTCCATGCTGATGTTCTTGTGTTTTTGTTTTGTTTTTCCCAGTTCCTGGTCCGCCAGCCGGCATCAAGGCAGTTCCCTCGTCCCCAAATAGTGTAGTTGTGTCCTGGTTACCTCCTCACAAACCAAATGGTGTCATCCGCAAGTACACCATCTACTGCTCCAGTCCAAACTCGGGACAACCAGTAAGTATGTCTCTTTGTGTGATCGTGTTTTTCTTAACTGATGAGGACGTTCTCTGGTATAAACACTGGCCTTCTCACGAGACCAAAACCTGGTCCTAATCATTTCTGAGTAAATAGTTACATTTAGGGCTAAGGAGTGAATTATGGTCAATTTAAGGTTAAGGTTAAATGAGTGTGCTTAAGGTAAGGGATAATGCTTTTTTAGGCCCAAATAGAGATAATCGAGATAATGCAGTGTCCTAAGAAGAAACCCTAACCCAGAGGGAGAGAGAGACTAATAAGTGGCTAATACAAAAGGTTTCAGGTGAATGAAAAGCAACACGTTTATGAACTTAAAAAAAAAAAGAATCAACCCATTAAAACAGCTGATTTCTAACCACTCCTACTAATTGGAACCTGTGTGTGTGTGTGTGTGTGTGTGTGTTTGACTGACTGTGTTTGCACCATCGCTTTATTTCCTGCCCTCCCAGATGAACAGATGAGGTTGTCTTGGCAACGTGATGAGACGTAGATATGCAAATGAGGCAGAGAGCAAGCTCACACATGCACACTGCCGCATCAGAGACACACACACAGACACACACAGACATCACATTTTGGGATCTTCTATTTATACACATATGTGTGGCATTTCGGGTTGTGGCGTTTAGATCGTGTACAACCGCAAAAAAAAAAGAAGCAGCACACGGCGAAATCTGATATCAGGCTAGAATCTCACTTTCTTATTATTCACAAATTCTCCTCCCTCTCTGTGCATGAGTACCATGTAAATGAGCACAGACGGGGAGGGAAGGGGGGAGGGAGGGAGGGAGGGAGGGGGAAAGGAGGTTGAGAGAGAAAACGAGACACACCATTAGAAGCAGGGAGAGACCGAGGGGAAATTAGGAAGAAAAAAAAAAGAGAGAGGGATGAGGGGAGAGGTAAAGGGGGAGAGAGTGAGAGACAGGCAGGGAAAAGGGAGGAGCAGAGGAGGGTATCAGTCACATCAAGATGAGAGTGCTTTTGTCCGTCTTTTCATTATCTCCCTGTATCACTCCCTGGATCACCACAACACTACCGCTATGTTGGAGGAATGTTTGACTGAAGCCCCTGCACACACACACACACACACACACACACACACACCCTCCCTCCCTCTGTCTCTCCATCCTCTCCTCCTCACTGAGCGAGACAGAGAGGGAGCGGGAAAGAGGTAAAAGCAAATGGTAAAGGAACTGAAGATGAACATTGAGATATGAACAGATTAAAGATATAACAGAGGCTCGGCTTTAGAGGAAACAGTGTGTGTGTGTGTGCGTGTGTGTGTGTGTGTGCGCGCAGGTGAACGTGTGAACACCTTCTCAGTGATGTACGTGTTGGGAAAATATTCACAGGAACACGTTAAATCCAGTATTGCAAGCACAAGTTTTATGTTATAAATGCAGTAAATAGATCTGCTTCTACACAGACAGGAAATATAAGACCTTCTGGAATGAATTAGTATTATTAGTTATTGAGCGTATTTTAATTTATGTTTTTATGTTGCAGTTGTTCTTACTGTAATATCTGAAGCATTTTTTTTTTCCAAATCACACTGAATCATTTAAATCATTTAATTCATTCATGAAATAGGCTACTGAATATTCACAATAGGTGTTTTTTGAGGTCAGCTAAAGGCAGTAAAATGTAAGAAAAAAAAGCAACAGATAGAAAAGCAAAAAGCAAAATAAATCTCTGAAAAAATGTGTGTATGGACTTTGTTTCATTTAGTTTTGACTGTGATTTCCAGATTAATGACAGATATATTGACATGTCATCATTATTATTATTAGTATAAAATACATACAAACATAGCAGCAGAAATGTTTAACTTTCATGACATAAGTTGCATATATGGAATTGTCTGTTTAACTTAATCCTCACAGCAGTCTAAAGGCAGTCTTTTGGTAATGGTGTTAGTCTCACATGTAATAAGATGTTGGAACCTTTGTTGTCATGATGCCACTCATAGAACTTGTATGAATTGTATCTTTCAATTTCCATACACGTGCAAAAACCTGAGCTTTTCCCTGTCACTCATCCCAGTTTCCTCTGCCCCAGGCGCCAAGTGAGTACGAGGCCAACCCCGAGATGCTCTTCTACCGCATTACACACCTCACGCGTGGTAAACAATACCACATCTGGGCTGCAGCCGTAACAACTGCTGGCCGTGGGAACATCAGCTCAAAGGTCACAGTGGAACCTGCTGGGAAAGGTGGGTGACGCCTGTAGTGTGAGCCTGTAGCGCATCACAAGAGTTTTTTTCTGTAATGGTTATGAGAGAGCGTGCTGTAAAGATGGCTATTAAAAAAAACAGCAACGTGATGCCCTGTGCGTAGATCACTTTCATCCCTCTCTCAGTGTCTGCTCTTTCTCCTATTGATTGACAGCTATAGTATTGATTGAGTAGCGGCTTTGTGGCCAGAAACGCTGTTGTTAATTATGTGGTGATGAACAGGGCCTATCCAGTAAAATGACCCTTGGGGAGAGAAGTAGCAGGTGAGAATCAATAGAGGGGAGGATCTATGGAGAGAAGATAGACTGAGAACAAGAGGTCAGAGGAGGCTTTTTACTCCTTCAGCCTTTAGCAGTAAGTAAAGGCCTTTTTCCTTCAGGCAAATTGGCCTATGTGCTCATGTGGTGTCACACACACACACACACACACACACACACACTGTTGTGCTGTGTAGGAGAAGCAAGGGCTGAATGCTTTCACTTTAAACGCAGGCTGCATTTAATTTCTGAACCCCAGTATGCAAATGAGATTTAAAAAAAAAAACAAGTTCACATATGACGAAATAAAAATATATGTACAAAGGAAGGTACGGCAACCAAACACATTTAGTGGAATTATACATAAAAAAAAGGGTCTACTTTCTGTGTTCTCCTGTGTGCACATAGGCTCTCTCTCCTTCCACAGTCCAATAACATGCAGTTTGATGATTAGGTTAATTGCACCCTCTGAATTGACCTCAGGTGTGAATGTGAGAGTGGATGGTTGTCCCTCTCTAGATGTGTGTTCTTCCTTAATCCTTAATAATCATGATTGTTACGTTCATTCAGCAAACTGCAAAGACTCCCAGGGTTTGTTAGGGTCCCTGGAATAGTCACTGTATTTCTTTTCATAACAAATAGCTATTGGATCAGATGGAGAGTCTAAGGAGTAAGAGAGTCTAATGAAAACTTGCTTACGTGTGTGACTATAACTATTAATAAACACAATTTGGGTTGTTTGTAGCATCATACAATCTCTTTTTAGTGGGATTAAAAAACAGAAAATGATACTAAAAAAGCATGTAAATGTGCTTGAATTTGACTTAGAAAAAGGTGCATGAACCCTGAACCTAGAGTATGCTGGGAGAGATTTCTCTGACTTAATTTTTTTGTATTTAACTGAAGGTAAAAAAAAAAAAATTTCCCTTTTTGTCTTTTGTGAGCAGTCCCAGCTAAGATCCTGTCCTTCAGCGGCACAGTCACCACACCTTGGATGAAAGAAGTGCGTCTGCCCTGCAGCTCCGTGGGAGAGCCCGCCCCCACAATTAAATGGACCAAAGACAGGTCAGAGTTCATCATATATCATGTGTATGTTGCCGTTATGATCTGCTCCTCATGATGTTAACATCTATCACCTGCGTGTGCTTTGTCCAGTGAGGACTCTGCCATTCCGGTGACAGCTGACAATCAGCGGCAGATCTTATCCAATGGAACGCTGGTGCTGCGTTCGGTCAAAGCAGAGGATTCTGGGTATTACACCTGCACGGCCACGAACACACTGGGATTCGACACCATCATCGTCAACCTCGTAGTGCAAGGTAAGATAAGAGGAGACGTGTATTTGAGTGGAACAGACTGGTGTGTGATATATGTGCTCTGTTGTGAGTCTCTGTCATTTTGTGCATTTACACCAGTTCCTCCCGACCAGCCTCGTCTGACCGTCTCCACCACCTCCACCTCCTCCATCACGCTGGCTTGGATTCCTGGGGACAACGGAGGAAGCTCCATCCGAGGTTTGCTCCCGACTACACTTCACCTTCTTGCTATTAAATGTTGCGTAAAAACGGTGTAAACGACAAACTTCATGCTTCTGGGCTCGAGTGAGACCACCCAGAGCTGTTTGAAGGTAGTTGTCGCCCCCTGGTGTTTGACAGATGTAGCAGCAGGCAAACATCATCCACAGTACTCGGGGTTATGACTGTGAGTTTGTGCTGTGCGACTGCAGGATTTGTGCTGCAGTATTCTGTGGACAACACAGAAGAGTGGAGGGACGTGTTCATCAGCTCCAGCGAGCGCTCCTTCAGATTGGATAATCTCCGCTGTGGAACGTGGTACAAGGTCAAGTTGGCAGCCAAGAACAGCGTGGGCTCGGGCCGCATCAGTGAGATCATTGAGGCCAAAACCCATGGAAGAGGTGAGTGGAGACAGACTGGAAGGAAATGATAAAACCAGAATAAAATCCCAAATAAAATCCATACATGTTTCACTGCTGCTCTGTTTAACCTCCTGTTTGTCCTCTCTACAGAACCCGTGTTCAACAAAGACCAGCCGTTGCTCACCCACATCAACTCCACTCATGCAGGACTCAACCTGCAGGGCTGGACCAGTGGCGGCTGCCCCATTACTGACCTGATGCTGGACTTCCGACCCAAAGGAACCTGGGCCTGGCAGACCCTGAAGGCCAACACCACCACTCAGCTGTTCCTCAGCGAGCTGCGGGAGGCCACCTGGTACGAGCTCAAAATGAAGGCCTGCAACAGTGCAGGGTGTGGAAACCAGACCTCCCAGTTTGCCACTACAGACTATGACGGCAGTAAGTGTGTCATATAACACAGAATCTTCCAGTTTGAAAAGGCCTAGGAATTATGATAGTGATGTGATGTGCACCTTCTTCCTCTCCACAGGCACAATACCACCCATCAAATCAGCCCGCGGCGAAGGCGACGATGTAAAGAAGCTGTTCTCCATCGGCTCTCCCGTCATCCTGGTCACTCTGGGCGTTGCCTTGCTCTTCATCATCCGCAAGAAACGCAAGGAGAAGAGGCTCAAGCGTCTAAGGGGTGAGCGCAAGAAAGGTCTCTGTTATTGTGTGTTGAAAGTAACAAGTTGAGAGGTTTATCTTCACAGCCAGTCAAAATCTAATTGAGATATTGTCTCCTAGATGCCAAGAGCCTGGCTGAGATGCTTATCAGGTAAGAGCCTGTTTTTTTATGGGCATAAATATGCAACCGTCTATAAAAACCATATAGAAAACGGTGTCATTTCCTCATCTGTGTTTGTGTTTGTGCAGCAAAAACAACCGCAGCATAGACACACCTGTGAAGGGCCCTCCTCAAGGACCGAGGCTCCACATCGACATCCCGCGCGTTCAGCTGCTCATTGAGGACAAGGAAGGCATCAAGCAGATAGGCACGTGACACCACATGGACAAACAAGACGCAACTTTTTTATTATCTTATACTGAATGATTGTGTTTCCTCTTCTTTTGCCCTGGAACAGGGGAGGACAAGGCAGCGGTCCCAGTGACAGACACTGAGTTTAGCCAGTCAGTCAATCCACAGAACTTCTGCACAGGCGTGTCTCTGCATCACCAAGCCCTCATCCAGAATTCAGGGCCTTTGATTGACATGTCTGACATCCGCCCAGGCACGAGTGAGTTCTTTTAAAGTCTTTTCCCACTAAAGGCCACAAAAGGCAGGTTATTTGGTCTAGATTTTAGAAGTGACAAGATGTGAAAAAGACGGCGCAGGTGAAGCTTTTGGTCTCTCATCTTTCTGACCTCTCTTTCTCTCTCTCTTTCTCTCCCTTAGACCCTGTGTCCAGGAAGAGTATAAAATCAGCTCACAGCTCCAGGAACAGATACTCCAGTCAGTGGACACTGAGCCGACCCAGTGTGAGCCAGTCGACAGCCTCGGCACGAACTCTGACCTCAGACTGGCGAACGATGGGCTCTCACGGCATCACTGCCACTGAGAGTGACAGCTACAGTGCCAGCCTCTCCCAAGACACAGGTGGGTCAAAGCGAGACACGACAACTGCCACAACTAAATCACGTGTGCTCCATATGCACTAACTGCAAACCAAAGGAAATTTAAAATGTTTCAAAATCTAAAAAAAAATAGTGTTTTTGAAGAAACCGATCCTGACATGTAGTTCCTTCGCATTTATCACTGATTCCAAAATAACAAACGACCAAAAATAATATATTTTTT